>NC_141699.1:380792613-381433447 GCF_964263255.1 Lissotriton vulgaris | reverse complement strand
CTATCTATCGCCCTCACTCAATCTATCTATCGCTCTCACTCTATCTATCGCCCTCACTCTATCTATCGCCCTCACTCTATCTATTGTCCTCACTCTACTATCGTCCTCACTCTATCTATCACCCTCACTCTATCTATCTTTTGCCCTCACTCTACCTTTCTATCTATCGGCCTAACTCTATCTGTCTATCGACCTCGATCTAGCTATCTATCGCCCTCACTCTATCTATAGCCCTCACTCTATCTATCTATTGCCCTCACTCTATCTATCTGTCTATCTATTGCCCTCACTCTATCTATCTATCTATCTATCTATCTATCTATCTATCTATCTATCTATCTATCTATCTATCTATCTATTTATCGCCCTCGCTCTATCTATCTATCTATCTATCTATCTATCTATCTATCTATCTATCTATCTATCTATCTATCTATCTATCTATCTATCTATCTATCTATCTATCTATCTATCTATCTATCTATCTATCTATCTATCTATCTATCTATCCATCCATCCATCTATCTATCTATCTATCTATCTATCTATCTATCTATCTATCTATCTATCTATCTATCTATCTATCTATCTATCTATCTATCTATCTATCTATCTATCTATCTATCTATCTATCTATCTATCTATCTATCTATCTGTCTGTCTGTCTGTCTGTCTGTCTGTCTATCTATCTATCTATCTATCTATTTATCTATCTATCGCTCTCACTCTATCGCCCTCACTCTATCTATCTATTGCCCTCACTCTATCTATCTATCGCCCCTCATTCTATCAATCTATCTATCGCCCACACTCTATCTATCGCCTTCACTCTATCTATTGCCCTCACTCTATCTATCTATCTATCTATCTATCTATCTATCTATCTATCTATCTATCTATCTATCTATCTATCTATCTATCTATCTATCTATCTATCTATCGCCCTCAGTCTATCTATCACCCTCACTCTATCTATTACCCTCACTCTATCTATCTATCTATCTATCTATCTATCTATCTATCTATCTATCTATCTATCTATCTATCTATCTATCTATCTATCTATCTATCTATCTATCTATCTATCTATCTATCTATCTATCTATCTATCTATCTATCTATCTATCTATCTATCGATCTATCGATCTATCTATTTATCTATCGCCCTCACTCTAACTATCTATCGCCCCTCACTCTATCAATCTATCTATCGCCCTCACTCAATCTATCTATCTATCTATCTATCTATCTATCTATCTATCTATCTATCTATCTATCTATCTATCTATCTATCTATCTATCTATCTATCTATCTATCTATCTATCTATCTATCTATCTATCTATCTATCTATCTATCTATCTATCGCCCTCACTCTATCTATCGCCCTCACTCTATCTATCGCCCTCAATCTATCTATCTATCTATCTATCTATCTATCTATCTATCTATCTATCTATCTATCTATCTATCTATCTATCTATCTATCTATCTATCTATCTATCTATCTATCTATCTATCTACCTATCTATCTATCGCCCTCACTCTATCTATCTATCGCCCTCACTCTATCTATTGCCCTCACTCTATCTATCTTCTATCTATCTATCTATCTATCTATCTATCTATCTATCTATCTATCTATCTATCTATCTATCTATCTATCTATCTATCTATCTATCTATCTATCTATCTATCTATCTATCTATCTATCTATCTATCTATCTATCTATCTATCTATCGCCCTCAGTCTATCTATCACCCTCACTCTATCTATTGCCCTCACTCTATCTATCTATCGCCCTCACTCTATCTATCACCCTTACTCTATCTATCTATTGCCCATCACTCTATCAATCTACCTATCTATCGCCCTCACTCTATCTATCTATCTACCTACCTATCTATCTTTCGATCTATCTATCTATTGCCTTCACTCTATTTATCTATTGCCCTCACTCTATCTATTGCCCCCACTCTATTTATCCTCCTCACTCTACCCATCTATCACCCTCACTCTATCTATCTTTCGCCCTCACTGTATCTATCGCCCTCACTCTACCTTTCTATCTATCGGCCTAACTCTATCTGTCTATCGCCCTCGATCTATCTATCTATAGTGCTCACTCTATCTATAGCCCTCACTATATATATCTATTGCCCTCACTCTATCTATCTATCTATCTATTGCCCTCACTCTATTTATCTGTCTATCTATCGCCCTCACTCTATCTATCTGTCTATCTATCGCCCTCACTCTATCTATCTATCGCACTCACTCTATCTATCGCCATCACTCTATCTATCTATCTATCTATCGTCCTCACTCTATCTATCTATCGCACTCACTCTATCTGTCTATCGCATCACTCAGCACCACCACAGCATCACTCAGGGGTACCACAACATCACTATGTGCTACCACAGCATCACTGAACACTACAGCATCACTCGTCGCCACCACAACACCACTCAGCGCCACCACAGCATCAATCTGTGCAACCATTCAACAACAACTGGCTTAAATATGTTCTCTCAATGTTTCAAGCTTCATTACAAATGTCACAAAAAGATTTTATTATTTCACTTCTTTTCTTGGATTAGTCACAATAAAATACACTGAACATAATCTTCACAAAAGTTATTTACAAAAGTTTAAGCTATTGCCATTATAAATTACAATAACATTTTATTAAGTATGAATTATTTAAAAAAATGAAAAGCCATTGGTGTTTGTAATATCAATACATCTAAGTCCCGTAAATACAACACATATTGCATTACAAATGCTATAGGTGTCACATTTGCGAAAGTTATGACTATTGGCATTGTGAATGACAAAGCTATTAATTTCACTATTTTCAAAACCAACACATCAATAAAAAAGTTGTCATTTACAATACCAATAGCTGTTTGAGCTATTGGTATTATAAATGACAATTTGTTTATTAATGCGAGACCTATTGCATTGCAAATGCTTGTTAGTAGAAGCAGGTGTGTGTTTGGTAGTGTCTTTTTCAGAACTGCCCATTAGTTGTAGTTTTAACGCTTTCCCATCTAAACTGTCTCTGCCTATTTCTGTATATGCAGTTTCAATTATTTTTGGTAGTTCGTATTCCTGTTCTAAAGGACTGAACTCCTCTTAGGCATTGGCAGATAGCCACTGAAGCTGCTTCCCCTTTAATATTAGCTAATATTATAGCTGACACCTGGGAATAGTTACCTAGAAACTTAATTACTAAGTTCAGAGCAGGCTCTGCTCCATACTCATTTTGTATTTGTCTTAATGCATCTGGTATCATTTCTAATGAAGGTACATCATGAGTACTGGTATAAATGGCAGTAAAGACTGTACCACAAAGGAGATAATATAGGACCCTGTCCTGGTCTCGAGTTGGACACCCCGCGAGCGATGTTTGATTACTGCGAGCTGGAGTGTCTGCATGCAGGAACCTCAGCGCCTCTGGTCAGTTTGTCAGCCGGGAAGTCACAGTCTCCTCTATCTGTCTAAGCAAGACATGATGTATGTATACCCACGTTAAAGAGGACAAGGGGGAACCCATTAAATCACTCGGGACCATGGGTAGCAAGTATTTATCAAAACAACAAAAGGTCCTGAGCAAACAAGAATAAGGAAAATTTGATATATATAGATCACAATGGAACTCTATATAGTCTTAAAATTCCATGACCAGCCGGCCAAGGAATATTTATTGATTCGATTGTTTTGTAATGTCAAAGGTACAGCAATTAACCCAAACAGTAAGGGTTAAGTTGGGGCACAGTCCTGTGCCATCCAAGAAAGGGGAGGGCAAGAGGGTAAAGGTAAGTGGGGAAAGTTATCAGGCAAACAAAGTGAGCTGACAGGTCACTGGCATTTAGTATACATTTAGCAGTGTATCCTGAAGTCATTCATACACACAATAGTATTATGTAGATACATGTATGAATTACTTTAAGGTCGACGTTTCGATCCCTAGCTCAGATATAACGGGATCATCATCAGGACAAGAAATTAACATTGCCTGAACATAATTATTAATAACACCGAGTTGGTGACCCGGGAGGGTATTGGCTTCAGTTCAGAAGGCCCTCTTGGCGGGGGTGCGCGAGCCAACGTGATTCTTAGTGGGTTCACTGTACTTCAAACTGAGGTTGGGTTGAAGTTCTGTCGAAGCGCTGGTTAAGGTTTAATGGCAAGCCCCAATCTTCAGGGTTTATTAATGAGGTTCCAAATCTTGGGAATACTCAATTTATGTGCGTCTATGCCTCTTCAGTTGTTTGCATGGTTTAGAGTGCCAAAACCTAGATGTGGCATGGGTTCTAGGAGGTGAATGAAGTTGCTGGCTGATGCCTCTCACTCGAGCCTAACAATATGGCCAATCGGATACCTACAACGCGGATGCGCTGTCCTCACGTGTCTTCAATCAGAACCAGGCGAGGGAGTGCGGCCAGGCAATTAACTGGTCCGCTATGGGAGACAAACGTTCTCCTGGAGTGCCGGTCAATGAGGCTGCTCACGAAGGAAGCAGCCTCATTGACCGGCACTCCAGGAGAACGTTTGTCTCCCATAGCGGACCAGTTAATTGCCTGGCCGCACTCCCTCGCCTGGTTCTGATTGAAGACACGTGAGGACAGCGCATCCGCGTTGTAGGCATCCGATTGGCCATATTGTTAGGCTCGAGTGAGAGGCATCAGCCAGCAACTTCATTCACCGCCTAGAACCCATGCCACATCTAGGTTTTGGCACTCGAAACCATGCAAACAACTGAAGAGGCATAGACGCACATAAATTGAGTATTCCCAAGATTTGGAACCTCATTAATAAACCCTGAAGATTGGGGCTTGCCATTAAACCTTAACCAGCGCTTCGACAGAACTTCAACCCAACCTCAGTTTGAAGTACAGTGAACCCACTAAGAATCACGTTGGCTCGCGCACCCCCGCCAAGAGGGCCTTCTGAACTGAAGCCAATACCCTCCCGGGTCACAAACTCGGTGTTATTAATAATTATGTTCAGGCAATGTTAATTTCTTGTCCTGATGATGATCCCGTTATATCTGAGCTAGGGATCGAAACGTCGACCTTAAAGTAATTCATACATGTATCTACATAATACTATTGTGTGTATGAATGACTTCAGGATACACTGCTAAATGTATACTAAATGCCAGTGACCTGTCAGCTCACTTTGTTTGCCTGATAACTTTCCCCACTTACCTTTACCCTCTTGCCCTCCCCTTTCTTGGATGGCACAGGACTGTGCCCCAACTTAACCCTTACTGTTTGGGTTAATTGCTGTAACTTTGACATTACAAAACAATCGAATCAATAAATATTCCTTGGCTGGCTGGTCATGGAATTTTAAGACTATATAGAGTTCCATTGTGATCTATATATATCAAATTTTCCTTATTCTTGTTTGCTCAGGACCTTTTGTTGTTTTGTATGTATACCCACGGGTCTCCCCATGGGTCCTACCTTGCTGTGTTACTGTTTCAGCCTAAAGGATGACGTTGGGCTTGAATTTTATACATAGATATTATACAGGAGATGTTCTTCCTGCTGTCAGTCCTGCTGGGTTTTCAAGAAACCTCATGAGTAATGTGAGTTTCACACTAGGGAAAAACCTGTGTTCTGAATGCAGTGTTGTATCTAGATAAAAGGTCAGTCCCTATGAACCGTTATGTATGCAATGTAGGGAATGATATAGGTGGAAGGTTGCAGTGTTAACTGCGCCTATATAGGGTACCTATATGGAATATTTCACCTCTTCTTCCGACTGGACGACATATGTAACCTATACATGTACTATCATTCTAACTAGACATTGGTACTTGCAAAGTGTTAAGAACATTTCTTTAGCTAAAAATGTTTTAAAACGTCGAAAAATGTCTAAAAGATTTAAAAATGTAAAATTGAAAAAATAATTTTGCAGGCCCTAACTCTAAAAAGTGTCTGTTGTTATAGACCGAACCACTATAAGCATTAGAAAGCCATTCATGCCCAAATAAATGAAAAGGAATATCCATTTTGTATTTGAGTTCCGAATAGAGCTTGTTATTAAAAAAGGGTGAATTTCTTCCAGCACACAACGAGCCAAAATTAGTCAATTGTTTATGTGTCTTGGCTGGTAGACGCAACATTTTCATTGCTTGCTTCCGCAGTAGACGGCCCATGTAATAGCTCGCAGAGTACGTCAATTGAGCACAGATGATGTTCCAAGCTGTCCACAGCCAGAGCTGGGGCAGCCTGTGCGCTATCCAAAGCCTGGGTGTCAGTTGAGGTGCTGGTGTCCATACCAACAGGAGCAGTTATTACCTGAGGTGGCTCAAGGAACACCATCAACATTGGAATACGCTCAGGACATTGCAGAACATGGGCCGTTATCGGGTCCAGTAGAGCATTCAAGTCTGGTTGCGCACATGATGGGAGTGTCAAACAAAGGTCTAACACGCATTCTTCGACGCAAAACAGGCATCGGAGGACAGGTAAGATGCAGTCCATCCAGACTGGTTGAAATAACAGGAACCAAGATACACACAGTTCTCTCAGGCGAGGAATGCCTATGTTGTACCATTCGGTCACAGTATTTACGCTCCAGGAGCACTTTTTCCATCTCCTTGGTGACTGGGACGTCCATTGCGAGCAGATAGAAGACAAACAGGACACCTGCTGTTAGACACAGGATTAGTGGAAGTCCTCCAATGATGCTTCCTAATAAGGAGTGTATGAAGTTTGGTATAACTCCAAGTACCACCTGAAAGGTGCCTATAACTCCAGAACCTATGTTCTTAAATAGGTGGACAATGCCAGTCGTAGCAGACAAGTTAAAGATACGATTTACCATTTTTACGAAAATGAAAGGGCAGTTTGTATGGATAAGCGCCTGTATCTCTGTTGAAGACCTTGCGATTTAGAGATCAAAAGTGTTTTGAGCGGAGGTTAACGGCACCTACTTCTGTAAAAGCTTGGCCTTCATTCTGCTTAGAGTATCAAACCATATTAAATAAACATTCAGTGAAGGCGAGAATGGAGCCACCCTGACTGTATGTATTGGTGGAAACAATACTTGCATACAACAAGTAACCCTGGAGCTCACAGTTACCAGATGTGCGATGCCCGGAAACATTCCGCCGCAGCTTTGACTGTTGAGCATCAAGTAACTCCCATTCGAAAGTAGCCCGAATGCTGGAGTAATCACGGCAGCTGCAGTACCCCTCAGATGACAAGGAAAAGTTCGCTGCAGAACCATTACAAGCCCCATGCAGCATAATATCCTAACATAGGAGCGATCCACTTAAAGCGTTTTCACAGTTTGTACTACTGAAAAACACTTCTCAAGCCCCACTCCGGCATCGAAATCTGTATGGCAATTCCAAAGATTCCTTAATGTATTCCTTACTCATTTTTTCATATCTGTCTGCCAGCTTTTGTTCAAAAGGGGGTGGTGATGGACGGAGCATCTGAATCAATCAAACACTCACACCCAGTCAAAAGATCTGGGTTTAATCCATCACCATTCATGTCCCAGGCTCTCCACATCACTGGAGTCAAGCTATCCAGGCTGAAGAAGGCTGATAGCCAGAAACCGGTCCTTGGATGCTTGATTCCGGTCTAAGAAAGACATGGCTTGGTAGTTCGGGCTGGACTGTTCCCATGAGGCACAGGGTCAAGGCTGATTTGCATATAGCCATTGTCTGACCTAGGGTGGTGTGGAGTGCAAAAAACCGATGGATTTAGGCCCAGATCTTTGTACTGGGGTGAATGTAAGACATTGTTCTGCATTCTGTCCATCAACTGTGTTTTTTGCAATTTTCACCCTGAGTGGGCTGGGTATGCTCAGACGTGAGTCCCAGGCTCTCCACATCACTGGAGTCAAGCTATCCAGGCTGAAGAATGCTGATAGCCAGAAACCGATCCTTGGATGCTTGATTCCGGTCTAGGAAAGACATGGCTTGGTAGTTCGGGCTGGACTGTTCCCATGAGGCACAGGGTCAAGGCTGGTTTGCATATAGCCATTGTCTGACCTAGGGTGGTGTGGAGTGCAAAAAAACGATGGATTTAGGCACAGATCTTTGTACTGGGGTGAATGTAAGACATTGTTCTGCATTCTGTCCATCAACTGTGTTTTTTGCAGCTTTTGTTCAAGGCAATACTGAAACTGAAAAGTAGTGACCTTTAGAGTTATGTGGCCATGGATTAGCCAGTCTGTGGACGGTGATTCTACCACTATATATGGTAATCTATCCAGTTTTTGATACTCAGCTGTGTATATTTTGCTCCCCTTTGTGCCATTTCTCTCTGTTTATCTGTTAGATTGTATTTAGAAAACAGAGACGTACTGTTGATAAAATGCCAAGGCACATAGCCTGCACACAAAGATTGCAGCGTCCAGATCAATAACATAATAGAACGTAACTGAGATTGCCCGTGTTGTAATATGGCCAAATCTTGTTCTAGTATGTCTATTGCAGAAGATACAATGTTGCCTAAGGAATATATCCTGGAGGTCAATGCTGTTAGCCCATTGTCTACCACTGGTAGAGATTTTTCTGAATTTATACAGTCTATTTCCCGTAATCTCTCTGCGGCTTCTAGTTGGGATATTTTCCATATTTAATCGTACGCAGCTTAAATGGCAGCATATATGAAACGTTTTTGGCATGGTTTCCTGGGACCTAGGTTTTTAGCCATTCGAGGCACAACTTCCCAACGCTGTATGATGCAACTACCCCGGGATGTTCTCTCTGTACATAACGTGGATCCGTCCTATGGATACTAAACCCTTCGGTTTTACCCATGAATCTTTCTTGACAACCATTGGTGTATGTAGGCCAAATCAACCATTTCTTCCAATCAGCATTGGATCTATTATTTTGTATGATGTAATCTAATGCAACCCCTTCCTGTGATGTTTCATTACCCTCGGTTAGTGATGGTGTTGGCAGCCGAGGTGTGTTCAAGGCCTTGTTCTTGGCTAGTCCAAGGCAAGACATCTGTTGCACTGTATCATTCAAAAACATGACCTGTTGAGGGACAAGGCACACACTAAATAAAGCTTCTGTTCCCCAAACTTGCCATTCTCTAGTACCCCAGACTTTAAGTCTATGGTGTCTTTCCATAAGTTGTAACCTTGTGCAGACAACTGGGCAATAAACAATGCAGAGTAAATCTTTTTGGTGTTTGTTAACATATTTTTCTGTGCTGATGTTGGTGCAACCCTATAATAATATGAGACTCGGTCAGACATAATAACCCTTGAAAAATATGGACATTTTTGTGCAAATGTTTTTGAACTGCACTTTGGCGGTGCTCCCACTGGTGGCATGTGAACACATTTCTAGGATTAGCAAATGTATGCCAAAAATGATGACCATAATGCTGATAACAATACATTGATTCGAATTCTGCTGAACTCTCCAATGTTTCACTATTAGAAAATGCAGCAGATTTTTCAAAATTACACATGTTATTAACAGTTTCAAAATCCAAATGATTGGAAAATATACTTGAGGAAATTATATCACGTAATGATATTTTAAATAAATGTAGAATTTTTAAAAGTTTGGTCGGGCCAAATATGTTGAAATCAATCTTGGCCCACACTATACCATCTGGTATAGGAACTACTGTAATGTTCACTGAAGACAAGTCTCTTTGTTCTCGATGAGATGATTGATCTGGTTTTAAATTAAATTCACTTTTTGGGCAGCAGAGCTTTGACGAATGTATTGTCCACTAATAAGCATGTTAAAAACTATCACTAAGTCTAACCAGAAAAGAAAGAAAAGTGCCCTGGTGATTATCCATAGTTCTACCCACGGTGATACCAGGTAATTTCTTCTAAGAAAGTTCAGAAAGTGTTTAACTTGCTGCTTGTGAGATTTTTGTACTGGCGTCGTTTCTGGTTCACTTGGATCAAAAGAAAACTTATCAATGTTTATGAAGTAGCCAGAAGTAGTTCAATCAAGTGTTGGAATTGCATCAGGATTTGTTGAAATCGTACTTTGCTCTTGTCAAGGCATGTTGAGGTAGACGTCTGTATTTAGTCGAATAGCAATTTGTTTGTTATGTTGAGTTTCATTTTGAAGTTGAACTTCAAGTTTAAGGTGAACGAGTTCCATTGCAGTGTTGCATAGCCCTTCATTCCGTACAGGTTACTCTTTGAACGTGATGAATCTTTCCGTTTGAACTTCTTGAATTGTAGCAAGAGGAGGGTGTCTGCTACTTTAGAGCCCACATGGCCGACTGCTTAGTATCGGCCACATAGTGTGGTTTGATTAAGGCAATTGAGACAAATCTTTTCTCCTTTTTTCTGGCAAGAGGCAGTAGAAGTACAGTTCTTGTTCCTTCAATGGCTAGGTCTGGTACAGGCTTTCTGTAAGATGACCCTAATTCTTTCTTGTCTGCTATTTTCTCTCTGACCAGATCCCCGACGTTTGGGATCCCGATAGGTCTTGCAGTTACTGATTTGACTTTCCAAAGCGGCTCTCTGCTTCAGGTGGACGTTACTTTGTTATGTCCTGGATTCATTTAGATCCTGTAAAACATTAATGGATGTCAAAAGGTTTTTCATCTGCCACTGCGCCTTCACAATCAAGATCAGGTACCCACATTCTTGTCCCAAATAGGACCTCATATTGGAGTGACCCCCCTAGAGAACTTCTTGGCATGTTGTTAAGAGCCTGCTGGACTTCATAACAATGTTTTACCCAGCTTTCACCCATGCCTAATACTCTAGCTGTTAAAGATTGCTTTAAGTCTCGTTTTTTTCTCTCCACTACCAAATTTCCCTCAGGATGGTATGGAGAGGAATACCGCAATGCTACACCCAAACTTCCCATGGCCTCCTTGTATGCCAGAGAGCTAAACGCAGGGCCCTGGTCAGTATGTAATGTGCCAATTGCGTATGTCCCTATAAAGACCTGCAACTCTTTTATAACAGTTAGAGCACCAGCCGAGTGTTGGGGCCACACCATTGGAATCCACTGCTACCATGATATACCTTTTAGCCCCATCTCTTTTTAAGGGGCCGTCGTGGGATAGGTAAACACACGCTAGTGGTTTGTCAGATATTAACAATGGTGTCTGTACTGGACGTGTTATGGTGGAGCCTTTTCATCTCCTGGCAGATGTCGCATTTCAAGATGTAGTCTTTAGTCTGCTTTGTTAAATCAGGCCACCAATTGCATTGTTTCAATAAAGAAACTGTCAACGTAACTCCTGCATGTGCAGAACCTATCCCTTCATGTGCTGCTAGAATTAAAACTAACCTATGATCCAGGTTTGTAATTACTCTATCCCCCACTCCAGGAATCAGAGCAAATGGAATGTTATTGGCATCTAACTTGTAGGAGTACTTGAGTGGAAATCTCTTTGGTACTGCACCGCTGTTTTGCGTGAAGCAATAACAGCCACCATAGTCTCACCGTCTATTTTCGTTTTAGAATGAGTGATTGCAGCTACGGAAGCTGTCCATTCAGCCCCCCTATGCGGCTTCATCAGCCAATGAATTCCCTTCAACGTGAACACCATCACGCTGATGACTCAGTGTGGGTACCACGTGAGTCCTTGGTAGTTCGGATTTCAACTCCACTACCTGTTCCCATAGCATTTTATGCTTAATTGTGCCACCTTTAACATCTTTAAACCCATTTGAACAAAGTATTACAAGTATTTATTATATGACTGCACACAGTAAAAGGAATCACACACAATTAGTGTGAGGAATTCTCGATCCATATTTACAAGTGCCAGTATCAGTGCTTTTAATTCTTCCAACTGTGCTGCGCAGTCTCCCAGAGATTGTGTTTTAGTGCAACTTGGATGGAACTTTCAATCCCACATGTAACCTTTAACAATTGCACATGCTGCGCTATATTGTTGCTTTACTTCCTATGGCCGTTTAAGCAGATCCGTTAGTGTAAATGTTATATTCAAACTGATCTAGAGGCATTATTTCATTTGGTAAAGGATATTCTTGTTCATATTGCAGGAATGCATGTGTCTTTAAATTTGGGTCATACCTGTATTCTACATCTGTTGCAGTGAGAGGATTAGCCCATTGTATCCATCTCAGATGTAAGGCTTTAGCATTGGGAACGCTTGCCTTTGTAGAAGCCTCTAAGGCTGGAACCCGAGTCACTACTAGTATTCGTTTCCCCTGAGCCAGTGCTCTTTCTCTCACTAGAGCAGTCTCTACCGCTTTCAGAATATTTTCAGTCGGTACGAAGCACAGCTCAGCATTTGTGTACAAATGTGATTTGTATGCAATTGGTACTGTTTCATCTTCATTATATGTAAGATAGGTGTACCCAGATTGACCCGCAATTATACGGATCATCAGGTTACGTACGTTTACGCGTGTCTGTTAGTGTTTGGAAGCTATCATGTCAGCTTGTAAGGAACGTAGTGTATCTGTGTGTTCCCGTCCCCAATTTCTTACTGAAAAATCAGGTTTATTAAGTCGTAGAAAGGTTTTACTCTTTCTGCGTAATCCAAAATGTATGTTCTACCAAAATGTAGGAATCCCAGTATTGATTCTACATTTTTAAAAAGATTTTGGAGGTTGGAGCACCACGCATTTTAAAAAAAAACATTGCTGCCAGGCTTTTTCCTTCACTTGAAATTTCATATCCAAAAAAGGGGACGCTGAGGTGGGCAATTTTTAGGACAATGCCTTTTCATCTAATTTTTGAAGTAACTCGGTTACTCTGGCGGAAAACAACCCTGAGCTGTTCTTATACCCCTTGGGGAGTCGACGAAATTGCCCCTGTGACCCTAGCACGCAGAATGCTCTCAGAAACCTGCTTTCAGGCCCTATATCTTGGCAAAAAATCCATTTGAAATATCAAGTGTTGTTTTGTATTTTCTCCGCACAATGTTATTCATTAATGTGACACTGTGTGCACTTTGGACTGTGAATGTTTTAGTGCAAGTGTTTAAATGTCTGCCATCCAAAACTAGATGATATGTATTGTCAGGTTTCATTACTGGAAACAAAGGATTATTCATTTGAAAGGTGCAAGTTTCAATCACCCCTTGGTCAGGGCCGGTTCTAGGATTCGCGGGGCCCCAGGCCAAAAGGGAACGTGCAAGGCCCCTCTAATTTACATATGTGACACAGTTCTGGAAGCTGCTTTGTGCAGACTCCTCCCAGGCCGCAGCTCCTCCTCCCAGCCTCCTACACGCACCTCTTTTACAGCTCCTATGGGGCTGAAGGTGTGAGACTTGCTTGTGGCCTGAGAGGTAAAACTGTGGGGGTGCAAAAGTGCTGGACAATAGGCATCCTACAGTGTCCCTGAATGGTCTCCATGCAACTGGGACAGGAGGGAGTGTCTCCCTCCCCTAGGCCCACACTCACATGGAGCCTAATTTCAAAGAGACACCTTTCTTTCAGTTGGATCGGCAAGGAAACAAAAAGAGTGAGAGGCCCTGGGCAGCTGCCCACACTGCCCATGCCTAGCTCCGGCCCTGCCCTTGGTATTCAAGTTGATCTAAGATCTCCCTGACCTGTTTTTCAGCTTCTTGCTTGTTTGGATACTACCTCTGTGCATCTGGAGTATTTTTTAAAGGAATTATGTGGTGGGTTGAATCCTCATCCCCTCCAACATGTTTTTTTATAATGCTTGAGCTTGGGTTACCACCCACTCCCGTTCATATGTGTGTTGCAAGTGCCTGAGAATTCAATCTGATATTACCAGTAGATTTACCGTTTCTCCTTTAGGGCAATCAACGACGAATGCTGGCGGCCAATCTCGTTCAGCTAACAAAATGTCATAGCCAAATGTAAGGCTCTCCCAAAAGAGACCTCTCACGTTTCTACACTTGTCCCCCTCCATCTGGAGCGTTATTTTGTATACTTTATGTGGGACACTTACCCCAGCATCAGGTGTTTCCACCGTGATATAATCATTCAAATCCGCTATCATCAGAATTTCCGTCAGGTTCTGGCAAGCTATTGTTACTTCTGCCGCACTGTCTAGCATCATCTGAGCCCATTCCCCGTTCAGTAGTTGAGTCCTCAGAATTCTGTGCATGTCTGATCTTTATACCTGCAACCATCTTCTTTTTGAACAGTGGCTTTTGCTTTGGCTTCTCTCTCTTCTTTTTTGGAAGTGTAATATTGAGTGTGCTGCTTGTCTCTGGACTTTGTACGCTCTTCTTGTTTTTCTGTTTTTTGAAAATTCTTTTTATTCAGTTTTTTAGCATTTTGAGAATGATCAGCACATAAACAGGAAGCACATTTTTTACAGTGAGGTGAGAGCCGATATCTTAATAATCTTAATAATTATAGCAGCGATAGAGGAATCGGCCAGTAATGCTCAAACACCCATGTCAGACCAAAACACATCTACCCCCAGTATCAATTGAGCGAATGCCATATATCTCAAACAAAAATCAACAGAGGATACACAAGGACATTTAAAATAAAAAAAAAATGTTCTCCCCTCTGAATATTTTCCGCTATTCAGCTCAACTTATACCTTGATTTTTTTAAGATACCTATGAATCCGTCCACCTCACTAAGGGGGCCCAAATACGCCGCCCCATCACTCTTGTCCTTTTCCCCTTTCACTCACAGATAGCTCTTTCCATAATAAACAGTGAGAGTAACCGTGAGAACTACTGTTGAAATGTAGGGGGTAGTGGATCCAGCTAGGCTGAAGCGATACTTATCCGTTCTACCACCATTGCCACAAAAAGAAATTGATAAGCTGGGTTTTGCTGCTCGCTACAGCTAACTCCAAGTAAGATCAGAGCAGGGAACAGGTAATCCCAGCTGCTCATTGAGGTCACTGACCGATGTGATATGTGGGGGGGGGGGGTCAGATTTGCAGCGGACTTCAAGTTCATTGGGGTGTTCCACTCAGATAGCTGAGGAGATTAAAAAATCTAGGAAGATATCAACCAGGCCATCCTATAGGAAACATTAGAACTCTTTTTCAGGTTGGTGTGCAGAGAAGCCCCATCAGATTTTGGAGTTTTTACGTGAAGGATTTCTTAAAGCTCTATCTCACTCCACTCTGGAAGCCCAGTGGGCATTAGGAAACCCTCTAGAGGGGTAGGAAGGGAACTCCTTTATATTGCTCCCTTAGTAAGCAGTTTGTTTAGAACATCTGTTTGCCTCCTTCAGTTACACTACCTGCTTGGGATTTGCCCACTATCTTGAGATGATTACACTCCCCTCCTTTTAAGCCATTGGACATGGCCAAGCTTGTTTGATTGAATATAAGGGAGGTCTTTTTACTGTCAGTTACATCGGCCAAGAGAATAGGGGAACTGGGAATGCTTGTGATTTCATATTCCTACCTTATTATACTTCCAGACAGGGTAATCCTTAGGCATTACTAGAAGTGCATTTCTTAAATGTCTTCTACCGCTCACATGAACAAGGAGATTGTACTACAGCTTTTTGAGAAGGATGACCAGGGCACAACCTTTCATCCCTTGATGTGTTCAGACTGCTTTTGTGTTATCTTCACCAAACTAAAGATTTTGGACTCTCAAAGCCTCTATTTGTGTCCTTGGGTAACGTTCATCAAGGAAAAAAAAGTGTCTTCATCTACTTTAAGTAGGTGAATTTGTCAGGCCATTTCACAGGCTTACAAGTTAGCTGTAGAACAGCCTCCATCACAGATTCAAGGTCACTCTACTCGATCAGCATCTGCTTTCTGGGTGGAGGTTGGTTGGGTCTCCATTCCAGAGAGCTGCAGGGTGTCAACATGGGCCTCTATTCATGCGTTTGTTTGAGAAGACAGATGTTTAGAGACTGCCCTACTTTGAAAAAAACGGTATTGTTCATAATTGATATAATCTATGAAACATTAGAATACAGAAATATGGAGAACCAGTCAACCCACATCTCTTCTTGATTCACATACTCAAGATACTTGAAGGGAATACATCTATGCAAGCATTGACAAAGCCAATGGGTCCTGGGCATTTAGGTTGCTGCAATGCCTGTCTGTGAAGCTGTGAATGAATGTGTGTGTGATTGTGACAGTGGTGCTGTGTGTGTTGGCTCTATGCCATGCTGTGTGTGCAACTGAGGCAGTGGTTCTATGTGTGAGTGTTGGTGTGCATATGTGGGGGAACATGTGTGTGTTAATTTTTGTGTGAATTTGTGGGGTTACATGTGGGTTTGTGTTGGAGTATTTGTTTGTGATTCAGTGCTGGCGTCAGTTTGAGACAGTTATCTCTTCAACTAAATTTTGAAAAATAGAAGGGGAAAGGGCAGCCCCCAAGATGGCCACTCAGATGTGATTTGCCTGGGCTTCCCCAGGACCTCATTAAAATGGGAATATTTTGGCACAATCAACAGCCCATTCATGTAAGAGAAAGGAATGAAAACGGAGTGTGACTGAAGTAAAGGGACTTCTGATCCTCGCCGACGCCCAGACATCGAAAAATCCAGCCCACTAGGAAGACTTGAGCCAACTGCATGGAAGAAAATGGCGGTAGCAGCACTGATTGAGCAGGTTGGCGTCTGAACCTAAAATAGCAGACTTCCTCTTGCCATCCAAGGAGGAAGCTAGGAGAAAGGATCAAAGCGGCAGGCGGATCTTGGAACTTGCAAAGAAAGAGATGGTGCTGCCATGGGATAACTGCAGCGCCGACAGAGTTGGGCAGCAAGCTTGTGAAGCGAACATGTCAATAAATCCAATTCAGGTGGGAGACTCCCAATTTTTGAAGCCAAAAGCGACTTCATTTTAGTTGTCTCCCGCCTAATATTGCCTCAAGAAGTTCAATGAAAGTTAAAGAAGAAAATACATTCTCCAGATTTGCTTTTCAAAATCTCCCATTTTCATTTTCCAAAATGTTGGAATGTGCGGCGAAGGTCTTCAGGTGAGTGATGCTCTTGCTGGCATCAGGACACAGGGATAAATCTAGTGGCGGCTGGCAATACAAAAATATTGGGGGGGCTCTATGCGCCAAACCCACCTGGTGCGGCACTCCCGACAATGGTGGTCTGATGTCCATGAGAATAATAGGGACGGACCTCCCTTCCTGCCCAGTGGAACGTGACTGATGAACAATCATGGAGCAGCTCTCAGCATGAGAGCAGCTCCAGGATTGGTGGGAGCAGGCTAACCCAGTGCTCATTTTGAGGTTTGAGACCTGTGCCAGCAAATCCCGGGCTGTTTCACAGCCTGGGGATTGCTAAGTGTGCAGTGCCAATGTCGGGTTAGATGTAGGTAGCCAGCCGGCTCACCCAACGTGCACTAAAAGGGGCAGTGTTAGACCTGGCATCACTGGTGTGGTTTTCCCCTGCATTTTGTACTTTACCTCCTGTGTTTTTGCTGTTTGCTGAACTTCGCTTTTGCTGGTCTAGATGCTTTGAGCACTTTGGCACTGCTGATTAGTGCCAAAGTGCAAGTGCTCCTGCTATAAATTGTGAATATGGATTGGTGTTTACATGATTGGCTTGTTTGACTTACTACTAAGTCCCTAGTACAGTGCACTGTGTGTGCCAAGGGCCTGTAAGTCAAATGCTGCTAGTGGGCCTACTGGGGTGGCTGAGTGAGCTAAAGAATGGTGATGGATTAAACCCAGATCAGTTGACTGGGGGTGAGTGTTTGATTTGCTCAAACGCTCCGTCCATCATCCCCTTTTGTATCGCTTTGTTCGCCCTAAGTTGGCAGGGTATGCTCAGACGTGAGCCCTTGCTCACTTGGCCACTGGATTCAAGATAGCCTGGCTGATGAGGATTATGAATCCGAAACTGGTCCCAGGATGCTTGATTCCGGTCCAGGGAAGACATGGCTTGGCAGTTCGGGCTGGACTGTTCCCATGAGGCACAGGGTCAGACTGATTTGCATATGGCCATGTCTGAACTGGGGTGGCTGAGTGAGCTAAAGAATGGTGATGGATTAAACCCAGATCAGTTGACTGGGGGTGAGTGTTTGATTTGCTCAAACGCTCCGTCCATCATCCCCTTTTGTATCGCTTTGTTCGCCCTAAGTTGGCAGGGTATGCTCAGACATGAGTCCCTTGCTCACTTGGCCACTGGATTCAAGATAGCCTGGCTGATGAGGATTATGAATCTGAAACCTGTTCCAGGATGCTTGTTTCCGGTCCAGGGAAGACATGGCTTGGCAGTTCGGGCTGGACTGTTCCCATGAGGCACAGGGTCAGACTGATTTGCACATGGCAATGTCTGAACTGGAGTGGCTGAGTGAGCTAAAGAATGGTGATGGATTAAACCCAGATCAGTTGAATGGGGGTGAGTGTTTGATTTGCTCAAACGCTCCGTCCATCATCCCCTTTTGTAACGGCTAGTGGGCCTACAGCACAGATTGTGCCCCCCACACAAGCAAGAGGTTCTCAGACCTGCCACTGCAGTGTCTGTGCATATTCTGGTACTGCCATGTCGACCTGGCAAGTGCACCCACTTGCCAGGCCCTAACCTTCCCTTTTCTTACATGTGAGTCACCCCTAAGGTAGGCCCAAGGTACCCCAGTGGGCATGGTGCAGTGTATGTCAAAGGTGGGACATATCCTGGTGTGTGTAACATGTCCTGATAGTGAACTACAGTGAATTTGTTTTTTTCACTTTTGAAAGGCTATCTGTCCCATAGGATAGAATGGGAGATTATTTATAACATCTTATAAATATAAGTTCCCATTGGGACAAGATAGGAAGCTGAATAGACCTGAACTGCCTTTAGAGTAGGGGGAGGAGATTTCCTTTCACCTGATGCGCCTGGTCTGCCTTACACAATACTGTCACCACCTCCTGCTGGGAAGTTGGACCAGAGAGGACAGAACTGGTTTTCACTGAGCACAGATCCTCTCTACCACAAGAGAACAAAGAGAAATGGAATATAAATATTGGGGCCCAGACCCCAGAACTTTAGAATACTTCTGTACTACAGAGGAACCTCTGCCAAGGAGAAAACTGAAGGAGAAGTACTGCCCCTTTGCTGTGTATTGTCTGGGGTTGGCCTGCAGTGGCTGTTTCTTCCAAGGAGAGAATAAAGATGTTGCTGTGTGCTGTGTATCCTGCTTGAAGAAGATCTCCAAGGGCTTGAAGGAGAGCTTGCCTCCTGTTCTGAAGTCTCATGGACACAAAACTTCACTACCAGCTCCCCTGAACTTCCTTGCTGGGAGTTCTGACCTGCCAGGAGGGGCTTGTTGCTGTGTTAGACCTCTGGAGGTTGTCCCTGCTGCTGGGATCTGGAGAAGAGACACAACTAAGAGAAGCACGATGCATCCACACCCGTTTCCGACTCATCGCCGCTGTGCCACTGAAAAAACCAACACAGCAACTTCCCATGGCTGAAGAAATCGCTGCACACTGAATCCTGTGCATGGATCTCTGAAGTCAGAGATCACTGCACCGATTCCGATACAGGCCCTACCGTGCAGCTGCAAGAACCAACTCATCGTGGGACCGCGGCTGGAGAGATCAACGTAAGCATATTGAGGACTGACGCACCCCTGAATCCACATGCATCGTACTCGGGCACCAAGTCAACAACAATGTTGAGGCCGCAGTAACAAACCGACGCATCACCTCCCCGCACAGTAAGAAACCAACACATTACCTTCTCTTCGGTAAGGAACTGACGCATCACCTCCCCTGTATGGCAGTAAGAAACTGACGCATCACCTCCCCTGGAGTAAGGAATTAATGCAGCAACTTCCCTGGGCGTAAGGAACCTAAGCATCACCTTCCTTGCGGCTGTTTTTGTTTATCAGTGTGACGCAGCCAAGGTACTTTGTTTTGAAAGTGTTGCATCTATAGTTTGCTACGGACAGAACTGTTTTTACCTTCTAAAAGTCATTTTGATTATTGTATGTTGGATTTTTGTCATTTTGGTCTTGTTTGGTTTAGATAAGGATTACTTATTTTTCTAAACTGGTGTGTTGTCCATTTGTAGTGTTTTCACTGTATTACTATATGTATGCACAAATGCTTTACACATTGCCTCTGAGATAAGCCTGACTGCTTGTGCCAAGCTACCAAAGGGGTGAGCAGGGCTTATTTTTGAAGTGTATCCCCTTACCCTGACTAGAAGGGTCCCTACTTGAACAAAGGTGCAAACCATTGTCAACTAGAGACCCCCATTTCTAACAGGCATCAATAATCCTGCAGTAGCAGGATTCAGACCCATGCCCCAGCTGCATGCTCACACTATACAAGCGCGAGCTGGTGGCAAATAAATTAAATGCCATCTTATTATTTAGGAGGACCCGCCCCTGGATAAATACAGCAACAGACTAGCGCTAAGAGGACACAACAGTCCTCCTTTGAAGTGCTAATGAGGAGAGTAAACAGTTTACCACGAGGTTACTTGCAGTGCCTGTTGTACCTGAGGGGATGATACGTGGTATATGCTGCAAAACAGAACACCAAACTAAACTAGTAACCAGGGGAAGCAAATGACATCCCTTTAAAAGAACTAATGAAGGCGAGCTGGCATGGACTTATAATGGAAGAGCCCACTTATAAACCTTCATAAAAATCACAAAATCTGGAGGAGATGGTTGGACTAATATGGAATGTGCAGTTCAGAACGTGCAGACAGTGCAATGTTGTTGGAAATTGCTCCTGGTCCCGCAGCGTCACAAGTATCCACCGCACGGAGGCAGTTCCTGCTCCCGGAGGAGCCCAGCACCACCCGCAGCAGCACCGCACGGGACTCCAAAGCCCAGGAGCCCGTGCACGACCAGGTGTCAGCGGAGGCACGCCCATCTGACCGCCGGTGATTAAAACAACATCAGCTTGACGCAGCGCGGGACCGCAGTGCGGGACCAACGCCGGACGAAGCCGGACAAAGGGCGGACAGTCTGTGACAGTCCGGGACAGGCAGGGATTGGGCTGGGCCAAGCCCCCTGGATCTTCAACTAAGGTACTTTGTGAGTCGTTTATCTTTCTAGTTCAGGCTATTGACCCGGAGCTATGGGGAAACGGAAGCTGGCAGAAGACTCAGGTGACCTAGTAGGGAGTGTACCTAAGGGTGGGAAAAAAGCCAAAAAATGTAAAAAAAAGCAACTGGCCAAACGGATGCCTAATGCTGGAGCCAACTGTGTCATGGACCGAATAGATGATCTGATACAAGATTGCGGAGACATACTGACCCAAGCACCCAAAACTGTTGAGATACCTGACGAGGAGACTATGCAAACAGGGTCTGGGTTGCACAAAAGGCAAGATAAGGGGGTGGTGAAAATTCCTGACATGTTTTTATGTAAATCTGTGATGGGGTCAGGGGTTAACACTGTATCAAATGCTGAGAATGATTTATGTGTAGATCAAATGAACCCAGCCATAGACCCTGATGGTAGCGTGGTGGACTTAGAACCGTTATTTAGCAGCAACAGGTTCTCTGTTTTGTCTCAGATAGAGAGTGAGGACCCAGTAGGAGACTTGATGACGCCCACCGTTAGTGAAAATCCTATATCTGTGCTTGGTCATATTGACGTACCGATGTCCCCTGATCATTCAACCGATCCCCTGTGGGTAATTATCAAACAACTGTGTGGGCTGGTGGAGGCATTGCAAGTAAAAGTCGATCACTTGACGGCCCTAGCTAACGCCAAAAAGGTCACTCCTGGACTTGATACGCCTAATCCCATAAAAGCGAGATTGACAGGCCCACGAACAATATCATGGCTAGAGGGAAGAATTGTGTTCCACCTGCCCCGCTAACAGTTATTCCTCCGAAACCTACTTTGTCTATTAGGAAAGAAAGGGGAAACACTCAACCGGTAGGCAATTTGCACGCAAAGGGAAAAACTATGTCAATCTTGCCCAAAAGCGTGCCTACAAAACCTAATGCCATACCTAAAATTTCACAAGTCGATGGTAGCAGAAGGGGTGAGAATAGAAAGGGGGGTTGCCTGCAAGATCCAAGTTTGAGTTCCCTCAAACCTTTTAGTCCTTACCATAACATCTATCTCAATCACACTAAGGCTGTTTATATGGTGAACGTTCCTAAAATACCTTTGGGGCGAGACCATGAAACTCCGGACTCCCTAACGAATAAGACTATCCATTGGATTAGGTATATCAGGGGGTGTAGGTCTGTTATCAGGGAGGATATTTCAAAAACCACAAGAATTACAACTCCTGGCGACACCTATGACTGTATCGAGGTAGTCTTAAAAAACTCAAAGATAGCAGAGGGCTTGATAGCCCTGGAATACAGGACCTGCTCCCCAGATAACTCCTGGATTCAAATGAGATCACAACCCTACCAAAGAAGGACACTAACTAGTGTAATGTCAGAGAGGATTATAGGTGAAGCCTCTTCAGGTTTGGATAATAACGATTGACTCCAGAAGTAGTGATGAGGCTCCAAATGTTGCACTTGTTGTTATGGACCCCACTTTCTCTATCTCAGAACCGCCGCTCCTAGGGATGTTAAGTGTACAGAACAAAGTATCAGGTACCATCCAGGATATTAATAATTCTGTAAATTCCCCAGTTACTACAGGGGCACTTCTTTCTTGAAACATTGCGGGACTTAGAGCGAAAATGGACTCCCCAGAGTGGATTTCCTTTATTAATAGACATCATATATGTCTATTCCAGGAAACCTGGGCTCTGGAGCAGCTACACTTCCCAGGGTACCTGAACTATGGAATCCTGGCGGAAAAGAAAGAGAAAGGTCGACCGTCAGGCGGCCTGGCTATTTGGATTAGACAAGACCTCGATGTAACCATTAAGGTAATCCCTACTAGGCACAGGGATCTACAGGCGCTCCAGCTAGAGTTCCCAAAGTGAGACCCTATTTATCTATACAATCTATATGCTAGAAGTACCGGGGGTAAGAACTCAGAAATTTTAACAATTTTGGAGGAACTCCTAGAAAGTAATTCTCTCCATACTAATAATATTATTGTAGGAGGAGATTTTAATGCAACTTTTGAACCTCTCCTGAATGATAACTGGGACCTTTCAGATGAAGAAGATAGGACTTGGGGGGTCCCTAAACTGGACTTACCATCCATTAAAAGATGGACGCAAATTGCTATTCAACTTAACTCTTTTTGTCTAAACAAAGAAGTTAGATCTGCCAACGGTAGAACAGTGGGTGACAAAAGTGGGGCAAATACTTATCGGGTCGGCCCCCGGAAGAGTAGAATAGATTACATTCTTGAGCCTGTGGAGGTATCTGTAGGATATGCAAGTTATGGATAGGCTAGCGAGTGATCATAATCCTCTGTCGGCCAAAATATCTTATTGGGAATCACCAGTAGCTTTAATTAGGGCGACTGATGCTGTCACTCCAGTGGACGTCGTTATCACTAATGATATGCGTCACGTCCGCTGGGCTAAAGTTGCGGTCAATCAGGAGAACATTGATTTTATAGCTGGTAAGCTTACACAGGCAACAAATGATCTGAAGGGGACACTGGTAGTGGAGTGTTCAACCGCTAATAATGAATACGCAACCGGGATACATGAGGCTTTTTTTAAGGACCTGCGATCAGTGTTTGTAAAGCCTTCCCAAAAAAGTGGTCCCTGTAAACAAGTTTCTCCACGCTGGTATTCAGCAGACTGTAGGCAGGCTCGTTTGGAGCTAGGTAGAGCCCTTAAAAATGGTTCGAGTTTAGATGTTCGTGTAGCCAGGGCAGAGTATAAATCAGCCATTTTTAAATCCAAGCGCCTGTGGGATGAGCAGAGGTGGGCAGACTTGCTGGAAGCAGGACTTCATAAAGATCCACGGAAGTTCTGGAACACCTATAAGAGAGGTGGGGATAGCAACTCTGATAAACCTCAGAATTGGGTCCCACAGGATAAATGGGTATCCCATTTCAAACCGCAGTTACGATGGCAGCAGGGCATGACTCTCCTGTTGAGGTGTCTTACACACCTTTTTTGGAGGATCCCTTTACCTTGGGGGACGTTCAGCTGGCATTGGATAATGTCGTTCCTGGTAGAGAGCCAGGAATTGACGGTATCCCAGCTGATCTATTCCTACAAGATAGAGATTCGTGGGGAGCATACATATTACTATTGGCAAATGCATTGGCAAGGGGAGCACCGGTTCCCAAATCATGGAAAGGGGCTAAAATAATGCCTGTCTACAAGGAGGGGGACAAATCCCAGCCTGGAAACTATCGACCAATCAGTTTGATCGACACTACCCAGAAGATCATTGGTAGGCTTATTTTAAATAAGGTCCAGGTCTGGGAGAGGGAGTACAGCATTTTGTCCCACTTACAGGCTGGCTTCAGAAGTTGCGTTAGCACGGTCGACCAAGTTATGCATTTCACTATGCTATACTGGAAGACCGTTCTAATTGGCAAAGGCAGCCTCTATGCCGCCTTTATAGATTTAAGGGCGGCATTTGATTTGGTCCCTCGCCATACATTATGGAAAGTACTCACTGATATGGGAATGCCAGGGGATCTTTTGTCTCTGATAGTTAGGCTCCACCAGGAGAATTATGCCCAGATTAGTTGGGGTAGTCCTGGCAATGTTACACCACAGTTCCCCATAGAAACAGGAGTCCGTCAAGGATGTGTCCTGGCGCCAACATTATTTCCTTTATATATAAACGATGTTGCAAAAATTTTTATTGACTCTAATGTTGATGCTCCTATTCTTGCTGGAGGTAAAATCCCCATATTAATGTTTGCAGACGATTGTCTTATAGTTTTAAAGACCCCGAGCGGGTTACAGAAGGCTCTGATAATTTTCGAGGACTTCTGTGCCGTCCGTGGTTTGGAAGTTAATGTTCTAAAATCCAAGTACATGTCTTTTAATGCACCTAAAGTAAACAGGGGCACTGTACATATGAGTACCGGCCCTCTTGAAAAGGTAGATGCATTTAGCTATCTGGGTATCTGTATTCAATAGGATCTGTCCTGGAGACAGCAGATTGATCTGGCCACCCTGAAGCATCGACAATTATCAGGAGCTTTGACCGTGGAGCATTCTAGGTCTCTGACTAGACCAGTAAGTCCAGTGTTAGAGGTTTACAATGGCAAGGTAGTTAGCTCTACTCTGTATGGTGTGGAAATGTGGGGAAGTGAAAAGCTAAAGGGGATGACTGTCTCAGAAAACACATTTCTTAGAAAGCTAATAAGGCTATTTCAAAGCACTCCATTGTATCCTCTGTTCTATGATTTGGGTATAACACCAATAGCCCTAATTGCATCTCTGCGCCCAATACTATACTGGCGGCGAATTTGGACCACACCGGAATTGGAAACATACACTAGAGGGCTGATGGATGTGATTGAAAGTTACGGTTCCCGGAAAGTCAAATGGTTGGGACATATCCAAAATCTTTTGAATGAATTAGGATTAGGTGAATTGTGGAAGGATCCATTGCACGCCAGGTTCCCACCGAAGAAGACATTCAAGACTTTGTACTGGAACATGGTGGCTACAAAGATTTTTAGTACCACACCTTCACAATCCCTTGCTGGTTTATTTTTAGAAATCAAAGATTGTCCCAAACTTGAGGAATTCTGGGATGTCATTACAAAGCCCCTTGACCGCAAGCTCTACTTTCAGCTAAGAGTGGGAAGTCTACCTGTAAGGTCGTTCTCAAACAGATGGTCCAGTGGAGGCATGGTGGTTTGCCCAGCTTGTCCAAGTGTTCCTGAAACCATAGGCCACCTTCTGTTTGAGTGCCCAATGTATGTAGCACCAAGGCGGAAGTGGCTAAAGCCGATGTGTAGGACATTGGGCACAAGGGAAGGAATGACTGCAGTTAGACTTATCCGTACCAGTCCTAATATGTCTGTGTATATTGCGGTGGCAAAATACCTAGGATGGGCATGGACGATTAGAGCCCGACTCCTGAAGGAATAACACAGTACCTAACGCTGTTGGCTGGATACCTCTCGTAAGAATAATATTTTGCACTTTTGTACAGTTTTTTTAATGATTTTTTAAAACTATTTATTCATGAAATTGATAATCTGTTTTTAAAATGGTTTTATTACTAGAAGTTTATACATGTACTTTTATATGTGGAACATGCTTTTATGACAATTGTCTAAATAAAGCTTACTTGACTTGACTTGCTCCTCTTTGTTATTATGACTGTGATGAATGTGCTGTCCTCTTGTTAAAATGTATACAAATTGGAAATTCTGCAGCTTTAAAGACAAAGAGAGTACTCCGTGCGTCCAGGACTAAAGAATCAATCTCTTTGCAGAATTGAGGGTACATTATATGATGACATTGCACCAAACCCTTTTGAGGTGCCAAACATTTCAACTATTACTGAAATGTTTTGGAATGAGCGCATCAAATATCGCTGTACCTATACGTTCAATATCACATTTGACTACTAGAACAAACTGCACAACCTCACGGATAAGTAAAAAGCATCTCATCTCCGGACATCCAACTTGGAGGTATGAAGAAGGTCTTGCCAGCCACTTTGTACTCCATTGGCGATACAAGTGAGGGCAAACATTGAGAACCATGGCGAAAACAAGGGAACAGAGGTGTAGAGATGAGAGAAGTTGTACAAAGTCCAACAAATAAAAGCACTAAAAAAAGATGCAGACAGATGGTACTGAAGATATGAAATGACAATATCTAGACACTATTTTCTCTTGTATTGTTTTTAACCCTTTCGCTGTTAGGCCTTTCCCCTTCCCTGTGCTAAGCCTTTTTTGGCTATTTGGGGTAGCTCGCACTTAGGCCCTGGTAAATTTTCAAACACATAAGTTATCCACACCAAATTTGCGTCCTAATCTTCCAACATCATAGGGATCTTAAAGGTATCCAGTGTTTGTTGATTCCCCTGGAGGGGACACAGAAATTAGCCAAAATACAGCCACATTTTGTATATTTTTTTATGGGGAAAAAGTGCTGCAGATGAAAGCGTCTGCTTGTTTCCCTGCAAATGGTATCAACAATGGGTTTGTGGTGCTGAAATCACCATCTTCCCAGCTTTCAGGAACTGACAGACGTTTGTCAGAAAACCAACATTTTTTTACACAGTTTTGGCATTTTATTGGGACATAGTCTATTTTTGCTATTTTTTGCTTTCAAACTCCTTCCAGTTAGTGGAAGAAATGGGTATGAAAGCAATAATGGATTCTGGAAAGCTATACATTTTAGAAAAGTAGACAAAATTCTGAATTCAGCAGGGGGTCATTTGTGAAGATCCGTCAAGGTTTTTTTTATAGAAACAAACAGTTGAAAACAGAAAAAATTGAAAAGGAGTTGGAAAAAACAGCCATTTGTGCAATGTTTTCACCTGTAATTTATAAGTATGACAGATTTTTTAAAGCAATATACCGTTACATCCACTGGACCCTTCTGGTTCAGAAGATATATAGAACTTGTAGGGTCACCAAGAACCTGAGGAATCCAGAGCCAATAACGGAGCAGTGCCTTGCAATGGTTTTTATTATGTACCGGGTACATTGCAATTAATTTGGGAAAATTTAAACAGTGAAAGATTGGTATGAAAGACACCTATGTATTTCTGAAATGGGTACAAACTATAGAGTTTAGAAACAGTAACTATTTTCACATCTCCGAAATTGTGGGTACCCATACTAGCATGGGAATAATAGGACATTTTTCAAAGTGACTTCTTTTTTACACATTGTCTTACATTTGGAAGGCTGAAATGCATAGGAAGTCAATAGGTAATTACAGTTGCTCCACAATTCTCTGTTTCCCCAAGTCTCCCGATAAAAATGGTACCTCACTTGTGTGGGTAGGTCTAGTGCCCGCAACAGGAAATGACCCAAAATGCACCATGGACACACCACATTTTTACAGTGAAAACTGACCCTTTTTTGAACAGTGCCTAGTTGTAGATTTTGAACCCTAGCTCTGCTGCTCCTCGGGACACCTAGCACACGTATACATTTTACAAAACTAGACATTCAGGGAAATCCAGTATTGGGTGACTTGTCTGGCTCTCGCCAGGTTCTGTTACCTAGAATCCCTTGCAAACCTCAAACTTTTTCAAAAAAACAACATGTTCCTCACATTTCTGTGATGGAAAGTTCTGGAATCTGCGTGGATCCACAAAATTCCACCCACCGCTCATAACCCAAAGTCTTCTGATAAAAACTGTACCTCACTTGTGTGGGTAGGCCTAGTGCCCGCGACAGAAAACGGCCCAAAACGCAACATGGACACACCACTTTTTATAGTGAAAACTGACCCTTTTTTTTCTAAGTGCCTAGCTGTAGATTTTGAACCCTAGCTCTGCCAGCACCCAGGGAAACCTATCAAACTTATACATTTTTGAAAACTAGACACCCAGGGGAATCCAGGATGCAGTGATCTGTCTGGCTCCCATCAGGTTCTGTTACCAGGAACACCTCAAACTTTGTAAAATAAACCATCATCATCATAAAATCTTTATTTCAGCAATTTGCCATAAAAGATATAAAAGAGTAAAATTCATGGTTGTCAATTCAAATCACTATAGCAAGAATACAAAAGTTCCCCAAAATTCCCCGTAGGGAGCAGTATGGCAATAATAAAAGTTAAAACAGTAAAAAACAATGCTATAGACAAGGCTCTAAGAACTGCATGTCATAGTCACAACCAGGTTTTGGGAATTAAAAGCCTTCGTTTGTGCCACATTGCTACCAAAAATTGAGAAATAGCAAATACAATAGGTCTGGATGTGTCTGTTTTAAGACTCTAAAAGCATACATACAGTGTAAAAAACCCAAATTCTTACAAAGGGGTACGAGCCAATACTTCCTGTACTTATGGTAAGCTGGACAAAAGAAGAGAACGTGCAGATTGTTTTCCCTGTCACAGTTACAACCAGGACAATTTTCCAAAGCTGGCGATGACCACCTGCTAGTAAAGGCTCGCAAAGGTAGAACACTGTATCTCCATTGTATATACAGTTTTCTTGCTAAAGTAGGGTAAATTTCATCAATAAATTGTTCGAAGTGATAAAAAATTTTGACAGTTAAAAAAGAAACAGTTAGAGTGCCGACTAAGGAGTTAGACAGAGCAGCAGCATGTTTATGTTCACAATAGATCTTCGTAAGATTTTTTCGAGTAATCATATTAGAAATTTAAGAAAAAGTTATTTTTTCAGCTACATTTGAGGTTTGCAGGGTATTCTGGGTAGAAAAATGTTGGGGGGTCCACGCAAGCCATACCTCCCTGGGTGTCTTGTTTTCAGAAATGTGTGGGTTTGGTAGGTTTCCATAGATGGCCGCCGATCCCAGGGCCAAAAACCCAGGTGACCCCCTTTGCAAAACCAAGTCATTTTGTGATAAGTAATTTTGATGTCCCCACAATATATTTTGGGCCTTTGCCTGTCATGGGTACTTGGCCCACCCACAGAAGTGAGGTATCATATTTATTGAGAGACTTATGGGAATGCGAGGTGGGTGGAATTTTGTGGATCCACACAGATTCCAGAACTTTCCATCACAGAAAAATATGAGGAAAATGTGTGCTTTTTTAAAAACTAAGTTTGAGGTTTGCAAGGGATTCTGGGTAACAGAACCTGGTGAGGGGCACACAAGTTACCCCATTCTGTATTCCCCTTGCTGCCTAGATTTACAAGATGTACAGGTTTGCTAGGTTTCCCTCGGTGCGGGCTGACCCAGGGCCCAAAATCCACTGATAGACACATAGCGAAAATAAGGTCTGTGCCTTGAGGCTTTTAGCACTGGGGCAGAAAGACTGTGGCTATATTTTTTGTGGGGTGGGGTATTGGTATGTCCATTCTGGGCAGCCCCCACCCCTGAATTTTGAAAACAAATATTCCCTGATGCCTAGTGGGCTTTCTGCCCCCCCCCCCCCCAACCGGGGTGGCAGATAAGTGGCTATTACCCACATATGCCACTGAGGGGCAGAAAAATGGTGGCAATTTGTTTTGGGGTAGGAGCATTGACATGCCCATTCTGGGCAGTCCCCACCCCTATGTATAACAAGCATTTACAATGCAATGGTCTCGGCAATATTATAGGTAGAGCTATTAGAATTGCTCATTATTTTTTTATCTTTTTTGTATCCCTAAATAAATGGCATTGTCATTTGTATTGGCATTAGCTTTGTTTTTTGCATATGTGATACCTATTGCATTAGCAGTTTGAGAGTGAGGAAGTGAGATAGAGAGAGCGAGTGAGGTATTGAAATAGAGAGAGAGTGAGGTAGTGAGAGAGAGTGAGGTAGTGAGATAGAGAGTGAGGTAGTAAAGAGTGAGGTAGTGAGAGGGATTTTGTGAGGTAGTGAGATATAAGCATAGAGTGATGTTGTGCTGTAGTGAGATAGAGAAAGAGGTAGTGAAAGAGAGAGTGAAAGTGAGTTAGTGAGATAGAAAGAGTGAGGTAGTGAGAGAGTGATTGAGGTAGTGAGTGAGTTTGTGAGGTAGTGAGATAGAGAGGTCGTGAAAGAATGAGGTAGTGAGGGTGAGAGTTGTTGTGCTGTATTGAGATAGAAACAGAGCGATGTTGTGAAGTAGTGAGCTAGAGTGAGGTAGTGTATGAGAGAGTAAAAGTGAGTTAGTGTATTTGAGAGAGAGAGAGAGTGCGGTAGTGAGATAGAGAGAGTGAAGTTGTGGGGTAGTGAGAGAGTGATGTAGTGAACTTTACAGAGAGTGTGTCGTGATATAGTGAGAGAGAGATAGTGAGATAGAAATAGTGAGGTAGTATATAGAGAGTGTGAGGTAGTGAGATAGAGAGAGTGAAGCAGTGAGTTAGAGAGAGAGAGTGAAGTTGTGAGGTAGTGAGAGTTGTGAATTTTTGAGAGAGTGTGTCGTGATATAGTGAGGCAGTGAGAATGAGATAGTGAGATAGTAATAGATAGAGTTAGGTAGTGATGTAGAGAGAGTGAGGTAGTGAGATAGAGAGAGTTACGTTGTGAAGTAGTGTGTTAGAGAGATATAGTTCCTGTGGTAGTGATATTGTGATGCTGTGAGAAAGAGAGTTGAGTAGTGAGGTAGAGATTGAGGTAGAGAGAGAGTGAATGAGAGATAGTGTAGTAGTGTGAGAGATAGTGAGTTAGTGAAAGAGAGAGTGAGGTAGTGATAGAGAGAGTGAGGTAGTAGGGACGGTATAGTGGAGCTGAGGAGAGAGTGAAGGGATGGTGCAGTGAGAGGCTGAGGAGAGTGCATCAGTGAAGGGACGGTACCATAAGAGGCTGAGGAGAAAGTGCAGCAGTGAGTGATGGTGCAATGGGGGGCTGAGCAGAGTGCATCAGTGAAGGGACGGTGCAAGGAGAGGCTGAGGAGAGTGCAGCAGTGAAGGGACAGTGCAGGGAGAGGCTGAGGAGAGTGCATCAGTGAAGGGACAGTGCAGGGAGAGGCTGAGCAGAGAGTGCAGCAGTGAAGGGACGGTGCAGGGAGAAGCTGAGGAGAGTGCAGCAGTAAAAGGACGGTGCAGTGGGGGCTGAGCAGAGAGTGCAGCAGTAAAAGGACGGTGCAGTGGGGGGCTGAGCATAGAGTGCAGCAGTGAAGGGACGGTGCAGTGGGACTGAGGAGAGAGTGTAGCAGTGAAGGGATAATGCAGTGAGAGGCTGAGGAGAGTACAGCAGTGAAGGGACGGTGCAGTGGGGAGGAGGAGTGAGTGCAGCAGTGAAGTGACCGTGCAGTGAGAGGCTGAGGAGAGTGCAGCAGTGAAGGGACTGTGCAAGGAGAGGCTAAGGAGAGAGTGCATCAGTAAAGGGATGGTGCAGGGAGAGGCTGAAGAGAGTGCAGCAGTGAAGGGATGGTGCAGTGAGAGACTGAGGAGAGTGCACAAGTGAAGGGACGGTGCAGGGAGAGGCTGAAGAGAGTCCAGCAGTGAAGGGACGATGCAATGGGAGGCTGAGCAGAGAGTGCATCAGTGAATGGACGGTGCAGGGAGAGGCTGAGCAGAGAGTGCAGCAGTGAAGGGACGGTGCAGGGAGGGGCTGTGGAGAGAGTGCATCAGTGAAGGGACGGTGCAGGGAGAGGCTGAGGAGAGAGTGCAGTAGTGAAGGTATGGGGTAGAGAGAGAGTCTGAGGAGAGTGCAGCAGTGAAGGGACAGTACCGTGAGAGGCTGAGAGAGAGTGCAGCAGTGAGTGATGGTGCAGTGGAGGAGTGAGGGCTGCAGCCTGGATGGGGGGGCTGAGCAGAGAGTGAAGCGATGGCGCAGGGAGAGGCTGAGGAGAGAGTGCTGCAGTGAAGCGATGTTGCAGTGAGAGGCTGAGGAAAGTGCAGCAGTGAAGGGACGATGCAATGGGGGGGCTGAACAGAGAGTGCATCAGTGAAGGGACGGTGCAGGAAGAGGCTGAGGAGAGAGTGCTGCAGTGAGAGGTTGAGGAGAGTGCAGCAGGGAAGGGATGGTGCAGTGAGAGGCTGAGGAAAGTGCAGCAGTGAAGGGACGATGCAATGGGGGGCTGAACAGAGTGCATCAGTGAAGGGATGGTGCAGGGAGAGGCTGAGGAGAGTGCATCAGTGAAGGGACAGTGGAGGGAGAGGCTGAGGAGAGAGTGCATCAGTGAAAGGATGGTGCAGGGAGAGGCTGAGGAGAGAGTGCAGCAGTGAAAGGATGGTGCAGTGAGAGACTGAGGAGAGTGCAACAGGGAAGAGACGTATAGTAGAGCTGAGGAGAGAGTGAAGGGATGGTGCAGTAAGAGGCTGAGGAGAGTGCATCAGTGAAGCGATGGTACCGTGAGAGGCTGAGGAGAGAGTGCAGCAGTGAGTGATGGTGCAGTGGAGGAGTGAGGGCTGCAGTCTAAATGGTGGGGGGGCTGAGCAGAGAGTACAGCAGTGAAGCGATGGCGCAGAGAGAGGCTGAGGAGAAAGTGCAGCAGTAAAAGGACAGTGCAGTGTAAAAATAAAAATATGCCTTACCTCTAACATAAACTAAAATCAACATACATACCTGTCTGAACAACTCCGTGCACAGCAGTGCACATCGCTGAAGGGAATCGCCACGGGCCATGTTGAACCTAGAAAAGAGAGAATAAACATAAGATTAGCACAAAAAAAACAAAATGGCTTACCTCTGAAAGAAAACAGAGACAGAGAGTGAGGTAGTGAAAGAGAGTGAAAGTGACTTAGTGAGAGAGAGAGTGAGGCAGATAGAGTGAGACAGAGAGAGTGAGGTAGTGAAAGAGTGAATTAGTGATGGAGAGTGATTTTTGGTGGTAGTGAGATAGAAACAATGAGTGATGTTGTCACATAGTGAGATAGAGAAGGACTGAGGTAGTGTAAGAGAGAGTGAAAGTGACTTAGTGAGATAGAAAGATAGAGAGTGAGTTAGTGAGATAGAGAGTGACGTAGTGAGTTGGAGAGAGAGAGTGAACTTGTGAGCTAGTGAGATAGAGAGTGAGTCAGCGAGAGAGTGTTGTAGTTATTTTTTGAGTGAGTGACTTGTGTTATAGTTAGGTAGTGAGAGTGATATGGAAATAGATAGAGTGATGTTATGGAGAGAGTTAGTGAGAGAGAGAGAGTGAGATAGTGTTATAGATATAATTTGAGTAGTGACGTAGTTATTTTTGTTTTGTGGGAGAGTGAAGTAGATATAGAGTGAGGTAGTGAGTGAGGTAGTGAAAGAATGAGGTAGTGAGGGTGAGAGTTGTTGTGCTGTATTGAGATAGAAACAGAGATGTTGTGAAGTAGTGAGCTAGAGAGAGAGTGAGGTAGTGTATGAGAGAGTGAAAGTGAGTTAGTGTATTTGAGAGAGAGAGAGAGAGAGTGCGGTAGTGAGATAGAGAGAGAGTGAAGTAGTGAGTTAGAGAGTGAAGTTGTGTGGTAGTGAGAGAGTGATGTAGTGAACTTTAGAGAGAGTGTCGTGATATAGTGAGAGAGGGATAGTGAGATAGAAATAGAGTGAGTGTGAGGTAGTGAGATAGAGAGAGAGTGAAGCAGTGAGTTAGTGAGTTAGAGAGAGAGTGAAGTTGTGAGGTAGTGAGAGAGTGTTGTAGTGAATTTTTGAGAGTGTCATGATATAGTGAGGCAGTGAGATAGTGAGATAGTAATAGATAGAGTGAGGTAGGGATGTAGAGAGGGTGAGGTAGTGAGATAGAGAGAGTGAAGTTGTGAAGTAGTGTGTTAGAGAGATAGTTACTGTGGTAGTGATATTGTGATGCTGTGAGAAAGAGAGAGTTGAGTACTGAGGTAGAGATTGAGGTAGAGAGAGAGTGAATGAGAGATAGTGTAGTAGTGTGAGAGATAGTGTAGTAGTGTGAGAGATAGTGAGGTAGTGATAGAGATAGTGAGTTAGTGAAAGAGAGAGTGGGGTAGTGAGAGAGAGTTTGAAGGGACGGTATAGTGGAGCTGAGGAGAGAGTGAAGGGACGGTACCGTAAGAGGCTGAGGAGAGAGTGCAGCAGTGAGTGATGGTGCAGTGGAGGAGTGAGGGCTGCAGCCTGGATGGGGGGGGCGGGCTGAGCAGAGAGTGCAGCAATGAAGGGACAATGCAATGGGGGCTGAGCAGAGAGTGCATCAGTGGAGGGATGGTGCAGGGAGAGGCTGAGGAGAGTGCAGCAGTGAAGGGACGATGCAATGGGGGGCTGAGCAGAGAGTGCATCAGTGAAGGGACAGTGCAAGGAGAGGCTGAGGAGAGTGCAGCAGTGAAGGGATGGTGCAAGGAGAGGCTAAGGAGAGAGTGCAGCAATAAAGGGACAGTGCAGGGAGAGGCTGAGGAAAGAGTGTAGCAGTGAAAGGATGGTGCAGTGAGAGACTGAGGAGAGTGCAACAGTGAAGAGACAGTATAGTGGAGCTGAGGAGAGAGTGAAGGGATGGTGCAGTGAGAGACTGAGGAGAGTGCACCAGTGTAGGGACGGTGAAGGGAGAGGCTGAGGAGAGTGCAGCAGTGAAGGGACGATGCAATGGGGGGCTGAGCAGAGTGCATGAGTGAAGGGACAGTGCAGGGAGAGGCTGAGGAGAGTGCAGCAGTGAAGGGACGATGCAATGGGAGGCTAAGCAGAGAGTGCATCAGTGAATGGACGGTGCCGGGAGAGGCTGAGCAGAGTGTGCAACAGTGAAGGGACGGTATAGTGGAGCTGAGGAGAGAGTGAAGGGATGGTGCATCAGTGAGAGGCTGAGGAGAGTGCATCAGTGAAGGGACGGTACCGAAAGAGGCTGAGGAGAGAGTGCTGCAGTGAGTGATGGTGCAGTGGAGGAGTGAGGGCTGCAGCCTGGATGGGGGGGCTGAGCAGAGAGTGCAGCAATGAAGGGACGATGCAATGGGGGCTGAGCAGAGAGTGCATCAGTGAAGGGACGGTGCAAGGAGAGGCTGAGGAGAGTGCAGCAGTGAAGGGACGGTGCAAGGAGAGGCTGAGGAGAGTGCAGCAGTGAAGGGACAGTGCAGGGACAGTGCAGGGAGAGGCTGAGGAGAGAGTGCATCAGTGAAGGGACAGTGCAGGGAGAGGCTGAGCAGAGAGTGCAGCAGTGAAGGGACGGTGCAGGGAGAGGCTGAGCAGAGAGTGCAGCATTAAAAGGACGGTGCAGTGGGGGGCTGAGCAGAGAGTGCAGCAGTGAAGGGACTGTACAGTGGGACTGAGGAGAGAGCGTAGCAGTGAAGGGATAATGGAGTGAGAGGCTGAGGAGAGTGCACCAGTAAAGGGACGGTGCAATGGGGGGGCTGAGCAGAGAGTGCATGAGTGAAGGGACGGTGCAGGGAGAGGCTGTGGAGAGAGTGCATCAGTGAAGGGACAGTGCAGGGAGAGGCTGAGGAGAGAGTGCAGCAGTGAAGGGATGGTGCAGTGAGAGACTGAAGAGAGTGCAGCAGTGAAGGGATAGTACCATGAGAGGCTGAGAGAGAGTGCAGCAGTGAGTGATGGTGCAGTGGAGGAGTGAGGGCTGCAGCCTGGATGGGGGGCTGAGCAGGGAGTGCAGCAGTGAAGCGATGGCGCAGGAAGAGGCTGAGGAGAGAGTGCTGCAGTGAAGGGATGGTGCAGTGAGAGGTTGAGGAGAGTGCAGCAGTGAAGGGACAGTGGAGGTAGAGGCTGAGGAGAGAGTGCATCAGTGAAGGGACAGTGGAGGGAGAAGCTGAGGAGAGAGTGCATCAGTGAAAGGATGGTGCAGGGAGAGGCTGAGGAGAGAGTGCATAAGTGAAAGGATGGTGCAGGGAGAGGCTGAGGAGAGAGTGCAGCAGTGAAAGGATGGTGCAGTGAGAGACTGAGTAGAGTAAAACAGTGAAGAGACGATATAGTGGAGCTGAGGAGAGAGTGAAGGGATGGTGCAGTAAGAGGCTGAGGAGAGGGTGCAGCAGTGAGTGATAGAAATAAACATAAGATTAGCAAAATAAACAAAATGCCTTACCTCTAACAGCAGCATACATACCTGTCTGAACTACTTCGTGCACAGTGGAGCACACAGCTGCACAGAGACGCCACGGGCCATGTTGTATCTAGAAAAGAGAGAAAAAAACCTAAGATTAGCAAAATCAAAAAGATAGATTACCTCGAACATCAAAAGAGCAGCATATCGGAACCAGTTCATGCACAACGGTGCACACAGCTGCACGGAGACGGCACAGGCCATATTGGACCTGAAAAACAAAGAAATAAACATAAGATTAGCAAAATAAACAAAATGGCTTACCTCTAAGAGCAAAACAGCAGCATACATACCTGTCTGAACCACTTTGTGCACAGCAGTGTCACTTCATTCTGACAACGGCACATGTGGTACAAACATAACATTCATTTGAATGTTAATCTTGACAGAAGGGAAGGATTGCATTGCCCTGGACACGCATGCGCACACGCCCATGCACACAGGCACGTCCACACACAAATGCTTTCACATACATAGGCAAACACACACACACCAATGCGCGCACACACACCTACACATACACACAGGCAAACACACTCACGCCCAGTCACGCGCACACACACACACACACACACATGCACACACAAATGCGCACACACAACCGGACACGCGCACTCACACAGATGCACAGACACACAGATGCGCACACAAGGCCAGGCACGCACACACACAGACAGATGCACACACATAAACAGGTGTACACGTACACAGGCACACACACACATATGCGCGCACACATACACAAATGCGCAAACATCCAGGCACGACACACACACAGATGCGCATATACATGCACACACATGCGCACACACGCCCAGAAACGCACACACACACAGATGTGCACACATACACAGATGTGCACACACCCAGGCACGCACACACACACAGATTTTCACATACGCCCAGAAACGCACACACACGCAGATGCACACACACACAGGCACGCACACACACACAGATGCGCACATACACAGGCACACACACCCAGGCACGCACCCCCACACAGATGCGCGCACACACACACAGATGCGCATATACATAGGCACACACACAGATGCACACTCACAGATGCACACACACACACACGCAGATGTGCACATACGCCCAGGTACGCACACACATGCAGATGCGCACATAGGCCCACTCATGCTCACACAGATGCACACACATACACAGGCACACACATACACAGGCACACACACATAGGCACGCACACATACAGACACATACATGTTTCCGTCTGCGAGGCTGGGAGAAAGAGTTAATTCCAAACTCCCCGAGTAGTCACATCTAAGATAAGAGCAGAATGTTCTACAACAAAACTGCCCAATCAGAGGCTCCGGCAGGAAGTAGTGTCAGAGCTCCAAGGGGCTGAAAACAGCATTTCACCGCAGCAGAAAATACTTAACCAGAACTACACCTTGAAAGAGAGGCCCATCAGGGTTTGTTGTATTCGGACTAGCGCAAAAGGGACACAAAAATAACATTCCTTTTCAGTTAATAATGACAGCAGCCCCTACTATTTTCGATCCCCCCCTAACCCCCTTCATGCTCTTGCACGTGACGCTACAGAGCAGCCCGAGTGAGAAGAGCATTGTACTTCAGCGGAAATATCTGAATTAGACGCGCATCTGGAGGCGCCAGCAGGGCTTTACATGGAATGAAACAACTGGGCAGATGCAAAAAGGGGCGTGGCGTAAAAATATACGCGCATAGTGCCCCCCCACTGGTATTTTGCTGCTTCCGTCATTGCCCCCAGATATAGAATACAATACGTAACATTACACCTACAACAAGCCAGGACTATGGGCTTTGGCATTGGTTCTAAGTTGTGTAAGATAAATAAGAAACAACCTTGGCTCCGTTGTATAGAACATTGAAAATGCTTCGGTTTTGAAATGATGAGATAAGAGAACCAGTCTCTCTGAGATTACATCATATACAGTGATGGTCGGCACTGCGGCAGAGTTAACATTTCTTTTTTTCACCCTCAGGGTGAGGGCAAAAACGGAGAGCCCGATAGGAACTCGTCTCAGCAGCTGCTCTTTAGATCTGCCGGTGCTGCGTACCAGTAGGATCCCGCCCACTTAAAACACTGGGTTCATGGTAAAAAAACAAAAGCTGTAACATGTTTGCCCAAGTCTTACCGTCCATATTTGTCAACAGACCTCATTCAGGCGGAAAACTCCAGATTTCTAGAGCAGAAAAGTGGCTAATGGTGGCTGTCTCCTGACTGAAATTGCCACTGCTGTAACAGAAGTCAGTAGGACGTATGCATTTTCCCGATTCTGTTAATTTATTCAAATCTCCCCCTTACCTCTTCTGAAATGTTGGCATGTGTGCCCATCGGTTCCAGATTTTCGGCCATGCTCTTAAATGAAAGCTGCTCCCTGGACCCTCTGACGCAGACGGGTGAATGGACTGCGGGACTCCGCATCTCACCAGGGCGGAGGACTGGTGCAAGGACTGCCGGTCTCCGCATCTCACCAGGGCGGGGGACGGATGCAAGGACTGCCGGTCTCCGCATCTCACCAGGGCGGGGGACGGGTGAAAGGACTGCCGGTCTCTGCATCTCACCAGGGGGGGGACGGGTGCAAGGACTGCCGGTCTCCGCATCTCACCAGGGCGGGGGACGGGTGCAAGGACTGCTGGTCTCCGCATCTCACCTGGGCGGGGGACGGGTGAAAGGACTGCCGGTCTCCGCATCTCACCAGGGCGGACGGGGTTTCAGCAGATGTCCCGTTGCCTTCCCCCTCCGGAGGCCGAGCTGTGCTGGAGTGTTCACGGAGACCTGCCCTTTTATCTGGAAATAGAAGTCAGTTCCCGCCAAATTCCGAGCGCGGCTTTTGCTTCCCCCCTCGGGGGCTGAGATGTGCTGGAGCGTCCACTTTTATATGGAAATGGAAAGAGAATCAGTTCCCGCCAAATTCCGAGCGCTGCTTCGGTCCAGCTGTTGTAAACAATCACCTTTTACACCCCTTTTCGTCTCATGCCTGTGGTTGCGGCACTTTCTGGAAATTTCACGGGTGATTGATTTAGACATGGGCGAGAAAGTATCGCATTATTATTAATGAAGTTTTATATGGCCTATAGGGCATGCATAGCAGTCCTATAGGCCTCCCACTAATGTTACCAGCCACAGCACTCCCATAAACTCCCACAGCAGCAGCCCTGCGGCCTGGAGTGTCTCTGCTTACCCTGTGCCGGCACAGCTCCAGCAGCACGTAGACGAAGTGCTGGTCCTCGAAGGACCCGCACAAGCGCAGCACGTGTGGGTGGTCCAGGCTGGGGTGGATGGCGATCTCCGTGCTCAGCTTCTGCTCCGGGTCCCGCAGCCGGCTCTTGGGCACGATCTTGCAGGCCAGCAGCTCCTCCGTCTCCATGTCTGAGACCTCGAAGCACTTGCAGAAGCTGCCCCTGCCCAGGAAGCGGCCGCGCTTGTAGCGCCGTCCGGTGCGGGGGTCCGCCAGGATCTCGGGGATCTCCTTGGGCACCTCCTCGGGCACGGCGGCGGGGGGCTCCTCGGGCACTGCGGCGGGGGCTGCTCCGCCTCGGCCTGCCTCACCCCGGCGGGGGGGCTGCTCCTCCTCGGGCACTGCGGCGGGGGGCTGCTCCTCCTCGGGCACCGCGGTGGAAGGGGCAACTGCCCTCCCGGGGATGACGGGCATGGCAGGCAGGGTCGGATTGGGATCACACTTCGGCCTGGGCACCGGAGGTGCGCTGCAGCTGTGGGAGGGAGCCAGCATGCTCACGGGCAAAAATGGCAGACACAAGCGGGTTAATACATTTTCCAGGCCCTGGAAACGGCTATCAGTGGAGAGGGAGTGGGGTGGGGAGGGAGCCAGCATAGGAGGGCAGGACACGGAAAGCGGGGCAAAAGGACGGAAAGCAGACCTCGTGAGACGTCCGATGTCGAGAAGCGAGCTTCAAAATGGCCGAAAAAAGCCCTGAGAATTTTTTGCGGATTTGGGGGCGTGGTTTTGTGGTTCTGAGTGACGGACACTGTCTAAAGAACGCAAATAATCACGCCCCCAAATCCGAAAACGACGGGGCTACATTGGAGTGACTGATCTCTCCTCCAATGGCTGGCCTCCTTTTAGGAAGCCAGCCAATGGGGAGAGACAGAGCAGGGAGGCGGGTTCTGAAGCCCCACTAGAGGACATTAATTCTCTGACCGGAAGCTGCTTCGCAGCTTCGTCCCGAGACCTAAAAATAAAGTAATAATCCCTGGTGCATAGTGGGCGTTCTGCTCCCTCAGGGGCAGATCAGGTGCTACTGCCCCCATCTGCCCCCTGGAGGGCAGAAAGACTGTGGCATTTTTGGGGGATGTGGGGCATTGGCATGCCCATCTTGGGCAGCCCCCCACCCCTAAATGAAATTGAAAAAACATCCCTGGCTTCTAGTGGACTTTCTGCCTGCCTGGTGTTCAGATTCGGGGCCACTGCCCGCCAGGGGGGCAGGAAGATTGGAATTTCACTGCGGGGCATTGACAAGCCCATCTTGGGCAGCCTCCACCCCTATAGCAATACAGAAAAAATCCCTGGATCTAGTGGGCTTTCTGCCCCCATGGGGGGAAGATTGGGGGCTACTGCCCCATCTGCCCCCAGGGAGCACAGAAAGACCGGGATTTCGCCAAGTGGGGGGGTGCCCATCTTGGGTAGCCCTCACCCCTATATCAAATTTTAAAAATCCCTTGCTTCTAGTGGTCTTTCTGCCACCACTAGGGTCAGATTGGGGGCTACTGACCAACATCTACCCCCAGGGAGGGCAGAAAGACTGTAATTTTGCTGGGGGGGGGGGGGCATTGTCAAGCCCATCTTTGGCAGCCACTATCTCTATTGCAATATAATTTAAAACTTCCCTGGATCTAGTGGGCTTTCTCCCCCCCCCCCCCCCGGGGGGCAGATTGGGGGGTGCTGCATTGCTCTAAAAAAAGTGTTGTTGTGTGTGTGGTTGTGTGGTTGTGTGTGTGGCTATGTGTGTGGGTGTGGTTGTGTGTGTGGATGTGGTTGTGTGTGTGGATGTGGTTGTGTGTGTGTGGTTGTGGGTGGTTGTGGGTGTGGTTGTGTGTGTGGTTATTTGTGTGTTGTGTGTTTATGCATTGGTCGTGAGGAAAGGCTAGGCAGGGAAGGGGGTTGCTACAGAGGAGGGGGCTGCGTGAGAGGGGGTAGTGGTTACATAATAACAGTGCATAGAGAAAGTTTGTAGTCTGTAAACATACTGCGCTATCTGCAGGGTGTTGCGTAGCATGCGCTGACATGCTGAAGGGCCTCACAACATTGGAATGCAGCCACAGGGAAACCCAATACACAGAGGTAACAGCCTGGCCATGCTTTAAGGGTTTCAAGGGCTGGATGTTTACACCATGCGGCTCACTGAGAACATCAAAGGGGCGCCGTAAAAGTGATCGCGGGTGGTTATTGAGCATGAAGAGGTTTGCCATATGGCGCCTCTGCTCCTAAGCGTGCACCCGCGTACATGCACTCTAGCTCTAGGCTGGCCATGGTAGCATTTTTTGAGCCCTCACTAAAAGTCTTGCCAGACAGCGCATACGCTGAGTCAGGCGAGACCTAAAAAAGATAAAGTATTTCCCTGAATGTAACCCATGGATGGATAGGGGGTTCATTCAATCGAACGAATGGTGAAGAAACTATGTTCCAGAGAAGGGACAAACACAAGAAGAGAGAAAGTGGGGCACAATTTAGGGTGGATGGGGGTATACGGAGTCCGTGAACTACGTTTAGAAACGGGGCAACATCCACCTTGGACCTAGGGAGGCTCAGATGTTTCCTCTTTTTTTTTTAATATGTATTTATTAGTTTTTCATAAAGAACATACAGTACATTACAGAAAGCCCAAGGATCATATAGCTAGGACAGAAGGAAATCAAATCAAAAGATCTAGGACAGTTACATGGATGATCTTACAATTACAGAAGAATGACCATTACTCAAAATAAGGCAACAACATGGTAATGTTTTAGCTAATACATTCACAGTGTAGCGACATAGACTGTAATAATTGCAGAACAACAGGCAAAAGTCCATTGCAGGAAGCCAAATTGATTCCATATGTTGGTCATGTGGAAGAGGGGCAATATATACTTACAAATATGAAACTTGGGAAGCAGGAAGAAGCACTAAAACAAATGTGCATCATTGTCAGAGTGTTCCAATAAATATGTCTGTAGCGGGCCCCAAATATAAAACGGGCGGGTAGCCCGTGGGAGCATTTCAGCATAGGCGCAGAGTTGATCCTGCCAAAATATCATATCCAACAGCCAGTCTTTAAATTTGGGCGCTCTTCCCCATCTACAAGCTATTCGCCGCTTGGCAATGGCGAGGCTGAAGGAAACAAATTTACGATGTTGGGCTGAGATTTGCTCAGTATACCCCAGTAGGGCCACAAGTGGGGATCGTTGGATGGGCAGCACAGTCATAGCATCAAGGGCAGTAAGGACATGACTCCAATAAGCGTGTATGTCTGGGCAATCCCTAGCTAGGTGCAAAAAATCGTCATTCTCCGTGTTACACCTATCACTTGTAGTAGTGTCTCGTAACCCAAATTTGTGAAGTTTAACCAATGTATGATAGCTGCGATGCAAAAACCTCAGATGAATAATTCGAAGCCGGCTGTTTGAGGATATATGTTCCGACTGTTTACAACAAAACAGCCATTGTTCGTCAGTGATGTCCAGTTCTAATTCCAACACCCATTTAGTTCGCGCTGCACATGAATCATATTCGGCATCACAAAGTAGTATATGGTAAAGTGCAGACACTAGGTGTGAAGTAGAGGTTGCCCGTAAAATATGGTGTAAAGGGACCAGTGTCGCAGGCTCAGAAGGGTATGTAGGGGCACTCGTTTGGATACCGTGACGAAGGCGGACATAAATAAATGTGTCCATAGTGGACGCAGGTAGATCAGGACATAGTTGTTGGAGGGTACGAAACTTCCCATTGATATACAGGTCTCCCCAGCAATTGAACTACCTCTCACGTGTCATCTTCCTGAAGAGGCCCTCCTGCAACAACGAGATACCTGGATGATAAGTGAGTGCCAGAAGAGGAGAATATAAGCAAGGCCAAGCTCATGATCACAGATATGGGACCAGACCTTCCCTCTTTCAATGTGAGACAACACACTGTTTGCTTTCAATGTGCCAAGACATAGGTTTAGTTTTCAGACATGTCGTCGCTGCAGATAGACTGTCTGATTACAGCAGTGGTGGGAGTTTAAAGGTGATACTATGTGCCAAGACCCAAACTCTCTACTCTCAGAGATAGGGCTTTTTAGCATCTTGCCTTTACTTCAGAAGAGGGCTAATGTTTGCCCTTTAGCAATGGCTTGCAAGAATCTGCACTTCAGCAGTCAGTTCCCACTCCTCCCACTATTTGAACGTTAAACCTTCAATCGTTTTTATTTTCAGAATGTTTATTTATGTATTTATTCATTCATAAAGAACAGTCTACACACAAGTGCGTCTTGAAACTAGGTCGGGCAGGTTTTAAGGAGGACAAGAAACCAAAAAAAATGCAAAAACTAGAAAAGAAAAGAAAGGCATACCTTTATAATTTTTTAAGCTTCTTTCAAACCATGTTAAAAAAAATGTGGAAACTGAAGTGGGAGGTTGTTCCACAGTGTAGGGGACAAGACACTGAGGGATATATTTACTAGGAAAGTGACAGAGCGCAGCGTTTGCCATCGTGGCTTAACGTTGGGCTTCGCCACTTTGAAAACGCAGGGCTGCACCGCATTTACAAAACAGTGCAGCCCTGCCTTTCCCCCTGTGCTGACACTAATTACAGCTGCCTAGCGTCAACAAAGGCACACTTGTACCATAGTGCAAGGGTGCCTGCGTTGTGGGAATGATAGTTTATGTGGGGGAAGGTGTCCCTTCCTGCATATAAACAATCTAAAATGGCGATTTGCAACTTCTATGTGCGCTGCTTTGTTCAGCACACATAGTAGTTGCAACTTCCTGCACATAAATAATCATGACTGGCGTTTTGCTGTTTCTATGTTTGCTGCACAATGCAGGACACATAGAAACAGTAACAAGCATTGGAAATGCAATAGGTCTCGCAATAGAAAAGTTTGAGCTTTTGGTGTGGTAAATGTAAATATTTTTTTAATTTTTGTTTATGTTTTGCAAATTATAAAAGTATTAATTTTGTTATTTGAAATGCCAATAGTTATACATTTAGCAAATGTTACATCTATAGCATTAGTAAAGGTACATGTTTAGTTTCCCCCTGTCTTCCATGTATTGATCTGACAAATCACAATTATTTAAAAATGTTATAAATAATACGTTTGCAGTGCAATAGGGCTCGCATTAGTAAAGTTAGAGGTATTAGTATTGTAAATGACAAATTTTTTATTTATGTTTTCACTGCAAACGCTGTGAAATAGTACGTTTCTGTCAACTTAACAGTTTTCGCCAATGCCCATTTCAGAATGTTGTTTGTGGCAAAATATGGAGGAAACAGATTACTAATGTTAGACGGGGACCCGGAGGGTCGGCCGAGGACAGGGGGAGAGGCCTCCAGTGAGGGCCGTCTCCAGCGATCGTACAGACGAGTAACTTCCCCCCCACAGATGGACACCACACAAGGTTGAGGACAACACTCTTTATATACGATTCTTGAAGCAAGGTTATCAGCGATACAGTGAGGTCTGGACACGAGGGTCCTCTCAATTCTAGTCTCTGTAGGGGAGAGGGCAGCAGGACAGTCTTGGTACCGGGCCGGTACAGGTGTGGCAGGAGGGAAGCTCACAATCCTCGAGCTCGGAGGTCTGGAAGGTCGGGCCGCGGCAGTGCCAGCAGGCTAGGAGGATAGTTCTCGGCAAGGAGGGCCGCGGCAGCGCCAGCGGGCTAGGATGATAAGTCTCGGTAAGGAGGGCCGCGGTAGCGCCAGCCGGCTACGATGATGACTTCTTGGCAGAGGGGCCGCGGCAGCGCCAGCAGGCAAGAGCGATTGTTCACAAGGATGGGCCGCGGCAGCGCCAGCAGGTCCCGACGAAGGTGCACGTTGCAGAGGGCCGCGGCAGCGCCAGCAGGCAAGAGCGATGGTTCACAAGGATGGGCCACGGCAGCGCCAGCAGGTCCCGACGAAGGTGTAGGCTGCAGAGGGCCGCGGCAGCGCCAGCAGGCTTCGGAGGTGGTTCACAAGGCAGGGCTGCGGCAGCGCCAGCAGTCCGTCAGGGATGAGTTCTTCAAGGTGTCTCTCGACTCCAGGATACAACTGCCTTCCTGCTCTGGAGCTGCCCCAGTTATAGGTCTGGCCTCCTTTGATGTCCGGACCCTCGCGCTTGGAGGTCGGGAGGTCCGGGATGAGGGAGTCCAGACACCCAGCAGGGGGGTGGAGCCAGCGCCCGGGGAGACCGGGGTCGATCGGCACCTGGCGGGGGAGAGCCATCGACACTCCTCTCTCCCATTGACCTGCCAAGTGGTCTCTTCACCTCCTGGGTGGATGGTGGTGCCTCAATGTCGGGGCCCGGCCAGGCCCAGGGTTGGGGTCGAGCTGAGGCCACGCGGCCTCGTGGTGCAGTGTCCAAGATGGCGGCTGGGCCGGGGCAATGCTGCTGATGGAGGCCCGGGCCAGCCGATGTCGGGGTGTTCGGGAGCAGGCGTCCCGTTGGGGACGGGTTGCGGTTTGCTTCGGTGGGTTGCCGGGGTGGTTCTTCTGGGGACACCGGGAGAGCCGGTGTTCGGGCCTTATTATGCAGGGAGGGAGCGGCCCCTCCACGAGGCCTGTCCAACATGCGTACCCCCAGCTGAAGGCAGGGAGAGTCACCCATCCTCTTGGGTACTCTCCTCGCAGAGGCGGAAAAAGCGTGACAGGCCGTCCGCGTTGGCGTGGTCCTGGCCAGGGCGATGCTCCACAGTGAAGTCCATCCCCTGCAAGGAGATGGACCATCGTAACAGTTTTGGGTTCTCCCCCCGCATCTGCATCAGCCATTGCAGGGGTCTGTGTCCTGTCTGTACCCTGAAATGGGTACCGAAGAGGTAGGGCCGGAGTTTCTTGAGGGCCCATACCACTGCGAAGGCCTCCCGCTCGATGGTGCTCCAGCGCTGTTCTCGGGCCAGCAGGCGTCGGCTGATGAAGGCCACTGGCTGATCGACTCCCTCGGCTTTGAGTTGAGAGAGTACTGCCCCAATGCCATGATCTGAGGCGTCCGTCTGGACGATGAATTCCCGGCTGTAGTCGGGAGCCTGGAGCACGGGGGCGGTGCACATGGCGGCCTTCAACTTCTCGAAGGCCGCTTGACAGTCCGGAGCCCAGTGGACGGTTTTGGGGTTTTTCTTGGAGGTGAGTTCTGTGAGGGGCCCCACAATGCTGCCATAGTCCTTTACAAACCGCCGGTAGTATCCAGTGAGCCCTAGGAAGGCCCGGACCTCGGTTTGGGTGACAGGAGGTTGCCAGGACTGGATGGCAGCGATCTTGAGCTGAAGGGGGGCCACCAGACCGCTCCCCACTTGGTGTCCGAGGTAGGTCACGGACCCCTGGCCAATCTGACATTTGCTGGCTTTGATGGTGAGGCCGGCCTGCTGGAGGGCGCGCAGGACTTCTCGGAGGTGGTGAAGGTGGTCCGCCCAGTGACGACTGTACACAGCGATGTCGTCCAGGTAGGCGGCGCTGAATTCTTCGAGGCCCGCCAGTACCTGGTTCACGAGTCGTTGGAAAGTAGCTGGAGCATTTTTCATGCCGAATGGCATCACTTTGAAGTGGTAGTGGCCATCCGGGGTAGAGAAGGTGGATCGTTCTTGGGCCCTGGGGGTGAGGCCGATTTGCCAGTAGCCCGCTGTTAGATCGAAGATGCTCAGGTAGTGGGCAGCCCCCATGCGGTCAACCAGCTCATCCTCCCGGGGGATGGGGTGAGCGTCGGTTCGGGTAACAGAGTTCAGGCCCCGATAGTCTACACAGAACCGGAGCTCGGGGCAACGCCTGGGGCGGCAGCCTTGGGGACCAGTACGACTGGGCTGGCCCAGGGGCTGTCGGATGGCTCGATCACTCCTAGGACCAGCATTTTGGAGACTTCGTCGTGGATGCAGGTGCGCACCCGATCTGGCACTCGGTACGCTCTGTGTCGAATAGGTGGACTATCCCCAGTGTCCACGTCGTGAAGGCACCAGGGGGTGACCCCTGGGGTGAGGGAGAACAGGTTCGCAAATTGTAGCAGGAGAGCCCGACAGTCTTGGCGTTGTTCTGGGGACAAGGCATCGGAGAGTCTGACCCCTTCCACTGAGCCATCTTTTTCACGGGTCCTCAGTAGGTCAGGTCAGGGGCTCGGAGTCTTCTTCCGTCCCACTATCTGTTGCCATCAGTAGGCTGAGTTCCGAGCGTACGAAGTGGGGTTTGAGTCTGTTGGCGTGGAGGACTCGCTGGGGGTTCCGGGAGGACTCCATGTCTATTAGGTAGGTGACAGGGCCCTTGCACTCTATCACCTTGAAGGGTCGTGTCCATTTGTCCTGCAGGGCACAGGGTTCGACTGGAGACATCACCCAGACTTGCTGGCCTGGTTCGAACTCGATGGAGGAGGCATGCTGATCGTACCATTTCTTCATGTCCTCCTGACTGGCCTCAAGGTTGGCTTTGGCGAGTTCCCTGAATCGCCGGGTCTGGTTGCGGAGGGTCAGGAGATACTTATATACGTCCGGAGGGGTCTTCTGGGGGGCCATCTCCCATCCTTCCTTGACCAGGCTGAGGGGGCTCCGGACGGGGTGTCCGTACAGGAGCTCGAAGGGACTGAAGCCGAGGGATTTCTGGGGAACTTCTCGATAGGCGAAGAGGAGGCACGGGAGCAGCACGTCCCATTGGCGACGTAGGGGTTCTTCCAGGCCCATGATCATTCCCTTGAGAGTGCGGTTAAACCGCTTGACCAGTCCGTTTCCTTGCGGGTGATAAGGGGTCGTGAACCGGTAGGTGACCCCGCACTGTTGCCAGAGAGACCTCATGTACTTCGAGATAAAGTTCATGCCCCTGTTGCTGACGACTTCCCGGGGGAAGCCCACTCGAGAGAAGATCCCCATTAAGGCTCGGCCCACCACGGGTGCTGTCACGGTCCGAAGAGGAATGTCCTCGGGATAGCGGGTGGCGTGGTCCACCAGGACTAGGATGAACCGGTGCCCCTGGGCCATTCGGGGGTCTAGGGGCCCCACAATGTCTATTCCCACCCGCTCGAACGGGGTGGTGACGACGGGAAAGGGTTGCAAGGGTGCTTTGATCTTTCGTCCGCTCTTCCCGCTGGCCTGGCAGGTGGGGCAGGCCCGGCAGTGGTTGGAGACATCATTTTGCATATTGGGCCAGTAGAAGTGGGTTACCAGGCGGTTGTATGTTTTGTCTTGCCCCAAGTGCCCAGCAAGGGGGACATCGTGTGCCAAGTTCAAAAGGAAGTCTCTGAAGCGGAGGGGCACCACCAGCACCCGACTGGCCCCCAGCTCAGCAATTCTTTGCTCACTGTAGAGCAGGTCATTGTCCCAATAAATCCAGTGAGCCCCTGCGGTGTCTCCTGCGCTCTGGGCGAGGGCTTACTGCCGGAGTCCCTCGAGGGAGGGACAGGTCTTCTGTTCTTGTCGGAATTGTTCCTGGGTGGGACCACCCTCTTGACGCCACTGGGCCAGTTCGGGAAGGTCCTGGAGTTGAACGGGCCCTTCTTCGTTTTGCTCTGGGGTATTGGCGCTTAGGGCGTCTCCCTCCGGGATGATCGGGGGAGGAGGTTCTGGCCATTCGGGTTCTTCGGGACTGGAGATGGCGCGGGCGGCCATGGACCGGGTCGTTATGCAGGCCCATTCAGGGAGGCCCAACATCCCCAGGTGCTCTCTTCTTTCGACGGCGGCCCAGGGGGAACTTTCGAGGTCGCTCCCCAGGAGGCAGTCCACTGGGGCATCATCACGGACAGTCACCTTCAGCATTCCGGACACTCCTCCCTACTCGAAGGGGACGCAGGCCATCCGACACAGTCTTTCTGAGTTGTCGGCTGACCCGACGGGGCAAAGGACGTTCGGCTAGATCTGCTCCGGGGTTACCAGGTGACAGCGGACTGCCGTCACACTGGCCCCGGTGTCGTGTAGGGCTTCAGCCTGGCGCCCATTTATGTTGACCCACTGGCTGTATTTTCGCGTATTGGCGGGTTGGGGAGCCCGCGGAATCATGTCTCTTTCCCCTAGGCAGACCAGGGACATGGCGGCTGGTTCCCACTCGGGCTGGTCGGCCCCGTACTCTTCATAATCTTCTGGGGTTTGCTCTTCTCCCAGGGCGGCGGCAGCGACCTGGCGGGGCATAGGGTTCTGGTTCTTCGGGCAATTAGGGTCGTTGGCGTAGTGGCCGGGTCGCTGGCATCGGTGGCAAGTAACGTTGGCTCGGAACCCTGGACGCGTCGGGGGGTTTCCCCTGCCGGCCGGGGGGGGGGATTGCTGGCAGAAGCCACCGGGACGGCGTCTCTGCCCCGACCCTGGCCTCCTCCTCCCCCTCGGGGGCGATGGGGTCCTTGGTTGGTTCTGTTTGGTTCGCTGGGCCCGTTTCGGGCAACTCGGGTGCTTTCCCATCGGTCAGCCTCGGCGGCGAGTTGCCGAGGTTCAGTCAGTTTACTGTCGAGGAGGTGCTGCCTGAGCTCGACGAAGCAATTGTTGGAGAGGTGCTCCCACACAATAAGGTCAAAGAGTTGCTCGTAAGTGGTCACCTTGCTGCCCTTGATCCACCCCTCGAATGCTCTGCTGAAAAAGTTCACGTATTCCACCCAAGTTGTACCCGGGATCCGTTTGCAGTCGCGGAACCGCTGGCGGTACATCTCGGGCGTGAGTCCGTATCGAGTGAGGAGGGCGGCTTTCATGTGGTCGTAGGAGGTCATCTGATGGTCCGGGAGTTGCAGCAGGGCGTCTCGCCCTTCGTTGACGAACCTCCCCCATAACCCGGCTCCCCAGTCGCTTCGGGGAATCCGGTGGGAGGTCATGGCTACCTCATAGGCTTTGAACCATTGCTGGATATCGTCGTTCCGGTAATATTCTCTGACGACATCCTTGGGGATGTGGACTTTAGGGTCTGTAGTGGCAGGAGTGTTCGGGCGCTCGGGCACCCCGAGCTCTTTGTTCTGTTTCCGAAGCTCTATTTCTTTTAGGTTGCACTCATGTTCGTAGGCTAGCTTTTTCTCTTCTAACTCTCTCTGTCTTTGTTTCTCTTCCCGCTCCTCTCGGAGCCGCAGGTGTTCCAACGTTATTTTTTGTTCTGCCAATTTCAGTTCTCCATCTAAACGAAGTCGAGCCAGTTCCAATTCATGGAGCCTGCTTTTTTCCCGTTCTCGGATCTCCTCCGGGGAGAGACCCGATCTTCTTTCTTCCGTCGGAGTGGTGCTCGTTTCCGGTGCCTCGAGGCTTTGGTTTTGGGGTACTGCCGTACCCGTCTCTGCCCAAGATTCCAGGGCCTTTTTGAAGTCTTCTTTCGTGCTCAGTCCTGTGGTAGTAATGCCTAGTTCTATGCAAAATTGTTTTAGCTCTCTGTGGTTGTACTCTTCTAGTTTCTCCATCTGGAAGTTTTCTGTGGTTCCGCTCTCTTTTGTTGACATTGTGGTTGAGTCGTGGGGTGAGTTACTCTCTGTACGATTACGCGTTGGTTCGGATCGCGCCGCTGGCCACCAATGTTAGACGGGGACCCGGAGGGTCGGCCGAGGACAGGGGGAGAGGCCTCCAGTGAGGGCCGTTTCCAGCGATCGTACAGACGAGTAACTTCCCCCCCACAGATGGATACCACACAAGGTTGAGGACAACACTCTTTATATACGATTCTTGAAGCAAGGTTATCAGCGATACAGTGAGGTCTGGACACGAGGGTCCTCTCAATTCTAGTCTCTGTAGGGGAGAGGGTAGCGGGACAGTCTTGGTACCGGGCCGGTACAGGTGTGGCAGGAGGGAAGCTCACAATCCTCGAGCTCGGAGGTCTGGAAGGTCGGGCCGCGGCAGTGCCAGCAGGCTAGGAGGATAGTTCTCGGCAAGGAGGGCCGCGGCAGCGCCAGCGGGCTAGGATGATAAGTCTCGGTAAGGAGGGCCGCGGCAGCGCCAGCCGGCTACGATGATGACTTCTTGGCAGAGGGGCCGCGGCAGCGCCAGCAGGCAAGAGCGATGGTTCACAAGGATGGGCCGCGGCAGCGCCAGCAGGTCCCAACGAAGGTGCACGTTGCAGAGGGCCGCGGCAGCGCCAGCAGGCAAGAGCGATGGTTCACAAGGATGGGCCGCGGCAGCGCCAGCAGGTCCCGATGAAGGTGTAGGTTGCAGAGGGCCGCGGCAGCGCCAGCAGGCTTCGGAGGTGGTTCACAAGGCAGGGCTGCGGCAGCGCCAGCAGTCCATCAGGGATGAGTTCTTCAAGGTGTCTCTCGACTCCAGGATACAACTGCCTTCCTGCTCTGGAGCTGCCCCAGTTATAGGTCTGGCCTCCTTTGATGTCCGGACCCTCGCGCTTGGAGGTCGGGAGGTCCGGGATGAGGGAGTCCAGACACCCAGCAGGGGGGTGGAGCCAGCGCCCGGGGAGACCGGGGGCGATCGGCACCTGGCGGGGGAGAGCCATCGACACTCCTCTCTCCCATTGACCTGCCAAGTGGTCTCTTCACCTCCTGGGTGGATGGTGGTGCCTCGATGTCGGGGCCCGGCCAGGCCCAGGGTTGGGGTCGAGCTGAGGCCACGCGGCCTCGTGGTGCAGTGTCCAAGATGGCGGCTGGGCCGGGGCAATGCTGCTGATGGAGGCCCGGGCCAGCCGATGTTGGGGTGTTCGGGAGCAGGCGTCCCGTTGGGGACGGGTTGCGGTTTGCTTCGGTGGGTTGCCGGGGTGGTTCTTCTGGGGACACCGGGAGAGCCGGTGTTCGGGCCTTATTATGCAGGGAGGGAGCGGCCCCTCCACGAGGCCTGTCCAACAACTAATCTCATTTTTTTACTGAATGATAAAATAAACAAACATGCACACAGGGTCTGATTGAGTGGAAGGAAGGTGATTGGGGAACGGATGTGATTTTCAGTCGTCAGCTGAGTGTGTTTTGTTCACAGCAAGCCTCAAAGCTCCAGAAGTTTTGGTAAACAGTAACCTGGTCAACCAGGGAATGTCACAGCTTCACTTGAACGTTTTCATGGCAGGTTATCAAATAACCGAGTGAAGGTAAGATGTGCAATTTACATTTTAAGTCCCCCAGACACAGGTTTGCAAAAACCCACTTGCGCAATGCTGCGCTTGAGATCTCTGTATTTAGCAGCTAGAGGCTGTACACTGTGTGCTGTATAAAGGCAGCAGCATATCTGCGCCACATTTTGTTGTTTTATGTCTTCAATTAAGTCATTTCTAGCACACTGTCACTCAGGCGGGTTTATATCAGAGGTAATGAACATGAACGCCTCAGGTAGGAGTCATGCGCTGCTTACATTTACTGTTTTCATACCGAATTAACGTACATGCTCGCTCACTGTGTTACCAAGCACTATTTTCTGACAAATAACTCGAGTCGATTTCAAGTAATTAATATTTGCCCAAAACGTTAAGTTACTACTCATCCGCACGTTGCCTGGAAAAGAAGCACACGAAGGCGAGCTCATCACATAGGCAGGCAGGCAGGCAGGCAGGCAGAGAAGCACATGAAACAGAAAAAAACATCTGAAGTGGGAGAGTTTGGTTGGGGAGAAAGACACGAGTGAGCATGCAGCACACATGGACAGCGGAACACGGGACGTGGGAGAAGCACACGAAAAGCAAAATGGACCTCAACGGGGAGCGGAGGAAGATGGCGGGTAGAAGCACACAAGAGACACAGCAGCTCAGGAGGAAGAAACCAAGAAATAGTGCTGGGGGTATTTGTCAGGGAAGAAGCACAAGTGGGACAGGATTTTCAAAGCGACACAGTGAAGTGCTGCAGAGCGAGTCAGCCCTGCCGACTATTAGCTGCTGGGGGCAGGATTAAGAAAGCGACATGGGGAGTGCTGAAAAGCGAGTCAGCTCCACCAATGGTTATTAGCTGCGGCGGGCAGGATTTAGAAAGCAACATGGGCACGCGAAGGCGAGCTCATCACATAGGCAGGCAGAGAAGCACATGAAACAGAACAAGTTAGATAGTGAAAGTGGGTTAAACGAGTGAAGAGAAAAAGGATAACTAAAGATGGGAAAACATAATCATGGTAGATGATTTAGGGCTCCGAGCTAGATGAAAAGAATAGATAAAAGCAAACTTAAACGCAAACGGACCCAAGATAAAGAGCTAGTGACAGTAATAGAGAGGTATTATAATACGACCGGTGAGTAAGTGCGATGCAAAGGGACGGAGAAAAGAATGGATGGAAAACGGGGAATATAGCACAACGACGGAAAAGAAAGGAGAGAAGTGAAACGACGAAGCGAACATGTATGGCCGGCCGGCCGTGAATAATTAGGGGAGGAGAAATGCCTGAGGAAGCAACAGATGGCTGCCTTTGATGTGCACGCGCTTTTTAGGTCAATGCGCTTGTGCATTGAGCTTGCTTTTCACGGGCACCCTATCAAATCGCCCGTTTCGTTAAGCTCTCGTTAAGCCCCTATATTCTCGCAAGCTCAATGCGCAAGCGCATTGACAGGTGAGACCTAAAAATTAGGAGAAACAAAGCATTTCTTCCTGTTTCACCATGATGAGAGCTGGTTTTTTGGTCTTAATTTTGGAGCTGCGCCATATTTACGAAAGTAAATGGGAAACCCAACTAACCCTAGACGGCTTGGGCAAACAAATATTAGCAGGTAAATGAGCCTACAAGGGATTTGTTGGATCATATTTGTATAATTATTGCATTCAATGTTAGCAAGTATCTATCAAAGAGTTTTGCAATTTAAATTTCCAAAACTAAATTCCAATTAATTACATATAAACAAATCATCACAGAAAGATCACATGGGTGTATATATACAAAAGTTAAATGTTATATTAATCAAATTTCATGAATTAACAAAGGGTACAAAATCATACAAGACACCAAGCAACCAGAAGTTACTGTTATTAATATCCTTCTTTGTTACTATTGTGAACACCTTTTCCCAGATGGTTTCACAGCAATGTAACTAAATTCTGAAGACAATTTGCCTTTGATACAATGATCTATGAAATCGGTGTAATTGTCGACGTTTTGGTCTATAACTGTTTGCATCTACTGCAGACCATCTTCAGGACTTTTAAAAATACAGATGAATGACCCTTCAACAGTATTGAAATTAATTATTGGTATTAGAATCCAGACCGATATGAAGTGCCACGAATACCTACAACTTATCCAGTGACCAAAGTTCAATATTGTTTAAACTGAAGACCAGGATATATTCTTCAATATGTAAACTGGTCGAAGGCAGGTAAATCTGTATTACCACGGCATGGGTCACAGTCAGTATCGCTGGCTCAGGAGTCAGCGTCTCAAAAGTCGCCACCCTTGTAAATATGGGACAGCGTCTAAATCAATGAGTGTTGCAACAGAACGCCCACTGCAACACCCATAGCCTGCTCGCCTTTCACATTAGTATTAGCATGAAAAGGTGCTTTATTAACAAGGCAGCGCTAAACCATATTAAGTGGCCTAATACTGCCTTGTAAATAAAGAGAAACCCGAATTGCCACAGGAACGTTGAAAAAAGTGACGTTCCTATGGCCATAGGGGCTTCCAAATATGCCCCTGAAAGAGCAGCTTCCAAAACCAGCGTGACAAAACGAGGACTTACCAGCACAGATTAGCACCAGATGAAGTGATCTGGTTGGGCTACAGTGACACAGCAGAGAAGATATCTGTTTAGGAGCAGAGTTATCAAAGGCTTTGCAATTCAGAGAACGTTGAATTGGATTCTGCCATGGAAGCCAGTGAAGAGAGCAGCGTGATTCTAACACAGCCTCAAACTTCCTGAGAGCAGTCATCCAACATACTGTCATGTTTTGTTGTTGTCAAATGTCTGCGTTATTTGGCAGTTTGGCAGTCAGGCAAGCCTATATGAAGGGCACATAGTCAAGCAGCTGTAATATGGTAGCATTGACAAGAGGACCCTTTGCTGTTCCGAGGGAGGAAAGAGAGGATCTTCCTCAGAATCCTCAGACTTAAATGTTTACACATCTGGGTCTTGAGGGAGAGATCCCGATCAAGCCAAAAACTCAGATTGTGCAGGGCAAAGGGTCTAGTTCCAATCTGATGAGGAATCCCACACCAGAAGAATTTGAGCTTTATCCTCATCCAAGTGAGAAACTTGGACACCGTCCAGTCCTGTACGGCAAAGAGACAGCTCTGAAGAGGTATCATGGATCCTGAGCCAGGATTATCGAATTTAAACAGGATTTAGGTGTCACCTGCACAAGAAACAAGCTGGGACCCAAAGCTGAAAATTAGCTCCCAAGTGGCTGAACTTAAATGTTTTTGAGAAGTGCCCCTGATTGGCTCTTCTTCAGGACCTCTGGAAGCTAGTTCTGGAAGCTAGTTTGATAATATATATGATACTGTAATGTTGCATCATGGTACCTCTGGGGAAGAGGGTGGCCGGTTGTCACACTTGTTTCAAGGCGACACCTCTGCAATATTACAGCATCATATACATCATCAAACAATGAATGCCTAATAGGGGATATATTTCCATATTTTCTGCATGCAATTAGTTTGCGTCAAGTATGAACTGAGAGGAGTGGTACCAGGGAACTAGCTTCCAGGGGTCCTGAAGAAGAGCCAATTAGGGGCACGGATCAAATCATGTCGACCTTTTAGGAGAATAGATCCATTACAAATCTCTTATCCTAAAACTCCCCCTATTTTTAAACATACTGGCTACAGGTTAAAATAAATTAAGGGACACTTACTAGCCAGGTATTTTTAAGAACACACCCTCAATCCCCACTCCCCTTATTTTTTAGAACAACTTCTTTATCATTGTATATAACAACAGAAAGTGCTCCCACATAGATCGTAGTATGCCCCGATCCTTACCTGAACGGGATGGACCTGCTGATGAAGCATGCCACCAAGGGGTAAACCTAGTGGGTGAGGGTTTTACAAAAAAACCTTTGTTTCTCTTGAGTGGAGAGTTATGTGAACATAATACAAATGTAGTCAGAAAGAAATATAAAACACATTTTGATAATGGGTTCCTTAGTTAGAATACAGTACCTGAATCTCAGTTTCTAACCCCTTTTTCATTCAGCATTTGTTCAGAGTGCATATACAAGATTGACACAGGTATAAAAGAACAGCTCTGGCCTTTTTGGAGTATGAATTATGAAGATCGTACAAGAATATCCAGAGACGCTATAGTATATTGACAATATTTACTTTATGGATGAAGACATGAGTGAACACCTGGATAGGATGGACAGGATAGTGATGCTCTTACCCGAACATAGATGTAAAATCAATTTTAAACAAATATAATTTTGTATATCTTAAAGTGATTTTTCTTGGTCATGAATTATCCTGCCAGGGTAAATGACTTACACCTGACTTTACTGCAGAAGTGTGCTACTATACAACCTCCAAATACATTAAGGGAGTTACAAGCCCTAAGGGCTTTCTTAATTGGGGTACAGTTTACATGCCACATTATGCTGAATCGGACAAGCTTTTATAGTGTTTTCTGAGAGAAATTGGACGAAACACACACAGCTATCTTACATGGACTGCAAGCAGACATGTTAGAGACCACATATTTACAGACATGGGACGACAAAACAAACCTAGCAATTAGGGTTGCTTCTAGTACTTCAGGCTATATATATGTAGTTTACAATGAGGGACAGATGACTCCTGTAACATACAGATCATACTGTTATTCCTTTGTAAAGAAATGATTTATTCCTACAGAGAAAATTCTCTTCGTAGTACAGACAGCTATAATAACGGGGTGTTGTGTTCCACAGGGGAAACCAATTATTCTAGTTTCTCCCATACCTACACTGGAAGCAGCACCAAAAGCTAGTGTTTCCAACATGTGCACTCTATACCTTAGTTGAAGGCAGTGGTCCTCTTCGTTAAATGCCACTGATGTAAAATTTTAATACAATCCAACACTTCCTAATCAGTAAGTTTTGAAATATACACAAAATATTCCACAAACCCCAAATATGTTACCAATACATGAGTATAAGACCTGGTTCTACATAGTTGGCTTTGCACAACCTGCAGTTGTCAAAAAAGAAATATGTTGTGGCTTGTGCTGTAGTGCAGGGACTTTTTGAAGATGGTGACTACAAGTTGCTACAAATGCACACTAAAGCTCTGGGAGATGGCACTGCACAGAAGACTAATCTGTCAGTTCCAGCCCATAGTGTGTCAGATTCAGGATTCTGTGTACAAGATTATAATGAAGATTTACTGTTCTGGCGCTTTACAGATTCAAAAGGGAAGTAAATAAAAAGCAAGCAACTTTGGGGAAATATAGCTGTTCTATTGGGCAAGCTTCCATTGGTCCATGTACAGAATACCATTGCCCACAAAGGTGAAGCAATTCACTCTGAAGTGAACCATGTAGCAAATTGCCTAGACAGTAGTACAAACATTTTAGGTAGTTGCTGTCACTTAATCTCAAACTATGATTGATGCAGACATTCAAGTGGCAATACAGGCAACCTCAAAAGGATGAAAGCCTAATGGTTCCCCTCTAAATATTCCTACACTATAACTCAGAGGTCTTCAAACTTTTTGAATCAGAGACACCCTTGTCAAGTGTTTAGGAGTAAAGACTCCCTCCTAACAAAAATTCCTAGAACTTGGTACTCCTCATCATCAACAACCATAACCGCCCCCAATTCCCACGGCAAATCATTTTTATGGTTGGGAAATAATATTAAACTGTGTTTAGCAAACCAGAGGATTGAGGTAGACTATGGTTCGATGTCAGAGGCTAATTACACAGTTCAAACAAAAAGTCTCCATAAAGAAGTGCATGATAACAACTTTCTGAACTAATGTGCCTGTTTTTCTCCAGAGGGGTGGTCAATCTGTATATGCATTCTTGCTGCTGCCATCCTCAGTTTGTGCTCCACTTCTGGTCTTGAACACTACTTCATCCTTAATACTGCCATGCTGAGAACTCAGTCTCATGTATATATAATGAGCTAACCCCAGAAAATCTTGACTGCAATTTTTGTCAAACCGATTGTTCGTCTGACATTTTCAGACAAAATTGCCCCAATTAAATGTTGTTGAATTGGTCTTCCTGAAGGAGCATTGGGAAGATGAGTACCTGCATCTACTAGATTAGGTTGAAAAACCTTGTAGTTGACATGATCATTGTCATCGGGAAAGTACTTTTCTAAACTGTCCCTGAGAGAAGTCAAGTGATTTTTTTATGACCTCAGCAGCACTTTCAAGTTTGTATCTTGTGTCCTCTAGAGCTTCTGCTAAACATGGCAATGCCTCAAGCAGGCCAACTTGAATTAGTCTTGAAGGTAAATTTTTTGTTTAGGCATTGTAAATTATGTACTTTCTGGTCCTTACAAAGACAGACTCAAGGAATTTAATGTATCAAATATGTATGCAAAGTATGCTAAAATCACATGTCAGTAGGGATTACACAGCTGTTCTACGTTGTAGGGGTCTAAATACAGAAGGAATTGTCATACTTAATTTCTCAATTCAAAAATGCAATTCAGCACCTTCCCTCTGGATAACCAATGGATGTCTACATGGAAAAGTAAACCATCATTTTCAGCTCCCATTTCTGCACATACAGTCACAAACAGATGAGCTCTAGTGAGGTGAGCCTGCATGAAATTAATAATTTTCAAAGCTGAATTCAACACATCTCCAAGTTCTCTATCCATGTTTTGGACTGCAAGAGCTTCCCAGTGTAGCATACAGTGGATCCATAGAATATGTGTTGCCACTTTAAACTCTTTGCTTTTAAGCTTGTCCTAGCCCCACACATGGAAAGAGCACCATCCAAATAGATCCCAACGCAGCTGTCTCATTTTAAGCTCCTGGAGCACAGAAAGTCATTGAGAATATCAAACCAGGTTGATGCTGTTGCCTGTCCTTTGATTGGTTTACAGAACATTTATTTTCCAATCGGTCATAAGCAATTGAATTATCTTTCTTAGATAAGCCAGTCACTTCATTCAATTGTAAAGCAAAAAAACTCTATTTCAAGCGTGTTATGAGTTGTCTGTGGATATCTCTGACATATCAGAGATGTGGGGCCAGATGTAGGAGCCGAAATACCGGTCGGTCACGGCCGATTTTGGCCGTTACCGACCGGTATTTAGTATTTGGCATGTAGGGGCCCTATTTTACCGATTCGGTAAATTTACCGAATCGGTATTTTTACCGATTGGGTAACTTGCAGATGTAGGTGGGACTCTTCTGAGTCCCACAGGCCTTACCGAATCGGTATTTTACCACCCAATCCAATTGGGTGGTAAAATACCGATTCCAGGTGTGCATGCACATGTGTGCATGCACACCTATGCCATGTGACAGACAGACATGCCCTTAGGGCATGTCTGTGTGCCACATGTCACATGTGCCTGAATTCGGGGTGCTAGAGGGTGTCAAAGTGACACCCCCTGCACCCTTGCAACATTCAGTATTTACCGAATCGGTAAACACCGATTCAGTAATGCCCATTGATTCTTATGGGCTTCAATGCCCATAGGAATCAATGGGCATTACCGAATCGGTATTTACCGATTCGGTGAATAACGATTCTTACAGAATCGGTAATTCAATTACCGATTCTACCTAAATCTCCCCCTTCTATTTTACCGATTCGGTAAAATTCGGTATTTATGAATCGGTAAAGCAGAATTACCTACATGAGGCCCGTGGTGTGTAAGAAATGGGGGTCTCTAGTTGGCAGAGGTAGGTACCTTCGTCGAAATGTGGACCCTTGCTTCTAGTCAGGGTCAGGGGGATACGCACTTTAGATAACCCCTGCTCACCCCCTAGGTAGCTTGGCACGAGTAGACTGGCCTATTCAAAAGGCAATGTGTAACGTATTTGTAATAAAAAAACACAGTAATACAGTAATAACACCATAAATGGACACCACACCAGTTTAGAAAAAGAAAGTATCTTTATCTATACTCAACAAGACCAAAACGACAAAAATGTAACATACATGTATTAAGAATATGACTTAAAAAAGGTTTTAAGCAACTTGGCCCATAGAAACTTTGGATGCATGATTTCTCTCAAAGTACCTTTAGTTGTGACCAAATTCACAAGGCCAAACAGTCGCAGAGATGGGGAGTGTCAAGAAACAAAGAGATGCGTCAAATCCTGAGACCATGGGGAGGCAATGCAACAGTTCTACTGCACGCAGGAGAAACGATGCGTTGAATTCAGTATGTGAGGGGAAGTGATGCATCGATTCTCAGACGTTCTGGTCAGGGGTGATGTGTCGGAAAAACTTGTCGCACAGGTACAATGCCTGGAAATCCAGGATGCGTCAGTGATTGATTCAGTGGCATCGAGCGGTGCTCTGTTGTTTTTTTTTTGTCGCAATCCCTCAATGCGTCGGTTCTTGTAGCGGTGTAAGGCGCTGTGTTGGTTTCGGCAGTTGCACAGTAATGCGTGGAGATTAGTCTTGCACAGAGGTGCTGCGTCGGAAAACAGCCGCAATAAATGAGATGCATCAATTTTCTTTTAGTTGTGCTGCTTTTATAGCTCCCCACAGCAGGAACACCTCCAGAGGCCCAACACAGTCACAGGCACCTCTTGGCAGGCAGGTCAGAACTCCAAGCAAGGAAGTTCATGGAAGCTCCGGGTGAAGTCCTTGTGTCCATGAGACTTCAGAACAGGAGGCAAGCTCTACTCAAGCCCTTGGAGATCTGCCTCAAGCAGGGTGACACAGCACACAGCAAAGTCCTTGTCTGTTTCTTGGTGGAAACAGCTACTGCAGGCCAACCCCAGATAGCACTCAGCAGAAAGGCAATACTCGGCCTCTATTTACTCCAGCTCTTCTCATTGGCAAGGGTTCCTCTTGAATCCAGAAGTAGTCTAAAGTTCAGGGGTCTGGCCCCTACTTTTTATAGCATAAATTCATTTGTCCTCTGGTGGCAGAGAAGCTCTTTGCCCAGCTAAAACCAGTTCTATCCTCTCTGGTGCAGCTGCCCGGCAGAAGGTGGAGACAGCACTGTCCAATGCAGACCAAGCTCATTCAGGTGTGAAAATCTCCTCCCCCTGCACTAAATGCTGCCCAGGTCTATTCAGCCCAGCCCTGACTCATCCAGGAAAGGCAGGACACACATCAAACCCGCACCCCGGTAGGCATCTGAGAGAATGCACATCCCCAGCCTCTGTCATTCAAAAGCCAGACAGTCAATTCACAAACCATAAGCGGCACACAGGATGGCTAAGCAAGAAAATACCCACTTTTTAAAAGTGGTATTTTTAAACACACAATATAAAAAATATCTTTACTTAAAAGATATATCTTTATATTCCAAGTTCAGGCATACTAAACTTTAACTTCCTATCTTGTCCCAATGGAAAGTTAGATGTATAAGATGTTAAAAATTAACTCCCATGTTATCCGATGGGGCAAGATAGCCTTTCAATGGTGAAAAACAAAATTGGCAGTATTTAACTTTCAGGACATGTCACATTCACCAGTACATGTCCTACCTTTCTCATACAATGCACACTGCCCGGGGGGTACCTTGGGCCTACCATAGGGGTGCCTTACATGTAAGAAAAGGGAAGGTTAGGGCCTGGCAAGTGGCTGCACTTGATAGGTCGACATGGCAGTTAACAGACTGACCACAGACACTGCAGGGGCAAGTCTGAGATACCTTTTCAGAGCTACTCATGTGGGTAGCAGTCCCACTAGTAGCATTTGATTTACAGGCCCTGGCACATTCAGTACACTTTACTAGGGTTGTAACAGTAAATTAAATATGCCAATCATGGATAACCAATCATGTTCACAATTTACACAGAGAGCATATGCAGTTAAGAATAAAGACCCATCAGACAGAAAATGATCCATGTGACATGTGTGATTGTTCTATTGTACAAAATTCCAAACTTCAATATTAATGAACACCACAGACTTGCTGATGCATGAGGGATAGTTGTCTTGTTTTCCTCTTTGCAGTTCTTAAAAATATCTTCTTATAGGGGATGCATAAAACATGAATAGCACATTAGGTCCATTCCACATGCTTAAAACAGAAATGGCAGCTGGCCCTGGTCTTTACATAGGCAGGCCATGGGAACCATTACCAAGGTGCCTGTCAGATGACGTGTACTTACATTAGTCTACCAAGTATCCCCGCACAGATAATAAGGACCTACCTTATATTCTTGGCATGCATGGTGTCGATGATGTGGATCAATGCCGTAGCCCTACCTCTTACTCACGAGAAGAACTGCAAGGAAGTTAGATGGTACTGAGGGAAGAGATCCTGCTGTGGGGGGGTATGACGTAGGCGTGATTATTATATGTGTTGCCATTGTCGTACCTTTTCAGGAGCCACAACAGAGGGTACATGAAACCCTGACCTCCCCACTAACTGACTGGCCCCCACCCGGGTGTATGTGTGACTAAGTGGGTGCAAGGTAAGTAGCTGCAATCAACTTGACTCTCTTCTTTAACGGGGCGCCGTGCTCTCAAGAAACGGTGATACTTCTCACCAAAGATTTAGGATCTCTGTTCTTACATACAGTTAGTTACAATGTCTGTAGCAGGAAAGGGACAGTAGATGTATATTAAACTATTTCTTATATATGGATTCTTATTACCCATACTAAGTGTAGATTGAGCATGTGTAAACAACAAGGACTAGTCACCTTGATTTTCCGGTATATACCTTGTAGTAATGCCAGAAGTGGCACATGAAGCAAACTACTGAACTTTAGTAGTTAAACATGATTAGTAGCTGTTTACCATAGTAGCAAAAGTACAAGCATTAATCTTTGTCTGTCTTTGATTAGTCTCTCTGAGTCTGACACTGACTGGTGTGTTAGTGACTTGCAAACAATAGCGTTAGGCATGCATATGCACAATGCATTTGTAATATTGTTTTTGTATTTCTCTTTTTTATCCAATTGTTGGATGGCTCAAGGTGATCAGAGGCTCTGCGATGCAATGACAATGCTCTAGGATGTCGGTGAGTTGCTTTTTAGGTTTTGCAGACCTAGCATTGGAGGGTGTATGCACTCCTCTCCCTGCAAGGCTTCTTGTGATCAAGACGATTTCGGAAAGGGACTTGAAGCCACGCCCATTGTTCCTATTGGCTGGCGTCATCATTAATGCTAAATGCTGTCCTCCGATTGAAAGTGGGCTTGTTGGTTACCGCCCAGTCTCCTTCTACCTCGGCCCATCTGGATGGGATCTTTTGCTTGCTGCGTTAGATTGTATCCTTTAATTAGTGGGTGAGCAGCACTTTTTTTTTATCATTCGGCCATGAAGCGATGCTGCAGCGCTATGTGCTATAAATTCTATGTTTTTTTATTTACTTTAATGAGCGCGTCGCGCGCTAGGGACGCCTCGCTCCCTTTTTTACTTTATTAGCCAACACCCCTCTCCCCCCCACCAGAAATTGCGGAACTATAGCGTGCGTTATTTGTATACTGTTGTAAATCATCTTACTTACATTGTTACTCTATGATCTTATTTGCTCTCTATATGTTATGTTATGTTATGTTATGTTAATAACTTTTATTCGGCGCACAGCTGCCCCAGCGAAGGGGCGTCCTGGCGCCTGATCAAGTACCACAACACAACAAATCGCCGCTGAAAAGAGAGGAGATCAGTCAACAGAGGTGAACAAATGGGTTTTGATTGCACGTCTAAAGAGAGTCAGGCTGTTAAGGGCACGGATATGGACAGGAAGGGAGTTCCATAATCCAGCCGCCATGACACGAAATGAACGACCTCCCATCCTACTCAGTCTGAATCTAGGCGTGCTTGCTAGATGAAGAGATTCCGACCTGAGAGACCGCCTGGGGACATACGGGGAAACAAGACCCGTCAGGGCAGGAGGTGACGAAAATTTCAGGATCTTGAATGTCAGACAGAGTGCCTTGAATTTGATTCTCTGTCTGACCGGCAGCCAGTGAAGGGAGGTCAGAACTGCAGATACAGAGCACCGTCTCGGGAGGCCCACAATGGCCCGCGCAGCGGCATTCTGCACCCTCTGCAGTCTGGTGGCCTCGGCCTGATTAACACCAAGCAGCAGAGCACTCCCGTAGTCTAGCCGAGAGAGAATAGAGGCTTGGACCACCAGTTGCCGAGTAGGGGGGTCGAAGAATTTGAGGACTGGTCTCAGTCCTCGCAGAATACCATAGCAGGTAGCTGCGATCTTCTTAGTATGGCTGGTAAAAGAGAGATTGGAATCAAGCCAGACCCCCAGGTTCTTCACTTCGGCAACTGGGATGGGAGTCACCCCCAATTCAGGAGGCCACCATTGGTCACCCCACAATTCAGCTTGCTTTCCTAAGATCAGGACTTCGGTTTTCTTGGCGTTTAACTGTAAACAGTTAATACGCATCCAATTCGCCACGGCTAAAAGCCCTGCGCGAAACCTGGGGGCAGTCACCTCAGGGTCCCCACTGAGTGTCACCGCCAGCTGCGTGTCGTCGGCATACGATGTCATGGTTAAGCCGCTTTGTCTGACGACAGCAGCCAGCGGTTTCACATACAAGTTGAACAAAGTGGGGCTCAACGCAGATCCCTGAGGTACTCCTAGTCCCAAAGGGTGGAAAGAGGACTGACCAGGTGGGATAGCTACTTTAAAAAACCGGTCCGAGAGGAAAGAGCGGAACCATTGAAGAGCTTTCCCCTCAAGTCCCACTTCCTCCAGCCTCCGCAACAAAATGTCATGAGACACCGTGTTAAATGCGGCGCTCAGGTCTAACAAGATGAGCGCCGCTGTCTGCCCCGCATCCAGCACCGAACGCAGATGTTTGCTCATAAAGAGCAGCGCAGTTTCGGTGCTGTGTTGTGCGCGAAAACCATTCTGGCTCTCGTCAAGAATATTATTGCGAGAGAGGTGAGCAGACAAGATGGAATTCACGTGTGCCTCAGTGACCTTGGCGGTCCAGGGCAGGAGGGAGATGGGGCGGTAATTCTCAGGTAACAGAGGGTCGAGACTAGGCTTCTTCAAAATGGGGCTGACCACTGCTTGCTTCCAGGAGGCAGGAACCACGCCCTCAGCTAGTGAGAGATTGATCAGGTCAAATATAGGCTCACGGCATAGGGGCGGGAGAATAGTAATAAGCTCTGGCTTCAGAGGGTCTAGAGGAGAACCAGATTTAATTTTGAGGCTCAGAGTATTAAACGCCTCAGCCGACAAAGCAGGTAGGGAGGACAAAAGTTCACAGTCCAGAGCTCTTACAGCCTTGGGCTCACCGCTTTTATTCCAGAATGCTTACTTGTGTTCTGACTCCACAGCTGTCAGTTAGGAGTTTGGTCGGCAGGTGTGTGGGTTTACTGCTGCTGTGCTCTTAAATAAATGAACTGTACTTACCTAAAGAAGTGTCCGCACAGGGGCAGCTCTAGGCTCATGGCGGCCCTGGGCAGGGAGCCCCCCGGAGCTCAGGAACCAGGAGAAATGCAGGCGCGGAGGCCAGTGAATATGGGGGGACCGGGGTCAGGGTGTTTGAAAGTGGAACAGAGCCGGAGGCCACCACATCCCTGCCACTGGGGCCGCCACGCAAATATGTATCCATCCTCAGGGGATTATTATATTAAGGGAATATATTGGCATGGAGGCCCCTGGGATTTGGTAGCCCTGTGCAGGTGCACAGCTTGCACATGCCTAAGGCCGCCCCTGGTCCGCAGTCTTCATCTTCACCATAAACACAATCCGTAAGTGAATGTGTCCATGTCCTCAAATTCAGCAGTGCTTTTTTTTTCAACCTTCAAGTCATGAGAGGCTAATTTGTCATGCCGGGATTCCATCATTTTAGGCGACGACACCGCAACCACCCACATATTTTACTTGTGAGTGAGGCCACAAGACATTCTTGTGACGCATCAGGCACGGGAACTGGGCCAGGGCAGCAGAAGTCTGGGGTAGGGCCAGCCGACCTAGGGTGGTGAGGGTGAATGATGGGTTGTCTAGTCACGAGTTCCTAGTGGCGGCGGTGCCAGCCCAGCTTGTTCATCTGGCTACTGCATGCAGCGGTGTCCGTGGCTTTGGTCTTCAGGCTGGTCTGTGACGGGCTGACTAGGTGTGTGGGTGGCTCGTGAGGTTGGTGATGCACGGACTACAAATACCCACAGCAACAACTCCTCTCTCTCTCTCTCTCTCTCTCCCCAAGTTCTGCGACTTCCAGTCACCTGGTGCTCAGTTCAGAGTGAGCGGTCTATGTCTGCTTGGTAAACCTTGTGCAAGTGCAAGCAAGCGGCGCATGTGTGTGCAGATTGAGTGCTGCAGTGCAAGGTTAGCAATGTGTATGCAGGGTGGGTGGTGTGGGTGTACGGATGAGTGGTGAATGTGCAAGGGTAGTGAGGTGAGTGTTGGGTGATCAATCAGCCTGAGAGGTGTGTGGGTTTCTCCAAGTTGAGAGGTGGGTGAATGCAAGATAAGCAGTGTCTAGGTTAGCATTGATCGGAGCTGACTGCATGGCTGGTGGAGGGTGTTTGCAGAGTGACAGGAGGATGACTGTGCAGGGTATAAAGTGGATGAGTCAGAGGGGTGAGCTGTGTATGTAGAGTTAGTGGTATAAGATTGTACAAGCTAAGCTGTGTGTGTAGGATAAACTGAATGTAGGTGCATGATTAGCAGTCTGTGTGTAAAGTAAGTGGTTGTCTGTGCAGGAGAGTGATGTGTGAGTAGCCTAGGAGTGCAAGGTGAGTTTGTTTGTGCAGGATGAGTGCTGAGTATGCAGTGTGAGTGGTGTGTGCGCCAGTGAGAGACGTGTGCACGCTCTTAAGAGACGTGTGCACATGTGAGAGACGTGTGCATGCTGATGAGAGATGTGTGCAAATGTGAAAGACGTCTGCCAGCAAGGTAAACTGTCAGTATGAGTGGTGTGTGAGTTCAGAGTGAGAAGTGTATTGTGGAGTATGAGTTCAGGGCTAAAGATTAGCTTGTATAATTGATTTAATACGATCTTAGACTGTTTTAATATTGTTTTATCTTTTAAAGGAAACACATGTATTTTTGCTATTGTAATTTGTGATGCATGTCTTTTATGATGTAATAATCGAATAAAGACTTCTTTGACTTTGATTAATTGTGCAGGGTGTCAGGTGTGTCAGTGCTGGGAGAAAAGTTTGTGAGCAGTGTCTGAGTTCAGGGAGAGCGTTCTCTGGCGTGCAGGGGTAGCAATGTTAGTGCAGGGTGAGTGTCCAGGTGGGTGAGAGCAGGGTTATTGTATAGTGTGCTGTATAAAATGCCTGTGGTGGGTGAGAGATGTTGGAGTGGGGCATAAGTGGTCTGTCAGTGCAGGGTGAGTGGTGTGCCTGGGTGATTGCAGAGCAACACTTTGTATAAATGCTGGGTGAGAGGAGTGCTCTTGTGAATTCAGAGTGAGTTGCACGGGTTTGTGAGTATAGCACATTGGCAATGCTTGTTTCAAGCAGGGGGTGCCTCAGTTGACAGCGTAGAATTACTTTCATTATCAGAAGTGAGGCAGGAGAGGGGTTCTCTGATTCACGGCTGCCAGGTAGGAGTACATCTTGTGTCTATTTGTTATAAACAATACACCGGTTTATTCCATTGCTGCCTCACCACGGCTGATGTAATGAGGTGCTATGTGTCTTGGAACTTTTTTCAAAGGATCGTTGTCTTCAGGTTATTTGTGTTGTACATTCACCTGGGAATTATTGCTTTGTAATTGATAACGCAATCATACCTTAGGACTTGTATCTGATTGGCCAAATGTGTTCGTTTTTTTAAACTAATGCATTCAAGTGCAACACACACTTTGAAGGGATTTGCTTGGCATCATCAAGCGCAGGGTGGTGAGAAAAATTAATAGAGCTGTTTTATCCCCGCCGTGCAGCTATGTTGTACAGATTAGCCCAAGGACACAAAGTGTAAAGCACTTGAATGGAAAAAGATACTGATGGAGCAAGGTAATGAATACAATTTTGTTCAAACTTGCGAAGTTAATCTCTCCTAATAAAAGTAATCAGTCTAATAAGCTTGTGGTGAAATTATTAGTCAACTTAGTTTAAAAGATACATTCATGAAACACAAACGGGATTAATGTGCTTTTTGTTGCAAACGCAAAGAAAAATTAATAAACTAACCTTGTCTATTGTCTTTGTCAGTATTAAATGCGGCAGTTTAATTTAATGGCATGTGCTTATTTTATGTGCTTATGTTATGTCTTTTGTGATAAAAGCTCTTGGAGTTCCTGTCATTTGAAAAAGACAAGTAACTATAATGCTGCTTATTCGTGCTATTGCCAGGTAACATAATTAACAGGGTTAATTAGCAAAGGGGGAGGGTAACAGAATGGGTCTCAATTCTTTAACTCATTGATGTCTTGTGTTTGTTTAATAATAGTTTCCGAAGTAAGGCCTAAAGATGATGCAGAAATATGGCTGACAGAGCTGCAGACATGAAAGCTTGTCCAGAGTGATTTCTTGCACATGCGCAGCTGTGCAGAATCTTGCTGCAAAGTCGTTATGAAATAAAGAGCGAATTCTTTGTCGTGTTGAACGTGTTCACGGAGGCAAGCCACGGACAACATTTTTGTTATGCCTGCCAAGGTTAGGAAGTAGATGTCCGAGGCTCGAGTAAAGTATCATTCTTGAGGAAATCGAGGATGTGGAAATGAAAGACAATGGGTCTTATATGAAGCCTGGATTTTGGTCAAGAGTCAAATGACCTAATAAGTTTTATCATGGACTGACACAGGACAGCCAATGAAAAGCTTGGATTCATACGAAAGAATGTAAAATGTAGAAAGTTTAGCTAGAGAGAAAGGTATAAATTATGACACCATGAGTAGGGAAAAAACTCTTACTTTCCGATTCCTGAGTGGTGTGTCATGTTGTTGGACTTTGGCGCATGTAAGGACAGCAGACTTTTAATGATTTATTCTTTTCTAGGTAAAGAGAGATTTAGACGGGGAAATAGATTCAGGGAATTGAAACTGTTATTTTGCTAATTCTTCATGTTTCTGAGCTTACTTTGAAATGTCAGTTCTAATTTTCATTTCCTTATTAAAATACTGCTTATCCATTTGCTTATGTAATAAAGATTCTTAAACATAAAATGCTCTTTCTTTATGAAAATAAAGAAAATAAAATTAGATTTGAAGTGACAAGCTGGTCTTGTTTATGCATGGTCTAGTTTCCATTAGTTGATCCATCCACCATTTGTGGTTTGATTCTTGTTCATAATCGATACAAAATCATGACAATGAAAGGTAAACTGCAGTTGTATATATTAGTGTAAATATTATGTGAATAGATTATAAATCAAATCACATGATTCAGTTGCTCAAAATTGTCTCAATGGTGTTATGGCCTTGTATTTGTGTTTAAAGGTGTATGGTGAGTATTGAGGTGATAAATAGTGTTTGCGAGACAGTTTTTCAATCGTAGCGCTGGATCAATAACTTGGTAGCAGAGTTCGGTTACTATGGTAACTAACATGTTACATGGTAATTACATCGGATTAATGTCTAAAACATGTTAAGTTTGTTTAGTTGTTATATGTAGTTGAAAGGTTTTTTCCAGCTGTGTGAAAATTCCTGGTTTTTGTGCCGGCATGAGTAGTGTGACAAGTGAAGTTACACAGTGCATTTGTTCTGTTTCAAAATAGTGGTATTGCCATATATCACTAGTGTTGTGGTCGTACAGCACGAGTTTAGGGATTTTAGGTGTATAAGGAAGAATGTATAGTGAGGATTGTCTATGAAATTGTAGCTTTTGAGTATAGGGACTTCTGTCCTGTTTTAAAACTCTCTATGAAAAGAGTAATGGAATTTATCTAAGCTTGAGTGAAGGGTAAGGAAGCGTCGTCTTCTTACTGGCGAGTGAGGATTTTTATTGGTGGGTTAAAGTCCTACTAAAGAATTAAAGTATGCATGGTTAGGGATTTTTCTGTATGAATGTGTGTAAATGAATTCGCAATATACGATCGAGTGAAGCTCTGAATTGTCTCTAAGGAGGTGTAGAAATCTCTGTATATGCTTTTGGAGGAAAACAAGTTCGTTATTACTTGCTAGAAGGGTAGGGTAAGCTATTTACTTTATCGACGAATTTGAATATTCTGTGAAAATAGCGTCGTCTATTTCTCGCGAAAAGAATACTTGAATGTATGAGAAAAACTATCACTTTATTTTAGCGAAACAGACAAATGGTTTGTTTTTTGTGGAGTTATTAACTGAATTTCATCGAAAGTTTTGTAAAGATGGCGCTGTGAAATTTTTTGTAAAGGAGGGGTTAGTTTAAGGAGCGAGAGACAGAGCAGCTTCTCTGCAGCGGTAACATACGTCACTAGTGTCGCGCTGTAATTGGCTAACATACGTCACAGTGTTCGCGCACAGATTGGTTCACGTGACAAGACAAGCATTCAGCTGATTGCCTCATTCAGAAAAACAGTAATTCTATTGGTTGAACAGAATAGTGACATAGCTTAACCTGATTGATTCTTTGGTGAGTTTCGCTCACGGATTGGTTGGTGTTGCGGAATAACAACCTCCTTGTTACCTAAGTTGTTACGATCCTTTCCGAAGTTGAGGAAATTGTTTAAAAACATGGATTATTATTTTAGGAAAGAGAAAAAGAAACTTTTATGGTTTCAGAAATTGAAAAATAAAATTAAACCTGACAAGAAAATTGCAACGCGAGGCGGAAAATTAATTCATAAGTACAAAACACTTGCAGCTTATATGTTGGGTGAATATGGTTATCATACTTGTCTCTGGATTGAGAATTGGATGAAATATACCGAAAATGCTGGTGTGTTAGCATGGAGAGAAGATGGATCATTTAACATAGCGGTTTTGAAAAACTTAAGAGAAAGAATGATAAATCTTGTACCAAAACCTAGACCTACACAATTTGAAGCTTTAGTTGAATGGGAAGATGAGATGCATGAATTAGAACGAGAGAGTAGAGGAATTCCAAAAGGATTAGTTAGAGAAACACATCAGGATAGAATGCGTCAATGGAGAAGTGAAGACATGTGTGATGGCTTGTACCCAGTGAGATTAGTTAATGAGACATCTGGAAAAAAGCTTTCCCAAAAGAAAAATAATACTAGAGAAGAAATTGATTCAGAAGATGCGGTTTTAGAAGAAATTTATACGAAGAAACCGCCACCTTATCAACCAGTTTATACATGGACTACTCCTCCAAGTGCCCCACCTAGAGAAATTATTGTTGAGACATCCCCTGAAACAAATTTGACTAATAATAAAACTCCAGAAAGAGTAGAAACAAGACGTAATTCAAATATATCAACAGAATATAGTAATTTTACTGAAACTCCAGTTCAGAGGAATGAAACCCCAAGAAGTGGAATCAGAGCAGATAGGTATGAAGGATTACCATTACCAGATACTTCAGAATATATTCGTTCTGCAAAGGAATTAATACAGCAGTTAACTAAAAGCATGGAAGCAGTAACAGTGCCTGTAACGATTGGACCTGTTCTTCCAGTATTTGATCAAAAAGAAATTAGACATTCAGCTTTAACTGTCCCCTTAAATTCTGAAATACAGAAAGAGACAGAAAAATTCTATTCAGACTTGTCTGAAATACATCGAGAGAGAATGATGATGCCTGACTTAACTCTTAATCAAAGTCTATCATGTAAAACCCCAATTGGTGCAGATTCTGATTCTGGATCGCCAGAAAAGAGTATAAGTAAAACAAATTTAACGCAAACCCCAGAAGGTAAACTACTTGATGTTGGAAAACTGAAAGCAGATATAGAAGAATTAATTATTGGAACAATTGGAACTGACAGTTTAAAGGCATATCAGGATGATGAATTGTTGTTTATTTGCAAAAGCATAACATGGAAAACGAAAAACAGATATGATCAATTGGAAGAAATGGCTTCTGAATTTGAAGTTGATTTAAGTAAACAGAAAAATTTACAGAAAAGTTACAGGGTGGATTTCTCTGAAAAAGATATTGAAAACATGAATTCTTCAGGAAGAATTACACATATAAACGATGTAATTTCGATTTTGAGAAAGTGGGGTGAATGAAGTAAATGGAGAGCGAAATGGACAAAGAAAAGAGGTGAAGACAGAACAAGTTTAAATTTTCCTGTAAGAGAGAAAGAAAAGGTAGTAAATGAATTTCCAATTAGGGAAATAGCAGGAGGAGGGTTCGTGCATGTCCCATGGACAAGACAGGACATTCTACTGTTCACAAATGATTTTCCTCGTTTAAGAGAAAAACCTGTGGAATGGTATCGACAGGTAGAAAGATTTGTGAAAGTTTCAAAAGTTTTGTGGGTAGACCTTGATGGATTATTTGACATAATTGTTCCATCAGATCTCTGGGCAAAATGTAAAACTGCTATAAATTGGCCCAGAGAAGAACCTCAACGAGATAAAGTAACAGGTGCTCCTTCATCAAAAGTGATGAGAAAATACGAACAAGTGATTGTGTTTTTGAAAAACAAAATTCCTCCAAAAGAAATAGATTGGGTTAAAATTGATAGAACAATTCAAGAGACAAAGGAATCAGTACATTCATTTTATGAAAGATTGCTGCTGGCATTTAAACAATACAGTGGTTATGAGCAACTAAGTGAAAAAGATATGAGCCACTTTATATACAGATTTGTATATGGCTTGAGACCTGAATTAGTGAAATGATAAAAACTGGAATAGTTGGTTGGCAATCACATACAGTTTATTATATTTTGAGAAAGGCAAAATACTGTAGTGATGAAATAGATGCTAAACAAAAGAAGCTGAAAGAAAAAGCAATGTGGGCACAGGTGAAAGTGGCTGAACAACAAATAGCAACTTTAGGAAATAAAAATGCTGATCAGAATCAAGGAAAATTTAAAGGTAACTATAAGCCAAAGTTGATGGCAAATATAGAAGAGTTGAAACAGAAACTCCCATGTTTTAATTGTGGCAAAATTGGACACTGGAAGCGCGAATGTAAGAATCCGCCCAGAAATTTTGTTAAAAATCAATCATTAAATCCACAGATGCAGAATGAGATAAATCAGCAGCAACAGCTACAGCGACAGGTAGTGATTCAGCAAAGTCAGTTACCACAACAGTTACCACAACCGCCACTTCCAAACTGTGTAAATTTGCAGAGATACAGTACAGAATCAGGTTTCAGCGGAGGTGAACAGGTAAACAGATCACCAAGAGTGAATGTGTCAAATGTATCTCAGCAATTTTGGTTGAAGGAAGATGGGGGGAGTGAATCTGATGATTACTTCTGACGATGCCTGAGAGTGGAGGAAGAGTGTTTGCTTGGAGCCACTCTTGAGGTAGCTCAATCTGGTCCATTTGTGAATGGTAAAGTGAATGATGTGGAAATTACTTTCCTAGTGGATACAGGTGCTACCCGTTCTATTGTTAGATCAGTGGAAATAGAAAACCTTCCTCTCTCTGGTGAAAAAATCCAAGTAGTAGGTGTAGCTAATCAACAGATCAAAACAGATTTAACTGAACCAGTTGAAGTAGAAATAGGTAAATTTAAAGACATGCATAGATTTGTAGTTTGTGACAGCAGTCCTGTAAATCTGTTAGGTAGGGATATACTTTGTAAAATGAACTGCGCAATATATTGCTCACCGGATGGTATGGAGCTTCAAACTCCAGAAGAGGATGGCCTTTACAAATTAACAATGTCAATGGTTGAGGCAGAAGAAAGCAAATTATTTCCTGTGTTTGATAAAAATAATTTACCTGAAGAATTGAAAGACACAGTGAATGTAAAAATTTGGGATTTCACTGGAGATGAAATGGGTTTGAAAAAAATGTAGATCCAGTACAAATAACAGTAAAACAAGAAGCAGATTATCCAAATATTCCACAGTATAAAATGAAAGCAGAAGTGATTGAAGGAGTAATTCCTGTATTTGAAAAATGTATAAAACAAGGTGTTTTAAAAGAAATCGAAAGCAGTCCATGCAATTCACCGATTATGGGGATCAAAAAGCCAAACGGAACATTCAGAATTGTTCAGGACCTGAGAAAATTTAATAAAATTGTTGTTCCATGTTCTCCAGTCGTACCAAACCCAGCGGTAATTTTATATCAAATTCCGCATGATGCAAAATGGTATACAGCTATTGATTTATGCAACGCATTCTTTACTGTTCCATTGCATCTATAAAGCCAACAAATGTTTGCGTTCCGGTTTAAAGAGCGTATTCTAGAATGAATGAATGAATAAAATGTATAATGCGCAGACAATAACCCAAAGGTATCAAGGCGCCTAACAGGACAATTAAAAAGGAATTCGCTATATCGCTACAGGTACGCTTGCGCAAAAAGGTGAGTTTTCAAAGCCCTTTTGAAAGCTTGAAGGGTGGGCAGTGATCTTATTTCCAGGGGAAGAGCATTCCACCACTTAGGAGCCAGGGTGGAGAAAGCCCTGCCACCCCATTTCGCTCTCCTGAAACGGGGGGTCGATAGCAGGAGTCTGCCGGAGGACCGTAGATTCCTAATGGGAGAATAGCGGGACAGGATAGATCCTAGACCAGAGGGGCTATTTCTGGCCAAAGCCTTGTATGTCAGGCATACGATCTTAAAGTGTATCCGTGCCTCGACAGGGAGCCAGTGTAGCAGCTTTCTAGCCGCTGTGGCTGAGGAGCGCTTGGGAAGGTCCAGGACGAACCTGGCAGCAGCATTTTGGACTACCTGCAAGCGCTGCAGTAGGCTCTTTTTCAAGCCCGCATACAGCGCATTGCAGTAGTCTATTCTTGAGCCTATGAGAGCAATGGCTAGCTGTTTCCTGGCCTGAGGGGAGAGGTAGTTCCTAATCCTTCTCAGGATATGGATAATGCCCCAGCAGGTGGAGATGGTTCGACTGACCTGCTTGCTCATGTCAAGAGCAGGGTCTATCATGACCCCCAGATTTTTGGCAGAGGAGGTAGGGGAGGGACAGGCTCCTAGTGAGTCTGGCCACCAGCTGGAAGACCATATTTCCTCTTTCCCTCCGAACACCATCACCTCTGTCTTCTCTCCATTTAGTTTAAGCGAGTTTGTGATCATCCATTTGCCGACCGCCTCCATACAGGATCTAAAATTGGAGGCAGTCGGGACGCTAGCGTGGGAGAGAGAGACAAGGATCTGGGTGTCGTCTGCATAGGAAACTATCTCCATCCCATAAGATCTAATAAGCCTGGCAAGTGGGGTCACATAAATGTTAAATAGGGTCGGACTTAAAGCCGACCCCTGCGGGACCCCACATTTCACAGGAAGGGATGGAGATAGGTACTCCCCCAGCTTCACTCTTTGTACTCGATGGGTGAGTAAAAAAGACATGAGGAGATCCAGGGCTGCTCCACGCACCCCTATCTCCCTCAGCCGAGTTGTTAGTACTGAGGGAGAGAGGGTATCGAAAGCCGCGGTCAGATCTAAGAGGATCAGGAGGGTGGTCTGGCCCTCATCAACCCGTGTGCGTATGTTCAGACAACAAAGAGCACACGGTGGATTTGCTATGTTTGGTCCGCACATCTGTGAACACGTATTCCCCTTAGTAATGGTTGCAATATAATGTATTTATTACACTCTATTGGAGTGCTCTTTGGTATCGTGCTTATCCACCTAGAAGCAACAATCCACGGTCTCCTACTCACTCAAGGCGAGACGGAATCTCGTACACAAATTAGAAAAAAGTACCAAGGCACATCCCTCTTAGTTACTATTCTCCAAATAGCATTTAGCCATTACAACTCTTAAGAAAGGTGATTTCACAAGCTCCTCATAGTCCTCAAAAAGACATGTACAATGTTGAATGTTATTCCAAGTCCATTTATTAACAATTCCTTTCTTTTGCCACACCGTCACAGCCGACGCGCGTTTCGCCCTCCGCGTGCTTTTTCAAGGCTGAAATTCATACATAAAACTGTGTGTTACAAAAAGGAATGAGATAAAAGCCACCTATATGCGTACTCATATTCGCATATCATACTATAGATTCATAAACTTTTCTCTTTGTTTTTATACATCCTATTCATATCATAGTAATGCTTGCTTATCACAATACATACATAAATAACATGAAAAACACATGATAATAAAAACACCATCATTGTTATTGGTCCATTTCATTAATCTCTCCTATGTACACTCCCAATGTGCCGTCTTCACATCCATATTGGATTTACTGGTAATCCCATATTGCATTAAAAAAAACACAAATCTTAGCATTTATACGCACCACAAACCATTCCCGTTTCCTGCATCCTAAAGTTTTGCACAATTTTATGGGTAGGTTTAAAGATTATATGTCACCGCTCAGAATAACTATCTATTTCATTGGCAGGTATGCCACGACCACTTTCTCCAACCAAACCCATCTTTTGAGATGCCATTATTTCTGCGTGACTGACTTGATAATTTCACTTACCTAACAAGTTATGTGGTGAGCATATATCTTTTGCCGTCAAAAGGAAATCGTATAGCCTGAAAGTACATGGGTCCTGTAAGTGCGTAGAAATATATAATTAATGCTTTTTATCCCCATGTATCACTTAAATCAAATGTTGCCAAAGTGACTAGCCAAAGCACGTAGTGCCGGGCTTACCTTTAAGACATTTGTTTTGTACACCGGGAATTAGGCTTATGGAGTATTGGGTCAATCCTTCCGTTCTTTGGTCAGTAACAAGTAATTACACATTTGATGGAGCCATGATAAGTCCCATCTGTAATAGAGTATCATATTATAGATATTTATTGTGCTATTTAGTCAGATGTCAAGTCACTATTTAAATGAAAACATATTTGAGAGACTATATTTTAAAACCACCCAGTATTTGTATCAAGAGTAAAATCACTCGTCGATACTCTATTGTGCACCCATTATGTTTAAAAATATGCCATCCGCATTTGGTTGCTATGTTTCAGAATGAATGTTAGAAACGAGAGGATGGTCATAAGCGTGTTTATTTCCCCCAAGAGGCGTACTCAGTTGTCCCGCATATTATCCGTAATTCATCAATTACAACTTTTCTGCTAAGCAAAATTACCCTCAGTTAGTCTGAACACACTCAATCGATAAAGACCCTATCTGGTTTCAAAGGTACTGTTCCATGCGTTACCACATAGTCCAAACGTTATGTTTGAAATGATCCATAGCGTCTAAATTAAACATTTCTATTTCATAACAGCACGCTCAGAAAGTGGACACGACGTGCCTTTATTCTTCCATGTGTATTCTACGAAGACTCTACTTTTTTATCCACACTCCCCCATAACAGTTTGGGAAGATAACGTATGTCACAAACACTACCTGCACAGCAAACTAAACGTTTACGACAACTACGGTCCAAACCGGCGCCTGTAGGCATACCGTCACGTTTAAAATACATCGGACACACGCAGATTCTACTGATTTTAAACTTACCGCCATCTCGTGTTCTCACGTCTTTCGTGAGGAGTCCCGTTTCGTTTGATCTGACAGCAACCCTTACGTCTCCCTTCCGGTTTATAAAAAATAGTCAGTGAGGAAGGACTACCCGAAACATTATGTTAACCGTCTCCCATTTACACGGTGGCCATTTTGGAGTGTCACAAATCACTTTTAAGTACCATAAAATGTGAACGACCAAATTTTAAAGAATCCTAATCATAACGGGTGCAAGTATGTTTTCCCAAAAATTATCGCACTCAATTATTTGTATTTTACCCTCATGTATTTGGGTTTTATCAACGGCGAAACAAACCATATGTTTTATCCTTTGATTTAAAAAGTAGTTGCATATGTCCTATTAACCATTTGTAGAAATTTAAAAAGGACATTATGTGCATCTTATTACTCAATGGTATGCTATTCAATGCAGTGTGAATAAGACCATAAGACACTGCTACACGTGTGAATGTATTCACCTAAAACAGGTTATACCATTTACCAATATTTCCTTTCCAAAGGCACATTGTAACAGAGAGTTGTAACATAGGTTGAACTTTTGGTTTCCATGACACATATTCTTCGATCATCTCAGCATTCCATTCAGGTATTTGATTCAGAAACATCTTTGTCTACAGAAACTCATACATTTCTTTATCAATATTGGCCCCCTTTTCCACTGCTCTAAGTGAGATTATCCATTTACTCTCTAATTGTCGCAGTTTACGTTCGCGAGTACCTCCTCTGTTCCCTACTGTTGCAACATCAATACCATGGAATGTAATCCTATGTAGCTCATTAGGCTGATGTATCGTGTTGAAATGTACTGCAAGAGGATATTGCGTATTATTGTTACGGATCGCACGAATGTGCTCCTGTATTCTTTCCTTTAATGGTCTTATTGAGCTACCGATGTATATCCAGTCACATATACATTTGATACAGTACACTGTATGGGTAGTGTTACAATTGATAAATTGATGAATCACATGTAGTTTTTGGCTGTTATATTTGAAACTAGTTGTCTTGTTTAATGCAAAGCAACAGATGCAGCAGCCGCCACATCTATAAAATCCTTTAGGGTCCCTAGGTAACCAATCCTGTGTTTTTAGGGGCGCAATGTAACTTGGACACAGCTCCTGTCTCAATGTTCTACCTCTGCTGAAAGTAATAGAAGGTTTTAGTCCAACTTTCTCATGTAAACTATTGTCTGCTATCAGCAGATGCCAATGCTTATTAAGTATCTTATATAGATCTGTATTCACTGTGCTATAAGGTGTTATGAATCTTATGTTTCTTTTGTGCTTCGCTGATTTTTGTTGTTTATACTTCAGCAGTGAGTTTCTGTTGATCTTATCAATTCTATTTCTTGCACCAATTACTGTTTCTTTCTTATAGCCTCTAGATAGGAATCTCATTTCTACGGCTCTCAGTTCTGTATCTATTCTATCCTCATCACTGCAAGAGAAATTGCAGTGATGAGGATAGAATAGATACAGAACTGAGAGCCGTAGAAATGAGATTCCTATCTAGAGGCTATAAGAAAGAAACAGTAATTGGTGCAAGAAATAGAATTGATAAGATCCTCAGATACTCACTGCTGAAGTATAAACAACAAAAATCAGCGAAGCACAAAAGAAACATAAGATTCATAACACCTTATAGCACAGTGAGTACAGATCTATATAAGATACTTAATAAGCATTGGCATCTGCTGATGGAAGACAATAGTTTACAAGAGAAAGTTGGACTAAAACCTTCTATTACTTTCAGCAGAGGTAGAACATTGAGACAGGAGCTGTGTCCAAGTTACATTGCGCCCCTAAAAACACAGGATTGGTTACCTAGGGCCCCTAAAGGATTTTATAGATGTGGCGGCTGCTGCATCTGTTGCTTTGCCTTAAACAAGACAACTAGTTTCAAATATAACAGCCAAAAACTACATGTGATTCATCAATTTATCAATTGTAACACTACCCATACAGTGTACTGTATCAAATGTATATGTGACTGGATATACATCGGTAGCTCAATGAGACCCTTAAAGGAAAGAATACAGGAGCACATTCGTGCGATCCGTAACAATAATACGCAATATCCTCTTGCAGTTCATTTCAACACGATACATCAGCCTAATGAGCTACATAGGATTACATTCCATGGTATTGATGTTGCAACAGTAGGGAACAGAGGAGGTAATCGCGAACGTAAACTGCGACAATTAGAGAGTAAATGGATAATCTCACTTAGAGCAGTGGAAAAGGGGGTCAATATTGATAAAGAAATGTATGAGTTTCTGTAGACAAAGATGTTTCTGAATTAAATACCTGAATGGAATGCTGAGATGATCGAAGAATATGTGTTATGGAAACCAAAAGTTCAACCTATGTTACAACTCTCTGTTACAATGTGCCGTTGGAAAGGAAATATTGGTAAATGGTATAACCTGTTTTAGGTGAATACATTCACACGTGTAGCAGTGTCTTATGGTCTTATTCACACTGCATTGAATAGCATACCATTGAGTAATAAGATGCACATAATGTCCTTTTTAAATTTCTACGAATGGCTAATAGGACATATGCAACTACTTTTTAAATCAAAGGATAAAACATATGGTTTGTTTCACCGTTGATAAAACCCAAATACATGAGGGTAAAATACAAATAATTGAGTGCGATAATTTTTGGGAAAACATACTCGCACCCGTTATGATTAGGATTCTTTAAAATTTGGTCGTTCACATTTTATGGTACTTAAAAGTGATTTGTGACACTCCAAAATGGCCACCGTGTAAATGGGAGACGGTTAACATAATGTTTCGGGTAGTCCTTCCTCACTGAATATTTTTTATAAACCGGAAGGGAGATGTAAGGGTTGCTGTCAGACCAAACGAAACGGGACTCCACACGAAAGACGTGAGAAAACGAGATGGCGGTAAGTTTAAAATCAGTAGAATCTGCGTGTGTCCGATGTATTTTAAACGTGACGGTATGCCTACAGGCGCCGGTTTGGACCGTAGTTGTCGTAAACGCTTAGTTTGCTGTGCAGTTAGTGTTTGTGACATACGTTATCTTCCCAAACTGATATGGGGGAGTGTGGATAAAAAAGTAGAGTCTTCGTAGAATACACATGGAAGAATAAAGGCACGTCGTGTCCACTTTCTGAGCGTGCTGTTATGAAATAGAAATGTTTAATTTAGACGCTATGGATCATTTCAAACATAACGTTTGGACTATGTGGTAAAGCATGGAACAGTACCTTCGACACCAGATAGGGTCTTTATCGATTGAGTGTGTTCAGACTAACTGAGGGTAATTTTGCTTAGCAGAAAAGTTGTAATTGATGAATTACGGATAATATGCGGGACAACTGAGTGCGCCTCTTGGGGGAAATAAACACGCTTATGACCATACTCTCGTTTCTAACTTTCATTCTGAAACATAGCAACCAAATGCGGATGGCATATTTTTAAACATAATGGGTGCACAATAGAGTATCGACGAGTGATTTCACTCTTGATACAAATACTGGGTGGTTTTAAAATATAGTCTTTCAAATATGTTTTCATTTAAATAGTGATTTGACATCTGACTAAATAGCACAATAAATATTTATAATATGATACTCTATTACAGATGGGACTTATCATGGCTCCATCAAATGTGTAATTACTTGTTACTGACCAAAGAACGGAAGGATTGACCCAATACTCCATAAGCCTAATTCCCGGTGTACAAAACAAATGTCTTAAAGGTAAGCCCGGCACTACGTGCTTTGGCTAGTCACTTTGGCAACATTTGATTTAAGTGATACATGGAGATAAAAAGCATTAATTATATATTTCTACGCACTTACAGGACCCATGTACTTTCAGGCTATACGATTTCTTGTTGACGGCAAAAGATATATGCTCACCACATAACTTGTTAGGTAAGTGAAATTATCAAGTCAGTCACGCAGAAATAATGGCATCTCAAAAGATGGGTTTGGTTGGAGAAAGTGGTCGTGGCATACCTGCCAATGAAATAGATAGTTATTCTGAGCGGTGACATATAATCTTTAAACCTACCCATAAAATTGTGCAAAACTTTAGGATGCAGGAAACGGGAATAGTTTGTGGTGCGTATATATGCTAAGATTTGTGTTTTTTTAATGCAATATGGGATTACCAGTAAATCCAATATGGATGTGAAGACGGCACATTGGGAGTGTACATAGGAGAGATTAATGAAATGGACCAATAACAATGATGGTGTTTTTATTATCATGTGTTTTTCATGTTATTTATGTATGTATTGTGATAAGCAAGCATTACTATGATATGAATAGGATGTATAAAAACAAAGAGAAAAGTTTATGAATCTATAGTATGATATGCGAATATGAGTACGCATATAGGTGGCTTTTATCTCATTCCTTTTTGTAACACACAGTTTTATGTATGAATTTCAGCCTTGAAAAAGCCCGCGGAGGGCGAAACGCGCGTCGGCGGTGACGGTGTGGCAAAAGAAAGGAATTGTTAATAAATGGACTTGGAATAACATTCAACATTGTACATGTCTTTTTGAGGACTATGAGGAGCTTGTGAAATCACCTTTCTTAAGAGTTGTAATGGCTAAATGCTATTTGGAGAATAGTAACTAAGAGGGATGTGCCTTGGTACTTTTTTCTAATTTGTGTACGAGATTCCGTCTCGCCTTGAGTGAGTAGGAGATCGTGGATTGTTGCTTCTAGATGGATAAGCACGATACCAAAGAGCACTCCAATAGAGTGTAATAAATACATTATATTGCAACCATTACTAAGGGGAATACGTGTTCACAGATGTGCGGACCAAACATAGCAAATCCACTGTGTGCTCTTTGTTGTCTGAATTAATTTTGCTGATCTAGCACTCTGTCCCTAATATACATCATATGTGACTGTTCATTTATGCTGTACTGAAGTAAGATAACTACCATTTTGAATAAAGTCTGAAAGGAGATTGTGAGGACCAGAGAAGGTATATATAGTCAATACAAACATGGCCACCTTTGATGATAACAGGGACGCTTTACTTGGTGACCTGTTCAATGAGAACCCGGGTAGTACATCTCTACCTAGAACAAGTGCAAATGAGGGTATGAGACAAAAATTTATGAGGCTAGAGAGAATAAAAAAACAGGAACTTTCACGATGGTGGGATGCCACTGTCTTACGTAAATACATTGACAAACAACAGGTCCCAAGAGGACTGCGAGTACTAATTTTCCCCTCCTTTGAGGATTTGGATAGGGGACACCTAAAGGAATGGGAAAAACTACTGTTACATTCCTCCATGGGTATGATGGATATCCTTATCAGGGATGCTGACCTGAAAAGAGAAAAACTATTACTGGAGATTACAAATTTGGAAAAGGAGATCAAGGACATGGGCATGCCTGAGGTAGCAGATAAAAATTGGGCCATATTAAAAGACCAACTTCAAAAACATCAGATATATTTAAGAGATAAAAAATCCCAAAAAATTAAACGGGATGAACGGGATTATAAGTGCGGAAGGGTATATACCTTCGCAAGAAAATTTGATAACATCAATCCCCCCAACAGTAATAGAAATGGCTCAGATGTGACTTCGCAGACGGCGGGGACTGGCAGTATGTCCGATATTTCCAGTATAAGCAGTGTGACCAGTATAGAGTCAGCAGGTGCAGAAGGAGGGGCACAGGGCCCTGTGCCAGACCCATTTTTTTTTTAGAGCTACAGCGTTTCCGCAAGGGGAACAAAGAAACATTCAAGAAAGATGCCAACACAAAAGTATAAGGAGGGGGCTTAAGAGATCAGGATCAAAAAGGAAGGACAGGTGTGGCAACAAGATCAGTGACACGCAATCAAAAAATGTAAATGAATGTGCTGAAACCTGTAATGGCATTGACATTGTGAATCTTTCAGACCATGTGTTGACTGAATCAGAAATAAATATATTGAGCAAAGGATTGGGTTTCTGTCCTAGTAATGTTCCGGATTTTACGTCTCTCCATATAAGCTGTTTCAAATTTGTCAGAAACATTAAATTGTTTAAATTTTTTGCAGATAAACCTAGCACACAGTGTGAGGCAGCAAATGTATTTATGAATAGCTCCAATACCACAATCAGAGAAGTGAGAGACACCCATTTACTTTTAAGTATCAATGATGAGGAAGGAACAGAAAGCGTAGAATCAGTGGCAGCTAACCTATATCTAGACACTTTTACTGAAATAAACAGTGGTCTTAGAATGAAATCAAGATTCACCCCTCAACTACAAGGCAATAATAACATAGATAGATTTCAGCAAAATGTAGTACAAGATCTCTACCTCTTAGAGGATACATTTTTGAAAACATCTAAGTATAAAACACAGAACATCACATATGAAGAACGGAGGGCAGTGGCAAATCTAAAAAAGAGAGACTCCCTTGTCATCCGGGAGGCTGACAAGGGAGGAAATATAGTTTTGATGAACCGTAGTGATTACATGGGGGAAATTGACAAACAACTTGCAGACATTAATACATATACCAAGTTGAAAGTCAACCCCATAAAGGAAACAAAGGCAATCATTTTCGATCATCTCAAAACTTGGAAGGAACAGTGTCTGATTTCTGAAACAGAAATTAAATATCTGTACAATGACACACCGACATATCCCTGCATATATTGCCTGCCTAAGGTACATAAAAAAAGTGATTTTCCCCCAGGCAGGCCCATCATAGCAGGTATAGGATCGCCCACTGAAAAAATATCTGAATACATAGACCTTTTCTTGCAACCACTTGCGGTGAATCTCCCCACGTATATTAAGGATACTGGGGATGTTTTAAACAAAATTGGGGATGTAGATTGGGTGGATGAACACTGGTTAGTCACGTTAGATGTATGCTTGTTATATACGAGCATACCTTGTGACAAAGGACTAATGGCGGTACGTCACTTCTGAGACAGCAGACCCATTGAGACATATGCACATTCAAATATGCTGATATCAATGATTCAACTGGTACTTGCGAATAACATCTTTTTACATAATGGGGAATGGTACCGTCAGATAAAGGGTGTGGCAATGGGGGCGAAATTTTCACCCTCATTGGCCAATTTATACATGGGACATTTTGAACTAACCCACATATGGAGAAAAGGTCCAACAAACCTAACTGAAAACATCTTGTATCTAGGCAGATACATTGATGATTTACTCATGTTCTGGACTGGCAATAGAGAGGAATTGGAGATCTTTTTTGACCATCTAAATGACAATCCTTTTAACCTTCAATTTACAAAAGAGCAAAGTGTGTCAAAAATTAATTTTTGGGACATCACTATTATCGTCAAAAATAACAAATTACACACTGTTCCTTATAGAAAGGATACCGCATGTAATTCTCTATTACATGCACAAAGTGCGCATCCTATCTCACAAATAAAAGCTATCCCCTATGGGGAAATGGTGAGAACCAAGAGAAATTGCAGTGATGAGGATAGAATAGATACAGAACTGAGAGCCGTAGAAATGAGATTCCTATCTAGAGGCTATAAGAAAGAAACAGTAATTGGTGCAAGAAATAGAATTGATAAGATCAACAGAAACTCACTGCTGAAGTATAAACAACAAAAATCAGCGAAGCACAAAAGAAACATAAGATTCATAACACCTTATAGCACAGTGAGTACAGATCTATATAAGATACTTAATAAGCATTGGCATCTGCTGATGGAAGACAATAGTTTACATGAGAAAGTTGGACTAAAACCTTCTATTACTTTCAGCAGAGGTAGAACATTGAGACAGGAGCTGTGTCCAAGTTACATTGCGCCCCTAAAAACACAGGATTGGTTACCTAAGGCCCCTAAAGGATTTTATAGATGTGGCGGCTGCTGCATCTGTTGCTTTGCATTAAACAAGACAACTAGTTTCAAATATAACAGCCAAAAACTACATGTGATTCATCAATTTATCAATTGTAACACTACCCATACAGTGTACTGTATCAAATGTATATGTGACTGGATATACATCGGTAGCTCAATAAGACCCTTAAAGGAAAGAACACAGGAGCACATTTGTGCGATCCGTAACAATAATACGCAATATCCTCTTGCAGTACATTTCAACAGGATACATCAGCCTAATGAGCTACATAGGATTACATTCCATGGTATTGATGTTGCAACAGTAGGGAACAGAGGAGGTAATCGCGAACGTAAACTGCGACAATTAGAGAGTAAATGGATAATCTCACTTAGAGCAGTGGAAAAGGGGGCCAATATTGATAAAGAAATGTATGAGTTTCTGTAGACAAAGATGTTTCTGAATCAAATACCTGAATGGAATGCTGAGATGATCGAAGAATATGTGTTATGGAAACCAAAAGTTCAACCTATGTTACAACTCTCTGTTACAATGTGCCGTTGGAAAGGAAATATTGGTAAATGGTATAACCTGTTTTAGGTGAATACATTCACAAGTGTAGCAGTGCCTTATGGTCTTATTCACACTGCATTGAATAGCATACCATTGAGTAATAAGATGCACATAATGTCCTTTTTAAATTTCTACAAATGGTTAATAGGACATATGCAACTACTTTTTAATCAAAGGATAAAACATATGGTTTGTTTCGCCGTTGATAAAACCCAAATACATGAGGGTAAAATACAAATAATTGAGTGCGATAATTTTTGGGAAAACATACTTGCACCCGTTATGATTAGGATTCTTTAAAATTTGGTCGTTCACATTTTATGGTACTTAAAAGTGATTTGTGACACTCCAAAATGGCCACCGTGTAAATGGGAGACGGTTAACATAATGTTTCGGGTAGTCCTTCCTCACTGACTATTTTTTATAAACCGGAAGGGAGACGTAAGCGTTGCTGTCAGACCAAACGAAACGGGACTCCACACGAAAGACGTGAGAACACGAGATGGCGGTAAGTTTAAAATCAGTAGAATCTGCGTGTGTCCGATGTATTTTAAACGTGATGGTATGCCTACAGGCGCCGGTTTGGACCGTAGTTGTCGTAAACGTTTAGTTTGCTGTGCAGTTAGTGTTTGTGACATACGTTATCTTCCCAAACTGATATGGGGGAGTGTGGATAAAAAAGTAGAGTCTATGTAGAATACACATGGAAGAATAAAGGCACGTCGTGTCCACTTTCTGAGCGTGCTGTTATGAAATAGAAATGTTTAATTTAGACGCTATGGTTCATTTCAAACATAACGTTTGGACTATGTGGTAACGCATGGAACAGTACCTTTGACACCAGATAGGGTCTTTATCGATTGAGTGTGTTCAGACTAACTGAGGGTAATTTTGCTTAGCAGAAAAGTTGTAATTGATGAATTACGGATAATATGCGGACAACTGAGTGCGCCTCTTGAGGGAAATAAACACGCTTATGACCATCCTCTCGTTTCTAACTTTCATTCTGAAACATAGCAACCAAATGCGGATGGCATATTTTTAAACATAATGGGTGCACAATAGAGTATCGACGAGTGATTTTACTCTTGATACAAATACTGGGTGGTTTTAAAATATAGTCTCTCAAATATGTTTTCATTTAAATAGTGACTTGACATCTGACTAAATAGCACAATAAATATCTATAATATGATACTCTATTACAGATGGGACTTATCATGGCTCCATCAAATGTGTAATTACTTGTTACTGACCAAAGAACGGAAGGATTTACTCCATACTCCATAAGCCTAATTCCCGGTGTACAAAACAAACGTCTTAAAGGTAAGCCCGGCACTACGTGCTTTGGCTAGTCACTTTGGCAACATTTGATTTAAGTGATACATGGGGATAAAAAGCATTAATTATATATTTCTACGCACTTACAGGACCCATGTACTTTCAGGCTATATGATTTCTTGTTGACGGCAAAAGATATATGCTCACCACATAACTTGTTAGGTAAGTGAAATTATCAAGTCAGTCACGCAGAAATAATGGCATCTCAAAAGATGGGTTTGGTTGGAGAAAGTGGTCGTGGCATACCTGCCAATGAAATAGATAGTTATTCTGAGCGGTGGCATATAATCTTTAAACCTACCCATAAAATTGTGCAAAACTTTAGGATGCAGGAAACGGGAATGGTTTGTGGTGCGTATATATGCTAAGATTTGTGTTTTTTTAATGCAATATGGGATTACCAGTAAATCCAATATGGATGTGAAGACGGCACATTGGGAGTGTACATAGGAGAGATTAATGAAATGGACCAATAACAATGATGGTGTTTTTATTATCATGTGTTTTTCATGTTATTTATGTATGTATTGTGATAAGCAAGCATTACTATGATATGAATAGGATGTATAAAAACAAAGAGAAAAGTTTATGAATCTATAGTATGATATGCGAATATGAGTACGCATATAGGTGGCTTTTATCTCATTCCTTTTTGTAACACACAGTTTTATGTATGAATTTCAGCCTTGAAAAAGCCCGCGGAGGGCGAAACGCGCGTCGGCGGTGACGGTGTGGCAAAAGAAAGGAATTGTTAATAAATGGACTTGGAATAACATTCAACATTGTACATGTCTTTTTGAGGACTATGAGGAGCTTGTGAAATCACCTTTCTTAAGAGTTGTAATGGCTAAATGCTATTTGGAGAATAGTAACTAAGAGGGATGTGCCTTGGTACTTTTTTCTAATCCGTGTGCGTATGTTATCCAACACAATGGTGAGGGCTGACTCAGTGCTGTGATCCCTCCTGAAGCCGTGTTGGGAGAAATCGAGGCATTCCGAGCTTTCAATGAAAGCGGCAAGGTGCGAGTTGAGGTGCGCCTCTAGCATCTTTGCTGGGGCAGGGAGTAGGGAAATTGGCCGGAAGTTTTTTAAGACCAACGGATCCAGGGAGGTTTTTTTTAAGAGAGGTTTTACAACCGCTCTTTTCCACTGAATGGGAAAAACCCCATCTCTCATGGCTCTGTTCATGATGTCCACCAGAGGAGGCAGGAGGGTTTCCCTGCACTGTTTAAAGATCCTTAGGGGACATACATCCAGAGGAGAGCCAGATTTGGTCTTGTTGAGTAGACAGTCGAGCGTGTCCACAGAGAGAGGGGGAAAGGAGTCTAAGGTTCTCGGGGGAGTTGATACTGTCGGGGCGGGGTCCGTAGGCCCTAAGGAGGGGGGCCCACTCATAAGCGATTTTTGAGTATATATCAGATATTTTGGTCTGAAAGAAAGAGGCAATGTCATTACAGAGCTCTTGGGACACCACTACAGGATCAGGGGATTGAAGATTTATGAGGGAATCTACAACCCTAAAGAGCTCTTTAGGGGAGGACAATGAGGTGGTCAGAGTCGTGAAGTGTTCTTGTTTGGCTTTAATAATTTCGGCCTTGTATTTTCTAAGCAAGATCTTATGAGCTTCCTTATCTTTAGGGTTCCATCCTGTATGCCAAAGGCGTTCCTGTCTCAGGAGTCTCAGGTGTTCCGAGAACCAAGGAGCTGAGGGCCTTTTTCTAGTACGTCGGCAGAGTTGTAGGGGGGCTAGTTCATCTAGGGCTTCCGTCCTGGTACTGTCAAACTGCGTTGCAGCTATGGAGGCACTTTCTTCCTGAGAGGGGCACCATTTAGATGCCCACTTGGAGAGGGAGCTATTAGAAATGGCTTTGTAGTTCCTACGAAGTTCCTGTTTGCTCGGTATGTTTGGGGGCAAAGGTGTACTGGGATACCTAAGTTGGAATGGGACGGCCATATGATCAGACCATGACAGATGGATGGATTCCTCAATCGATATCCTCTCGTCGTTGGTAAAAATGCCGTTGAGCGTATGGCCAGCTCGGTGAGTGGTGCCTTTGACCAACTGGTTAAAGCCGCAGGCTGACATAGTATCCAGCAGAGAAATGGTATCTTTATTGTCGGACCTTTCTAAATGAAAATTAAAGTCTCCTAATATGGTGAAATCTTTTCGGCCGAAGAAGGGTTCAAGGACTTGGAACAGCTGTTGTCCAAAATTGGTACGAGGGCCTGGGGGGCGGTATACCAAGATACCCTTTAGGAGGATTCTGTGGCCACTTTTTATGACAAAGGAGAGAGCTTGAAAGCTGTCTTTGGGGTCCGTGAGGGCGACCGTGTGACAGTGGAGATGGTCCCTGCATAGAATGGCGAGTCCTCCACCCACCCGACCAGATCTATTGTGACGGAACAGGCAATAACCTTCAGGTATTGCTTCGATGAGATCCGGACCAGAGGATTCCTTGGCCCAAGTTTCGGTGATGAAGACCATAGAGGGTTTTCTAAGAGAGACGAATTCTCTAAATATAACATTATTTTTGATAAGTGATCGGGCATTCAGAAGGATACCCCTTTCTGTCTCGAACGAGTTAACCAGATTGGTATTAAGTGCCTTGGGTCGAAACCTAGGAAGAAAAGGGATGGGGCTAGCAGCGTTAAGAGTCCTGCAGCTACAAGTGAACGGGCGTAGCAGGTCCTCAGGGGAGTAGGTATGCGAGCAAATGCGACTCGGGGGTTTGAATGCGAGTAAGGTCTGAGGGGCATATTTCAGATATGGGGGGTTGGAGGTAGCTTGACCAGACGTCCAGCTGTCCAGCCCGTCCTCAGCGCGGACGGGCGCAGACGGGCTGGACTCTGGCGTGACTCCGGCGGGCATCCGGCGCGTCCGCAAACGCGTCCGCTACGCGGAGAAGCCCGTCCCTTTTTGTAGGCAGCTAGAGCGCGTCAGGGCGCACCCACATCCAATATGGCCGCTGTCCCACCCTCGCCTCCCCGGGACCAACTCTCACCGTCAACACTCAGCTGAGAGTGGCCCAGGTGGTAGAGGGAGGTGAGAGGAGTCGATTCGCAATTGAAACGCTTTTTAAAATCAAGCGACAAGCTTTTACACGACTAACTATTAAAACAATCCTAAAATGCCTTTTTGGTCAAGCGTAGGTCTGCTGGCAGTATAGGGAAAAAGACAGAGCGTAAGGACCTCCGGCTTCCGCCTCAGAGGGTGAATAATAGAGATCTGCGCGCATGAAATGAGCCCTTTTTGTAGGCAGCTAGAGCGCGTCTGGGCGCACCCACATCCAATATGGCCGCTGTCCCACCCTCGCCTCCCCGGGACCAACTCTCACCGTCAACACTCAGCTGAGAGTGGCCCAGGCAGTAGAGGGAGGTGAGAGGAGTCGATTCGCAATTGAAACGCTTTTTAAAATCAAGCGACAAGCTTTTACACGACTAACTATTAAAACAATCCTAAAATGCCTTTTTGGTCAAGCGTAGGTCTGCTGGCAGTATAGGGAAAAAGACAGAGCGTAAGGACCTCCGGCTTCCGCCTCAGTGGGTGAAGAATAGAGCATGGTGTAGAATCCCTCAGGGGTACGCCGAAAGTTCATCTATTTTTAATCAGTTGTTGAAGAAATCATTGGAGAATCTAGATTTACCTGGAAAATCTACGTTAGTGAAGTATATTGATGATATCCTTGTAGCTGCAAAAACAAGAGATAAATGTGTAACAGATACCATTATTCTTTTAAATCATCTGGCAGATGAGGGACACAAAGTATCTCCTGCGAAATTACAGTTTTGCAAACAAGAAGTAAAATATCTTGGTCACAGAATTGCAAAAGGTACCAGATAAGTGACAACAGAAAGAATAAAAATGATTCAAGCAATGCAACCTCCAAAAACACAGAGACAGGTTACAATGTTTCTAGGTATGGTAGGTTATTATAGTCAATGGATTAGTGGATTTTCAGTAATTGCCAAGCCATTGCAGAGACTGACAAAAGCAGATATAAAAGACCCGATTAGTCTAACAAAAACTGAATTGGAAGCTTTTGAGCAGCTAAAGAGAAGTTTGTGTAAAGCTCCAGCATTGGGAATGCCTGATAATGAAAAGAGTTTGAGCTGTATTGCATTGAAAGAGAGGGATGTGCATTATCAGTTCTGATTCAAAGACATGGAAGACTGAGAAAACCAATAGCATATTTCTCAGCTGTTCTTGACCCTGTTGCAAAAGCATTACCAGGTTGCTTGAAAGCAGTAGCTGCAACTAGTGTGAGTCTGGAACAAAGTGAAGGAATAATAATGGGATTTCCTGTAAAAGTATATGTGCCACACTCAGTTGAAATTCTGCTTACTAGAAGCAAAACACAGCATTTAACAAGTAATAGGTTGACGAAATATGAGAAAGTGATTCTTGGATCAGATAATGTTTCAATTGCGAGATTTGTGAATTGAAATCCTTCCACATTGTTACCTGACACTTCTGAAACAGAAATCAGGGATGAAATTGTTGATCATGAATGCCTGGATGTATTAGAATATTGCACAAAACCAAGGCAGGACATTAAAGATGTCCCATTGCCTGAATCCGATTATGTTTTGTTTGTTGATGGTTCATGCTTAAGAACAGATGAAGGTGTTCTGAGTGCAGCATATTCGGTGTGCACTGTTGCAGATGAGATTGAAGATTCTAGTCTCAAAGGAATTCGTACAGCTCAAGTAGCGGAATTAATTGCTTTGATTCGAGCATGTGAATTGGGAAAAGGGCAAATGATTACCATAGTGACTGATAGTCAGTATGGTTATGGTGTAGTCCATGACTATGGGCAGCTCTGGTCTCAAAGAGGTTATTTAACTTCTGCGGGATCACCAATAAGGAATGCTAAGTTAATAAAAAAATTGATTGATGGAATTCAATTACCAGAAAAAATGGCGGTGGTTAAATGTGCAGCACACAAGAGAGGAGAGGACTACATAACAAAAGGAAATTCATATGCTGATGAAATAGCAAAATTGTGTGCAAAACATAATGCAGCAGTCAATCGGGAAAAAAAATGAACATGTTTTGAACTCACTTATGCTAATATCTGTAGTTGATACTTGGCAAGGAGTAAAACAGTTGCAAGTTGAAGCAAGTGATGAGGAAAAAGACACATGGTTAAAAGCAGGCTACAGGCAAAGAGAAGAGGATGAGATTTGGGTTTACAAAGATGACAGAGCAGTAATGCCAGACAGCATGATTTCTGACATGGCACGTATGTATCATGGTCCAGGACATATTGGAAGAGATTCCATGATCAGGCTATTTAGGCAGACATGGTACAATCCAAAATTCAGAATAATTGCAGAGTTCTTTTGTCAAAGATGTCTGATCTGCCAGCAGATCAACCCGAACAGAAAAACAGTTGTAAGCCTGGGAACCATAGGACGGGAGGGAGGTCCTTTTGTCTGCATACAGCTTGACTTCATTGACATGCCACCTCACAACAAACTCAGATATGTCTTGGTAATTGTTTGTTTGTTCTCAAGATGGGTGGAAGCATTTCCAACATGTCATAACGATTCAATCACTGTTGCAAAATTGTTTTTGAGAGAGTTCATACCAAGGTATGGTTTCCCAGTGTGGGTCGAGACAGATCGCGGCACACATTTTGAAAACAGATTGCTAAAACTGATTTGTGAAGCATTTATGTATAAAGCAAAAATTACATTGTGCATACAGACCAGAGGCATCGGGTGTTGTTGAGCAGGTGAATGGAACAATAAAAAACAGAATAAGTAAAATGTGCTTAGCAGCAGGAATGAAGTGGACAGATGCACTACCACTTGTTTTGATGTCTCTGAGAAGCATTCCAGATAAGAAAGCAGGATTGAGCCCTCATGAAATTTTAATGGGCAGGGTCATGAGGCAAGCATTTGTTCCAGTTGATAAGTTATTGAGCATAAATGATAGCGTCATTATGGATTACTGCAAAAATCTATCTGACGTGATGACTTCTGTGTTCCATCATGTAGGAACTGAAGTGCTCACAAAAGAGATTGAACAAGCTCATGATCTGTTACCAGGAGACTGGGTGAGGACAAAAGTGCATCGAAGAAGAAATTGCCTAGTACCAAGGTGGCAAAAGGCAAGACAGGTGATTTTGGTTACAACAAATGCAGTTAAGTGTAGGGGATTGAAAAGATGGATTCATGCGAGTCATACCATACGAGTGCCAGTACCTGAAAATCCTGACGAAGAAGGTGATACAACAGCTGATTCAGATTCAGAAGAAAAACCTGAAAGAAATCCAGATCCTGAAGATCGACAAGATAGTCGACATCTGGAAGATTCAAATGCGAATGAAGTTTTGAATGAAGAAAATGAAGAAATTGTAATACAAGATTCAGAGGAAGAAAATTACAAAGATCTGCTAGATCAAGAAGCAGAAAAAGAAACTGATCAAGAAGTGATTCAAGATCAGGAGAGTATTGAAAGGCAGATTGGAAACTTTGAAAGAAGGAATGAAATTTCTGAAACTGGTGAACTGGAAGTAATTTAAGAAGAAGAAGAAGAAGAAGAAGAAGAAGAAGAAGAAGAAGAAATTCCAAATACCAGCTATAAGGATGATATTCCTAACAAAGTGAAACTGCTGAGTAAAGAAGTACCTGAATCTGATGAAGAATCTGACTCATAAAAATTGATCATTAATGAATCAGCTGAAAACACAGAAAGTGAAACAGATGACAGTGAAGATGAATCTAAATTGAAGAAAACAAGAAAAAGAGCATGGAGAGTGGAGTATAATTTGAAAGAACCAAAAAAGAAGCTTACAAGAAAAGGGGACAATTGGCCAAAGGAAATTGGAGGCATAACATTTAAATTAGTGAATAAAGCAAAGGAGCAGGTGAATGAGATCACAAGTCAAAAAGAGGAAGACTTGAGTAAGACAAAATAGGCAGGAAAGAAAATAGAAGTGATAAGCAGCAAAGCAAAGAGAACAATTAAGCCAAACCAGAAATATAAATCGCCAGAATGGGCTTACATAATAATACCACCAGTAGTGGAAGGTAACAGTAGTCACGAAAATGTTGATGATGCAAGTGACAATGATTGAACTTATTGATTAGGTGACATAAGGTTGAAGAAACTGTGTTAGGAGACACAAGGTCGAAGAAACTGTGTTAGCTGGAAAACACATTTGATGTATGACATAAGGTCGACGAAAAGCTGTTAGAAGGAAAGCTGTTAAAAAATAAGGTTATCTGTTAAAAAAAAGAGGGGAGTATGTTTAGTAATTTTTCAAACTTTTCAATTTTTTTATTTTTATTTTTAGCTGTTATTTTAAGTAAAGATGCCTTATACTAATGAAAATTCGAGATGTTCAATTCTCAAAAGATGTTGCAAGCTGTCTTTAATATGTGTAATATTGGGTATTTTAGTTTGGTTAATTTTAGCTGTTGTTTTTCCTTTCGGTGTAGATAAAGAGATGTATAAAGCTAACATGACAAGTAAAGTTGTGGTTAAACTTGACAAAACTGATAAGTCTAATAGAATCATTGTACATAAACCAGAGATTCAGGGAGGACATGGCGGCAGACGGCTGAGCTGCCGTGGTGCTCCGTGATTCAGGTTGCCGTTCACCCCGCCCGAGCCTGAAACTTTGACGGACATAGACAACAATGGATTCCTTTCTTTATATATCTTCGTTTTCAGCAAGGGGCCATAATTATTAGATTTGGGTTGTGTCCAAAAAAGAAAAATTACGATAAGGAAATCTTTCACCCGATACATCTTCGATTTTCACTGAGTCTGTCTTCAGCCTCTATGACGGGGGTCTCTGCTGGTGTTTCCAGTGTTTGACGAGGGGATGCGGTAGACGGAGTATACAGAGGCTGCACGCAGCTGATTCCCACAGCTTCCATCCCCCTGGTACCCCCGCCGATCCTGCGGAGGTGGTCCACGGCAGCCCTGGAACTGCGGCGTGGCAGGAAGGCACGCAGTTTGTTGCGCACTTCATATGCTGAGGCTGGCGTCTCGGTGATTCATCCCTCGAAGCCTAACTTACGAGGTACAGTGGACGCCACAGAGACCGAGGGGGAGAGAGACGGCATTGTAAATGAGGCAGTAGAGACTGATCTGCAAAGTGTCTCCGGGGGGTCTGAAGAGGAACTGGGCTCATCTCTACTCTCATAGCGCCACCAGCAACGCCATCAATATCAACTGCAACAGCAGCAACCGAAAGGTAAGGTGAGAATTAATTATAGAAGGGGCAAGGCGTCGACCAAAGCACAATCAAGGGAGCAAGCCCCTGGCGCCAGCTCAGGCATCAACGTTCAATCAATCAATCATCATTGACACTTATAGAGCGCGCTACATACCGTAGGGTCACAAGGCGCTGGGGGGGGGGGGGGGTGCCGCTACTGCTCGAACAGCCAGGTCTTCAGCTTCTTCCTGAAGGAGAGGTGGTCTTGGGTCAGGCGCAGGTCGGTCGGGAGGGAGTTCCAGGTCTTGGCGGCCAGGTAGGAGAAGGACCTTCCTCCTGTAGTCGCTCTTCGGATGCGGGGGACGGCGGCGAGGGCGTGGTTGGCTGATCGGAGGTGGCGTTTGGGAGCGTAGAAGTTGACTCGGTTGACGTTGTTGCATCTCCTCCATTAGGTAAGATAGCTTCTTCTTACCTTTCAACTGAAGTTAAGGCTAAGGGCAACAGAGGGAAAGTCAAAATACACCAAGGAGAGGATAGATCTGCCCCGTAGTTAATCAAGGATTGGCTCTTATAGAGTCCGGTTTTTTAACAGTAGTCACCCATTTCAGCGCTCACCAAATAGTCAGGGCCGGATCAGATTTAGACAGTAGCAGATTTATAAAAAATATATAATTTTGATGTTATTGTTATTTTCTTCATAGTTTTAAAGCACACATAGATATCGTCATTTATTTAGACATTTCACAATAACAGGATAAAAGAATATATAAATATACCCTATCAGCCTTCCAGCATTCAAACTTCAACATATCCATACATCACAGACAGTCATACTCATACAGAATTCATTCATGCATTCAACTCAGATAAGATTTAAGAAAAAATTGCTCTGAGAACATCCTGAACATTCCACTCAGCCATAGGCCGGGGAGAGATGATTATAGGTTCAGGGTAGGTTGTTTCAACGCCGACGCGCGTTTCGGTGCCAGGCCGGAAGATAGGCCGCACCTTCGTCAGGGCAGGGGAAAGGAAAGAGGGGTTGTACTCGATAGTAGGGTAAATGCTTCTGATATCCAGGCACTCTTGCATTCAAGTCCACATCCGCTTATAGCGTTCTGCCGGTGGCCGGTCTTTTTCAATTACAGGTAAACTCTCGGCACCTTCCTGAAGTCCTAAATGTTAGTTCAGCTGTGCGAATATAGATTAGGGTGGAGAGGCGGGATCTGCTTGGTCGTGTTAGTAGTTCGGACGTTTAAACAGCTTTCCGATTTTCACACACAGAGAGAGGCTCAGGCGGTAGGCAGCTCACAATACGCATCCGCGTTTGGCTAAAGAGCCGGCTCTGGCGGTGATTTCAGGGTATGAGCGGTGCTCGTAGGGATTCCTCTTCGTTTCACATCCGGCAACCGGTGGACGACAGAGGGAAAGTGAAAGGTCTAGCTAAACGTAAACCCATCGCTCTGTCTGAGTTAGGGTCTAAAATTACCCCTTCGCTGCGCTCTTACTTTAAAGTAATACCACAAGTATTGAGCCTCACGGACTCGCAGGGCGAGCCAGCGCTTTCAGGATTGGGTATGTCTTCTATCGAAAACCTAGCATCTGTCCCACTCCCTTCAGACCAGACCCCCCTGGAAAATGTTTCTACCCAATATACTGAAGTCAGAGCAGGTGGGTCTTCTGTTTTTACAGTTGTACCCCAGTTAGATCAACTCTTACCAAATACCCCTTCAACTGAAGTAGCTCCGACCAATATAGACGTGACTGTTAACGCCATGGGGACTGGTGAGTTAGATAACGCCTCGGATGGACATATGGACGGACATATGGTTATAGGAGAAAGAACAGGTGACTCCTTTCCCCCCCTTCTGGTCGAGTCTGCTTGTATAGCAAATGCTGGCATGGAGGCACCAGGGGGATCAGACCCACCAGCTAGATGTTCTGAATTAGCGCAGCAACTACCAGATCCGGACTCAGACACTGTCTTATCCTTGGAGGAAGGTGGTATTACGGCTGCCTCTTTGCTGTCAATGTTTTCAACTTAAACCTGAGCCATAAAAAGAGGGTTTGAGGAGTCTGTGTCTATACAGAGGGAGATTTGGAACTATTGTGAGTCACTCGACAACAAAATAGATGGTTTAACTTCTAGAACTGGTGTGTTAGAAGAGACTGTTGGGGCGATGTCGATACACCTGGATAAGGCAGTAGAAGATTTCGGCAAACTAAAGAAGGAGGATGATCAGGCCCTCTTAGACAGAATGGAGGTGTTGGAGAACAATGCCAGAAGGGGTAACATCCGCATTCTTAACATTCCAGAAGGAACAGAAGGGCCAGACATCAAGAGGTTCGTCCTTCAACTACTAAAGGAATCACTTTCTTTGGATCAGTCTCTAGAGGCTTTGGCTACTGACATTCAGAGGGTCCATAGGGATCCCTTTAGATTAAATCCACAAAGGTCGAAACCTCGTAAAATGTTGGTCATTTTTCACACCTAAGCCCTTAAAGAGCAGATCCTAAATTTAGCATTAAAGCAGAAGTCATTATCTGGCAAGGGCTTCACTTTTCTTAAAAGGTCACACTTATGTAGGAGCACGCTGGAAAAGCAATGGGAGTTTGGTAAGCGATTGGACGCCTTTAAGAGTCTAGGTGCAACAGCTCAGCTTGTATTCCCGGCTTCATTAAGGGTTATGTATAACAATAAGATGATGAACATTAGGTCTGTCCAAGCCGCTGATGAGCTTCTTTTAGACCTGGGAAAGAAGTGATCAGATAAATAACATTCAGGCCTCCTACTGATATAATCTAGTCCTGTGTTATGAATATATGTGTTTATATCTACACTAGCAGCCCGCCCCAGCGTTGCCCGGGGCAGAAGGGGGCTGGGGGCAGCATTTCAGGCTTGCGTGCACTCCCGCCCCGGCCCCCGCCCGCCACAACATTGTTCGTGTCCCGGACAATGTCGTGGCTGCCGGGGGCCGGGGCGGGAGTGCATGCAAGCCTGAAATGCTGCCCCCAGACCCTGAGCCTTACCGCAGTTGTTCCGGGCCAACCTCCCGCACCTGCTCCGTCCCGTGTCCCAGAGCCTTACCTGAGCCGCCGCTCATCCCCGAGCTCCTCACTTCACCGCTGCTCCTCCTCGTCATCACGTACGTTGCGGCCAGCGCTACGTCATGGCCGTCAGCGTCGTGGCTGGCGCTACTTTCAGGGCACTACTTTTTTTTAAGTTATATTTTTAAATGTACATTTTATTTTTGTTTCTATAGCCTATGTCCATCTGCACACTCTAAGGATTACAACAATGTATTGGGTGTGTGGATTGGCGCTGTGGTTCCCGAGTTTACCTTGCCAAAAGGTTTGTGTTCTCTCTTTATAATAGTAGTATAGATTGAACAAACTCAACAAGCAAATAATGATCCTAAATTAAAAACGCTAAAAATGTAAAAAAAATAAATTTAAAAAAAAGCACAAGGTTGGGAAAATTAAGGGATGAAAAACTACAATTAAATCCTGCACATAATTCCTCTTTATTATTCTTGTATTTCACGTACCAATCACCTTAGTATAGGGGCTTCCTTCATTGATTTTTCCTTTTTAGGCGGGTGGGGTAGCTGCAACCTGAGGGAGGGGTGCCATCTACTGGACTTGATCCGGTTAGATACAGCACGGGTTCTCCAAGGGTGGGGGGGGTGGAGGGCGGAGGGGGCACGTGGTTAAGGGGGGATTAAAATTTAACAGAAAATTCCTCATTTGCCAATAGGATGCTTCATTGCACCTAATCAGTTATAAATACTTTTGTGACGTGCTGCTAACTTTTAAAGGGGGTGCGCAGCATACCTCTGACCCTTATTTTGGGGTTGAGACGGGGGGAGATTGGAGTGGCTAAGATGTCTAATCTAAATATAATTTCATGGAACGTCAATGGGTTGCGAACTAAACCCAGAGCCAGAACACTTCCGCAGTATCTTCGTGACTCAGCTGCTCAGGTTATCATTCTACAAGAGACACATCTGGTTCAGGTTGAGATAGATGAACTGGTTAAGGTTAATAAATGGATAGATTTTGCGATCTCTACCTCTCAATCCCTGACATGCAGAGGTGTATCGATTATTTTTAAGAAACATCTTAAAATCAAGCTTCTAGACTCAAAAGTGGACCCAGATGGTAGATGGGTTATTCCGTTTCTATCCATTTGGGGGTTTCAATTAACAATAGTGGGGTATTATGGGCCTAATCTAGATAATCCATCTGTTTTAAGTACTATATTTTCTCATCTCTTGTCTTACCCAGAGCCTGTAATATTTGCAGGGGACTTTAACATTGTTTTAGACCCCATATTGGATAAAACACCTAATATTAGATCAAAAGTCCTGTCAAAGTCAAGATTTTTTTTGATAAATGCTATGAAACAATATGGGTATGTGGACATTTGGAGGCTAAGGGCGGGCCAACAGCAAGGCATCTCATTTAGGAATTATAAGTATCACCACCAATCGAGAATAGATTATATACTAGTTAACCAGACCTTGGTAGATGCTGTTAAGACCATTAAATATCTTCCCCAACACTTATCAGACCACTCGGCTGTGCTGCTGGAACTTACGATCCCTTTAACAGCGCCGGTAAAGATTTGGTCTTTTGACCATTCACTACTTTCTCACTCTGAGGATGTTCTATTCATAAAAACTGAGGTAGCGCATTTCTTGAATATCAATGTAGGCTCTGCTGGTATTGGAGCTGTCTGGGACTCTCTTAAGGCATTTCTGAGAGGCCTAATTACAGCTAAAGTACCCTATAGAAGAAAAGAATACAGAGAGGCTGTTGCCTCGGTGGAGGCAAATATAGCCATGGTTCAGCTTGAAATTAATTCCAATGCTACTTCCACCGATGATGTTTTGATACCTCTCCGCGAGAGATTACTCTCTTTAAAGGCTAAATTAGCCTCAACTCTCAACCAGAGAGTACAAGAAAGATGGGATGCCAGTAAGCTTGCACATTTCCAGTATGGAGAGGGTGCTGGGAAACTACTGGCATGGAAGGCTAAAACGGATCAGACCCGTAACAACATTGATCTGAGCAAAGTTAATGAGGTCCCCCTATCTGTGGATGTTGATATTAGAACAGCCTTTAAAGAATATTTCCAAGCCATATACCGGGAAGACAAAATATTAGATCCGGTTACCATCAGGAATTGGCTTGATAAAGTCTCCCTCCCATGTCTTTCTGTTAATCAGAGTGAGAAGCTAGAGTCTGAAATCTCAGAAGATGAAGTTAGGACAGCTATCCAGAAAGCCAAGAAAGGGAAGGCATCTGGCCCAGACGGCCTACCAGCAGAAATTTATAGATCGTTGGAGCAAGACCTAGTCCCCTTCCTGACAATCCTGTTTAATCAGATTCTTTTGGACGGGGTACCTCCTCCAGTGTCATGGGACAATGCTTCAATGACTGTAATATTAAAGCCTGGGAAGCCATCAACTGCAAGCGGTTCGTACAGACCAATCTCTATTTTAAACGGGGATTACAAGATATTTTTATCCATACTTGCAAATAGATTAGCTGTAGTTGCACCCTTAATTTTACATCCGGATCAGATGGGGTTTGTCAAGGGGCGACAGCTTTACCAATTGACATACGATTTAAATGGAGCGATAGATCTGGCAGTTTTGAAGTCTCTCCCACTCGCGGCTTTAACGTTGGATGCCACCAAGGCCTTTGACAGGGTCAATTGGTTGTACCTGTCGGAGGCCTTGGCTAAGTTCAACGTGGGAGGTGGATTTTGTCGAGCAGTCGACCTCCTCTACTGGAATCCTAAGGCCAGTGTTGTGGTTAACGGAGTATTATCTGACCCTATTGACATCTCGAGGGGAACTCGGCAGGGCTACCCACTCTCTCCACTTCTTTTTGATCTATATGCTGAACCCTTTGCCCAGAGTTTGAGGGACAGTGTTGACATCAAAGGTTTCACATACAGGGGTTGGGAGAGAAAGGTTGCCCTATATGCGGATGACATTCTCATCTTTACGTCCGCACCCCACTTGGCTCTTCCTGCAATATTCAAACTGGCATTGGAGTTTGGGGAGGTGTCTGGTTATGAGATCAACACATTAAAAACTGAGATGTTGACCTGGAACATCGATCAGAGTTCCTTTACTTCAGGTATTCGGCCGGCTAAGGAGATGAGGTATCTAGGCCTTGATGTTGTTGGGAATATAGATCAGATTGCCACTAATAATTTCTCGAAAGTGACTAAAGAATGTCGCAAGTTGCTCCGGAATTGGGCCCATCTCCCGTTATCTTTGTTGGGTAGAGTTAATCTTGTTAAGATGACTATTCTACCTAAGATTACATTTTTATTTAACATTATTCCTTTACATTTTGAATCTCTTCTTATTAAAAGGCTGATAATAACACCTTCATCTGGAAAAATCATCTTCCAAGAATCGCTTGGAAGAAAATCAGGAGACGTAGGGACAAGGGTGGGCTTGCAGCCCCTGACCTGCAGATCTACGCCTGGGCCTTCCAGCTATCTCACGCTAGGATGTTATTAAAGAATCCACCAGACCATGGAGTTGGTTCTATTTTTTTTTCTACCTTGCTGATGGCAGAGGGGGTGAGCCAGTCAAGTTTTCTCTTTGAATTCGGAGACCCCAAGTTCTTTAATAAAGTTAAACTGAAAATCTTACGGGGTATGGCAAGAATGTGGGCCCAGTTCACAAAAGGTATTAAAATAGGGTACTATGGTAGTAAAACGCCTTTGTGGGGTCTTCCCGATAGCCCGGCTTGGCTGGGAGATACACTTGCGCTATCTATCAGAGATGCTGGACTTCTGGTGTGGGGAGATCTATTTGTTGATGGTATTTTGTTACCTTGGAACTGCTTAAGTAACACAATAGGTCCGAACTTTTCCAGACTTAAATACATGCAAATATCTAGTTGGTCCAGAACATATAAAGCCTTTCCATCTAGAGGAACTAAATTTCCACTGGGCACTCACAGTAACCTTATTACCCTTTCAGTTGACAAGCCTCCCACTAAGAAGGAGATTTCACTTTGGTACAATCTAATCCTTGAAGAACTCGACGGCAAATTTTTGCTATCGGTACAGCTTTGGACACCACATCTCAGTATCCCCAACTTACAAGACCTTTGGATTACATCATGTGGTATGATGTGGGATATTGTCAAACCGGCATGGTTACGTAGAAACCATATCTTTACCATTCACCGAGCTTATTGTTCGCCTGAACGACTCTCTAAATTCAATCAGGGAAATAGGGTGGCTTGTGCGAGATGTGGGCTCTTAGCTGCAGCGGATACACACATGTTTTTCGAGTGCCCTTATCTTTCTCTGTTTTGGGAAGCCATAAGTAAGACCCTTTCAATATCACTTGGCACCAACATTGTTCTAGATCTTACCTCCGTAATCTTCGGCATTGTGGATGGGGTTCCAACATCGGCAAGGAAGTTGATTTTCTACTCTATCCTGCTTGTTAGGAGGGAGATATGTAAGAAGTGGAAAGACTCTCTACCTCCCTCTATTAATGAATGGTATACCTCTGCCCTACAGGTCTCCAGGTTAGATTTGGCTAGAGCTGGGAACAGTGACAAAAGATCATTTTGGCATCTCCTGAGGTGGGACCATTGAGAATCTGGTTTTTTTTTTGTTTTTGTTTTTTTTCCCCAGGTCCAATGATTAAGCCATCAATCCCATCTTTGGGTATAGCCGGATTTTTATGCTATTTTAGCATTCTGGCTGCACTCCTAAGACCTCCATATGGTTTTTTGTCTTTGCAAAGCTGGTCTATGCACTACGGCTGAGGGATGATTGCCCCGTTCCATTTCCACACTCCTCCCCAGTTAAAAGTACTGAGGCAGCACGGTGCATGTATATCGGCAGATTGCACAATCAGAACCTAAGTGGCATATGAGGACAAAGAAAAAAGAATAAAAATAAATAAATAAATAAATAAACCAGAGATTCATCAAGATAGATCTATTGGAGATTTGTCTAGCAATACCTTCTCAAGACTTTTATCTGAATATGTTAGGGTGATGAATGCAAAAGATTGTTATGTCTGTGTGAAATTACCAACTTATGTGTCTGAAGGTGTGAATTATAATATGCTTCCTCTTACTTATGGTATAACATGTAGTGTAATAGCTAGCTTGTTTTATAAGACTGGTCATCTGGAATATTATTATTCTGATTATGACGAAATTTTTGCAGATTTAAAGGTTGTAGAAAACTTGAATAATGTGAGACCTGCTAAACAGATGAGGGAATTTCTCCTAACAACTAGTGAACATACATATGAGTATGCTTTTAGAAATATTTTAACATGTAAATTGAGAACAGAAGAGAAGTCATTCTTAAATATGGTCGAGGAGAGAAGGGCAATTTTCAAGCGAAATGAAATGTTGAAAACTACTAAGTCAAAATTTTGGCAGATTGAAGATGAAAAACTCAATGGTAAAAATGAAAATGTTGCAATCCACATAGATAAACCTGTTGGTGGAAAACTTTGTATAAGAAGAGATAATACTTTATATGATAATTACTTTGTAGGTGCAAGTCAATGTGAAGATACTTATTGTATTGTAGGGGGTTGGGGATTTAAAGGAGGCAAAGATCCAATTTTTCCTGGAATTTATTTTATTTGTGGGAATAAAGCTTATTTCAGCCTTCCAGACCACTGGTATGGAACGTGCTATGTAGGTTTAGTTTTTCCAAAACATTTTCATGTAGACAGAAATGCAGAAGGTTCATTTGAAATTAGCAACCATGTGAACAGATTTAGGAGAGAAAGCTTTTCAGAAATCTTGGGAGACATATTTGGTGCATTAATACCTATGGTAGGGATAACCCTGAAGGCAAACAAAATTAGGAAAATTTCCACAGTTGTTGATAAATTGTCAACACACTCTGCAAGTGGATTTCAATTAGTGAATACAGAACTTATTGCAATGAGAACAATGGTGATGCAGAATCGTCTTGCACTAGACATTCTGTTAGAAAAAGAAGGTGGAGTCTGTGGAATCTTACGTGTTCAACATTGTTGCACATACATACCTGACAAGAGTCAGAATATAGAGATGTACATTAAGAACATTACTGAATTACATGCAGAAGTAGAACCCTTAGAAGATGAGAGTTTTTCAGACACTTAGGTAAAAGATTTACATTGATTAAACATTGGTTTCAAGAGATTGGTAGATCAATTATAGGTAAAATAGTTTTCCCTTTAATGATTATAGCTATAGTGATACTTTTGTTAAAAATTAGTTGCATGCTGCAAAAGAGAAGAAAATATGTAACAAAAAGGAAAAGAATTTATAAGCTAAGAGATGAAAAGGAAAAGGAATTAGAATTGGAAGAGTTTCGTAGAACTCAATATGAGAAATGCAGAAAATCAGATGAATCTAAAGTTTAGAAATACTAATATTAAGAAAGTACAAAACATGTTCAAAGGTTGAAAATTTAAAAAATGTTGGGTATTGTTTGGTGATTAAGAAATCACCAGATGAGGGAGTTGATGGAGCAAGGTAATGAATAAAATGTTGTTCAAACATGCGAAGTTAATCTCTCCTAATAAAAGTAATCAGTCCAATAAGCTTGTGGTGAAATTATTAATCAACTTAGTTTAAAAGATACATTCATGAAACACACGCGGGATTAATGTGCTTTTTGTTGCAAACGCAAAGAAAAACTAATAAACTAACCTTGTCTATTGTCTTTGTCAGTATTAAATGTGGCAGTTTAATTTAATGGCATGTGCTTATTTTATGTGCTTATGTTATGTCTTTTGTGATAAAAGCTATTGGAGTTCCTGTCATTTGAAAAGGACAAGTAAATATAATGCTGCTTATTCATGCCATTGCCAGGTAACATAATTAACAGGGTTAATTAGCAAAGGGGGAGGGTAACAGAATGGGTCTCAATTCTTTAATTCATTGATGTCTTGTGTTTGTTTAATAATAGTTTCCAAAGTAAGGCCTAAAGATGATGCAGAAATATGGCTGACAGAGCTGCAGACACGAAAGCTTGTCCAGAGTGATTTCTTGCACATGCGCAGCTGTGAAGAATCTTGCTGCAAAGTCGTTATAAAATAAAGAGCGACTTCTTTGTCGTGTTGAACGTGTTCACGGAGGCCAGCCAAGGACAGCATTTTTGTTATGCCTGCCAAAGTTAGGAAGTAGATATCCTAGGCTTGAGTAAAGTATCATTCTTGAGGAAATCGAGGATGTGGAAATGAAAGACAAAGGGCCTTATATGAAGCCTGGATTTTGGTCAAGAGGCGAATGACCTAATATGTTTTATCATGGACTGACACGGGACAGCCAATGAAAAGCTTGGATTTGTACGAAAGAATGTAAAATGTAGAAAGTTTAGCTAGAGAGAAAGGTATAAATTATGACACCATGAGTAGGGAATAAACTCTTACTTTCTGATTCCTGAGTGGTGTGTCATGCTGTTGGACTTTGGCGCATGTAAGGACAGCAGACTTTTAATGATTTATTCTTTTCTAGGTAAAGAGAGATTTAGACAGGGAAATAGATTCAGGGAATGGAAACTGTTATTTTGCTAATTCTTCATGTTTCTGAGCTTACTTTGAAATGTCAGTTCTAATTTTCATTTCCTTATGATTGCTAACATTGTGGTGGGAGCGTGTTGTGTGCAGCTCTGCTTTTTAATTTGTGAATTGTAATGCTGGTTTAGAACCGGTTTGCTCAGTACTCGTATTTTTTAAAAAACGCTGTTTTTAAATTACTGTATACATTTGCACTTTTGTATTTTCAAGCACGTTGTTTTAAAACGGTTAGCTTTGCATTTAGCATTTACCTTTGAGGTGCGCTGACTCCCCGGTCCACCACAGCTTTCATTGCTGATTGATGTGGAGGGAGGAATAGCGCTGGCACTTCCTGGTCGTTCCACGACGGGTGGCCATTTTGTCAGGGTGTCGGTCTAGTCTCCCAGCCCTCCCTGACTACTAAAGAGCCTATCCTCCTCGCGCCCCCTTAATGATTGCTAACATTGTGGTGGGAGGGTGTTGTGTGCAGCTCTGCTTTTTAATTTGTGAATTGTAATGCTGGTTTAGAACCGGTTTGCTCAGTACTCGTATTTTTTTTAAAACGCTGTTTTTAAATTACTGTATACATTTGCACTTTTGCATTTTCAAGCACGTTGTTTTAAAACGGTTAGCTTTGCATTTAGCATTTACCTTTGAGGTGCGCTGACTCCCCGGTCCACCACAGCTTTCATTGCTGATTGATGTGGAGGGAGGAATAGCGCTGGCACTTCCTGGTCGTTCCACGACGGGCGGCCATTTTGTCAGGGTGTCCCCTGCCCCTATCAACACCGGTTCCCGTAATAAATGCCTGCTATGTAACATTAGATCACTGCCTAAACATCACATGCAGATCTGGGATCTTATCTCGGAGGCGGAACCTGACCTATGTTTCTTTACTGAAACCTGGTTAAAACCCCACACTGCACCTACTATTACCTTGGGAATACCGGTGGGATATAAAATCATCTGTCAGGACAGACCCATAAAAAAGGGAGGTGGCCTTGCCATCGTGCATAAAGATAATATCATGGTCTCCACTCTCGAGCAATATTGCTCAGCAGAGATGGAGATGTTGGTTTTTAAAATCAGTACCTCGCCGAAATGTTTTATGAACGGTGCTTTGGTCTATCGGCCTCCTGGACCTATGAACAATTTTTCCAACACGTTAATGGAATTATTGGCCCCCCATGTTAATGGCAAGAAAGACTTTATATTATTGGGGGATTTTAATATACACGCAGAGCTAAAGGAGGAAAAAGAGACCCAGGATTTCCTAAATGATCTCTTTTCACTGGGATTTTTGCTACGCAATAAAGGACCCACCCATAGGGCCGGACATACTTTGGACCTCATCTTGTCCAAGCTCCCTGGAATTGAGTGTTCTGCCCCTATTGCAAATCTATGGACGGACCATTTTACGATTGAATTTTATATCCCTGAGATAGGACCAACCCCTAAGAGATCTATTCAGATCCCTATGAAACGGAGACAATGGCACAAGATAACCAATGAATCCTTTAGGGATGCCTTCTCTATCCAAGATCACGCCACAACCAGCGATATTGATGTGGCGCTAGAGAGATATGAAAAGGCAGTAACCATTGCCATTGAGCATAAAGCTCCAAGGAAAACATTTAAGACCCGCCCGACGAAAAATCAGGAGGTGTGGTTTTCAGAGGACCTGAGGCCCATGAAGCGTAGAACTAGAAAATTAGAGAAAACCTGGCGCACATCCCATTTGGAGTCAGATAAATTGGAGTATCAGAGGGCGTTAAAATTATATCACAAAGCTATTCAAACAGCTCGTAAACATCATATTACCTCACAGTTAGAGGCGGTAGGAAATGCACCGAGGATGCTTTACCAAATACTGAACACCTTCCTGAAGCCGGCAGCATGTGAGAATGTTGACACTTCATCTCAACAACTTTGTAATGATATTTCTTGCTTCTTTACGAACAAGATTGAAACCATCTATGAGAAGATTCATGCCTCCATTGCTTCCATTGGATATGTTACTTTCCCCACTGTGGTCCCAGCGAGTAAAAAGATCATCACTTCCACTTTGGCTAATTTTCCTAATATCACCTTGGCTGAAGTGGAGGGACTCATTACAACTATAAAGAGTGGGAGTCCTATGGATCAGCTTCCACCGAGAGTGATGGTTTCAGTAAGGAGCACATTAGCACCAGAAATCCAAAGTTTGGTCAACCTCTCTCTGGACACAGGCCGTGTCCCACTAGAGTGGAAGAGAGCCCAAGTGCGACCCATCCGCAAGAACACCGCCACTGCGTGGGCTGACATGACCAATCTGAGACCCATTTCCCTTTTACCATTCATGGGAAAGCTCATAGAAAAGCACGTCAATAAGCACTTGTCTAATCACCTGGAACACACTGGTGCCCTAGATCCATCTCAGTCGGGCTTTAGACCAAAATACAGCACGGAAACAGCATTGCTGTCGATTACCGATGATCTACGCATGCTCCAGGACAAAGGAACATCAGCTGTCCTGGTGCTGCTAGATTTATCGGCAGCTTTTGATACCATCTCACATGAGATTTTGGTCGAGCGTCTGACTGGGAGTGGACTAGGGGGCATGGCACTGGCTTGGCTAAAGAGCTTTCTTTCGGATCAGACCCAATGTGTCACCATGGGTGATTTCCGATCCGAGGAGACCAGGGTTACTAAGGGGGTGCCACAGGGCTCCTGTTTGAGCCCTACATTATTCAACATCTATGTGGCCCCCCTGGCTAATATCCTGAGAGCCTTTGGTTTTTGTCCAGTGTCATATGCTGACGATACCCAGCTGCTCTTTCCCTTTGACCATCTAACTCCAGAGGTATTACATTCTTTCTATGAGGGGATGAGAGCAGTTTCCCAGTGGATGTCTTTGAATATGTTGCAGTGCAATGTGTCAAAGACAGAGGTCATGCTCTTCGGTGAGGCTAAGATCTGCTGGGCTCCTGACTGGTGGCCTTTAGATCTAGGCCCAGTCCCTGAGCCTAAGCAGATAGTCAAGAACCTAGGGGTCCGTCTGGAACAAGAACTCAGCTTGAAGCAGCGTGTTACCAACCTTGTTGGGTCTTGCCTTCGGACCATTGGATTGCTGCGCAGAATTTTTCCATTGCTTCCAGACACCATCAAAAAGACCCTGGTCCAGGCGTTGGTTATCAGCCGTCTCGACTATTGTAATGGACTCTTGCTGTCAGCTAATGAGGAGGATCTGGATAGGTTACAGGTCGTGCAGAACACCGCAGCCAGGCTGGTTCTAAATGCCCCTCCGAGAACATCTTCAAAACCTCTTCTTGCCAGGCTTCATTGGCTTTCCATCCGCCAGAGAGTTGTTTTTAAGATCTGTTGTACGGTCCACAAAGGACTTCATGGTTTGGGTCCCTCCTATCTGGCTGACAAGTTTGTGCCGTATGTTCCTTCCCGTGCTCTACGGTCCAGTGACCAAATGCTTCTCACGATTCCTAGGATCAAGCGGGTAAGGCAAGGGGGTAAGGCTCTGTCTGTGAGGGGACCGAGGATATGGAATGGTCTCCCTCTCCAGCTTAGGCAGCTTGAAAATCATCTGGCCTTCAGGAAAAAGCTGAAGACGTTCTTGTTCCAGGTCTAACCATACAGTTTAAGAACTAGATTGCAGCCATGTAATTCGATCTCCTGCAGGTTCAGCAGTCAGCTAGCGCGGAGATACTCCTCTGGGAGTTTATTCAAGCGCTCTATAAACACGCAAATAAATAAATAAATAAATAAAATGCTGCTTATCCGTTTGCTTATGTAATAAAGATTCTTAAACAAAAAATGCTCTTTCTTTATGAAAATAAAGAAAATAAAATTAGATTTGAAGTGACAAGCTGGTCTTGTTTATTCATGGTCTAGTTTCCATTAGTTGATCCATCCACCATTTGTGGTTTGATTCTTGTTAATAATTGATACAAAATCATGACAATGAAAGGTAAACTGCATTTGTATATATTAGTGTAAATATTATGTGAATAGATTATAAATCAAATCACATGATGCAGTTGCTCAAAATTGTCTCAATGGTGTTATGGGCCTTGTATTTGTGTTTAAAGGTGTATGGTGAGTATTGAGGTGATAAATAGTGTTTGCGAGACAGTTTTTCAATCGGAGTGCTGGATCAATACCAACACCTGCTTTTATCTCTATACTAGTGGGCACTGCACCTCATGCTGGTGGAATATTCTACACTTAAACTGAGACTGCCAGGTGGCCTGTCCTGTTTTCTCACCATTTGATTCCATGCAGGGATAGTCATGCAAGGGGAAAACAGCCACTATGACTTAGCCCATTGGCCAGTCACTCCGGTTACATCATAGTGCCGTGCTGCTTGCTGTACAAGATGACTAAAAACATTGATAAAGCCAATCACTCTCTCGTAAGTGAGGCTCATCGGCTTTGCCACATCGTGTTCTATTCTCTTAAGGTGTGGGACAACAGCGACTTATAGGAGAAGGATAATTCAGCATTTTAATATTCCACCTTTTTTATTTGGCTGTTTACAGCCGGATTTATTGCAGGCAATAGCAGATTGTATTTTTTAATACCTTTTGGTAAACTCAACAGTAAACTTTTTTTTCTTCTTCTAAAAGCATTTGGTGAGATCAACAACGGGCGTGACAGATATTGTTTGCCTTGTGCTGCTTCAATTCAATAAATGTATAGATCAAGTAGTAATTTTCTAGTTGTCAGTGTTATTAGTTTCTTTGTCTTCTAGGTTTGTTTCGACACTTCCAGAGCTCATGATGCTGTGGGAGGCACCACACGCACTTAATTCAATAAACTGTTGAGCTAAAAAGCATTTTCTGTAAGGGCAGTGTACAAAAGTAAAGTGTTTCAGTTTCATGTATCACTATCCTGTTTACATGAATTTATAAAGCAAATTAAATGGTTTCCTAGATCACGTCGAGTGCAGTAGACTGCAAGGTCATGCAATGTAGGAACTCATATATTGAACTAGAATCATCTGTCAGATGTGTTTGGTATACGTTGATGACATGAGTGACGTAACGTCCTAATTTTGGTTGATGGGGAAGCGCTGGGTTGTCCCTCATCCCACCGTAGTAATCTTGCCCTGCAACTGTAATGGATCAATATTCATTATGAGGAAAGTTTAAAACCTTAAAAGTTAGCTTAGGAGACTTTAATATGTGAACTGTGTAGTACTGAATGTCTTTGGAGTTGAAGCCCTTCCTGCTGCCCAAGAGGTTCTTTAAACACTGTGGCCCTTATTTATGAGGCCTTGCGTCAGTTTTGCGCCGCCGGTGCGTCACTTTTTGTGACGCACCAGCGGCGTAAAATATGCGCCTTGTTGCGCCATATTTAAAAAGTGACGCATCTAGGTAGATGCGTCACTTTTTAAACCCCTGCGCCACATTATACCTGCGTCAGGTATAATGTATGCAGAGGGGGGGCGTTCCCCCACAAAAAGCCTCGTAATAGTGACGCAGTGAAATCTATGAGATTTCACTGCGTCACTTTTAGGATGCTGTTGCGTCAAAATCTTGCGCCTGCCTCACAGCAGGCGTAAAACTGACGCAAGCCCTTTCACATGGGGCTTTCCCCATGTGAAAGGACGCACTGCAGGAGTTGCGTCACTTTTGTGACACACTCGAGCAATGCGTCACTTTTGCACTTACAGATACGTCAGAAATACTGACGTATCTGTAAGTCCTTGCGACATGATGCGTCATACATTAAATATGACGCATCATTGGTGTCGCAAGGAGTGCACAGTAAAAAGTGACGCATCGCTGTTTTCACGCAGCGATGCGTCACTTTTCATAAATGAGGCCCTGTGTCGTCATCTTCAAATTTCTCAGGAGGAATACCTAGGTTGTACTCCTCTAAGTACACATTTATACCCACCAATGCCCCTACTTGTTAGTTTATTTTAATTTTATTTTTATTACATTGTTCGGAATATGAATAGAAAATATAATTTTGAGAAGTGCTTCTTTACAGTTTGGACGAATACAGAGAAATAATTAAGTGAAGGTAGAACGAGATAAAAGAAGACAAAAAGAAACCGTTAAATATGTATGTCCAAATTTCGTCACTCCGTAGTGCGGAGGTTTATTTCAGGTAATTTCTAGCTGCTGCATTGTGCTACGTGAAGAAATGGTAAATCTTCCCTTCAGTGCACTATTAATGTTCGGTATTTCTCCCCCTACTCATGCCATCCTGAGTTTTGCAACTGGGATACGAAATAACATGCAGGAACCAGTGCTTTCGAGCCGAATCAGGCAAGTTATTTGCTAATTTAACCAGAATATCACTCAGACATTTTGTTTGCTTTTTATTTTTAACTTTATTTGTCATTTTATAACATGCATAATAAGATTAACTTCAGAAACATATGTGAATGCTGCAACACAGCATTTTAATAATCTAGCCAGCCGTCCAGCTTGTTTTTCTGTCACTGGAGTTGTTTTACTAAAACTATAAGCACAGAGTTCATTTTTTCTTTTTGGCTTTGCCAGTGCTTCATATTACGGAACAGCAAGGTAAAATGCCTAGAAACCAAAAATATAACTAAAAAACGTTGTCATTTACAGCACCAATAGCTCTAACTTTCGCAAAAGCGAGAACTATTGCATTGCAAATGCTTATTTTTCTTCTGCTATGAGGCGTGTCACAGATGTCTTGCTGAGGGGTTCACAGTTGATCCTCTTGTGTGGACTGTCTTGAGGCAAAACGGCTTCTGTGGTTCGGGTGCAGTTTATATAGACAGCTAGCTCGCAACCACACCCCAGCCACACCCAACAAGGCCACTGAGAACAAACACAGAGCGGCAACAAAACAAAAGTCAGTGCTCAGCGGATAGAGCAGACACTGTACACATAAATTAAACAGTTCTAATAAAACAAAGTAAAACGAATGCCAGCAGAAAACAAATGCTGGGGGGCATAGCTCACAGACAGTGAGTACAAAGCACTCAGGGGAATATTTACAACATAGGCATATGGACATCAGGACACTCAGTGCATAATTACTGTGCATAGACATATCTATAAGGAATTGATCAGAACAGCACCTAAGAACAACTAGGATAGCATATGCTAAGCAGTGGCATGAACAGGGACATGCCAGTTCCCCTTTTCTTGAGCGCACACGCATATCAACCGTGTCGCGACCCTGGGGATCAACCATCTGGCAAAGGAGCTTATTGCATCCTTCCTGGCCAACCACACTCAATCGGTAAAACTGGGTGAATACTATTCACCCATTTTCACCCTTCCGTGCGGAGTGCCCCAGGGAACATCACTAAGTCCGACACTATTTAATATTTATGTGTCGGACTTGGCAAGGGAGATTAAACATCACAGACTGAGCATAACCACCTACGCTGATGACATCCAGCATGTTGTGGCAGTGCATAAGGACGGGCCAGCTGTGGCATCCAGATTTCAGGAGGGGATGCTCGTCATCGGCTCCTGGGTGGCGAGCAATTGCCTAAAATTAAACTCGGACAAGACCGAGGTCATGACCTTTGGAAACCTTTTGCCTAGATGGTCCCCCACCTGGTGGCCAAGCGAAATAGGCCCCCCACCAGTCCCAGATACCAAGGTCAGAAACCTCTGGATTATGTTTGACGACAAGTTGTTGTACAAACAACATGTGAATTTGGTGGTATCCTTTCACATGCTATGAAAAATTAAGACACTACTGCCATACCTTCCTCCATCTGCAGGAAAAACGCTGATCTCCACCCTGGTTTTCTCTAAACTGGATTATGGCAATGCCCTGTTCCTTAATGCTCAGGAACAGGTTCTCCACAAACTACCATCAATTCAAAATGCGGCAGCGAGAGTTCTGCTTGGCATCCCTAAGCGCCAATCCACCTCTGCAGCCATACGTCAAGTGCACTGGCTAGGGGTCAGAAGCAGGATCAAATTCAAGGCGCTCTGCATCACCTACAAGACAATGCACAACGTAGGACCACAGTTTCTAAGGAATGCATTTCACATCTATGCCCCCAGCAGATCGTTGAGATCATCCTCGTCATGTCTTCTTTCAGTTCCCCGCACTAGAACCTCCACATGGGGAGACAGACGTTTCCTGGTGGCAGCCCCCAAGCTCTGGAATTCGCTTCCTTTGCCCATCAGATGCAGCCCCACGCTCACCAGCTTCCGCATATTTCTCAAGACGTGGTTATTTGATCAGTGATTCTCTCAGCGTGCTCTGCCATAAGAAAAACATGTGCCGAGACGCCTCCAGGTATTTGCGCGCAATACAAATCACAAAAACATAAACATAAACAAACAAACATAGTGCCAATATCGGCCCACTCACCAGCCCTCTTGCAGCAACATGCATGTACCATAAATAAGCAGACAAGACAACTTTGTGTTGGGAAAAAAATTCTGCAGGTTTATTAGCATACACATATGCCAACAAGGTGGGTTATCTTACAGACGATCCAAAGGCAAGCCGCCCCTCACGGCCTACCACCTGATGGGCCAACTTGCATTGTGGCCTTAGCCAATTGGTGCTTAGCGGTTGTGGTGAGTGGATAGCCACTTCCACTTCCAGTGAACCATCGGTCCACCCTCTTGCTCACGCCCCCACCCCCCTACGAGGGGCGGAGCGTTCAAGCGACCCCCGGTTGAACAGGTTTCCAACCGCCCGTAGGACAGACGGGGCGCCGTCGCACCCCAGGGTCCACCGTACAGGCTTCCTGGGGATATTAGGCCTCAGCACCCTTTGTGCTCCTGAAGAGGGTACCCCGAGTACCTTTCCTCCTCTGGTTTTCCCTATAACTCTGCCACAGCCCCACAGGTGTGGCGACCGTCGCAGCCAGGGCCCCCCCACCAAGGCCGGCATTCCTCCTTGCTGTTCCTTACTTGCTATTACTAGGGCCTCCTCCCTATCCAAGAGAACAGGTCCATGCATAAAGTGGACCGCTGACCCAATCGTCCTGAAACACCCTGGGAATTTGGTGTGTAGCACACATGTCTAATAAAGCCAAATCTCTGTTCAAAAAATGTACGCATGGCACAGATAACCTCTTGCATGCCAGCTGCCTCACTTGTCCCCAACAGAGCTCCATGCCACTGGAGTTAAGGGTGTGAAATCAGACCACTAAGCTCACCTGTCCCCAACGGGTGGCCAATTGCCTTTGTGGTCTTCTTCTAGGGTGCATACTTTGCCCCATAGCCCAGACAAAGTTCACAGTTCTTCTCCATTGCTCCCTGGCGAACACAGCATGGTGTCACAACATGATGGAGGGAATGAGAGTGTGTTGCCTGTTTAATAGACACTGAATCTTTCGTGAAGGGCCAACTTACGCAGCCTACCCTGCTTGCTGAACCTTTGACCGGACACAGATGCCCGGTCCCTGCTATCAACCTGTGTGTGCCTTGATACTTCCACCAGAACGGTGTCGGACTACCAGATTCTGTGTGACATGCTTCGCTGTAATCCCTTTGGGGGCTCCGCTGGGACCCTTCTGTATCCCTGCAAATACTGCGTCACGCACTAGGCCCTTAATGCCCTTCCCCATCCCTCAAAGACATCTGACAGCTTGATGCCCCCTCGCCGCTTTGGTTAATGGCATTGGGCCCAGCACACCCAGTCAGTGTTTGTAACATACATTTTCCTTAAAGTTACCAGTTAATGTGAGTGGCTAGCCCTGTCCTGTCAAGGCTTACAGGGCCGATTTTACTGCACTGTAACAAAAACGGCCCCCAGATGTACAAAACCGGCCCCCACCCGTGCGGCGAACGGGGGATTGCCCGGTGCCCGCTATGGTCAGTCCAGGTCTGCCCACCCCCCCAAAAAAAAGCAAAGAACGGGAATGTCTGTGTATTTAAAAAATAACAAATAATGAACCTTACATTGTGGGGGGAAACTACCAGGATGTCAGGGTAATTTTTCTTTTTGGGGCCACTAGTCTTTTCCTGGTGGTCCTGATCTGAAACCAATTACATCTGTTCATTACATCTAAATTAAACCCGGCCTTCTCCTTTGACTAAATTATGTACTCTTGGGCAATACCATTTTGAACATATTTCTTTGTCCCTTTTTTTGTCCATGATTGCGAATTTATTAACATAAAAGCTGTTAAAATATTAGTGGTAAAAAACACAAATAGACAAACTTGGAGTTGATATTCCTCTGGAGGAGCATGGGTAGTCGCTGTCCACTCTCATGGTACTTGATAGGCTTTAGGAAAAGTAGTACTGCATTACAATCTTTGGTCTCAAATTATACTGAATGGTTTAAAAAAACATTTTTATAAATATTTTTATTTACATTTTTCCATACTTAGTATAACACATCAATTGCGCATTTAGGACCTATACAATCATCAAGCAATGCACATTTCTCATTTGGTTACAGAAAATACTCCTTCCCAGCAGCCTTGATATAGTACTGCTTATGGACCCGGCGCTTGAGTTACACTGGTTTCTGCTCCTGTCTGCACCATAGATGACTGCTCGGTAGGGCCTCCCTTATCCTAGGGCGTTACTACATTTTGTGACCCCCTCTGTGTGTCTTGAAGTGCAAGCCCATAGTACCTGATCCAGGGATGCCAGATCTTATAGAATTTCCACGGACAGCCACTCGATCTGTATGTCACCTGCTCCGCCCTCATATACATGTCCCTCCCGGATTTCCACCCCCTCAAGGTCGGGACCTCTGGTGCTCCCAATTTTTTCGCTATATCTCTTTTTGCCACGATCATCCCTAAGTTGCACAGGATGAGACTCTGTCTTTGCAGGTCTAAATCGGAGGGTAGGCACAACAACGCATATTTGGGATCCATTGGTATCTGAGCTCCCAATATGTCACTTAGTTCCCTCACTATTCCGGCCCAGTAGCTTTGTATATGTGTGCATTCCCATAAAGTGTGTATAAACGTGCCTCTTTCTATCTGACAGCAGAGGCATTCAGGGGATTATGCCTTACCCATTTTGTGAAGACAGGACCTGGCTACATATGTTCTATGCAGTATTTTGAGTTGAATTAGACGCAGCCTCAATTTGATTGCTACATCCCTAGGTGCATAAGGGCCGCCTCCCGGTCTATGTCTTCTAACTCTCCCAGTGTATCTTCCCATTTACCCCTCAGAGCAACTTGGTTATCTGGGATGTTATTAAGGAGGGTCTTGTAGGTCCAGAACATGGCCTTCTTCAGGATCTTACCCTGTAAGAGTCTACCCTCCAGCGGCGCAAATTCAGGAATACCTGTCGCTTCTATTCCCTCAGCGACCCACGCATGTTTCATTTGTATGTATTTGTACCTTTGTCTATTCCTTATCCAGAATTTGTGCTGTAGGTTCACAAATGAGATCAAGGATTCTCTCTTTATTAGATCCCCGATCGTGGAGATTCCTATCAAGTCCCAATCCTTAAACCCCTTCAGTTTTCCTATTTCCGGAAGATGCCTTCCCTCCCATAATGGGGTCTGCCTTGTTAATTTCATGTGCCAGACCATTTGTTTTTCGGTGCCCTTTCAGGCCTCCAGAGCCCTCTGAGTCGCCTGCAGCAATTGTTTCGCCCCTTTCCCCCCATATATGTAATGTAGGTATGAGTGTACTTCGAATTGGTCACATTCCAGTGCATAAGTTGGGTGTGATCTCGGCATACGCCCCCCACTATTTTATTGCTATCAAATGTGCAGCTCTGTAATAAGATCTGATGTCCAGAAGAACTATCCCTCCATTGTACTGATTACGCTGCAGCGAACTGAGTGCGATCTGTGGTTGCCCCCCCCGTCCCACAGTAACGTGCGCACCTCCCCATCTATTGTTCTGAAAGTGTTTTCCGGGATCTTGTGGTACGTGTTTTACAAGATATACTGAAGCTTGGGTAGCGTAATCATCTTATACATTGCCGCTCTGCCCAATAACGTGAGAGGCAACCTTCTCCACCTCTCCACATCAGCGTGGAGTTCTGTCACCACCCGACGAATATTACTAGTGTGGCTGCGCAAGGCATCTGTAGAAATGTATATTCCCAAGTATTTGAATCCTTCCATAGTTACTTGTAGTTCCCTGGGAAGGTTCTGCACGTCAGGGGCCTCCCACTGGGTGGAGGATTGATTTACCCCAGTTAATTTTACAACCTGTGTGTTTCCTGAACGTCCCCAGTACTTGAAAAAGGAGAGGAATTGTGTATACTCAACCATATCACAAGGCGTCTTAAATTAAACCATGTCGATCTCCCCCGGCATAAACCCCAATTGGTCAGCATGTATGAAGGAGGTGACCACTGAGGCCAGTCTATTTGTTAGGATTGAAGCTAGTACCTTCACCTCCACGTTGAGGAGAGAGATTGGTGATATGATCCACAATCTATTGCCGGCTTTACAGGCTTGTAGATCACCACCACCATTGCTTTCTGCAAATAAGGTGATAGAATACCCTCTTCCCGAGCCACCCAAAACATACTCTGTTATTACACCGAGAGGAGAGGACACACCGCCAGGACCGTCCGTGCATCACGCGCTATTACTTAGAGCCAGCACCGTCTGAGCCACACACAAAAAAAACTGAGAAGAAGTCTTTTTACCCATTTCGCCAGCCATATTAATACCAGAAGTGCCCTTGTGTGTATCCTGTCCTGTGCCTCTCCTCCAGCACATCCATACTGCTCATTAAACAGATCTGTGGACCGCCATTCTATCACATTTGCCTGCTTGCCTCAAACCCTCACCAGGGGTCCAGGACGGGATCCCTGTAAGTCTTTTTTTCACCTTTACTTCACGTGCCACACCTGCTCACTCCATAAGCAGCGCAAACCCTTGAAAGGTGCCCCTCATTGAACAGTCCTAAAGAGACCGGATACCCCATTCAGGTCGAAACGCCGTCGTCAGAGCTAAAGAGACAGACTTGTCGCAACAGTTGTTTATACATTTCAACTGCTGTACTTTAATTGTTTATACTTATAATTGGGTCGTCTCTTTCCAACTGAAATGTAAACTTGAAACCTTATGTTGTCTACACATTATTATATTTCACCTTAGCAGTTTAGTTTCATTTTTTGTAAAATTCACTTGGGACACGCCATCACCTTCTTTGATTATATGTGTGTTTATAATGTCACGGAAATTTTGAATAAACTGTTGATACTTATTTACATAAATGGTTCTGAATTGACTAATACATTCTCATTGTGTATATACAGCTTCCATTTTTTGACATCTAATTAATCACCCCCATTGCCATTGTGCGTTATTTGTATCAGAATTAGTTCTTATCTATCCACAGGAGCCATTGTTTCTTGTAAAAAAAAAAAAACATACCCAGCAGGTGTGGACCTAACAATGCGGAGTTTGCCTTAAAAAGCTCCGCAGGCAGACCCTGTGGCCCTTGAGTCTTCCCTGTTTTTTGTTTATGTATGACATCCAGTGATAGAAGTGGGCGGGGACGGAAGGGCACGGCGTGCCCCTACTTCTAAAAATTCTTTCAGTCCGTTCCCCTACTTCTTACTTTCCACAAAGCATCCCGGGACGGCAAGAATAGTCCTAAATAAAAACGAGAACTTTTTTTTGTTATCCCGATTCCAGGGGCTGCTCGCACTTCTCTGTGACTCCAGAGGCTGCAGCAGCCCCTCACTGAGCGCTCTCAGCCTGAGGGCGGCCCATTGTCATTCCGATTGAGGCTGATTAGCCCCTTTCGAATGACAATGCGCCTGCCCTTTGCCTTTAGCATAGGGGTTCCCAATCTGTGCCCACCCTGGTGTGCCTTTAAAACTAAACAGGGGCGTCGTGAACAGATGCTATAATTATTAAATATGTACGCCCTCTAAGTCAAAGTCTTGAGTATATTTTTAGCTCAAATTTCACTTCTCATCTGCCCGGGCGTGCTGAGATGCCAACAAATGCATCAGTGTGAAAGGCTGTTTGAACTCCGAGGCAGAAGCTGCAGCACATTCGTGAGAGAGCGCAATTTGAATAAAAAATATATATGTACCATATTCACAAGCATATATCGCATAAACGTAGAATCTATAACGTGAAGTTAACACTTGTAGCGTAAAGTTAGCCGATGTAACCAATGTAATAGGAAATGTATCTGTATCTATTCTATAAAGAGTATTAGAATTAGAAAGGCCCGTATACATAGTGGGCTAATATAGAAATCTATAGTAATACTTAAGAACAGTAGAATGTGCAAAACTGAATATACGTGTGTAATTATGAAACGGAGAAAAGAAGGCGAAACGTAAAGCGAAGAAATGTGCAGATGTATAGCACGGTGTAAGCACGAGAATAAATGTTGTATTTTATGTAGAATGCATTTGCGTATAATCATTGCTTTGCTAAATTCGATTATATATAAATGTGTGTTAAAGGTTATACTGTGTAGAAGAGTTTGTAGGAATGTTAGAAGGGTTTGGTCATGTGTGATTTTAACCTAACTGACCAAGAGTTCGCAGGAGTGTAGTCCGCTGTATGTAATTTAGTGGGCTCACAGGAACATGGATAGCCTTGATCTGAATGTGCGAGACAAGAGTCAAAGGTCTTGCTAGATTTAAGGTGACAATGCTGGACGAAGTTTATGGCCTAAGTGAGATAAGAGACGTTTGGAATTTGGGTCTTGTTTAGAAATGACCGTTCACAGGACCAAACGAGGTTAAGAATATAGTCGTAAAGAATAAATGTCTGTTGAGGTGATAGACTTTGCTCTGAAAGTGTCAAATGGAATGTCAATGAAGTCACCAGCAAGAAGACGAAGATGGTGCCTACGAAGCAAGGTCAACTTAACAGACGATGCGAAGAGATGAAGCTATGGAAAGAGCCAGAAATTACATCATATGTATGTGTACGTGGTGGGCGTCAAGGGGCGTTCCACCCATACTGTGATTGTGTATTTAGGGACAGCACCCCGGGGAGAAGTTAAGAGCAGATGGCCTGAGAGCAAGTTAGGAGCGAGCGCAGAGAGAACAGAGCGCAAGAGAGCAGTAGGCCGAGGACCCTTAGAGAGCGGATGGGTAGGCAGAGAGGGTACTGCTTCTCGACATAAGTTACCATTAGAGGCTAAGAGAGTTTGAACTTCTTTGGAAGTCAAACTGCTGACACCTTTTTTAGGTAAGGAACTTGCGAAGTAGGGATGTCACCTAGTATAGAGTAGGGACAGAATTAACTTGTTTATTCTTTTTGTAGATGACGCAACGGAACCACTTTGTGTCTATGCTTTTTAATCTGTTGATATTGGAATTGACTTTGATTGTATTCTTTTGTAGACTGAGGTTCTTTAGGGAATTTATGTTCCTTTTAGTTCCTGTATACTTGTTGAATCTTATCCTGAGAGGATTGTATATGCAACTTATTTTGATTTTATATTAAACTTTTAAAACTTTATCAGTCGTAAGTGGTTCTTCAGAGTTGTGTCAGTTTTTGGGGTTAATTTAACCTATGCGGGGTTTGTCTTTTACTCAATGACAGAAAATAATCGATCCAAAATAGATGAATGAGATAAGTATCTAAGTGATCAAAAAGGGTATCAAAATCTCATTCCCCGCAGTTGGTAGCAGAGAATGGTTTTCTTCTTGAGGAAGACAACCTAGGTTAGGTCTAGATTACCCCAAGGTCCCTAGTCATCGGCGACCAGAAGAAGAATCCCTGCCGAAGACGGTGCTGACGGTGCGTCGAGAGAAAAGCAGCAGAATCGGTCGAGAGTGAGTATAAGGGTCATGCGTTGCCAGATTGCGGTGTTTTATGTTGTACCTGTGTTGTAATGTCAAGCGGAGTTGAATGCCTGTAGTGTGATTGAGGGAAGGTTGTGAGCGCGCGCAACCGGATAAAATCTTAAGATCCAGAGAAAGGCTTAAGTGGTTCGGGTGTATCGAACACCCAGAGTAATTGTCTACCATTGAAAGGGGGTCATGAGGTACCATTGATCGCCCGAAGGACCGATGATAGGGGGAGTGACAGAGTGAGTGTATGAGTAACGGACGCTGGTCGGACGTTTACTGTGTGTAAGTAACCTATCAGTTAAGGCGAGCGTCTGACCATGAGAGGAAAGACGTCTCGTCAGTTGAGGTGACAATTACAGTTAGACTGTGGACGTACAGTCAGAGAAAAGTGATCACTTGGACGGAAGTAGTCATTTTTCGGCGTATGAATGAAAACGCATGCAAGACCGTGAGACGAGTTGAGAAAGGAGGGGAACTGCTGCAGAGGGGACAAGTGACGTCAGCGTAGAGCCGCGCTGAGATTGGTCGGTCAGCGTAGAACCGCGCTGGGATAGGCTGGTTAGCGAGAGCCGCGTAGGGATTGGTTGGTTTGTCATCGGGACGTAAACAAGGAAGAGAATAAAGGAAAATCGTAGATTCTTGAAAATGAAGTGTTTTAAACGTTTAAGGGCGATCTTTAAGAGAGATAGAGGAAACTTGTATGCAGGAGAAGAAGCTCCACCAGAAGGCACACCAGCTTACCATATGGCAGTGAATGTAGGCTTACACTCAATACTATGGATCTCTGAGTGGAATAAGTTAACAGAAGGGAATAAGGAATTGACGTTTCCGAGATACGGGACGTTCAAGCTAGAAGTATTGAACCAACTGAAAGCAGTAATGCTTGCAACGAGACCTCTACCGAGGCCAACACAATTCGAAGCCCTTAGTGCATGGTTTAGAACGGCACACGAAAAGAGCTTGAATAGGCGCCAAGAAAGAGTGAGACGATCGGTAAAAGCAGTGCAGGATGCTAAATGGGACGATGAAGCTAAAAAGTGGAGGGTGCAAAAGATAGAAGCAGACAAACTGTTCACAATGCTAGAGACTACGGGAGAAAAGAAACCTCTAGAAGAAGATGAGGATAGCGAGCCAGATGAGGATCTGATAGATAGGCTATTGTTAGATAGACCACCTCCGTACAACAGAGAAGCTGAAAGTCCCGAACTACAGCAAGGGGACGGAGCTAGATGGGGGGAATATAAACCGCTCCCAGTATCAGAGTGGGATCCCAAGAAAGGTGAGGAAGTACCTCAATCTAGTCCCGTACAGAGAGTAGTAGGAAGATTCGTGGTCCAGAAGGTGCCAGAAACGCAGCATGCAAGGTCGTATCAATTGCCGGATGCTCTACAAGTACCTGTTACCATAGGTCCTATAGTGTCCATCTACAACCCAGAGGGAGTCCAGCAGGAGGAACAGGCACGATGGGACAGGGAAAGGGCAGAGATGGAGAGTAGGAATAATACGATTAATTCCCAAAGGCAGTTGCTAGGACCAAGGAGTCGGAGTACCCCATTGGATTCGGCAACGGGTCCCTGGATAGGACAGAGGGAGAGAAGCCAGATGGATCTGAGGGGACCGAAACCGAAAACCTTTAAGGAATTAAGGGAGTACTTGAAGGAATGGGATGCTGCCGAAGAGACTCAGAATAAAAAGTTAGAAACAGAAGCAGAATGGAGAGATCAGGATAACAGGATCCTCTCTCACTGCGGAGCTGGCGAAAGCAGCCCTGAGTGGGAGAGAGGGAGTCAAGGAAGCAAGGGAGATACTTGCCATACCACTAGTGGCAGTAGACAAATGTGCGACGACAGGAGTGCAGGGTGTGGGGGAGTGCCTTGCCTCATTCTCAGTGAAGGAGAACGTAAGACGCAGGAGTACCGAGATAGCTTCAGGTGCACTCACCATGCCCCGGGAGAAAACGTGCGACACTGGAGTCACGAGAATATAGAGAGTCGCGAAAGGTCTCGCCATACATCCAGTGATCACGGACGGGATCGCGGGAACATGGAGGACCGTGAAGGACCTTTCCATTTATTAAGTGACACCAGACAGCAAGGAAGTTGCAGTGATGTAGAACAGAACGGAAGATCCTATCTCACATCTAGAGAGACCGAGCCGAAAAGACAGAATGTAGTAATGGGGAATAGATCAATGTTTCACCATACCCCAAGGGAGGATGGAAAAGCTTGGGATCTAGAGAGGTGGGAACAAAGAGAAACAAGAAGGACGCCTCATAACTCACCTGCACCGAGACGTAGGGCTCATAGTGGGGGTGAGAGGGATGTAAGCGAACCACCTAAGACAGAGGTACTGAAAGCTGAGATAAAGGCAAAACGGCTCGATGTAATGAGTTTAAAATCAGACTTGGATGAAATAATAGACGGCACATTGCCAATGGAAAGGATAGAGCTGTATGATCATGACGAAATACTGTTTATGTCTAAGGATGTTACTCGGAAAGCGAGGTCAGTTCATGAAAAATTATCTGAGTTGGCAGACAGGTATATGATAGACATGTCACGAACTAAAGCGTTACAGGGTAACCATAGGCTAAATTGCACGGATCAAGATCTGGATGATCGCAGGACGATTGGGCTGAAAGTACACATAAAGGAACTAATCCTGAGTATCAGAGTATGGAGGGATTTGGATAAATGGGAGGAAAGATGGTCTAAGAGGGGATCCGTCAGGAGGAGTACACTTGCGAGGTCCCAAGGTGGAGAACTAATGCGTATGGAAGCTTTCCCTTTGCGAGAAATCGCGAACGGAAGCTACGTGCATGTACCCTGGAGTAGGGGAGATTTAGCGGCATTTACCAATTCCTTTCCAAAACTCAGAGAGAACCCCGTTGAGTGGTATAAGCAGGTAGAGAGGTTCGTGAAGATCTCAAAGGTACTGGGGATCGATTTGAACACTCTGTTTGATATCGTAGTACCCGGAGATTTGTGGACGGCATGCAAACTTAGTATTGAATGGCCCGCTTGTGAACCCCCGAGGGATGCTCAGACAAACGGTCCATCAGAGAGAGTAATGGAAAAGTACGAGAGAGTAATTGCATGGTTAAAAGAGGAAGTGCCAGTGCAAGACATAGACTGGGTTAAGATAGATCGAACAACTCAGGAACCTAAAGAGACAGTTCACGAGTTCTATGAGAGATTGCTGAAAGCATTCAAACAGTTTAGTGGGTTGGATGTAATGGACCCCAAAGACATAGGACAGTTTGTGTCGAAGTTTGTCCTAGGATTAAGGCCAGACATAAGCTTAATGATTCAACAGCATTTGATTTGTTGGCAGAACAAACCTTTAGATGAGATTCTGAGGTATGCAAGGTACTGTAGCGATGAAATAGACTCAAAAGCAAAGAAACTTAAGGAAAAGCTGATGTTGGTGCAGATGCAATCAGCTGGAAAGGGTGGACAGCGGCAACAGGGAACAGGAACCCCAGGAAAGAAACAGAATAATCAGAGCAGAGATGTGGAAGAAAGACCGAGACCAAGGGTAGATATCGCAACACTGAAAAAGACAACGAGGTGCCATCAGTGTAACGAGGTGGGACATTGGAGACGAGAGTGTCCCTATAATGTCGAGACGGGGGAATTAGAACAGGAGGAGGATGAGGTTCAAACCAGCATGGTAAAGGGAACAGCAGTCCCGAAGGGAAAGTTTATCAAAGGGGGGACTCAGACTCCTCGAGCCCCGTTCCCTCAACCGCCTCGCATTGCAAATGGAGGGAAAACCTATAGACAAATGCCATTGTTCGTAGGAGGAGAAGAATGCTACTACGTTGATCCTCTTACAGGGCAACGAGTGAATAGGGAAGAAGACTGTACTCTAGGAGCAGCCCTGGAGGTAGACCAGAGAGGACCATACGTAGAAGCTGAGGTGGCTGGATGTCCTACGACCTTTTTGGTAGACACGGGGGCCACTCGATCCACTTTGAGATCGGCGGTAGTCCCAGGTTTGCCAATGTCGGGAGAAACGATTCAGGTGGTAGGAGTCGCAAACAGGAGGATGACGAATCCTCTAACTGAACCAGTGTCAGTGAAGATAGGGAACTACAGTGATGAACATCAGTTTGTGATTTGTGATTCTAGCCCTGTGTGTCTGTTAGGAAGAGATCTGTTGTGTAAACTAAATTGCACAATATATTGCACGCCTGAAGGAGTAGAAGTGCAGACCAATGATGATGATGCTGATTTTAAGGTTGTAAACTCGCAGGAATGCGTGGAACTATATCCTACCCTAACGGTGGAGGAGCTTCCACAGGACTTGAAGGAGACAGTGTCAGCAGAAGTGTGGGATTTTACTGGAGAAGAAATAGGACTGATCAAAGGGGTAGAACCGGTAAAGATCATGGTAAAACCCAATGCTGAGTATCCAAGAACACCACAATATAAGTTGACACCGGAGACAATTGCAGGAATAAAGCCTGTGATCGAATCCATGATTAAACAGGGAATACTGAAGGAGATCGTGGGAAGTCCATGTAACTCCCCGATTATGGGTTTGCAGAAGCCTAGCGGAAAATACAGGATAGTGCAGGATCTTCGAAAGATTAATAATATCGTTGTTTCATGTTGTCCAGTGGTACCGAATCCATCAGTGATATTGTTTCAGATACCGTTCCAAGCTGAATGGTTCACAGTGATAGATTTGTGCCAGGCTTTCTTTTCGATTCCTTTAGATGAGGAGAGCCAGTATCTTTTCGCTTTTAAGCTGGAAAATCGCGTTTTAACATGGTGTCGTATTCCCCAGGGGTATACAGAAAGCCCATCGATTTTTAACCAGCTGCTGAAGAAAATCTTGAAAGTCTAGTACTGCCCAAGAACTCGGTTCTAGTCCAGTACATAGACGACCTCCTAGTTGCGTCAGAAACTGAGGAAGCTTGCAAGGTAGACACCATCACCTTATTAAATCACTTGGCCGAGAACGGACACAAGGTGTCTCCAAGTAAATTGCAGTATTGTCTGACTGAAGTGCAATACTTGGGCCACAGGATTGAAAAGGGAAAACGGAAGGTGTCTCCAGACAGGATAGAGGCGATCATGAAAACGAACGCGCCTAAAACACAGAGAGAAGTCAGGATGTTTCTAGGCATGGTTGGTTATTGTCGGCAGTGGATAGCCAACTTTTCACTGAAGGCAAAACCTTTACTACAACTGATGCACAAAGGAGTAAGTGATCCAGTACCATGGGACAAAGATTGTTTGATGGCATTTTTGCAGCTGAGGGAGGACTTGTGTCGTGCCCCGGCTTTGGGGATGCCTGATTACGAAAAGCCATTTTTGCTTTACTGCTGCGAAAGAGAAGGTTGCGCTTTAGCAGTTTTGGCCCAGATACACGGCAATGCGCGTAGGCCAGTTGCTTACTTTTCGGCTACATTAGATCCAGTAGCCGCAGCATTGCCCGGATGTCTCAAATCCGTAGCTGCAACGGGTGTCAGCATTGAAAGATGTGAAAGTGTGGTTATGGGACATCAGTTAGTGGTGTACGTACCGCATTCTGTGGAATTGTTAATGACCAGGACTAAGACTCAGCATCTGACGAATAGCAGGCTCACACGCTACGAGCAAGTCATATTGGCTGCCGAGAATGTGACCCTAAAAAGATGTTCCGTCTTGAATCCTGCTACTTTGATGCCACTTCCAAATGAGATTGATGATGAAATTTGTACAGATCATGACTGCCTTGATGTGACTGAACTATGCACCAAACCGAGACCAGATATCGTAGATGAGCCATTGACTGACCCCGATGAAATATTCTTTGTTGATGGTTCATGCGTAAGAGACGATATCGGTCAGCTGAGAGCAGCATATGCAGTTTGTACAATTACCAGAGTTGTGGAAGCCGCCTGCCTGGAAGGAGTACATTCCGCTCAGGTAGCTGAAATCATTGCTTTGACCCGTGCTTGTTTGGCAGGTAACAAAATTCGAGTCACCATATACACCGATAGCCAGTATGGTTTCGGGGTAGTTCACGATTACGGGCAGTTATGGTCTCAAAGAGGTTACATGACCTCCTCGGGTTCTCCTATTAGGAATGGAGAATTCGTGAGATTATTGTTAGAGGCATTACAAGGTCCGACAGCCATAGCGGTCGTCAAAAGTGCCGCGCACACGAAGAATGTAGACTTTGTGTCGCAAGGCAACCGTTATGCCGATGAAGTAGCACGTTACTGTGCAGAACAAGGTTATTCTCACACCAATGTAGAAGTGGGGGGAATACAAGAAAGAACTGAATTGACTATGTTGTTAGACACTGTAGATACATGGGACGAGTTGAAATGTGTTCAGGAAAATGCACCAGATGATGAGAAAAAGGGCTGGGAAACAGCTGGATGTACTAAAAGTGAAATAAATTTTTGGATTTCTGCAGATGGGAGAGCAGTTTTACCAAACGAACTTGTTAGTCCAATGGCAAGGAAATTGCATGGATCAGCACACATAGGTAGAGATGCCATGGTGAGAGTATTCAGACAAACGTGGTTTAACCCGAAGTTTAGAGTAGCGGCAGAAGCAGTATGTCAGCGTTGTGCGATCTGTCAGCAACTAAACGTAGGAAAGAGAACACCAGTCACATTGAGTCACATAGGGAGGTCTGGGGGGCCCTTCAATAGAATGCAGCTGGATTTTATTGAAATGCCCAAGTGCAATCGACTCAGATATGTCTTAGTGATTGTCTGTATATTTTCTAGATGGGTTGAAGCTTACCCGACACGTAGGTGCGATACACTTACAGTAGCAAAATTGTTGCTTAGAGAGTTGATACCGAGGTTCGGGGTGCCATCCTCTTTGGAATCGGACAGAGGAACTCATTTCAACAGCGAAATAGTGAAGATGCTATGTTCAGCTTTGAGTATTGACCAGAAGCTCCACTGTAGTTATCGACCAGAAGCTTCAGGGATCGTAGAGCAAATTAACAGTACGATAAAATCCAGACTTGCCAAAGTTTGTTCATCGACATCTCTGAGTTGGCCTGATGCACTTCCATTGGTTCTTATGAGCATACGTAGCACACCAGATAGAAGAACAGGTCTGTCTCCACACGAGGTGCTAATGGGAAGAGCTATGAGATTGCCATCGGTTCCGACTGCAGCGTTGTTGAACATCACAGATGATTTGATCTTGGACTACTGCAAGGGACTATCTGATGCCATTCATTCTGTGTCCCTCCAGGTCCAGGCTGCAGAGGTTCCATCAGCACAAGACTTGTGCCATGACTTGTGTCCAGGGGACTGGGTCCTGGTGAAGAAGCACGTCAGGAAGAACTGTCTAGACGTGCGTTGGCGAGGACCGTTCCAAGTCATACTAGTTACGAACACTGCAGTAAAGTGTGGAGGCTTGCCCAACTGGATACACGCCTCACACACCCGAAGAGTGCGAACACCTCTGGAAGAAACAGCTCCTCTCTCGGATGAGAATCCAGCGGAAAGCGGAGAAGCCACAGAGGGGGAAAGCCAAGCTGTAGAGGTGATCGAAGAGGCTGAGCCTGTGTCGGAACAGGCCGACGACGGTCAGGACACCAGTGAGACCGAAGTCGTCTCAGAAGAGGAAAGTACCTGGGAGTTCGAATCAGATACCGAACAAGCTGTAAGCGATCAAGAGACAAGTCCAAGAACAAGGAGCAGGAGGACAAGGAGTGACGAAGCTAGTTGGCCGGAGAGAAGGAGAAGGCCAAGCTTAAAGGCAAATCAAGAGAGAACCCTTGTCCCGATCTCTGAAGAGTCGGATCAAGAAGAAGAAACTACGGATTCAGGTTCTGAGAGTCCGAGAAGATCAAGAAGGGTACGTGTGCCCTGCAGAAGGTACGCCACCCCAGAGTGGACTTATCTAGCAGATGTCTTGGGGACAGAAATCTGGGAGAGTGAAAGAAGTGAAAGTGATAAATCTCGATCCATTTGTGGCAGTGGAGATATGGATGTTGACGCCTGGACTCGAGACTGAGGGGTTACTGACTTTCACACTTCCCATACCCCCTTACCTGAGTCGGATCAAAGATCTAGTACTAAATTGATTAGAGTTTCCAACTTTTGGTCATCAAATACCAGAACAAGAAGAAAAAGTCCTTCGTTTGGAATTATTGGAACATGTTATTAAAGCTGCAGGTACGAGAATAATTGTAGATGCATAAAGACTTTTGTGTTTAAGCTATAAAGAAGAAGATAACCTAGCGCCGAGTGGAAAGAAGAATAAAATTAGGGATTACATTTTAGAGGACGGAGAAGGGTTAGGGTTGTCTATTGTTGAAGAGAAAAAGACATTGTTGTGAAAAGAGACTTTTGTTGCTTAAAAAGCACTTTACAGACTGAGAAAGCAAACAAAGCAAGACAAAGACTTGGAAAGAAAACTTTTCTTCGAAAAGGAAAGAGCTACGCTGTTTTGATAACATGGAGAATGGCAACCCAAACCGAAAAGCCAAATGCATAATAGGTACACTAATAGCGGTAGTAATTTTTCTTATTATTACAGTAGTTACCACATCGTACATGGTAGGACATGCAAGTGAAAAAGAAACAACAGATGTAAAGCCTGTAACGACTTTGAAACCTGCTCTTGTTGGGAAGAAGGAGGAGAGCAATGTCATCCGTGAAAAGACGTTACTGGCAAATGAAGCTCGTAGGTTACACGTAGACGAGTCGCAGGGAAATTTTAGATCAAATGCATATGCCAAGCTATTGTATGAGTATATCGATGCCATGGAGGCCAAGGAATGTTATGTATGTATGCAATTGCCAGCTTCCGTAGATGAAGGCATCAGATATCATCATCTCCCACTGACATATGGGATAACATGTAGTTTATTGCTCAGTATATTTTATGGTAGAGAAGGGTTCGAGTACTACTTTTCAAATTATGATTCGGTACTGCCTGAATTCCCGAATTATAAACAAATGAATAAGTGGGACTATTACAAAAAGGAAGATAGATTAACAAAGTTCTTTCTTCCTTGGGATACATTAGATACTTCATATGCACGCAGAAATAATCTGACTTGCAAAGTGTCAGAGGTAGAGAAAAAGTTCATAGGACAAGTAGATGACCGATACAGAAGGCAGAAGATTCTAAAAATGTCAGGACAATGGAAAACAGATTGGACCGAAGAAGAAAAAGCACACAAGAAGAAGGGTAGCAATGGTCCAATAGCTTTGGATAGAACGCAGAAAAGAAAGTTATGTTTAACTCGAAGCAAGACGTATTATGAGAGTGTATTTGTAGGTGAAGTTAATTGCGAACATGCTTTTCGATTAGAGTACTATACGAAAGATTTTATGAAAGGGATGCAAGCGATTCCTAATGTATATTTTGTATGTGGAAGAAATGCCTATGTAAAACTGCCTGACAATTGGTATGGTTCGTGTTACTTGGCAATTGTCTTCCCCAAAATATATCATGCAAAGGATTTAGCGATCATAGAAGGAAAGGCTTCGACAAGAACGAAAAGGGAAATAGGAGATGCTGAAGTAGTTGGAGACCTTTTTGGAGCGATGTTTCCTATGTTAGGTTTAATACTTAACGATGTTAAGATCAGGAGACTAGCTACAGTTGTAGATAGATTATCTGCAAGTACTGCAAGGTCATTAATGCTAGTAGAAGGAGAGATGCAGTCGATTAGAGCAATGGTTCTTCAGAACCGTCTTGCTTTAGATGTACTGCTAGCAAAAGAAGGCGGAGTTTGCAAGGCTTTGAAGGTCCAAGAATGTTGTACTTACATTCCAGACAATTCAAAACCACTTGAGAAAGTCATACAGAACATTACAGAGATACATAAAGAAATCGAAGATTTAACAAAAATAAATGTTTGGGAGAAAGTAGGTCATGGAGTAGGAAAGGTTGGAAGTTGGAAGTTGGTTTGCCAACCTTGGTAAAAGCGTTGTGTGGTATATATTAAAACCTGTATTAATAGTATTGATTTGCATAATCACATTGTTAGGATTAGTGAAACTGTACAAATGGTATAGGTCGAACCGGTTACAAAGGTCCATGAGAGAGCAAGAAAGGAGATTAGCTACTTTACAAGATCAACAGTACAAAAGTTTAAGAGCTCTCGAAACGATAAAAAGAGGGAATCTTGTAACTAGTTCTGTGTAAGGTGTTATTCAAATTGCATTTAGTGATGACTCCTAGAGGTCATCAAAGGGGGGAACTGAGAGAGCGCAATTTGAATAAAAAATATGTATGTACTTGTGGCACCTCGGGGTTACCTGGGTCACTAGAAGGGTTCGTGGCGGCAGGTTCCGCACTGTCTAACAGACTTACAGACACGGGTACTTTGGGTAACGCTGGTTTTATTGATTTCAGTAAACGTTTACGTCGTATTGCTTTCCGGTAATACGGAAACGTGGAGTCGAACTCGTTAGTGAGTCTTTGATAGCGTTTTTCAGCAGCCGTTCGTCGGGCGTCCCGTGGGCTTCTGGGACTGGTGGTCCAGGCCTTCTCCTCCACGATGTCGGTAAACTCCGCCGGCAAGAAAGGAAACGAACAGCGTTTTAGGTTAACTGGTTGAGGACCAACGCACAGGGTGGGGGAGTGAGGACTCACACGTGCACACTTCTTTCACTAGTGTCGGATAGTGAGGGGAGGGTAGTGCATAGGGTGAGTGATAGTTTTACTTTCGTGGTCTAAACCACTTAAAACCCCCCCAGCCTGAAAGCCGTGATCGTACCTCTGGTAGCCACACTTCCCTCGATGAAGTGTGGCTGGGCGAAGAGCCTTCCTGTTGGCCTCCTGGCTTGTCGTCTTCCTCGTTCTTCCGGTCCGTTCCTGGGTTATCCGCGTCGGGCTTTGTAGACCGTTGTTCCTCCGTGGTCTTTACTCCTGGTCTCCTTTCGTCTGCTTCTCTTCCTTGTTCGTAGGGTGGTCCTCGGATTACGTCTGCTTCTCGTCCGGGTCCGAAGTGCAGTCCTCGGGTATCGTCTGCTTCTCGTCCGGGTCCGAAGTGCAGTCCTCGGGTATCGTCTGCTTCTCGTCCGGGTCCGAAGTGCAGTCCTCGGGTATCGTCTGCTTCTCGTCCGGGTCCGAAGTGCAGTCCTCGGGTATCGTCTGCTTCTCGTCCGGGTCCGAAGTGCAGTCCTCGGGTATCGTCTGCTTCTCGTCCGGGTCCGAAGTGCAGTCCTCGGGTATCGTCTGCTTCTCGTCCGGGTCCGATGTGTAGTCCGGCGTGCAATCTTCCTTCATCTCCGGGTGCAACACACACCTGTTCCTTGTCTTGGGCGGCTTTTAGCGGGCTTGTGTGGGCGTAACCAACGTCCTGTTCTATGTCCAACTCCGCCCAGTTAAAGTAACAGGATTCCGCATCGTCTTCTGGTTCTGAGTCGTACGGTTCTTCGCTGCGCCGCCAAGTCCCAGAATGCTGTTCAAAGAGAGGTGAAACAGGTAAGTCTGAAAAGCCATATTCCCCGACCCCGTCACATACCTCCCCCCTAGGATTCTCCCGATCGGGGAGAGGATATCTGGAGAGAAAATCAGCGTTGGCATTGTCTTTTCCCTTACGATGTAACACCTGGAAAGAAAAGGGTTGTAGGGACAAGAACCACCTCATGACTCTGGGATTGTTTGAGGCATTGCGACTCATCCATTGTAGTGGAGCGTGGTCAGTGTATAATCGGAAGGTGCGCCCCTCTAGGTAGTATCTCAATTTATCTACAGCCCATTTAATCGCCAAACACTCTTTTTCGATCGTGGGGTATTTCACTTCCCTGGGAAACAGTTTCCTGCTAATGTACAGGATGGGATGCTCAAGACCTTCTTCCGTTATCTGGGACAATACAGCTCCAACCCCGAAGTCCGAGGCGTCCGTGTGGAGGATGAAAGGTTTGTTGAAGTCTGGTGATGTCAACACCGGACGCGAAGTTATCGCCTTTTTGAGGCTTGCAAAGGCGGTCCTCATTTCTGGCGTGGGATACAAAAAGTCCGTTTTTGAACTGTGTTTCGTTAGAGTGTTGGTCAATGGAGTTGCAATGTCGGAAAAGGAAGGGATAAATCTCCTGTAATATCCCACTAATCCGAGAAAAGCCCTCATTTCGCGCACATTGGAGGGAAATGGAGTGTCTGCAATGGCTTTTACTTTTTCATCTTGCGGTTCAATGAGTCCCCGGCCCAATACATATCCAAGATATTTCACTTTCTGAAATCCAATCCGGGATTTTTTTGAATTGATGTGTAATCCTGCGTTGGCGAGTTGTCGTAAGACTATCTCCAGATGGTGAAGGTGACTCTCCCAGTCCGGACTGAAAATGATGATATCGTCCAGATACGCCGAACTGTATGCCTGGTGTTCTCGCAACACTTCGTTCATTAGACGCTGGAAGGTTGCCGGGGCTCCATGTAACCCAAACGGTAATACCGTGAATTCGAACAACCCGTCTGGTGTTGAAAACGCGGTTTTCTTACGGTCTTCCTCCCGTAATGGTACTTGCCAGTACCCTTTTGTTAGGTCTAGGGTGGTAATATACCTGGCTTCTCCCAACTTCTCGATCATTTCATCTATCCTGGGTATGGGGTAGGCGTCAAACGTGGAGACCGCGTTGAGGGCGCGAAAATCCATGCAGAATCTGCTGCTCCCATCAGGTTTCGGAACCATTACGATCGGTGATGACCATTCACTCCTGGAGGGTCGTATGACACCTAGGCGAAGCATCTCTTTTACTTCCTTGCTGATCGCCTCTCTTTTGGCGGCCGGTATCCTGTATGGCCGTTGCTTTACTATAGTTCCTTTAGGTGTTTCAATCTTGTGTTCAGCCATAGTCGTGGAACCTGGTAGGTCTGAAAATATGTTTTCACAGTTCTGTAGAACACCTTGTAAGCGTTCTCGTTGTTCCTGGAGTAGTTCCTCGTTGATTACCAACTGGGATACTGTGTTTTCTTTTCGGGTTTTATTCTCGGCAAAGGCTATGACTGGAGGAGCTCCGAGCCATTTCTTCAGGACATTGATATGAAACACCTGTGTTCTTCTGCTCGATAGTCTTAGTCGATAGGTAGTGTTCCCAATAGTTTCAATGACTTGATAGGGTCCCTGCCATTCCGTTTGAAACCGTTTGGATGTGGAGGGTAATAGAACAAGGGCCCAGTCGTTTAGTTCGAGTTTTCTCCATTTCTTCCCCTTGTCGTAATGATGTTTTTGTTTGGATTGACTTTTTTCTAACTCTGCAAAGGCGAGTTCCCGAATCTTGCCAATCTGGGTTTTGAGAGATTGACTATATTCAAGCAAGTTTTTCGTTTCTCCAGTAGGTTCAGCCTCCCAATATTCCTTCGTCATGTCTAAAAGACTCCTTGGCTGTCTCCCATACAACATCTCAAAGGATGAGCATCCAAGACTGCTTTGTGTTTGGCCTCTGATAACGTACAAGGCCAAAGGGAGAAGACGGTCCCAGTCTTTTTGGTTGGCTGTGAGCATTTTTTTTAATATGCCTTTCAGTGTTCCATTGTACCGTTCTACCAGGCCGTCTGTCTGGGGGTGGTATATTGACGTTTTGATCTGATGTAGGTCTAACATTTGGCAGACCTCTTTCATGACTCTTGACATAAATGGGGTCCCCTGATCCGTTAAAATCTCCTTCGGGAATCCAACACGTGAAAACAACTCAAGGAATTTCTCTGCAATGTTCTTAGAGGTTGGATTCTTTAATGGAAACGCCTCTGGGTATCGGGTGGCATAATCCACAATGACAAGAGCATACTGATTACCCCTACTTGTCCGTGGAAGTGGTCCGATAAGGTCCATTGCAACTCTCTCGAACGGTGTCCCTATTATGGGTAACGGTTGTAATGGGACAGCCGCAGGTTTCTGTAAGTTTTTCCGCTGACAAACGTCACAGATCTGGCAGTGTTTCTTGATATCTTGATAAACTCCTGGCCAGTAAAAGTTCTTCAAAATGTTCTGGGTCGTTTTTTCACTACCTGTATGTCCAGCTAGAAGATGTGTGTGCGCATAGAACATGATTTGTTCTCTAAAACACACTGGTACTAGTAACTGTTTCTGTTCATTCTCTTTTGCTTGTCTGTACAGCAAGTCGTCCTGGATTACAAACCGGGGATATCTGGGGTTTGGATCACTTTGATTGGCATGTGCTTGTTCCCAGGCGTTGAACAAAGTGTTATCATTTGCTTGGGCAAACCGGAAATTGCGATCCCCCTCCCATGGTTCTGGAGCTATTAGTACTGGTTTGACATCGCTCTCATTGTTTAGTCTTTTCGAGAACAGATCTAAAAAATGCGGATTATCCGTTCCTAGTAAGAGTTCCTCTGGCAGATTGTTCATTATTCCCACTTTCACTATTACCTGTCGTCCTCCTTCCAATTCTAATGGTACACAAGCGACTCGGTAACTTTTCACGTCTCCGTGCACACACTTAATGTTAACTAGTGAGTCGGGTACTAACTGTGATTCACACACAAACCTGCCCTGTATTACCGACTGTTTACACCCTGAGTCTAACAGAGCTTTAACGGTTTTGCCATTGACTTGAACACTCACGTGATATGCGCCTCCGAGTTCTGCTGAAAACATGACGGGTCGGGGTAGGTATCCGACTTCCATGGGTTCTTCTTGCATTCTTTTCTTGGGACAAAACCTGGAAATGTGACCCCATGTCCCACATTCAAAGCATTGCGGGCCTCTTATTGGGGGGACCTCTTGATTCGGTGGTCGAGGCATAGGTACCCCGGAAGGTGGCTTAACTTTTCTGTCTATTCGTATTGGAGGTTTTGTATTTTTTTCTGTTTCCATGGGATGTAATTTTGGCTGTGCTCTCGCATATGTGGAAGCCATCTCCATGGCCTGTGCGGTTGTCAGATTTGAATGTTGCCGTAACCAGCGTTGAGTACCGAACGGCAGTGCTTCCAGATATTGTTCTAAGTAAATTTTGTCCATTATGTCTTCTTTCGAACTTTGGGTTGGAGTTAACCATTTATCAGCAGCGGCCTTTAAACGAAAGAACAGAGTCTTTGGATTTTCACCTGGATTTCCTCTCTCTTTCCGGAATCGGACTCGATATGCCTCTGCGTCCAACCCTAGGTGGTCTAATATGATAGTCTTGATTTGTGCATACGGTGTCTGACCGTTTCCGTTAGCTACTTGGTATGCCGCTTGAGCTTCTCCAGTTAACAATGGCGCCAAAAAAAACGGCCACTTATCTAACGGCCAACCACAAGCCAGTGCCACTCTTTCAAAATTAATAAGGAAAGCGTCTGGGTCTTCTCCAGCTACATATTTTTGTAAAGAAATTCCTGAAGGGGTAGGATTTGTTTGTCTTACTTCTCTCACTGGAGTTCCGGTGGTATCGATCCTTATGGGCTGAAATTCCCCGAGGGTTTTTACCACACTGTCTCTGAGAGCGTCTCTGTCGGCTTGTGCAGTAGCTAATTGTTGCTCTACAGCCCAGCCCAACTGTTCTTGACCTTTCACGAGGCGTTGTAGTAGTTCCTCCATCTTTGGTTCACAGATGGCTATCGGCGTGCCCGCATTCTCCACCACTTGTGGCACCTCGGGGTTACCTGGGTCACTAGAAGGGTTCGTGGCGGCAGGTTCCGCACTGTCTAACAGACTTACAGACACGGGTACTTTGGGTAACGCTGGTTTTATTGATTTCAGTAAACGTTTACGTCGTATTGCTTTCCGGTAATACGGAAACGTGGAGTCGAACTCGTTAGTGAGTCTTTGATAGCGTTTTTCAGCAGCCGTTCGTCGGGCGTCCCGTGGGCTTCTGGGACTGGTGGTCCAGGCCTTCTCCTCCACGATGTCGGTAAACTCCGCCGGCAAGAAAGGAAACGAACATCGTTTTAGGTTAACTGGTTGAGGACCAACGCACAGGGTGGGGGAGTGAGGACTCACACGTGCACACTTCTTTCACTAGTGTCGGATAGTGAGGGGAGGGTAGTGCATAGGGTGAGTGATAGTTTTACTTTCGTGGTCTAAACCACTTAAAACCCCCCCAGCCTGAAAGCCGTGATCGTACCTCTGGTAGCCACACTTCCCTCGATGAAGTGTGGCTGGGCGAAGAGCCTTCCTGTTGGCCTCCTGGCTTGTCGTCTTCCTCGTTCTTCCGGTCCGTTCCTGGGTTATCCGCGTCGGGCTTTGTAGACCGTTGTTCCTCCGTGGTCTTTACTCCTGGTCTCCTTTCGTCTGCTTCTCTTCCTTGTTCGTAGGGTGGTCCTCGGATTACGTCTGCTTCTCGTCCGGGTCCGAAGTGCAGTCCTCGGGTATCGTCTGCTTCTCGTCCGGGTCCGAAGTGCAGTCCTCGGGTATCGTCTGCTTCTCGTCCGGGTCCGAAGTGCAGTCCTCGGGTATCGTCTGCTTCTCGTCCGGGTCCGAAGTGCAGTCCTCGGGTATCGTCTGCTTCTCGTCCGGGTCCGAAGTGCAGTCCTCGGGTATCGTCTGCTTCTCGTCCGGGTCCGAAGTGCAGTCCTCGGGTATCGTCTGCTTCTCGTCCGGGTCCGATGTGTAGTCCGGCGTGCAATCTTCCTTCATCTCCGGGTGCAACACACACCTGTTCCTTGTCTTGGGCGGCTTTTAGCGGGCTTGTGTGGGCGTAACCAACGTCCTGTTCTATGTCCAACTCCGCCCAGTTAAAGTAACAGGATTCCGCATCGTCTTCTGGTTCTGAGTCGTACGGTTCTTCGCTGCGCCGCCAAGTCCCAGAATGCTGTTCAAAGAGAGGTGAAACAGGTAAGTCTGAAAAGCCATATTCCCCGACCCCGTCACAGTACCATATTCACAAGCATATATCGCATAAACGTAGAATCTATAACGTGAAGTTAACACTTGTAGCGTAAAGTTAGCCGATGTAACCAATGTAATAGGAAATGTATCTGTATCTATTCTATAAAGAGTATTAGAATTAGAAAGGCCCGTATACATAGTGGGCTAATATAGAAATGTATAGTAATACTTAAGAACAGTAGAATGTGCAAAACTGAATATACGTGTGTAATTATGAAACGGAGTAAAGCGAAGAAATGTGCAGATGTATAGCACGGTGTAAGCACGAGAATAAATGTTGTATTTTATGTAGAATGCATTTGCGTATAATCATTGCTTTGCTAAATTCGATTATATATAAATGTGTGTTAAAGGTTATACTGTGTAGAAGAGTTTGTAGGAATGTTAGAAGGGTTTGGTCATGTGTGATTTTAACCTAACTGACCAAGAGTTCGCAGGAGTGTAGTCCGCTGTATGTAATTTAGTGGGCTCACAGGAACATGGATAGCCTTGATCTGAATGTGCGAGACAAGAGTCAAAGGTCTTGCTAGATTTAAGGTGACAATGCTGGACGAAGTTTATGGCCTAAGTGAGATAAGAGACGTTTGGAATTTGGGTCTTGTTTAGAAATGACCGTTCACAGGACCAAACGAGGTTAAGAATATAGTCGTAAAGAATAAAGGTCTGTTGAGGTGATAGACTTTGCTCTGAAAGTGTCAAATGGAATGTCAATGAAGTCACCAGCAAGAAGACGAAGATGGTGCCTACGAAGCAAGGTCAACTTAACGGACGATGCGAAGAGATGAAGCTATGGAAAGAGCCAGAAATGACATCATATGTATGTGTACGTGGTGGGCGTCAAGGGGCGTTCCACCCATACTGTGATTGTGTATTTAGGGACAGCACCCCGGGGAGAAGTTAAGAGCAGATGGCCTGAGAGCAAGTTAGGAGCGAGCGCAGAGAGAACAGAGCGCAAGAGAGCAGTGGGCCGAGGACCCTTAGAGAGCGGATGGGTAGGCAGAGAGGGTACTGCTTCTCGACATAAGTTACCATTAGAGGCTAAGAGAGTTTGAACTTCTTTGGAAGTCAAACTGCTGACACCTTTTTTAGGTAAGGAACTTGCGAAGTAGGGATGTCACCTAGTATAGAGTAAGGACAGAATTAACTTGTTTATTCTTTTTGTAGATGACGCAACGGAACCACTTTGTGTCTATGCTTTTTAATCTGTTGATATTGGAATTGACTTTGATTGTATTCTTTTGTAGACTGAGGTTCTTTAGGGAATTTATGTTCCTTTTAGTTCCTGTATACTTGTTGAATCTTATCCTGAGAGGATTGTATATGCAACTTATTTTGATTTTATATTAAACTTTTAAAACTTTATCAGTCGTAAGTGGTTCTTCAGAGTTGTGTCAGTTTTTGGGGTTAATTTAACCTATGCGGGGTTTGTCTTTTACTCAATGACAGAAAATAATCGATCCAAAATAGATGAATGAGATAAGTATCTAAGTGATCAAAAAGGGTATCAAAATCTCATTCCCCGCATTCGTAAGGAGTATTTCACTGCAAAATATACGTTATGTTTTTACCACGCAATATGAAACCAATTGCCTTGAACAGACACCAATAGTAAGTAGGTTGCATCACTCACACGCATAGATTACTGATGCTGCTTGTTAGTCATTTTAACTCCAGCTGCACTCAAATTCCTGATTTTTGTTGATGGCTGAGTAAAAGTGTTTCTGTCTGAAGTCAGTAGAGGGCTGTGTCTTACAGGAGCCAATAGAGGCTACTAAATGTCGCATGCAGGCCTCGTGGGCCAAGGGGGGGCGTGTGGAGGGCTGGGGGTGGATGGGAGATTCCAGCAAACGTCTCAGCATGTATCACTAATTTGGGGTGTTATGCACCTACTACCAGAGATGGTATCAATGTTTAATTTGGTAGCTGTGCATGTTGAGGGGGATTTGGGTATGATAAACTGCACAAAAGAACAGACACTTCCCTGCTAAGCTTCTAATTGTCCCAAGGATTGTATATGAACAGCAGGGTCTGGAGCTGTGTAGTGGACTGGACAGAAGGCTGTTTGCCAAAACGAATTTCAGCTGGTGTGAAATTTAACAGCATTGGGCCAGCGAGCATAAAGCTACAGCTCTTGAGGTGGATGCTAGTAACTGTGAGTGAGCAGTCTGTACATCAGTCTCACAGAACTGAGTTACTTCTTGGCACTATGTGAACTTTGCAGGAAAGGAGAGGTGACTGGGCAGGAGAGGCGACTGGGCAGGGGAGGTGATGGGGCAGGAGAGGTGATGGGGCAGGAGAGTTGACGGGGCAGGAGAAGTGACGAAGCATTAGAAGTAATGGGGCAGGAGCAATGATTAGACTTGAGCAGGAATGGTAACCGTGCAGGAGCAGTGAACGGGGCAGGAGCAGTGAACTGGGCAGAAGCGGGGAATGGGGCAGGCGCGGGGAACGGACAGGAGCAGTGAACAGGGCAGGAGCAGTGAACGGGTCAGGAGCAGTGAGCGGGGCAGGAGCGGTGAACGGGGAAGGAGCAGTGAACAGGGCAGGAGCGGTGAACGGGGCAGGAGCGGTGAACGGGGCAGGAGCGGTGAACGGGGCAGGAGCGGTGAGCGGGGCAGGAGCGGTGAACGGGGCAGGAGCGGTGAACGGGGCAGGAGCGGTGAACGGGGCAGGAGCGGTGAGCGGGGCAGGAGCGGTGAACGGGGCAGGAGCGGTGAACGGGGCAGGAGCGGTGAACGGGGCAGGAGCGGTGAACGGGGCAGGAGCGGTGAACGGGGCAGGAGCGGTGAGCGGGGCAGGAACGGTGAGCGGGGCAGGAGCGGTGAGCGGGGCAGGAGCGGTGAACGGGGCAGGAGAAGTGACGGGACAGGAGAAGTGACGGGACAGGAGAAGTGACGGGACAGGAGAAGTGAGAAGTGACGGGGCAGGAGAGGTGATCGGGTTCAAGAAGTGACGGGCAGGTGACATGACGGGCAGGAGAGGTGACGGAGCAGGAGAGGTGACGGGGCAGGAGAGGTGACGGGGCAGGAGAGGTGACGGGCAGAAGCAGTGATTAGGCACTGGGAACGGACAGGAGTGGGGAACGGACAGGAGCGGGGAACGGGGCAGGAGCGGTGAACGGGGCAGGAGCGGTGAACGGGGCAGGAGCAGTGAACGGGACAGGAGCGGTGAACGGAGCAGGAGCGGTGAGCGGGGAACGGGGCAGGAGCGGTGAGCGGGGAACGGGGCAGAAGCGGGGAACGGGGCAGGAGCGGGGAATGGAGCAGGAGCGGTGAGCGGGGAACGGGGCAGGAGCGGTGAGCGGGGAACGGGGCAGGAGCGGGGAACGGGGCAGGAGCGGGGAACGGGGCAGGAGCAGGGAACGGGGCAGGAGCGGTGAACGGGGAACGGGGCAGGAGCAGTGACAGGACAGGAGAAGGGAGGGGGAAGGGGAATTGACGAAGCCGCAGTGTTGATCGAGCAGGAGTACTGACTGGACAGGAGCAGTGAAAGGACAGGAGCAGGCGTTTCCCAGGGCGACTGGAAGGGTAGTGGGCCAGTTTAGTTTGGGGGGACCAGTCTTGTATAAGTGCAGGAGTTTTAAAAACACTGCAAATTTCTTTGTATATTCAGCAGGTTTTGGTCAACAATACAAGTGCCAAGATAACTTTGGTGATCAATGTACCTGTTGGAGAGCGATGGGAGCATGTTTTGTCTGGTGGCTGTTTGCCTCATCTAAGGTAGTGCAGAGGGGTAATATGCCTCCTGCAAAGAACATGTACCATGCATATCAAAGAGCAATATGTTATGTGCATTGTTCAGGGGTTACTGCTTTGTTTTCACTTCCCAAATGAAAGGACACTTGAATACATATGGCCTGGCAATTCGGGCTGGACTGTTCACATTGGGCGCAGGATCAAGACTGACTTGCATATGGCTGGGTCCAAACTGGAATGGCATGGTGAGCAAAAAATGATGGATTGAAGCCCAGATCTCTGTACTGGGGTGAATGTATGACATTGTTCTGCATTCTGTCCATCAATTGTTCTTTTTGCATTTGTCACCCCGAGTGGGACAGGTATGGTCAGACATGAGTCCCGTGCTCTCCCCGCCACTAGAATCAAGCTATCCTGGCTGATGAGGGCTGAAAGCCCGAAACCGGTCCTAGGATGCTTGTTTCCAGTCCAGGGAGGACCCTGTTCCCATTGGGTGCAGGATGAAGACTGATTTGCATATGGCTGGGTCCAAACTGGAATGGCATGGTGAGCAAAGAAACAATGGATTTAGGCCCCGATCTCTGTACTGGGGTGAATGTATGATATTTTTCTGCATTCAGTTGTTCTTTTTGCTATATGATTGAGCAGCTAGCTGGCTGACATGAATATGAAGGAGCCTTTGTGGGTTTCCGTGAGTCTAGTTCTCCTGAAGAGTACCTTTCTCTTCTGAGCCCTGCTTAACACATGTGTACAGGAGGAGCCCTGTATTCATGACCTCAATGTTTGATACAAAAAATAATCATGGATTTTTGAACAATGAGAGTAAAAGCATTAAGGTAACATGTTGTTCCGGCTTATATTTCACACGCTTTACATAAACTTGTATTCCTTATGAGTGTTTGCTTTTTCCTGAATTAAACCTCAAATAAACATGTTTATCCATTGTTTTAATTAAATAACGTTATAAACTGTAACTGGTCAGTGCAATGCTAAACGTACTAAAAATGTGTATGTTTTGCTATTTCTAGCCACACCCCTGACTCCGCCCACTGATTCAATCTTCGGTTATTCCCGCCCCCTGATTCTCCACCCACAGTTCCCCTACTTTTTTTTCCCACTTCGACCACTGATGACATCGGTCACCTCCTCCAGGGTAAACTCTTCTTCCAACTCATCTCGGTCTTCTGGGAGCAGAGCTGGGAGGTCTATTTCCCTGAGGTAATCCCTGATCTGCACATCTCCCACCTTTTTCTGCTCTTTGTATAAATCAGCAACATAATCTGCAAAGGCATTTGCAATATCTTGCGCCTTCGTAAAGTTTTTCCTTTTCCTGTGGATGGCTCCCACCCATCTGGATTCCATTTAATTTCTGCAGAGCCACGCCAGGAGTTTCTCCGCCCTGTCTCCTGTTTCATATAGGTAATGCCTAAGAGCGAGGTACTGCTGTTTCGCCTCCCTTTGGGCCAGTGATTGATATTCCACCCGAGTGACTGCTATCTGGCGGAGGGTGGACGGAATAGGGCTTCCGCCCTCGCTTTGTTCTAGGGACAGGAGTTTACTCTCAAGCTTCACCAGGTCTTGTGTCTCTTTCCTGTTCTTGTGTGCTATGGCATTCTGGGCTCTGTCTCGTAGCACAGCCTTAAAGATTTCCCATAGGACCACCGCTGAGGTTACCGACCCTTCGTTTTCCCGGAAGTGTAACTCTGTTTCCACCCTTATCTCCTTCGCTATCTCCGGGTTTTTAAGATCTCAAGCGTTTAGCCTCCAACGACCCCCCCCCCCCTCCCGCACCACCATGGGTCGCCCCACCTACTGTAAGCCACAGGGGGAGTGATCCAACTACCCTCTCGCCAGGTAGTCCACTCTCGCCAGGTAGTCCACCCCTGTCACCATGCCCAGTTCTCCTGCCAGGGCAAAGAAATAATCTATTCTAGAGAACACGCGATGTGCCCCCGAAAAGTATGAGCATGCCATGTCAGAAAGGTGATGTTGATGCCAAATATCCTGCAGTCCCAGGGTGAGAGCAAAATCAGCCAGTCTTGAGTTACCCCTCCCACTGCCCGTCTGCGTGGACCGGTCTATGAGAGGATCTACCACATCATTAAAGTCCCCGCCCACCAAATGTTGGGGGGAGTCAGCCGCCAATAGGACCTCTGCTACCTTCTCAAGTGTCTGTCTCTGTAGTCTTGGGGGCGCATAAACACTAACTAGTATAATCTCCCTGTATACCCATATTCCCTGCACTGCCACATACGGCCCGCTGGGGTCCGACCAAGTGTTAGAGACATGGAAAGGTATAGTCTTCCTAACAAGTATCGCTACTCCCCGGGAGCCGGAGGTAAATCCTGCGTGAGCTAGGGTAATGTGCATGCCTCTTCCCAGATAATTACAGCGTGTCCCTCTAAGGTGCGTCTCCTGGAGGAGCACTATGTCGGGCTTCAGCCGTTTTAGATATTTGGTTACAAGGCCCCTTTTAATCTGGTGTCCCAGCCCGTTTACATTCCAGGTCATTGCTGTATAGCCCCTTTCAGCCAGGTCCCTTGTGGTTGTCCATGTCATGTCTACCCAGGATGCAGAGTCTCAATGTGTTGGCTGTGTCTTGATGTGTAAGCGTGTATTCGCCGGAGCCGTTAAAGTAATTCTGAATATCCCCAATTGTGCACCCCCCTCTGAATGCTCCCACCCCAACTCCCCCATCCCCACGCTCTCCCACTTCCCCCACACTTGCCCTGAATAGTTGGATCTTGGGCAAATCATAATCTCTGTGCCTCTGTCCTCTGATCAAACAACATGTGTGCAGTGGATCTGTGACAAAAAGGTTTCCCTACATCTCTTTGGAATTTCCCCGAACTATGTATGACTCATAGATACAGAGTGTGAATGTAGCCGCAATTGGGCTAAGTATTATGCATGACCATGAACTTGCTCTCTATGTCAGAGAATCACAGCTGAATTGTTCAGCCTAAGGGAAAAGCCAGTAATCATCGGAATATGCTGTAGGAACAAAGTGACCAATAAAATACTAGCGTAAGCCATGGTGCACCAGTTTTACCCACCTCTGATTGGTTTACAGAAAGATTTGCAGAACGGAGGAAGTCTCAAGCGAGAGGCCACATTTCATAACTATGAAGTTTCACACAGGGTGGCTTTGGCAGAATATAGAGTTGTTTTCCCTTTGGGGCACATAAATGCATACAATAATCCAGATGACCCAGCAGATTCAGATAGCCAGTGCAATTATTACCCTTTGGAAACAAGTAAAGTGCTTTTTACAAGCTCTCTCTCAATCAGGTTTGGCTTAAAGACAGTGCGATCAATGCCACTGCACCTGGTGCCAAGTTCAAGGGGGTACTGTATTTTGAAATGTTTTAGGATTAAAAGCACCTGCTGCATAGTTCATTGAGTGCCCAGTAATATTCAGGCAATAATAAAAACATCAAATAAATCTACTGATTAATATACCTGCTGGAGAAGGATGGAATTTTAGATAGTCACATTTCCGATACACCATAAAGTAGCAAAGATATATATATATATATATATATATATATATATATATATATATATATATATATATATATATATATATATATATATATATATATATATATATATATTCACCCACCATAAGCTACAGTAAGTAACTCACGAACGGCCACTTCAAGCGTGCTGTTTCAGTTTCTTTTAATGGAGACAGCAGAGCAAAGCATTACGCGTTTCGCCTCCACGAGGCTTAATCATATGCAGCATTGCAGGGGATGGGTTCGTTTTAGTATTTAAAGGTAAACGTAGCTTTAAACATTGAAAAGGGACTAGTGTCCAACAGTTCGAATTTTAAGGGGACAACAAGGTTTTCATGATTCGTTGTGCATCACAATGTCAGTAAGTACCAGTAGTAGTAGTAGTTACATCAGGACAGTTCCATGAAAATAAAGTATTTCCATAATACCTGTGTTCCGACATTGTGCAAATCTCTAATAATGTTTTACTCTGTGTTGATTGAACCACAGTATCCAGAATGCACCCTTGCTGTGACTCTTTGTCGGTGTAGTCCTTTAATGTAGTCCTTGGCAAAATTAACACTTCAGATCAGCCGACAGCCTTGTACATCATGCCTTTGATAGGAAAGATTCCATGTGTGGCTTGTATTTCCCGGCGGCGGCGTTTACCAAAGTTCATTTCGCTACCATCCATATTTAGTTGTTTTCATTTTCGTCATCCAAAGAGCATTGCTCAGCACGATGGGCTCGGAGACAGTCTCCTTTGCCAACCCTGGCTGTGACCGTGTCCGTCTCTCCAGTCGAGGTGGGCCCCTCAGTGAGGCACCTGCTGCATAGTTCATTGAGTGCCCAGTAATATTCAGGCAATAATAAAAACATCAAATAAATCTACTGATTAATATACCTGCTGGAGAAGGATGGAATTTTAGATAGTCACATTTCCGATACACCATAAAGTAGCAAAGATATATATATATATATATATATATATATATATATATATATATATATATATATATATATATATATATATATATATATATATATATATATATATATATATATATATATATATATATATATATATATATATATATATATATATTATTATTATTATGTTTCTTATATAGCGCCTGAATCGACCCCCGAAGGAGTATCTCCGCGCTTGCCTTGGGAACCAGTCCTGACTTTTCCCTGTGAGATAGCCCCTACAGGGCATCCCCAAGGTGAAAGCCAGGCATCCCGCCGCAGGGGGCCGTTGTGGAGATTAAGCAAGCTTAATGCCCAGAGTTGCAGAGTGTGAACCCATGATTAGGTCAGGCACCGAAGCGAGAATTATCGAGTCCATGGACATTTGAGCTCAAGACCCTGCCGCGTCGGGAATTGAACCCTGGTCCCGGGTCTGACCTCTGCTTCAGGGTCTGCCTGCTCTAACCAGTGAGCCACACTTCTCCATATATCAGTTAGTTGCTGCTTTTGTCCCAGAGATCCTTTTGTTACGAAGTTAAAATAATGCAGCACAGTGAGCTATGAACTGGCAAAACACAGCTGCATGCATGCAAGACATGGATTAGAAGCCTATGTTTTCTAGTCTTTCATTATCCTCAGGTTGCTAAATAGGACGTGTTTGGGAAGATACAGATTCTTATTTGTAAAGCCAACTCCAACCACTGTGTTACATTTTACATCATGAATTTGTATTTCTCCTAATCAAGCGCTCTTTAAATATAATATCTACCAGAACAGGTGACATGTGACTACTACACCTTGTTGCCCACATTATCTTACGCAACATTTCCTATGCATTGATTTACACATGCATAATTAATTGTCTCTGTATATGTGTGTGATGACACCCTAGATTGGTATGACTGATGCTATAAAACAACTTAAACACCTGATAGAAAGGTTATGGAGAGATGAGGGGCACCTTAGGAGGGTGGCAGTGAGGAACTCTGTGGAGAAGGCGATCAATGGGGCTGCTAATAAAGTTTGCTGCACTGGGTGTGACCAGAGCTAAAGCCGGCCCGGCTTTCAAACCCACCCTCCCACCACGCACCCTGGCATACCAACCCACTAGGGTTTCCATCTTACCAGTTTGTTACATTCCTGGTGTGTATTTTGTACGTCCAGGTGTGGGAGGAAACAGGGGTGATAAGGCAACATGGGTGGGTGGGTAAGTCAGGGGCAACACGGATAGCAGAGGGCAGAAGAGAGGGGCTGGGAGCAAGTTCACGGACACCAGAAGATGGGGCGAGATAGGTGGTGGGGCAAGCAACAACTTATAACATGCATTGGCAAAGTCAATAAGTTTCCCCTATGCAAGAGCTATTGCCTTCGTCAATGCCTTTTAAACCATGTTGGACAGTAGCATGGAGTGGAGTGGCATGGCATAGAGGGGTGTGTAGAGACACAGAGTGGAGTGGAATAGAGCATCTTGGAGTAGCATAGAGTAGCTTGGAGTGACGTAGAGTAGAGTGAAGTGGCATGAGAGGATTGGTGTACAGTAGAGTGGTGTGGAGTGCTAGAGAGTAAAGTGGAGTGGCATAGAGTGTAATAGCATAGAATACAGTGGAGTGGCATACTTTAAAGAGGAGTAGACTGGCATAGAGTGATGTAGAGTATAGTGGTGTAGAGTGCAGAGGCGTAGAGTGGACTGGCATAGAGTAAAGTTGAGAAGAGTAGAGTTGCACATTGTACACTGGGGGGGAGTGAGGTGAGGTCGAGTTGTGCAGAGCCGAATGGCGGAGAGTGCAGTGGTATAGAATAGAGTGGGGAACAGTGCAGTGGAATAGAGTGCAGTGGCATAGAGTAGAGTGGTGCAAAGCAGAGTAGAGAAATGTAGAGTGCAATGACGGTAGAGTAGAGTGCAGAGGCATAGAGTAGAGGGGTGTAGAGTAACAGAGTAGAGTATTGTAGAGTCAAGTGTAGTGGTGTTGAGTGCAGTGGCATAGAGTAGTGCAATTCAGAGTCAAGTGGCGTGGTGTGCAGTGGCGCAGAACGCAGTGGCTGGGAGTGCATCTCTCATCATGCTTTAAAGCACACATCTGCACAGCAATTTCCTGTTGACGCACAGATGTTGTTCCCCTTGTGCTCAGTCTTTGCTTGTTTGTTGTCACCCAGAGACACAGGAAGTGGCACAAACGCGCAGTGGAGTTTCTAGACCCAGGCTGGGAGATACGGTAGAAGAGTTTCTCATGAAGAGTGAAAAACACTTATGTGACTGTAATTAGCGTCTATGGAACAATAAAGATAACCCCGTCGATGCACTTTAAAACTGCAGAGAGCTTAGATATAAATTATGTATCTGGGATTTTCTTGATCCTGCTTTCAAATATTTAAGCATAAAGGTGCCGGTATGTAACTTATTAACGTGCATTGTAATGCTTCTTAGTCTAGTAGTTATGCGAGATTGTAAACCATAGAAAAGAAACCTGACAAGATGAGAACGGCTGAGTTGGTTAAGCCATTCAGCAGGGCGGCTCAGTGAGTGACATGCTTCCTGGCAAGGTCTGTGTGACCTACAGGTCAGAGGTTTGAGGTGGGTATACTGAGTTAGAATCAAGTCATGGCCACCTGGATGAGCCTCCTGGGGTGGCTCTGCCTTTCTCTTAGGGCCCCTTTCCGGTTTCTAATGTCTTCCTGACCACATGGACAGAGGAATGCACTGGAACTCTTCAAAGGAAGTGGCAGAAAGTGCAATAAATCTACTGTCTGACTAAAACATCAATTTGTCACGTTCTTGGCACGAAAAACAAAAGTGTGTAAAATGTTTTGTCTCTCCCTGTGCTTAATTTGTAAAACAATCAGTGCTGGTGCCCAAAACTCGGCTCAGAATCCATCGGCTGGCAATATTAAATGTCTGCGCACTGATTACCACGGATGCATACTCTTGAATCCACCTCAAGCCCTGCTAAATCCGCTACCAGACACTGCCTGCCACTTTGTCTCACTCTTGCTGGTCCTGGCTTTCTCTCCTTTTTTTTAATATATTTATTCCATTTTTATTATTTTCACTGTACAAACAAATCAAGCATAGGTGTATATTGCACTTGCATACAAGACCAATATCACTGTGTTATTACATATATGACCCTGAATATTGCCCCTTAGTGATCCCACCATACTCCGTCCCAATTTCGCAGAGGGTAATGTGCAATTGCAGTCTAGTATGGGCATCTGGTGCCCACGTATGCTATCATCTCCAGTTTGAGGGGCAAGAGATGTCCAACATATATATCTTCTTTCAGCTATAATTAGTCAGAAGCGAATAGGTCTACCAACACAGTTACATACAACTTGTTGTACTATACAATTATTGAATAACGATAGACAATAAGGCACAGGGGGGAACATCGTTTACGAAGGGGTTTTTACACAGCAGTGCCTTTACCCTGCATCCATTACAACGCAAGTCATTACTACGACTTGCGCTGGATGCCGCTGTGGGATAAGGAATCTTGCAATTTTATATTCCAACACCTTCCCTACTGTTACGGGGACTGGTGTTGGAATATAAAATTATAAGATTCCGAAATCCACGCCCTACAACGGAAGTCGTTGTAACGACTTGCGTTGTAAGACTTGCGTGGTAAAGGCATGCGTTGTTACAACATGCGTTGTAACAACGTACATCCATAAACATAAAATAAATACAAGCAAAAGAAAAAGAGATATCAGATGCACAATAAAATATATGTCTCCAGTGCAGTATGTGTCTTTCGAGTGAAGTCATGCCAAGGGTTGCATGCTTTTAGTAGGTTTCGGTTGCTATTCATAGTCAGAATGTGTTTGCGTGGTTGTCAGGGGATCATGTATCTGGGGTTGTGTCCATAGAACAACATGAAGGAGTGCAGGATCGTTGCTCATCTTGACAGTCACGTCTTAGGGTGCCTAGTGTACTCAGCCTAACCGCTCCACTCAGACAACAGTTCAGACATCATCTCCCGCTCGCTGTGTGGGGGGGAGCACACAGTGCCGTGCCAGTTTGTGTAAGAAGCTTCAGGATATCGTCCCAGGCCTGTGCGATGGGGAACTTACGCAGTCCAGCCATTTCTTCTCTCTGAAGAATGGTACTCTCCGCCTGTGCCCAATTTTCTAGATATTTTAGCCAGTGGAGTGCCACCGGAGTCTTTATGTTTCCATCTCTTGGGTATCAGATGTTTTGCAATGATCAAACCTAAGTCACAGAATCTAGAGCTTACTTTGTTAGATTTCGTGCGTTTGTAAAACCCCAGGATGCAAACCTCCCATGTGTGTAGCACTTCAGTGTTCATACACCTGGTAAGAGTGTCCATAATTGTGAGCCAATTGGAGTGTAGCAGGGAGCAGGACCACAATATATGCAATAGGTCAGCATCTAGTAGTTGACATCTCGGGCAGGCAGAGGTGGCGACATTAAAATATTTATTAATTTTGTCCGGCGAGAGATACGCTCTGTGCAATATAGACATTTGGATACGTTTAAAACGTGAATTACGTGGTATGTGAGTGGCACTGGCCAGGACGCGTTCCCAGTCTTTATTTGGCCAGGGCTAATATCGGTCTCCAGCCCATCGCCCCGGGAGTCCCTGTGGTGGTTTTAACACGTGTGTAAGTAGGGCCTGCACTAGCCAATGGATCACATGTGTCCCTTCCCCCATCACATGCAGACACTGCAGCAACTGATGTGTTTGTGGCTCAGTTGTCAGATCTCCCCACATCTGTGTCAATGTCCGTAGGATGGCCGCGTGTAGGAGGAACTGACCCACCGGCAAGCCAGTATCCACTGTCAGTGTTGCAAAAGACAGCAAGGCACCATCCGCGTATAGTGGCAGAGTCTTCCAAAATTGTATCTGCGCCTGTATGGAGGAAATGGCACGCACTAGGTTGCCCTCCAGTATGTCCACAGGGGCTCTGTAGATATATATGCCCAGATACCTAAACATTGTCCGGTACCAGGCAAGGGCCGCACCATTTAATGTTATAGCAGTGGCGTCCACATTCTCACCAAAAGAATAAGCGCCCGATTTAGCCCAATTCACCTTAAGTCCTGAGACTTCTTCAAACCAACGGAATATGTCCTTGTTCTTGTAATACTTTATTCGGTTCAAATTTTCAAAACCATAAAAGTACAGACATACATAAAAATGGTCCAGAAATTAGAGTACATCATTAAAGAAAATAGTTACAATTTAGAAAAGCAGCAAAGTAAAACATTACAGAATAAAAACCAAATGGTTGGAACATGAACTACACCCAATTGATCTTTTTGCCCATTCTCATTGCAATGGTTAAAAACTTGGCCACATTGTAGATTTCCCAGATGTTAGTTAGCATCTGGAGATATAACACCGCTGGTTTGACCTGCCTAAATCCCTTCCCCTTCAGCAGGGGAATGATGAATTTTTCCCTAATGATTTTAAAATGGGTACAAAAAAACAGGAAATGGGCGGTGTCCATAATTGAGTAACCGTCACAATTGCATACGCTCAGTGCCGAGTCCCTGGTCCAACCAGGGCGACCACAAATTAGCAGGTGAACCTTGTTCAATCGGAACTTGGTGAGGAGGTACCTGTGGGTTGGGTTATTTACAACTTTCAGGTAAAGCTCCGGTTCACAATCTGAGGAAACAATCAATTGGTGTGACCTAACAGAAGATTTTTTCAACTCCTTGCTTTCTCTGTCCATTCCACTATGTAGCAAGAAGGTGTTTTTAGCCCACTTCAAGTCGGCCTTGACGAGGGCAGAGGGATTGCGGAACAATTCAGGCCTGCCCAGTTTAACACAGGACTGTTCGACGTATTTTAGCCAGGGAATCTTATTCCAATGATCTAGTTTTAAACAATCCTTCAAAATTTCATGGTTGACATCAATCTCTGAGTTAAGCCACACAGATATCCATTTCAGGAGGGGGGCCATAGCAATTCGATCCTCCAAGAAATCCACCCCACATTCCTGATGAACAATGAAATTAGCTGTGGATGTTGGTAAAGAAAGAATGGACTTCAAGAAGTTGTCTTCAATCACTTGAAGGGATTTAGTGGGCATAATGCCCCACAGGTCCGCGCCATACATAGCAATAGCTATGCATTTAGTGGCGTACACTTTTAGGACAGCCTCTATTGGCTTCACCCCGATTTTGCGTGAGAAACCAAGGACTGCGGATATAGCGCGCATCAAGACCTTTTTTTTCTCCAGCAATTGGGGAAGCCAGGTGGAGCGATCGTCGAACACTACGCCCAGATAGGGGAATCTTGAGACTCTAGATAGTTTGTGGCCATTGCAGTGTATAGACAAGGCGCGTTTTTTGGCCTTAACATGAGTTCCGACCACCATTACATGGGATTTGCCAAAGTTAATACTGAGGTCCAGATTTGTCATAAACTTATAAAAGGAATTCAGCAGACTTTGCAAACCCACCGCAGTTCTAGCTATAAGAGCCGCATCATCTGCGTATAGTAATGCGGGCAGTGTATATTTCCCCGCTCTGGGTATATCTTTACAGGCTAGATCCAGTGTTCCACCCAAGTTATTAATGTATAAGGTGAACAGCAGGGGAGCAAGAATGCAACCCTGCCTAACACCATTAGTAATATGGATTTTCCCTGTACAATTCCCTTTTCTGTCATAACGAACAGTGGCGGTGAGGTCCTTGTGAAGGTCTGCCAGAAAGTACACAATGTTTGGATCGATGCCTATACTGAGGAGCTGGGCCCACAACTTGGACCTGTTCACTCGGTCGAAAGCCGAGGACAGATCCATAAAGGCAATGAATAGGGAGCCTGGTTTAGCTTGAGTATATTTTCCGATCAGCAATTGTAGATTTAAACTCTGATCGATAGTGCTCCTTCCTTTTCTAAAGCCATACTGAGTTGGGGACAAGGTATTAGTCTCCTCTAACCAGTCATTGAGTTTACTAAGGACCACTCTCCCTATGACCTTAACCGCAGAGTCTATCAGGGATATGGGGCGGTAATTTCCCGGTTCCCCCCTGTCACCTTTTTTAAAAATAGGCACTATAACAGATTGGGACCAGGAATCAGGAATACCCGTTTTAAAAATGCTGTTAAAAACTCTAGCTAAAATTTTGGACCAGAATAAAATATCCACTTTAAAAAGGTCGGCTGGGACCCCGTCCGGCCCCGGAGCCTTGTTGCTGGTCATTTTTTCAATGGCTAAACCCACCTCTTCCTCATCCACCGTTAAGCTATACGGGAGCTGATGAAAACTAGTCGTGTCCTCAGCCCCGTTAGCTTCCTGCTCATACACAGATTTAAAGTGCGAGTGCCATTTATCTTCTTGGATGCCACAATCTAAATTGCTATTGCATGTATCTACAAAATATGGTTGATTTACCACGGCCCAGAATTTGGTGCTACTTTTTAAGACATCAGTTGAGGTCAGGTCGGCCCAAGCATCCTCTCTGATCTCACGCCGCCTTTTCTCGATGGTAGTCTTATATGCTTTCCTAAGGGTAGCCACAAGTTTTCTATCTACAGGGCTGGATTTTAAAGCTAGTTTTAATTTGTGGTTGGCAGCAGAGCATTTACTGTCAAACCAGCCTACCCTATCCTGATTTTTCCTTTTGCAATGTTGTGTCAGATTAGACACGATGTTAATGCATACCCTCTTATATGCGTCTAAGACCTCAGTGTCCCCCGCCTGGTCATTTAAACAGAGTTCAAGATCCTCCTGACTATTTAAACACAGATTGCCAAAGAAATCCTCAGGAATTATTTTGCACCATTTAATTCGCCGTGCCTGATCAGTTGATCGCAAGTCACATTTATCAACCAGACCCAAACTAGTGTCATTAAGTTCTAATACATTTCTAACTTTAAGTACAACAAGATTGTGATCACTAAAATGGGATCTAACAACGGTATAACAGATGATATGGCTACTGCAAATACTGCTCACAAAAATATAATCAATAGTAGACCCGCTACCATGACCCGTGAAGGTTGGAATGTCCTCTCCCCCCCCAGAAGGCAACATTAAACCATTTTCGGCTAACAGAGATTCTAAGAAAACGCCCTGTTCTGAGTGTTCGAAATGGATATTTTCATCATCAGGGGAACCAAAAAGAAGGTTAGGGGGACAGTCTTCCTGGCAGCCGTGTACATTAAAATCTCCTAATAAAATAACAATACAATTGGCCTCCATGGACTCTTGAAACTTAATTAAAAAAGAGTTTAGCCTCTGCAGGTTGTCAACTGAGTTTTCTCTATCAAAAGAGTTATAGAAGTTCACTAATAATACAGCATTTGAACTCCTATATGTAATTAAGACTGCAAGGCAGTAAGGGCTACCAGTGGGGATTTCTTTATAGGAGCCTGAAATTTTTGCTGATATCAGGGTGATCAGGCCACCTCTAGCCCGCCCTCTCAGTGAATTTACGGCAGGGAGGGAAAAGGTGGTGTATCCATCCAATGTGAGCAAGTTTTCGGTCGCCCACGTTTCTTGCATAGCAATAATGTCCATGGAGCCTATGAGATCTCTCCAATGAGGGTCATCGATTTTATTCCTGAGGCCCGCTATGTTCCATGAGGCCATAGTGATCCCCTGCCTGCCTTCTTTATTTCCATCAATTACGGACAAATCTGTCCCCCCCTCCATGAACTGTTCTGCAATGGACATTTGCTCAGTACTTAGGTCAGGGTTTAAATCTTCTGGGGAGTGACTACTCTGTGAGGTGGTGTGTGGGGAAGTTAGAGATTGTGTTGCATGGTGACCCAGTGTTTGTCAATCTACCCAGTCCATAAAGGACGGGTGATCGTAATGATTGAACGTGGGGACATTGAAGTAATTTTCCTGCCCATTTACGTAGTGATGGTCATGGTGTGGATATTTGTTTTGGGGGCCCGCAAAAAAACCACCCTGAAAAGGACCAGCTCTTCTTCTCCTGACCATGGTCCACCCGTCTTCCCCCCCCTCCTCCCAGCCGCGTGATTGAACCTCCCAGGGGGGATTAAACCTCTGTCTATGATTGAGCTCCTGAGGGCCCTTTAACCAACTCCATCTTTTGTCCGGTTGGTTCCCTTGGACGTAAAAGTAGGAGAGAGGCCTAGCCGTGACCGTACTCGCCTGATGGCGCGGGGTACCGGCACAAATATAGTTTACTGTTTGTGGGTGCTCAAAGGTGACCACCACGCAGTCACCTTGTAGATTTTTCCTATTGCCTCCCACCCAAGGGGCTCTCTCCACCATTAAGATGTTACTAGGCATGCCGGGCGATAAAGGAAAATTTTTTGACAGCCAGTGACACACCTTATTTTTTAGGGTTTGGTAAGACTCCGTTTCAGTTTGCCCAAGTTCAGTGACCCCTGTCAGGATGACTACATAGGAGCATGCATCCGGGGGAAGATGGATGTTTCTCCGTGATTCTCTCCTTTCCTTTGGTGTCTGATCCAGTTTAGGAGTCGGGGGTACAGGGTCTTTAAACTTAACCTGCGGGGCAACCTTAGGTTTAACAGGGTTAGGGACTAGTTTAGTGTCAGGAGTTATTAAGGAAGTGCCCCCAGTGGTAATAGAATTAACAGGATTGGTGGGCGCACTTTTTTTTAGGGATGGGGTATTCTTGTTAACCAGCGGAGGCTTGTTCATGGGCTTTTTTACGGGGGGTATCTTATTATCCAGGCTGAAGCTAGGAGCGCTTATATCTTTATGAATGTTTTTTAAGATGGTTTCTAGACAACGCAACCTTGCTTCAATAGGTTCAAGCAGGATTTTTAACATTTGGAAGATATTGTTATTTACCATGTTGAAGCTATTCCTATCCTCGTCGCTTCTAACATGGTTGTCTACATCGCCACCTAGATCCAAAATTTCCTCTAAACTACTATCTATGACTGTGTCATCTGGTAAACTGGTATCTGTCAGATATAGCTGGCGGTATATCATGCAGGTCTCGCATGTACAGCAACAGATCATCCGCAAATAGGGACACCGTGTGTAGACCGTCTTCCAGGGGTATGCCCCAGTCTGCTCCGCTGTCTCGCAGCAGAGCCGTCAGGGGTTCCATGGCAAGGGAAAAAAGCAATGGGGGCAGAGGGCATCCCTGTCTAGTCCCACGTCTGACCCCGATTGTATCTGACATGAGTCTGCCTGTGCGGACCCGTACCATGGGTCGCTGGGACAATAACTGTATCATTTGTAAGTATCCATCTCCTAGCTCGTATTTACGCAGCACCGCTCCAAGATAGAACCACTCCACTAAGTCAAAGGCCTTCTCCAGGTCTAGAACTAAGCATCCAGCATGTGGCCAATTCTCCGCCGCATATTTCTGAACTCTGAATAACCTATGGATGTTCAAAGAGGTGCTTCTGTTCGGAACAAACCAATTTTGATCACTATGGACCAGAATTGGTACAAACGGAGATATACGCTTGGCTGGGGCAGAGACAAGGATTTTATAGTCTGTGTTTAGCAAAGCCAGTGGGTGATAGGAACCAAGATTTTCAGGGTCCCTACCTGGTTTCAGGAGGGAGACCAGCGTCGCCTCATTTTGTGTAGGTGTAATGGCCAAGTCATCTAGGTCCCCTGTGTACACCTGAAAACAACAAAAGGTACCAGAGGGTCTAAAGCCAAACACAGCTCAAAGGTGTACGCTAGCCGCCTAATCCACCACAGTGCCCTGATCACCCAGGGTTCAGAAATGATTCGGCACAGAAAGCTCTCAAGGGATGAGAAAATACCCATCAGTCACCATACGGATCCGCCCTTCATCATTTGGGATTTTTTCCGGACCACCCGTCTGAGAAAACCAGTGCCACAATCAAAGGATGACCTGGTGGTAAGGAGGTCCCTTACGTGGTTCTTGATTACAGTGTGATCTACCACTCGATCTTAATGAGTGGAAAAAGACAAGGGACTGGAGTGTGCAGTGCAAGTAAAAGTGAGTGAAAAAGAAACCAAGACAAAAGAGTGTGTTAAAATTGGTCAAAAGAGCACGGAACGATATTTATTCTGTGTATGCTCTCAATACCAAGGTTAAAAATATAAGTGACCTTAGGCAGTCAAATTATGTAGACTGTCTGAGGTAGGGTCGGTCGACATGTTTCAGCAAACATGGACTATTACGTCCTTGCTTTCATCAGGACCAGGACTACAATGCTAAGGCTACTGCACAACGTGAATAAATAATAAAGTGAAAGAGTGACAAAAGGAGAAATAAAACAAGTGCAAAAAGTCACCTGTATAGTCCAAATGCCAATACAGTTAGTGCCGATCACTTAATCTTTAAGGTAGACTTGCCTCACCCCACCTGGCAGCGGCTCAGGGGAAAATGAAGCACCGCTCTCTCCGTCGGTACTCCGGGGCCGGCGTCCTGGCCGACTGTGTACACCCTCAGCAGCTCTGGTATTAATATATCGGAGTAGGCTTTGAAGAATTCAGCCGGTAGCCCATCCGGGCCTGGCGACTTGCCGTTTGATAAGCAAAAATACTATCCCGTAGTTCGTCTGGCAGCAAAGGAACACCCAGTTTGTCTTGCTGATGCTCTACTAGACACGGTAGTGTCAGGGCATTGAGAAACTCTTGTGTGTCTGTGACTGTGGCACGCAAGCATGACCGATACATCCTAGTGTAGTGCTCCACAAAGGTGTCATGTATGTCTCTCTAGGTTTTAGCCGTATCTCCATGTGTCGTTTGTATAGACATCACGGGTGTGGTAACTGTGTCTTGTCGTATTAACCACAACAACAACTTGCCAGGCTTATCTCGCATATGATGGTGCGTGCCGAATGCACTGCATAGTTCAAATTGCGGAGTCGGTCAAGTAATCTGAAATGCTCCCTCCTGTTTCGCGCTAATGACCCATCGTCACTCTCCACTGCCTCCCCTTCCCTTCGGAGCAGGTCATTTTCAAGATGTGTGAGTTCAGTCTCTAATTGTCTGCGAATACCCGCCTGCATACCAAGGCATTCGCCCCTAACCACTACTTTAAACGCATCCCATTCTACTCGAAGTAATGTAGTATATGCGTGGCCAGTAGATTCCGGAAGTGTGTATCCAGTAACACATCTGGTTGCATCCACCAGGTTGGGATCGGCGGCCAGGGGCGCTCCCATAACACTTCCAGTATGTCCGGTTTTTGATCCAAATGTGTCTTTCCTAAATATTAGACCGCGGACACATGTGGAAGTAGCTCCTCCGAAAGCATGTACCGGTCTAATCGTACATGTAAACCGTGTGCGCCAGAGTAATAAGAGTACACTCTGTCATGGGGGTTACAATGCCTCCAGATGTCCCCAAGACGCCACTGCCCGCCCAGTTAGTCAGCATCTGCATGGCAGTATGCGTGGTCACGCCCAGAAGGGATGGGAAGGAGCGGTCCAGGTCAACGTCAAGTACACTGTTGTAATCCCCCCCCCCCCAGAAGCATAGGTATATCATGCCACGGCGCTAGGACACGCGACATATCAAAAAAGGCTGCCTGGTCAGTGTTAGGAGCATACAGCGATGTAATCACGATCTGTCTGCCATCCAGCGTGCCCCTCACTACCACGTATCTGCCTTCTGTATCCGTCAACGATTGTTTAATTTTAAGTGGGACCCCTGGTTGTACCTAAATTAGCACGCCCCCTGCATATGCTAAATACCCCGTAGCGTACATTTGGCCTCGCCAGCGGTGGTGTAAGTCTTGTATTTCTGATTTGGCCAAGTGCGTTTCCCGCAAGAGAGCTATAGATGTCTCTTGAGATATGAGTATATCTGATACCTACGTGATGGTGTGTGCATGCCTCACACATTCCATGTGCCAATTTTAACTGCGGACATATTTTCTAAAGTACATGAATCTACCATATGTCTCTGGCAACCCATCGAACTCACACAGTATACATGACCCCGTTCTGCACAGCTTCCCCAACATGATGACTCATGGCATTTTTTGTCAGGCGAGATGGGTGTACATTAAAAGATATCTTATAACTAACCAATACAATGACGTAAACATTAAAACAATTCCAAAAGGGTGATAGTGCAACAAGCAATCGTCCAAACCCTCATTCGTCCAAACCCTAAATAGAGGCAACAGTCAATACGACCTGTGACATACAGGTGACCAACAACATATGTGTCCTATATTCCAGAGGCTCCCCGTCCACAGGCATGGTGCAACATAACGTAATTGTCAAACAATGAGATACCCCTTTCGTGCTTCGGCCACCCTGCCAAAATCGAGAGGCCCCTTCCGCCGCCGCAGGAGAGAGAGAAGACTGACGGGAGCACAGACACAGACCTCGGCGCCGATGGGACCGCACACAGGCTTGATTCTCAGTGGCCAACGGAACGCCCTACAGGCGTTAGTGGAGATCAGTGGCTCTTTGGGAACTGAGGATGCATCAAACTCGAGCCAACGTGACCTATACAGTGATGATGAGCAGGTGTGTGGTCTGCAAAACTCGCAAGACTCGACTCGCAAGACTCGACGTTACCCCGCAGACAACTGACACCATCATATAAACGCTGCGAGACAGGATCCTTGATTGGACTGTAAACTGAGGTATTGTGATGTATATGTAGAAGTACTCCGTTGATACTGATGTGTCCATATGCGGAGGCCATGCTTCGGCCGCTGAGTCGTGTGTGGAGCGGTGAGTACCATCATGTTACTGGAGGGGAGGAAGGGGCCTGATCTTATGCTTTGCTACAGCGGTGTCAGCCCCAGTGCACGTTGTAGGACCGGCAGGGGTCTTGAGCTGGGGCACATTGTTTGCTTACGTTATATTGTCTAATAAAAGAGAGAGGGACCCAATGACCCAAAGGGGCAGGGAACCAAATGATAATTGTCAAACAATGAGATACCCCTTTAGAAATTTCAAACCCAGGCATACAATAAGCTCAAGCAACATTCATACAATTAACTAATATACTGACAGCACGTAGCAGGCAACGGAAAAATGCAGAATTATTCACAATGCGAAAAAAGTTTGTATATATATATATATGTGTGGCAAAACCATACAGTTTATTAAAACAGATTAAAACTAATAGGTCGCAATCAAAGCAGTAGTACATTTAGAAACACAAATAAAACAATAATAGATTAAAAACAATCCTAGGGACAGAAAAGAAGGAACAACAGTTCCTAATAGCTGTAGGAGAACTACAAAGGTATATTGGAGATCACTCCTGATTATTAATTATAGATCCTGTATCAGATTTGTTGTCTCCCAACCGAACCCAAAGTAGTTCTCCCTTTATGTATCAACGCGTTTCGGTGGGCAGTTCATTTTTAGCCGACACCTTCCTCAGGATAATCGATAGAACCATCCCATTAGTATAAATAAAACCTTAATTGTTCACAATGCATTTGCTTCACTGCCCAAACATCCACTTTATTTGGTATACTTCTTTCATGACAAAGCAGGCAGCGGTATTACAGAGCAGAATTGTTCTTGCTCTTAAATGATTATGTGTCGACCATAAGTATAAGGTTGCGGTATTGTCGATATCGCTAACGTAGCGCAGGAAATTTAAAAGAAGCAACGGTAAATAGGGTTGCAAGTCTTACAGTCTTGGATTCTTGATGTGTTCAAGTGCCCTCAAAATGAGGGTGCTAACGACCAACTTGATGCACCAAACACCCGGTAAATATATCTCAGCCGGTGTAAAATCAGGTGAAAAGCGTAGTCCTTATTCACAGCCACCCAAGATCGGTAGTATTACCTATACATAGACGACAATCAGGGCAAACGCCTCCACGTCGTGCGTGCAACTCAAACTGTTGTTCCTTTTTTTCTGCCAAACCAGGAATATAATTTATGGGGTTTGGTGTCCGTGTCCTAAACTATATATTGGAAAAACTACGCAAGAAGCACGACAGAGGATCACGCAGCATAAGTCTAGGATAAGAAGACAAGTACCCAATGCACCATTAGTACAACATTGGATAGCACATAAACATAAAGAAGAATACCTACGCTGGACTATTATCTCCAAAATTGAACAGGATCCACGCGGAGGGGACATGGATTTGAGATTAAGCCAACGGGAAGCTTTGCTCATAATGAAATATAACACCGCCATGACTGGTCTGAATGAAATTTTTGAAATCTTTAAGGACACCCCTTGACTTTATCCATTTTGTCCAGTGGATAGCCTTTCAGATAAGGTTTTTAGATATGTAGCTGTAACTGTATCCAATTTTACTGATTGGTATTCTACACCTTAAGCGCTAATGGCGACAGGCGCATCGGACGTGTTTACAAGTACGTGACACTTTGGCGAACAAACACTTCTGATTTGTAGTGCATGACTTAGTCAGAGCGAGTTTTTCCATCTAACATTAATTATTAAAACTAGGGGACCACGACATAGTTGCCAAATGTCATTACGGGATAGTACTGGTATGTTTCTACCAATAAAGTTTGATTATTTACAATGGCCGCTTTCCCTTTAACAACCTTCGTGGTCACGTGATCGCAATGAGATGTAGAAAGTAAGGAAGGCTGGAAAAACCCACAACTAAACTTGCGGTGCTTTAGTGATCGCAGGACGCATCAACTAGACGGTAAGCGGCGGCTCGATCTTTTGATATGCCACAGGAAGGCTGGATTAAGTGAGGCTGATCGAACCCAAGATACTTTTGTTTAATCTATCCAGGATTCGGATCGTTGTTTGGGAAATATTACCGGACTAGGGCTCAAGAAGTTTTAGCCGCCGGCAGACATACACAGCCTCGGCGGGAGTTGATGAAACACAAACCGGGTAAGCTGCCGTTAGTTGGTGTCTAACGTCAAAAAACGCACACATTTTTTTTTCTAACCAACGGGACCAACCTCCTCTTAATGCTCTCCCTCTAGGCATTCCCGCCCCACGCCCAACGTCGACCAGGTAAGCCTGTGTGTTTTGAATGATCCCCAGACAGGTAGTTAAAAAGGGTATGTGTACTGTATGTAACTGGTCTGCCTGATTATATCTTTATGTCTAGACGATTGCGAGCACATCACTTAACCCTGCCCTTGAGACACCATTACAGGATTTTGAAGGTAGGCGCTGTTTAGCCGGATGGTGGCTTTGTGTTAGGTATTAGATATGACTGAATAGAGATCCTAATTTGGTTTATGTGTCTTTTTGTTTTTGTAGATTTCATGTTGGTCCTGAGGAGAACCCCACAATAAGGGGTTCCAAACGCGTCGACCCTTTCTCCCCCCCATTGGTCTATTGTCCACATTAAATATTAGAAGGACTGTAGTAGGAAACTGTAGGAGTGATTCCAACTGACTCTGTTATACTACATTAATGAAAAAATAACTAGGGCTCATATTTATGTATATTGAAGTATCTGCTGTGACAAAGGGCCAAACCTCAGAGGTATAAGATGTTTTGTTTGTAAGTAGGTTGTATGTAGTGAGTGTTGCTGTGGTTGTGATGTAAATTTGTACAGTTAATGTTTGTTATTGTATAAAATGTATCCATTTGTACATAATCTGTATATGCACTAAAATATATTTCTGATAAAAATGAAAATGATTTATAGTAGTCAAATAAATGACTCAATAAACTAGTAACGTTAGTAAAAACGGACCGGTTAGTTTTATTCATAACAGGTTCTCTTGTTAAAAGGATTGAAACCAAGTCAAGTATTGACAGTTGTGTTGTTTTATATATAATTTGACTTAGCTTTGCTGGGTAGGAGTCAAGACCCTGTGTCGTTCCCTTATCATAATCATAGCCACACCCCGTCCTGGCTTTCTCTCATTATAACAGTTTTCCGTCTCACTCTTCTTCCTTCCCGTTAGTGTGTTTTCCCTCTCCCACTCTATCCCTCTCGGTCAACATATGATGAGGAAAAATTGGTGCCGGTCCCCAAAAATCATGCCAGTGGTCCCAACCAGAACCATGGGCTCAAGGTAAGCTTTGGTCTCCTCTACAGTCAGCTTTTAGCTGTCTGTTTACAAACGACCTCTTATGAACCATAGCAAAAATTACAGTGTGCTTTGTGCCCACCCATTTCCTACCATTGGTTAGGTTTCTTTGCAACCCTACTTGCTTATTTCTTATTCAATGGCTTTCCTTCCTTTTCTTCTGTATATCTATCCCCTGTAGTATACCTTCTTTATTATTCTTACGATTGTATGATTTGTATCTTTCCACAGCTTGCATTTAGAGATACTTTTTAGGTCAGGCCAAATACAGTGTGTTAGACCTGACACCATTGGCGTGAATCTCCCTTCCATTTTTTTGCTGTTGCCTCATGTGTTTTTGCTGGTGTTAGATGCTTTGGGCACTGTGCCACTGCTATCCAGTGCCACAGTGCAAGTGCTCCCTATTGTAAATTGATGTATGGATTAGTGATTCCATGTTTGGCTATTTTGCTTTACTTATTAGACCCTAGTCTAGTGCACTGAGTGTGCCAGGGTGTGTAATCTAAATGCTGCTGTTGGGCCTGCAGCACTGGTTGTGCCACCCACAGAAGCAGCCTTGTAAAATGTGTCTACGCTCTGCCATTGCAGAGCCTGCGTGCAGTCTGGTACTGTCATGCTGACTGGGCAAGTGCAGTCACTTCCCAGTCCCTAAACCTTCCCTTTTCTTCATATCAGTCACCCCTATGGTAGGCCCACGGGGAGGGTGCATTGTAAGTATAAGGTAGGACAAGCCCTGATGTGTGTGGCATGTCCTAATAGTGAATGACAGCCAATTTCGTTTTTCACTATTGCAAGGCTTCCTGTTCTCCATAGGCCAGAATGGGCTGTTAGAGTTATTACATTTTATAATCCTAACAACCTCAGAGAACATGGTAGAAATTAGAGTTTAGTATGCCTGAACTCAGAATAATAAAATACATCTTTTAGTGAAGTTTATTTTAATATTCTGTGTTTGCAAATACCACTTTTAGAAAGTAGGCATTTGCTTGTCTAACCATTCAAACCCGCCTCTGCTAGGTTTTGAGTGAGAGGGCTGGGGAATTCCAGGAGACAGGCTGAGTCACCTAGTGGTGAATAGAGAGATCTGCATTTAGATGGGAGGGAGGAGTTGCAGCTGAACCTTGAATAGGGCCTTGCCTGACTTCCACAATGCTGGCTTCACCCCCTGGGGAGCGGCTGATGTCTCTGCCCTGCACACTGAAAGAAGAGAAGGAGTCCTGTAAATAAAGTGCTCCAGGACTGTACTTGCCTTCCACAATGCTGGCTCCACCTCCTGTGGGGTGTCTGATATTTCTGCCTTGCACTGTGGAAGGAGAGGAGAAGTCTGGTAAACAGAGTGCTTCAGAACTGGTTTAGACTGGGCAAAGGCCCCTCTCCCCTCAGAGAACAAAGGATTTTGGGGTATAAATATTGGGACCCTGATCCCATGAAATTAGATCACTTTGAACTACAAGAAGAAACCTTTACTGAGGAGATGAGCTTGATGAAACTGAGGAGAGACTATTCCCAAGCTGAAGTGCTGCTTAGGGGATTGGCCTGCAGTGGTTGCCTTACTGCCGAAGGAAGGAGAAAGGAACTTTGTGTACTTTGCTTTCAACTTGTGAAGGATCTCCAAGGGCTTGGAATAGAGCTTGCCTCCTGTTGAAGTCTCAGGGACAACAGACTTCAACCCCCCAGCTCCCCAGAGTTTCTTGTGGAAGTGCCTGCTGCTATTTTGGGCCTTCTCAGGAACTGCGTGTCGCACGGAGCTGGAAGCGCGACTCAACGAGAAGAAGTGTGTCGCCGTCGCTGTGCCTGCCGTCGCAACTCCGGAGAAGGGTGTCGCCGCTGAAACTGTCGCACTGCACCGCATCGGAGAGAAGTGTGCCGCAACGAAGAGGAAGTGTCGCTGTCCCTGCTGCTGCCATCGCAACTCTGAAGGAGGGTGTCGCCGCTGTAGTTGTTGCACTGCACCGCATCAGGAGTAGAATCTCGCATTGAGGTCGGAGCGTGTCGCCGTCGCTGTTCCTGCCATCGCAACTCCAAAGGAGGGTGTCACCGCTGGAACTGTCGCACTGCACCGCATCGACCAAGAGCACCTCTCATCCTTGAGAAGCGTGCCCCCGTCAGAACTGCTGCCGTAGCATCTTGGAGGTCGCCGCTGTAGTTGTCGTATTTAGCGGAAGCTTCACGCATCGTGGAGAAGAGCGTCGCCGCTGGAGCTGTTGCCGTCGCATCGTAAGGGTGTTGCCGCTGCAGTCCACACATCGAACTGAGGACTTCTCGCATCCCCGAGAAGCGTGCCGCATCTGGAAGAACTTCACGTCTTTATTTATTTGTATCTGAACTTTGCCGCATTTCCCATCACTGCCACATTGCTTGCCGTGGAAGCGCAACACAACTTAAGGTACATTGACGCAGAGTGTCGCTTCTAAGAACTGAACTGAACTAAGCTTAAATCTACCATCTTAAAGTAATCATAGTGTGTGTTTTTGTCGTTTATGGTCTTGTGGTAACTCTGTATAAAGTCTACTTATTTGTTATATAAAACCTGTGTGGTGTCCATTTGTTGTGTTGTCACTGGGTTACTGTATGTGGTCATAACTGCTTAACTTACAACGCCTCTGAAATAAGCCTTGACTGCTCGTGCCACGCAACCTAGAGGGTAAGCAGGGGTTATTTTAGGAAGTGTAATCCCCTTGTCCTGACTAGAGGAGAGGGTCCCTATTTGTCACAAGTACCTATCTGTGCCAACTAGAGACCCCCAAATCTAACATTGGCAGTCAGCAGTGAGGATTCTGGATTTGCATTTGTGACTCATGTACAGTGACTGGTGAACACTACTTAGTGAGTGCAGACCATAACGATACCGCATACATTTTGGTAGATTCCTTTTTGGAGTTTTTGTTCTGTTTTTGAAAGATGCCTGATTCAGGTATCATGGGAGATACAGAATACATAGCCTCCATTGATTGTGAATGGGAATAAGAGAAGCTAGAGAGCTACAAAGTAAAGCAGCTGAAGTACTTTTGCAAAAAGTTCAATGTTTCCACCTCTGGGTTCAGAGTGAAGGAAGAATTCTACAAGGCGCTAAGGGCCTGGGTAGAAGCAAGGAAATCTCCTGAGATTGAGAAGGATGATAATGCAGAAGTACAACAGGAAGAGCCATTGGGCTCAAGAGGAAGGAACGCACCTTTCCCTGCAGGTAGCATTGGCTCTAATAAAAGTCTGTCTCCAGAGGAGTTGGAGGACAGAGAAAGATCAAGAAGGCGTGAAATGGAGATGACCAAGTTCAAGGTGACTAGGCAACTGGAAATAGAAAATAGAAGGTTAGATCTTGAGGAAAAGAAAATACAGTTTGAGCACGAAAACGTTTTGAGGGAGTTGCAGTTAAAAGCTAAAAGTTTAGAAGTTACTCCCTCTAGAAGCCGCATGCCGTCAGTACATACAGAAAGTAGAATGTATATTCCCAAGGATGTGGTGAAAGAGTTTTACAAAAATTATATTGGTCAGTGGTTCAGAGCCTATGAAGTAGCCATGTCTTCCCACCGGGTCCCTCAGAGAGATTGGGGAGCGGGGTTGTGTGGAAGGTTCCTTAGTGAGGGGCGGGATACATTGTTAGACTTGCCTTATGAATTCCACAATTCATACAGGCACATGAAAGAAGCATTGATGTCAAGATATGGTTTGACACCTGAGCTCTATAAGCAGAGGTTCAGGAAATGCAAAAAGTTAGAAAACAGTACTTGGGTTGAATATGTCACTTTCTTTTGCAGAGCATTGGATGGTTGGGTAAAAGGGCAGCAAGGTTAATGATTTTCAAGGTCTCTTTGATTTGATTGCATGGGAGCACTTGTCTGATAATTGTTTTCCAGAGCTGCGCCAGCATCTGATAGATAGCAAGCTGACTAACCCTTGGAAGCTTGCTGAGGAGGTGGACCGCTAGGTCAGTACCAGGGTCCACAAGGGTCACATGGGAGACTCAGCCAAAGGTGGGCAGGGTCCCCAGCAGAAGAGTGGGGGGGGGACAAGGGTAAACAGGAGTTCCGCAAAGGGCCCCAAAGTAGTCCCCAAGGGAACCCCACAAAAGGTTCCCAGCCTCCCCCTGAGAGAAAGCAAGGGACCCCGACAGGTAGTCCTGTTCCCCAGTGGCCCTTGAAATGTTACAAGTGTGGTGACCTGGGTCATAAGGCGAAGGATACCAGGTGCCGCCTGTTTGGTAAACAAGCACCCACTGGTGCTCCGCCCTGGCTAGTGTAACCTTGGGGGAGGAGATTGATGTCCAAGGTGGGTGGGGTCCCGCACAGATGACCTTAGTCTCTTTAGGAGACAGTGAGATGGTCTCAGAAGCTCAGCTACCTAGGAACATTAAGAAATATGGGTAGCGAGTGACCGTCAATGGCCAAAAGGTGGAGGCTCTTAGAGACACAGGAGCCAGTGTGACAGCTGTCGGGTATCACCTGGTGTCTCAAGAGCAGAATGTCCCTCATGCATTTTGCCGAGTTGTTAACGCCGACAACACAGAGTCATTGTCCAATGGCTCAGGTTCCCTTTGAGTGGGGGGTCTCTGGTACTCTTCAGGTAGCTGTGAGGCCCACCATGCCTGTTGACCATTTGTTAGGAAATGATTTTGAGAGCTCCCCTTGGGAAAAGGTGAAGAAAACAACTCACTTGAAGATGGTTGGACTGCCTGACTGGGCGTGCGTGTAGCCAGTAGGGGTTCTCAAGAGGACCTGGAGCCTGAGAGGGAGGCCCAGGACCCTGCCGTAGAGAGAAGTAGCGGGGGCGCGGAAAACCGGCCCCCGAAGTTCCCGCAGCTCAGGAGGAGGTAGACCGTGAGGGGGATGCCCTGGAGCCTACCGGGGAGAAAGTAGCTGAAATGGGGGACCTGCCTGACCCATTGGCAGCAAGAAGGAGGCCCCTCCAGGAAAGACTTTTACAAGGAGCAAAGAGAGTGCCCTTCTCTTGTGGGCTTTGCGCAATAGGCTGCAAGCCAGGCAGCAGGTAATCAGTCAGGGTCACACTTGATTTTCTTGGAGAATGGTCTCCTGTATAGTGAGCCTAAGGTTGCTGAACCTGGGTCAGCCCATGTGCTGGTGGTACCCCAGAAGTTCAGAGCCTTTCTACTGGGGCTGGCTCATGATGTGCCGTTAGCAGGACATTTGGGCCAGGACAGGACCTTCCAAAGGCTTGTCACCCACTTTCATTGGCCCCAAATGCGCAAGAGTTCTGATACTCATTGCAGGACTAGTCAGACTTGCCAGGCAAGTGGAAAGAGTGGGAGGAAGCACAAAGCTCCTCTCCAGCCATTCACTGTGGTCAGTACCCCCTTCGTGCGGGTGGGGATTGACATTGTGGGGCCACTGGACCCCAAGACAGCCATGGGCAACAGGTTCATCCTGGTCTTGGTGGACCAAGCCACCCGGTACTCGGAAGCCATACCTCTGAGGACAGTGACGGCCCCTGTGGTAGGACGAGCACTGATGGGAATTTTCTCACGAGTAGGACTCCATCGCGAGGTTATGTCTGACCGGGAGACCAACTTAATTTCCAAGTATATGAAGTCCCTATAGCAGGAGTGTGGTGTAACCTACAAGTTCACCACTCCTTACCACCCCCAAGGAAATGGGCTGGTTGAAAAGTTCAACCGGACCCTGAAGGGCATGATAATGGGTCTTGAGAAACCCATGAGGCATAAGTGGGACGTCCTCTTACCATGCCTACTCTTTGCATACCGTGAGGTGCCACAGAAATCTCTATGGTTCTGTCCCTTTGAGCTTCTCTATGGACACCCAGTCAGAGGACCTCTGAGTTTGGTTAAAGAAGGCTGGGAGCAATCTCCCAGGAAACCTCCCCAGGATGTATTTAGCTACATGCTAGCCTTCAGAAATCAAACTAGGCATTTCAGGCAAGTCACTGATGTGAATCTGGAAGCCAGCCAGGAGGAGATGAAGCGCTGGTATGACCAGAATGCCACTCTGGTAGAGCTTCAACCTGGCCAGAAAGTGTGGGTCATGGCCCCAGTGGAGCCCTGCGCACTCCAAGATAAGTGGACTGGACCATTTGAGGTTGTGGAGCGCAAAAGTCCAGTTACCTACTTGGTGGACTTGCGGTCTCCTAAGAACCCCTTGAGGTTCCTACATGTCAACCGCCTTAAGCCTCACTTAGAGAGGTCTGAAGTGGGCATGCTCTTGGCAACAGATACTGGGATAGAGGGGGAGACTGAGCCTCTTCCTGACCTTCTGTCAGCCTCAGGGCAAGATGGGTCAGTGGTTGGTGTTAACCTCTCTTCCACCCTGACCCCTGAGCAACAGAATGAAAGCCGCCAGTTGCTGGGACAGTTTTCCGATCTGTTCTCCCTGGTTCCTGGTGTCACAGATTGGTGCGTCCATGATGTGGACACAGGAGAGAGCTTACCTGTGAAGCACAAATCTTACTGGGTAACTGACAGTGTAAGGGCTTGTATTAAAGAGGAGGTCTCAAAGATGCTTGCACTTGGGGTGATTGAGTCATCTAGCAGTCCTTGGGTTAGCCCAGTGGTCTTGGTCCCGAAGGCTGCAGCGCCAGGAGCCACACCTGAACTCCGGTTCTGTGTGGACTGCAGAGGGCTCAATTCAGTCACGAAGACTGACGCGCACCCCATCCCCAGAGCTGATGAGCTCATAGATCGGCTAGGGGCTGCACGGTACCTCAGCACGTTTGACTTAACGTCTGGGTACTGGCAGATCGCCTTGACTGATGGGGCAAAGGAGAGGTCAGCATTATCAACACCAGATGGGCATTTCCAGTTCTGTGTTATGCCCTTTGGGATTAAGAATGCCTGTGCCACCTTTCAGAGGTTGGTCAACCAGGTGTTGGTTGGACTGGAGGAATTCAGTGCTGCCTACCTGGATGACATCACAGTGTTCAGTGTCAGTTGGGAGGGATATCTGCGCCACCTCTGGGAAGTGTTGATGGCGCTGCGGAAAGCAGGCCTCACGATCAAGGTGAGTAAATGCCAGATCGGGCAGGGTTCTGTGGTCTACTTGAAACACCAAGTTGGGAGGGGCCAGGTGGCACCCCTACAACCCAAGATTGAAACCATCCTGGCTTGTTAGCCACCCAAAACCCAGACATAGGTGAGAGCCTTCTTAGGTCTCACAGGGTATTACAGGAGGTTTGTCAAGGGATATGGCAACATTGTTGCACCCTTGACAGAGCTGACTTCCAGGAAGCAGCCCAAGAAGGTGATCTGGACTGACACCTGCCAGAAAGCTTTTGAGGCCCTGAAAGCTGCCATGTGCACGGCGCCCGTGCTCCTGGCACCCAACTTCTCAAGAGAGTTTGTTGTTCAAACAGATCCTTCAGAGCATGGTGTGGGGGCTGTTCTGTCACAGATGAATGAGGAGGACCTAGATCAACCTGTAGCCTTTATCAGTAGTAGGTTACTTCCACTGGAACAAAGGTGGAGTGCTATTGAGCGTGAGGCATTTCCTGTGGTCTGGGCACTGAAGAAGCTAAGACCATACCTGTTTGGAACTCATTTCCGGGTTCAGACAGACCACAGGCCCCTCAGATGGTTGATGCAGATGAGGGGCGAGAATCCAAAGTTGTTGAGGTTGCCCATTTCCCTACAGGGTATGGACTTTACGGTATAACACCGCCGTGGGAAAGAACACGTCAAAGCTGATGGTCTGTCCAGATTTTTCCACCTTAGTGAAGAGCACTCCCAGGAGAGAAGCGTGCCGCAACAAAGAAGAAGCGTGTCTCCGTCGCTGTGGCTGCCGTCGCAACTCCGAAGGAGGGTGTCGCCGCTGTAGTTGTCGCACTGCACCGCATCAGGAGAAGAATCTCGCAATGAGGTCAGAGCGTGTCGCCGTCCCTGTGCCTGCCGTTTCAACTCCAAAGGAGTGTGTCGCCGCTGGAGCTGTCGCACTGCACAGCATCGGCCAAGAGCACCTCGCATCCCCGAGAAGCGTGCCGCCATCAGAACTGCTGACGTCGCATCTTGGATGCCGCCACTGTAGTTGTCGCATTGAGTGGAAGCTTCACGCATCGTGGAGAAGAGTGTCACCACTGGAGCTTTTGCCGTCGCATCGTAATGGTGTCGCCGATGCAGTCCACGCATCGAACCGAGGACTTCTCGCATCCCCGAGAAGCGTGCCGCATCTGGAAAACCTTCACGTCTTTATTTCTTTGTAGCTGAACTTTGGAGCATTTCCCATCGCTGCAACATTGCTTGTCGTGGAAGCGCAAAGCAACTTAAGGCACATTGACGCAGAGTGTCACATCTAAGAACTGAACTGAACTGAGCTTAAATCTACCATCTTAAAGTAATCATAGTGTGTATTTTTGTCGTTTATGGCATGTGGTAACTCTATATAAAGTCTACTTACTTTTGACATAAAACCTGTGTGGTGTCCATTTGTAGTGTTGTCACTGGGTTACTGTATGTGGTCACAACTGCTTAACTAACAACGTCTATGAAATAAGACTTGACTGCTCGCGCCACGCAACCTAGAGGGTGAGCAGGGGTTATTTTAAGATTGTAATCCCCTTGTCCTGACTAGAGGAGAGGGTCCCTATTTGTCACAAGTACCTACCTGTGCCAACTAGAGACCCCCAAATCTAACACAGTGCATGCACTGTCTAATACAAAACATATCATTAGCTTACAGTGGGCTTAATCCTGTCCATTGCTTATCATTGGTTGGCTTTATTACTGCTCACATTTGCTTGCTTCTTATTCGTCAGTTTCTGTGGGCTTGTATTCATCTTCTGGTATTTGCCCCTCCCCTGGATGATGGACCCCTTACTCATGTCTTTCCGCTGCTCCCTTTTCAAGATCTACTTTTTTCTTTCAGTTTAAGCACTGTACGAGACGAGTGTGTGTATGTTCCAGCTGACTCCCTCTTGTACTTCATGCTCCTCTTTGTTACCTGTGTGTTTCTCCTCTTGCTCTCCCAGTTGCTATTCTTGCTTTCTCCCTGCCTGACCACATTCTGTTGCCCTTCTTGGTGCCTTATACTCCTTACATTGTCCATGTGCATCCCGATCCTCCCTCTGTTGTCCGTTTACTTCACCATCCCTAGAGGCCAACCACCCTTCATTGTCCATTTGCTTTCCCATTCCCGCCCACCCTCCTTTGTCGGTGTGCTTCCCCATTCAGTGCAGAGATACGCCATTGGGGTGATTCAGGCACTCTACAAAACCTATAAATAAAATGGCGACTGCCCATCCTACTTTGTCCTTGTGCTTCCCAATCCCCACCCTCCGTTGTCTGTGTGCTTTCCCATTGTTGTCTCTCACGTGTCCTTCTCTCCTCCACCCGCATCCTTCACTCCTGCATTTTCTCCTTTCGCATTATATCAACAATGCATACTTCGCACAACTTTTTATTTAATAATCTATCTCAGATTGGTAAATAAGGAAAAATGTTCACCGCATTTTGTATTTGTGTGTGTCCGTGTTGGCAAAATAAAGCAATTTTGTATTTGTGTGTGTCCGTGTTGGCAAAATAAAGCAATTGTCATATCATAGCGCTTTTTAACATTATTTTCAGCCGTACTGCTGAACTGCATGTCTAAAAACCATTGCCAAAGCAAATAGGTCCCATAGGTAAGACCTTTTGGCTCTGCCAATGCTTGTTTTTTGCTATCTGCATACCTTGTGAGTGCATGTGTATTGTTCTTTGTGGCCCAGTGTGTTTTATTTTGTTTTGCATAGCACCCCTCACCTCAAATACCAGCTCCCCGTGTCGTATCTTCCTGCAGGCATTTTTTAATGGTTCAAATCTCTTTCACATTTTCATGTTGGGTGTAGCAACACAGCTTCACAGCGCTCATCATAAGGTTTATTTATATATTGTCATCGGCATAAGGAAATAACAAAACAGTCCCCCCCCTCTTAGTAATGAATAAAGGACAAGACGATGGTTACAACAGAGGAGGCCTTTGCATTGATTGTCTAATTAGTAGCCAACGATGGGACTGGGTGGAGAATATCAGTCAGACGGAGTATGGATGGGTATTTGGGGCAAGGGAGCTCCCGAAGTTCCTTCGAGAGGAGAGCAGATTATGGGCACCAAAGCTCTCCGAACGAAGCACTCTGAGCTGTAAAGGAGAGAGAGATCTTTTCCATTCCTAATATATGCTGTACGCGGTGGAGCCCTCCTGGTGTGTAGGTATGCGACCTGTTCCCCAATGTGTGAGAATATTCTGGAGTGTAGCTCCGAGAGCTAGTCCTATCTGCTTCCCCCGTCGGGATTCTAACGGAAAGATGATAGGACTGGGCAGCCCAAGAGTGGTGTAAGCGGGGAATCTAGGGAGTAGCCTGTCTAAGTCATCTAGTATTTGGGTCCAATACATAGCAGATGTAGCAGTGTGACGTGTGAGCCACACCCCCCCAACAATCTGGCTGCACTCCAGATTGCCTTTATGTGAACGCGCCAGCTTAAGATACTAGTCGGTGGTCGCTTTGGTTGTGGTTTCTATGCTGGCCGTGTTACATGCTGTGTGTCTCACTCAATAATAAATTGGTCCCCATTCCTTCAAAGTCAATTGCTGACCTAGCTCCATCTCTTAGCATTTCTGTCCTGCGTTTGTTAGGGGCCAAGCGGGCTGGGCCAAGGAGGAATATAATGTCCCCATTTTTTAAGTCTATATTAAACTGGTCACGCTATATAGACAAGAGTGTGTTTATATGGGATGAGAATGAAGATACTTTGACTGAGTTCATTGCATGGTTGAACCTATGTGATCTACATTTGATGTTTCCTTCACATATTTGCAACTCACAGATAGAATTTTTGGATATACTGATCAAACATGACTGGTCAGTTATTTGTAGATCTTTTAATAAAACCCACTGCGCGCAACACTTTGTTGCACTATGAAAAGCTTTCATCCAACTAAACAGAAAAATAAGTCAATGTGATGGGTTTGGATTAGGTACAGGAAAAATTGGCGCTCTGGCGTGAAGTTTAGAAGTATAAGATCACAGCTCGTAAGTCCACAGTGCAGGCTGGTCAGGGGGAACAAACCCAGAAGAGAAAGCAACCCCTGCAAATGTGTGGGTAAAGGCCCACACGACAATTCTTGCACAAAGTCCTGGGCACACAAATAGAGTGTTATAAGGATTAAATGTCAAACCAAACGTATTAAACAGTGTTCATAGGAAAAAATAATGGAGGTCGGCATCCAGGGTTTCATGTGGAATGGAATATATTTCAATTTGATCAGTACAACAGAAAACAAACCAGCCGACACGTGTTTTGTCACACCATGTCAAGATGTGACTCTTCAGGGCTGGGGTTTGAAGGAGAAATCGGGTAATTAGCGGAACCGGTGAAAATTCCAACCTGGTCGCAGTCTGATGACGGTTCAACGGATAATAAAAAAAACTGAAGCCAAAAGGCAAGCGTCTCGTGATCCGGGTAATGGTGTCCATCACCCGGATCACGAGACGCTTGCTTCACACACTGTTACGGGAGCCCAGATCTCCCCAGCATTCGGACGTACCCGTCCTTTTGGTTTCAGTTCGTTTTCTGTTGTACTGATCAAATTTAAATATATTTGAGCAATAAACAGAAAAATAGTATCCCTTTCGAACAATTTCTGCGCCTGAGGCGGAATTGTACGAAACTGGATGACTACAATTCTAGATCTATTGAAATGAAGAAAAAGTTGTTGATCATAAAATCTAGCACATTTACATGATTCTATAATTAGCAGATGAAGCTGTAGAGGTTAGCCTCATCTGCTAATTATAGAATCATATAAATGTGGTAGGTTTTATGATCGACAACACCTACTACAAGAAACTAATCAAAAATAAGATGCCAATTTGGTCTTTGTGACCCGTCATTCAACCATGAATGAACAAATCCGTCAAATAATTTGGTCTAACTGGCATTTGCTGCATATCAACAGAGCTAAAACTGACATTATCCAGAAACCCATGTTTGCCTATCACAATAATAAAAAACCTCAAGGATCTCATTGTTAGATCCTACATGCCCACTAATAAAAAAGAGCCAATACAGAGAGGTATTGTAGGCATGGTTCCTATTGAAGGAAACTATAGATGCTGTACTAGTAAGGTATGTCCTTTGGCAGTAGAAGCCAAATAATTACACTTTAATGGACTAACAATTGTATGTAAAGGAATGAGTAACGGTAAAACCAAAAATATCATCTACTTGCTTATCTGTCCTTGTAATAAAAGTTATGTAGGTGAGACATCGAGGACACTTAATGTTAGACTGACTGAACATAGGTCAGCAATCAGAACTAAAAAAATTGGCTTCCCCGATGGTGTCACATTTTTTAGAACATACCCATACTGCTGATGACATAAGATGATACATTCTGGAGAGAATTGTAACCAAAGAAGGACTGCGCCCAGATAAAGTCAGAAAGAAACGCAAAGTTTTTTGGCTGGATACAGCAAATAAGGGCCTGCATTTGTATATACCCTGGGATCAGGCTATAATCTAAATAAGGTTCAAGTTAGACAATCTCTTCTGTGTCTCTTGGTAGTCTTTGTACCTGGAGATTGGCTTTCCACTTTATAAATATCGGATTTTACTAAGTTGGTTTATAGAGCTTCCCATTTTGGAGTTTATAATATAATATGCTATCTTTCGTGTCTATGTACAAAGTACCATTTCATGTTGCCAATCATCTAGCTTACCGGGTGAATTGCCACACAAAACTTGAGGTGTTTAGTATCCACACTACAGCATCCTCTATTGTGTAGGTAGCCATAATGAGAGTTTATTCGTAGTTCGGCTCCACATACTATATTGATAGTTGCCTAGTTCATGCTTTTAACCACATTAGATATGGCATATTTGTGAGCAGGAGGCTCTTTCTTTAGTGTCTGACCGTGTGTAACATAAATCAAGGAATGATCATAACATTGTTACATTACAGGAACAACTATCACTGTTAATACGATGATGAAGGTATGAAGTCTATTGGGTATGTTAGTAGACCGTCATTTATTTTCATTAAATTGCATTGTGCAGTTTTTCCAAGAAGGCTCTGACCATGTGTTTCATCAATTTTTTTGATGCACTCCCTCTCAACGTAGTTTCTGTCTGTCGCTTTTATTGGCGGTATTTAATAAAATATTAAGCATATATGGCACCATTTTTAGATGGTGCGATTGTATCAATAATATTGCTATTTTCGATATATCTCCATTACTACGCATAAGGATAGTGTATTGGAAATACTACTATGCAGATGAGTGTATTCATACTAAATATCCCGTAATATGGAGTGGAGTTTAAAACATACATTGAACATAGCGGACTGTGGTTATCTATTTCTTTGTTTTTTTCCCTGCCCAAGATGGCACGCATCACTGGGTTTGGTGTCCGTTGTTTACACGTTGAGTTAACTAGTGTTTTGGCGCGAAATCCGGCGGATTTCAATACGTTGTATACACCGTGGTGCTGTCACTATGGCAGTTCTTGAGATACATGTCGTGTCCCACATCAATCATACACGGACACCGACTTGTACATCTTAGCTCTTTATTAACACGTGTGCTTGGTTCCCTGTCCCTACTCTAACTGCCTGCTTCCTAAGTCCGCTCCTCCTCTTCCTCTGACCCCCTAGCTCCGCCCACTCCCAACTACTGGTATGCTGACTTCACAACATCTCCCCCCTTTGTAACAAAACAAACAAATAAACTGACTTCTCAGTCCATCTCCACTATCAGTCTCTGGGGTGGACGTATGTCGTGATGAGTATTCGCCAATAGTTCGTCTTTGACTAGACAAGCTCTGTTGCGGATGTCTGGAGGGATGGGGCCTTCAGTGTCTGGGGTGCCTACGGTGAGTTCAGTTTGATATCGGCAGTCTGTCCCCCATTGTGACTCTTGCTCACGTGACGCTCGGCCTCTTTTCCACGGGGATGTTACTTTAGTTCCCTTCCAAGTGTCTGTATGTGTTTTTGCTTTATTTTGCCTTGTCAGGTCGAGACCAACACTGTCTTCCTGTTTCGAGTCTGGGATGCCAGCCGGTGGAGTATGACCTGGGGAGGCCATCTTGGTATGACTCGGAGATTGAGTGGTTGCCTCGGGTTGCTTCTCCCACTCCTGCTCGCGCCGGATCCAGGCAAGCCTTGGAACCGGCTGGGTAGTTGTGTGTTTCGTTCTTGTCTGATGATGACTTGGCTCTCCGGGCGTGCCCGACTTCCTTTGCGGATCGACTGGTTGGTCCGTCTTTATTTGAGTGCTACTGGCCACGATATCTGTTTCCATTTTGTGGGACCAGGACCAGGACCTTCGAGTCAACCTTTCTGCCCCTACCCGGGGTGACGGTGTAGTCTTTGCGTCGCAATGCACCTGTGCTCGATGTGGCAGGTTGTCTGGTGGAGTAATCGAGTGTGCATTGTCATTGGGGTTAGACACGTTGTTCTTAACGGGAAAAGTGTCCCTTGGTTCGCTGATGTGTTCAGGTGCTTGGCGCCATGGCCATTGTCGGGACCACGACTCTGTCGACTCAACGGATCGGACCGAGATGTTATCTAAGTCAGAGGGGTCCTCACTCACTTCCCGCTGAGAATGTTTCTTTAAGAATGTTGCGTGTGGTCGTTGTCGGGACCACGATTCTCCTGACTCAAAGGATCGGACCGACATGCTCTCTGAATCAGAGGGGTGCTCCGTTAGTCTCCTCTGTGAGTGTTCCTTTGGGAATGTCTTACCAGGTGGTCTTCGGAACCGGGTAGTCCGTGACGAGCTGCTTTCCGTCTCGGAATTGCCTTTGCAAGGCTTCTTCGTGTGCCTGTGTCGTAACATCTTCACTGTTGTCTCATTTGGGAGATTGTTTGAAGATTCCGCGCTTGTTCCTTGCGCTTGATCCCAGGCGTTTGCCTCTTCGTTCTTTTCGTCTGATGTTACCCATCCACGCTCTGTTTCTACGTTGTCGCGGGGCCCAGGGATGCTTTGAGGCCCATGACTGTATGGATCTTTTCTTGCTTGTTGTTGTTGTGCGGGACCAGTCCGTCTTGTGTGATCTGGTTCTCCTCCCCATTTGTTTGGTGATCTAGTGTCTCTGAGCTGTTGGTGGTGCATCCTTCTGCTAGCTGTTTCCTCTGGCTCATCTTCGCCCCTTGGTGATTGATGTTCCGACGTCGATTTCCTGTCTTGATCACTGCCGCTCCTCCTATTGTTTGTCTTTCTCCCCCACTGGTTGTGCAGAATGTCATTTTGTCCAGGAGTGCAATCTGTCCCACTGGACGCTCCCTCTTTATCAGAGTGACGTGTGTTATGCGGTGACTGACTTCTTGAGGGACTCCTGGAGGATGGATGAGTCCGGGGAGTTGTTCTTTGGATGGTTGAGTCCGAGTATTCTTTGGTTCTCTCCGAGTGGCCAGACGCTGAGTAGTCTGACTCTGAGCATTCCATGTTACTGTGCCTCCTCCGCTGTCTTTTTTGTCTTTTCTCTGGTCTGCCTTCTCTCTCTCTCTTTTTGTGGTTGTTGGAATTCTGGGTTCTCTCTTCCCAGGTATTTCGAAGTTTTGTACTCAGATGCACATCCCTCCATTTGCCTCTTGTTTGGACGTGCATCCCAATTTCAGCTTTCTTGATGATTTCTTTTAGCGACCAATGTCCTCTAAGTATCTTGTGGCTTGTTTCGGGGTTTTCACAGCCTTCTATTATTCGGAGCCGAACAGCATCCTCATTCGTAAACGTGTTGAAATGACAGCCTTGAACCAGACTTTGCAACCGAATGATGAAATGCGGCAATGGTTCGCCTGGTTCCTGCCGTGCTGTGTTGAAGACCATGCGATTATGATCTACCTCTGCCTGTGCATTGAGATGGGCATAGAGTTCCTCTTGGAGTTTGTCATAAGTGTCTGCTTCTTCCTTGGAAAATGTTCTAATTGGGCATCGGCCCCCGGGACCCACCAGATGGAGGAGTAACAGTAAACATTTTCTTTCTCTTTGCTCACCGTTGGCTTTCAAAAAATCGTCCAATGCTTCCAGCCACCAGTGCCGTTTGAGGTCCTGAATCCAATCGTCACTCTGTGCCACTGGGGGCGATACTTCAAGATGTGGATTGAAACATTGAGTTACGTCTCCTCCCGCCCTGAGAGAAGGAGGTCCTGATCGGTCGTAGACGCGGGGCATTGTGCTGTCCACTTTTCCTCAGATTTCAGGTGCTTCAGTTTGTGTTCTAGCTTGAGCTTGCTCACTAGTCCTTCCGCGTTCGGTCAACATTACACCCCTGAACTTGTCCATGGTTGGTGACAATGTCGGATTTCACTTGCTTGTTGTGTGTGTTCATTGGCTACCCCACACGCGCATTGGCTCGTGCTCGTTGCTGATTCCGGAGTAATTACTTATGCTTTGTCCTTGTTTATATTTGTTTGTGGCTTCCTCTATTTGGTGGACGCGCGTTACTTCCTGACATTCGCCACTGCACATTCACTTGCGTATCCCACTGTTCGCGTTTCCACCCGTGCTGACCTTTGTTTTGTCACTGCTTGCGTTTCCACCCGTGCGGACCTTAGTTTTGTCGCTGCTTGTTCGTTGAGTCACTCTTGTGGTTGCTCGTGCTTGTTGATTGATACACTCTCGTGTTAGCATGTGCTTATTCTGTTTGGTTGCCAAGATTTGTGCAGTGTTGTCCACGTGCCGTTGTCCCGCTTACTGCTTTGCATTTACCAGCGTTTGTTTAGTGGCACATACCAAGGCTTGTTGACTTGCACGTACCAACACGTGATTGTTTGCATGCACCAGTGCTTGTTTACTTGTCTTCCCCAGTGTTTGTTTGGTCACTGCCAATGCTTGCTTCCGTTTGTTGATTTGCATGTGTCAGTGCTTGACGATTTGTGTGGATCAATTCTTTGTTTACTTGCATGTGCCACTGCTTGCTTGTTTGCATGTATCAATGCTTGTTCGCTCTTGGCCAATACTTGTCCTTACAGGCACCAATGCTTGGTGACTTTCCCTTACCAACGCTTGTCTTCTTAGATTGCTTCTTGGATTTGCATGGGCTTGTTTGTCGTCTTTTCAGCGCTTTATTATTCTTCACTTGCATTCGCCAACGCTTGTTTGCATGCGTCAATGTTTGTTCTGTTGCCGTCACCAATGCTTGCTCCACTTACAGTTGCCAATGTTTGTTTGTTCTTCACTTGCATTTGCCAATGTTTGTTTGCATGTGTCAATGTTTGTTTTGTTAGCCACTACTGCTTGCTTCACTTGCAGTTGCCAATGGTTATTTATTCTGCACTTGCATTTGCCAGTGTTTGTTTGCATGTGTCAATGTTCGTTTTGTTAGTCACTAATGCTTGCTTCACTTGCAGTTGCCAATGTTTATTTTCACTAATGCTTGCTTCACTTGCAGTTGCCAATGTTTGTTTTGGTCCACTCTGCCAATGCTTGTTTTCTTTCCCGGTGCCTGACTTTAAAATGGCCGCCGTTGCATTGCACAGAGTTGTCCTTCTCAGACGCCTGACTCTAAGATGGCCGCCGGGAATCTCGTTTTCAACGAGATTTGGGTCTTCTCTGCACGTTCCTTCGACCGGAGCCACACATTCACTCGGGGCTGCCGTTTCCACTCACCACTCGTCGTCTTCAGCCGCGATCCACCGCCAGAGTAGCTGCTGCAGGTGAGACTTCTTTTCTTCGTCCCTTGCCGCCGGAGTGGGCTCCCGGTTGGCTTTTGCTTATTTCTTGTCCACCCCTCACACGTGGGGTGATCTTCACGGCTACTGCCGCCGGGTGGGCTCCGGTGGGCGCTCTCGAGCCTCCAGGCAAGGGGTGAGCTCCGCTCTGTTCGCCGCCGAGGTGGGAACTCGGTGGGCGTTCTCACTTGCGCTTCGGCCGCCGAGGTGGGCACTCGGTAGGTGCTTTTAGCTCCACGCTCCAGCCCCACACGCAGGGCGAGCTTCAGGCCAGTTGCCGCCGGGGTATGTTCCCGATGGGCACTTCTGCTCCTCTCTAGGACTCACGCTTCAGGGGGTGATATTTGAATACCTTCTTGGCGCGCAATCGCGCTAGATCCACAACCACGGAGCTTCAGGAGCGCTTTCACTCGGCGCTCTTTCTTCTGGCGCTTCGGCGCTTTCACATTGCGCTTTCTTCTCCTCTCGACTCTTCCCGCTTCCAGGGTCTGCTGGGTCACTCCTAGGCTTCTCCCATGACGCCTCAGGGTCGCAGTTGCAGCGGAGCTCTGGACGCTCCACGCCGCGGGACGGGGCTCGTCTGGGTGGGTTTGCTGCTGTATCCCACCCTCGTCGCCAGCTGTCGTGTCCCACATCAATCATACACGGACACCGACTTGTACATCTTAGCTCTTTATTAACACGTGTGCTTGGTTCCCTGTCCCTACTCTAACTGCCCGCTTCCTAAGTCCGCTCCTCCTCTTCCTCTGACCCCCTAACTCCGCCCACTCCCAACTACTGGTATGCTGACTTCACAACAATACACTACGGACCTTCGCTATCGGACGGGAGCTCCTTGAGATCTTGACCCAAAAGAGACATAGGTACAGAGTTGAGTTTAGATCTATATCAACAATTTTGTTTTATGTGCCCCATATGAAGGAGTATACACTATAAAACATTTTACGCCACATATTTATAATCTTGTTTCTTCAGGTCATCCTGTTGCCTACATTTAGCTGTGATTTTATTGATATTACAATTCGGCGTTAAAGCTTCCAGCTATACATTAATAACAGCCTCCATCGGACTCTAGTAAGTTGCTTATATTCATCCCAATAGTTTAAATAAATATTTAGGTTGTCATCTCTATTTTAAAATGGTAATATACCGAAATTTTCGTCTGTTTATCCTATGTAGTATTTACTCATATCGATATGGATGGACTGTTCCCCGTTTGACTCTCTGCTGATATTTACATTAATAGCGGTGCTTCGCAACAGTCAGTTATTTTCCTTTTTAAAGTAAGTACATATGGCTTTTACCTGTATTTGTATAATTTCTCTATGCTCGTATAGAGACTTTAGACTAGTTACAAGTAGAGTAATACTTTGAACTTTTTAGGCTCTATTTGTCGTTTATTCATACAGATTATCGGAATTTTCAACCAACTTAGTAGTACTGCATAGCTGTGGCTAGTCCTTCAGTTTCTCCTCTTGATGTAATATTCAAGACTACCAAGAGCCCACAGTTTAAGTAAGTGTGGCATAAGTGTGGCACGATACCCCTAGGACCAAATTATGTAAATGATTAGACATATAATTAAATAGAGGTATCATTATTTCATTATATTTCTTTCAGCCTTTATATCCATTGTTTTTATACTAGCTATCGGTTTATCTGCTGAGTAAGCTGATACAACGCTTTTTTGCCTGCTGAGCAAGTCGATAAATACCGAAGTAAGTGGTGTTTTAACATCTCCAATTTTAATCATAGTTTATTGTTTATGATGATATGCTGTTCTCTCAGACGCCTTATGAGAATCCAGTAAGTAATAGGTAACTAGTTGGACCTCAATTAAAGGAATACAATAGCATACAGTTTAATGAATTAGTTTAAACTCTGAATTTAGGGCCTCTATACAATAAATGAGTTTCTGTAGTCATTCAGTCAGTTCATCTTTATTCGAATTCCAAGAATTCATAAAAGCACATTCACAGATTTACAATAGCATTATAAAATCCTTATAGAGATATCACATAATTCATTTAATACACCATAATAAACACCAAACAATTTAGCAAGGTTTCCATATAAAATGTTATGTGTTTCTGTATTATCATATCCCTTTCTGATATGTTGTTCTCTGAGATGCCTTATGAGATCCTAGTAAGTTGTAGGCAATTATTTGGACCTTGATTAAAAGGAAAATAATAGCATACAGCTTAAGAAATAAGTTTAAACTCTGAATTTAGGGCCTCCATACAACTAATGTGTTTCTGTATTATCATATCCCTTTCTATTTTTCTTCTCTTTTTCTTTTATATCTTCACATGTATATCCACATTAATCTGTTTCGATTATATTATCTTTCATTATTTTTTATTGTTTCAATCTTCTCTATTTGTATATAATGTTGTTGTGTAACATAATAGAGTCCTGTATATATTTATTTGAAAAATATGAGTGTTTTCTGCTCAAGGTAAAGTCTATATCTTTACTGACCATGTATCAAAAGTATTTATATATTTTTTGTATGTCTTCATCTTGAGGACATGTAGCCGTTTTGTTAAATATTATGGTATAGTAAAGTATTATATTCTAGGTAAATATGTATATAACACTAATTGTAACCACAATATAATAGTATGTCATGTGTTTTGTATAGTTTCAGTGCAATAGACGGTCTCCTGATGAAGGCAGTAATGCCGAAACGCGCGTAGCTTACATCTACTCATTACCTCCATCAACTCTACATCTATCATGTATTCGCTGTCAATGTTGGAATTATGCTCTGAATAGGATGAATTATTTTATCTGAATTCTATTTTTTGTATTTGGATTTGTTAATGTTACTTTATTTTTTTTATATGGATTTGTAAAAAAACGAGAAAATATGAGATTTGTAAAAAAAATAATAATTAAAAAATATATATTTTATAGAAATAATTATGCATTATTGATCACTTGATAGATTAGAATAAGTGGTTACTGCCATGCTGTGTACCTGGATTATTTTGCCAATTATTGATTTAACTTGCTATAGTCCTTTACCTATGGTGTTTCTTTCCCTATGTATAGCTTATTCATTAGGTATATAGGGGTCCCCGTTTTTTCTAAAGAGCAAGTAGGAATATAATTCAGTAATAAGCCGCTTATCTGATGTTTTGGTAACCAGCCATTTCTCATAGGTCGCGAGATGCCTTTGTACTCCAGAGCAGATCACAGGGTGAATGAGCCAATGGAGTATTTGCATATAGTGCATTCTTTCTGATTCTGGTAATGTGTAGTTAGAGAATAACAGGGCAAACATCATCATTCCTTCCAGCATCTCAACTGTCGCCATGGGGCAAATGCCCCGGGATCCATGCCCGGGGAGAAATCAGGGTTATCAAATATTTGGGTTAAGGGAGAGAGGAATGACATGAGGCCTCGTTTGGGTCCAAACCCAGACCTCCATGGTCTTCCTGGTGATGGGGGACAGGTAGAGACTCTTTGGTCAGTGTGTTCTCTTCAAGAAGGGGACCCTCCAGAGGTATGACCCTGCTATTGCCCTATCCTGAAACAGCCAACGTTTTTCCAACTCATCTCTGTTCCACTCTGCAAAGTAGAGCAGTTGTGCCACCTGATAGTAGTGCTTGAGGTTAGGTATGCCCAGGCCTTCAGCGTCTGGGGGTTGGTAACTCAGGTCTTTTAGCATTCGTGGTCTATTGCTCATCCAGACAAATGTGTTCATGACTTTCTGCAAGGTTTGTATCATCCCTGCGGGGGGGTGTCACTGAGAGGGTCTGAAAAAGGTAGATGACCTTAGGTAAGGTAGTCATTTTAAGGGCGACCACCTCTCCGAGCCACAAGACTCAGTGGTGTTTTCAGCGGGATAAGTCATTTCTAAACTGTTGAAGTAGAGAACTGTAGTTTAATGTAGAGTTTGTTTGAATCAAAGAGGCCAGCTGGATTCCCAGATAAGGAATGGATTTATGTGCTTATTGTATAAAGTATTGTGCTTTGAGTTGTGTCACTAATGTCTGAGACCTTGATAGATTAAAAACCTGAGATTTGTTGACATTAACCCCTGAAAACCTGATGTTTGGCTGAAAGTAGTCAATTTGGCTAGAAAAACCAGGAGGGCCATGTTAGGGTTATCTAAGGACACCAGGACCTCATCTGCGTACAAGCTGATTGTATGCCCCCCCCCCCCCCCCCCCAAAGTAATCCCGGTAATATAGGGGTTGTCTCACACCCATTGGGCCTGGGGTTTCATGTAGAGAGCAAACAACAGGGTGTCAGGGGGCACCCCTGTCATGTGCCTCTGCTGATGGAAAAGGGTGCAGATATCTGTCCATTCACTGTCACACTGGGGTGACTATAGCAGCTTAGCACCCATGCTCTGAATCTCTTTCCGATACTATAGTGAGATAAAGTCACTTCAAGATTCGGCCAGTGTACCTAATCGAAGGCCTTATTGGCATCAATCGTTCGTAGCATAGTCTTGTTGTTCGACCGTTTGGCTTTATCAATAAGATACAGGATGAGCTTATTATTATCGCTGCATTGTCTTTGGGGAATAAACCCTGCTTGATCTGGGTCAAAAATGTGCGGCATGTGGGGTCCAGTCTGGTGGCTAGCATGCTGGTAAAGAGTTTTATATTGACATTTAGAAGAGATATTGCATGGTATGAATTGCACTGCTGCTTGGGGATAACCGCTATGATCACCATCAACATCGAAGAGGGGTGGATCCCAGTCCGGCAAAAGAGTTCAACAATCTGGTTAAAAGCAGGGCTACGGGGTGGCGAAAGGTTTTGTTAAAAATAGGTGGGAACCTGTCAGTTTCTAGTCACTTCACAGGTTTTTGGTGGGAGATAGCAGAAACAATCTCTTCTGGGTGGCTACGTCAGTCTAGAGAGGCCGCCTATTTCCGAGAGTCGTGTTGTATTTGCCTCCTAGATATGCAGTGGGCTTTCCGAGTCTAGGGTTTGTCCGGCACAGAGTTTTTCGTAGAAATCTCTAAACGCAGAAGCTAAAGATGAATTATCTATTATCTCGCCGCCATCTGGTGTTCGTATACAGTGAACCCCGGTCACCTGCCTTTGGACTCATAGTTTGTTGGCCAGAAGGTGCCCACACTTATCCCCCCTACATAACAGGACTGTTGTGGTCAAAGTGCTGCATATTTGGCTGTGTCTAAGTCTATACCCGCTAATTGGGAGAGGTCAACTGTTAACTGGTGCCCAACACTCTGACCCCTGGTGCGTTGATGAAGATGCTCTAACTCCTTTACCTGGAGGGACAAACGGTTTCTCTTCTGATGACCAGGTGATATTAGCACAGGAATTATATTTAGCCATCGGGGGCATCGTACCAAATAAAGCACCTGGTCTAGATAAGATCCCCAGGGATGTATTCAGAGGGACGCTGATATTTAGTGTGCTTATTTTTCACAATTATTCACAGCTTTTCTGGAAGGGGCCCCTCTGCCCCCAACAGGGCCGGACTGGGAACCACAACTGGCCCTGGCAAAGTGCTTGTCCGGCTATGCTGCAAAAAGGGCCCTCTAACAAAAACGGCCCCCAGGGGCCCAAAACCAGCCCCCACCCTTGCAGCGCAGCGGGGGTTTGCCCGGTGCCCGCTATGGCCAGTCCGGCCCTGGCCCCCAATTGGGCTGGGGCTGACATTATTCCCATCATAAGGAAGGCCCTCGGAATGAAACAAGTTATAGACCCAGAATTCTTATGGCCAGCCTGCTAAAGCAGTTCTGTAGGGTCATACTTGGAAGATTTCAAGAGTGAATGGCTGGAAATTATATTTTGTCCCCCTTACAGGAGAGCTTTAGGGAGGCAACAAGCACAATCAACCAGGTATACCGGCTCCTGAGGGTGTACTGGAAGGTAGTCACTTTGGGGGGCGGTGGATGCCTGCATGTCGTGTTTGTGGACCTTTGTTCTGCCTTTGATCTAGTCCCCAGACCCACCCTGTGGCGATTGTTACAAGAGTTAGGGGTACCCAGCGATCTACTGGATATTATTGTGAGGTTACATATGAATAACTATACGCACGTGAGGTGTGATCAGGCTGGTGGGGTGACAGAACCCTACCCCGAAAGCAGAGCGGTAAGGCAGGGCTGCGCACGTGCCGCAAAACTTTTCTCTCTTCATATAAATGGCCTCATAGATTAACTGGGACAGACATATAAAAATGCTCTCAGATTGGCAAGCATGAGTCTTCCTGCCCTTCGGTTTCCTGAAATACTCTTTTACTGTCCAAATCCCTTAAAGCTCCTTGATCGTTTTGACCAATTTTATAGGGATCAGGCCTGGTAATTAATATGGGCAAGCTGAAGTATATGAGTTTAAATCCAGGGCATTCGACCAGGGCAAATCCAGTGCTAGCAGGGTCTCCGTTAGAATGAGTTCATTCCTTCACATACTTGGGCATTATAATAGCTGAACACATTGGGGTGGCAGGCTCACATTACCCACCGTAGGCACAAACTAGAGCAAGTAGTGGGGTATTTCTAATATGGTATATAGATCTCAGTATCAACCGGCAAGCCTGGCTCTGCAAGTTTACCAATTGCAGGCTTTGAGGTCAGCATCATATGGTGCAGAGCTGTGGGGTCATGTGGGTGCAACTATGCTTGACTTAGTGGAAAATTGGTTCATTAGGCAACTGGTAGGTGTTCCCATAAGTACTCCCTTGCATCCCCTCAGACTTAACCTCGGGATGAGAGTAATATCAGATAAAGTTGGTATACGCTCCATCCTGTACTGGAGGAGGCCCTGGATCATTCCAGAGCTCCATCAATACCGGGAGAGCTTAGTAGATACCCTTAGCCTTTTGGGCTCTAGCAAAATACCCTGGGTCAAGTACGTAAGATCTCTTGTGGGAGAAATTGGGCTTGCATCCTTGTAAAGTACTCCAAATGAGTAAGCAGGGATTTCTAAGAAAACCATTAAAAAGCATATTGGCTCTATAAAGATATATCAGCACATTCCCTGGAAAGTAGAGGCTCTTTGACTGATGCATTTCTTATAGTTAAGGATGTTTATAGCAGAGAAACTTCCATGGACAAGATTGAACCTCCCCTGGCCAGGCATTTGTGCTTGCAGGTACAATATGGGACCCTACACAACAATAGACCTGGTTATGTGGGACAATATCCACTCTTTTACATAGGGCTGGTGATGGAGAGGGTCCACCTCTTTCCAACAACTGGTCTAGATAGTTTACCAGTCTAATCCAATCCTAAAAGCCTGCCGTCCTAAATTTACATAAGTGTAAGTTTTTGTCAGTCAACTCATAACAATAATACCCTTAATGAAAAAGGTGTATAAGAAACCACAGAGAAATATGTGAAACGGTGAGGAAGTCCCTCACGTGCGCTACACCAGAGGAGCTACTGGCAGGGTCTCACCAGCTTGCACACGTTCCTCATCATCTGCAACTTCCTCACCTATAGAAAAGAAAATATGTCCAGTTTAAAGATAAGAGGTGAAAATAGTGAAAAGTGTATCAAAAATAGAGACTCTGTATTGTGCAAGGCATAGTATATATCTCTGAATTAAAAATTGAGTTAAGAGGCACATAAATAACGTACCCCTTTTATTCAAAATCGTGAGCTTACTCAGAAATAAAAAACAAACTGTATTGTTACAGACTAGTTTAAAGTAGGCCAACATGTTTCATTGCCTGTACTTCGTTGCGGCAATTTCGTCAAGGCTCGAGGTCGACACTCACCTCACTGGACTTCTGACTTTGTGGACAGAGTGACAGGTGGTAGCCAGGGGCCCTCGTACCAGCTTCCCACCAGGCTAAGAGGTAGTTTCTTTGTACCAGCAATCCCCTACAGCTGTGGTTCCCAAACTGCGCGCCGCGGCGCCCCGGTGCGCCGTAATGAGGTGCCAGGGGCACCGCGCACACTAGGGTGACCAACCGTCCGTAAATTCCACGGGCCTTTTATCTGTAATTTTGGCCATCACAGGGAGCAGCGCTGCTCCCCTGTGAGAGGCCTCACCCCTGCTGCTGGAGGCGCCTCGCACTCCTCCAGGAACACAAGAGCAGCCCCTCCCGCCCATTGTCATTCAGTATGCCGCTGATTGCCACTTACTGAATGACAATGGGGCAGTCTGGGGGTGTGACACCATGTGGCTGACTCCTCCTGCCTCAGTGTACAGAAGGGCATTCTGTACGATAAAAAGTAAAACGCCCACACTGCAACGTTAGAAAACACTTCATTCAAAGAAGCCTGTTAAATACGTTTAAAAGAACAGGTTATCGTTCTCTCACTGTCCTGTCATTTTAGTACTGAAGTATTTTCAATATTGCATTCATCAAAGCCATGGTTGCTCCTTTTTTCTTTTTTAAGGAACTAGCAACCATTGACAAAGCCAATAGTCCTGACTTGTTGGGGTGTAATGATACTTGCTGTATTATATATCTGGATGCAATGACAGAGACAACATAATACCAGTGAGGCAGAACACTATGCTAAGCGCAGATTTTTAGCCTAGGTGTTTTAAGCTGCGCTCTTAATTACGTCAAACACCCCCTTTGAAGAGACCCCCCCAGTTTTTTTACACCGCTTAAAGCCCTGGAAACAACACCATGTTACAGTAACCCAGTGGTTCCCAAACGTTTTTGACCTGTGGCTCCCCTGACCTAATCGGCAGTTGGCCGTGGCTCCCCACCATTTTTTTTACTGGTGGATGGGTGGGTGGTGTGTACCTCCTGTTATCTTCCTTAAAGTATTTGGGACGCAATGAAGGTATTATATTGGTTCGAATGCTTGAATTATTTTTCTCATCCACTGGCAATCACTTTGGCTGCATCCCAATCCATTGTTTTTTTCCCCAACAGAGTACCTGGTCCCAAACCCTTATTTATGCCAGCTGCTGCTTTCAGTACCTTTTGGTACTGAGACCCGCTCTGAGAAAATGGAACATTGAGTTTGGTCTGTCGTAATCAGTATCCCCAGCCTTATTTTTACACTAAAAAGGTCTGTCCTTCCATCTGTGTGCCCATCTATATCCAAACATATTCAACCATTTGCACACCTATCCACCATATATCCTTCTGTCCATCATTTCACTCATCCATCCCTCCATCCACCCTTTCACTCATCTATCCATTATTCATCTACCCATCCTTTCACCTCATCCATCTGTACAATCATCCATGCATCCAGTCTTCCACCCAGCCATCCATTCACTTACTCATCCATCCACCCACTCACTTACTCATCCATTCACCCAGTCATTTATCCTTCCACCCATTCACCCTTTCAGTCATTCATCCTCCCTTTCTCTCGCCATCCCCCTTTCACTTATCCATCCATCTACCCACCCATTTACTCATCCATTCATGAATCCATCCATTGATCCTATTACTCATCCATTCTTTCACTCATCCAACCATCAGTTCACTCATCCAGCCATCCGTTCTCTCATCCATCCTTTCACTTCACTCATCTATCCATCCTTTTGTCCATCTACCCCCTTTCACTAACTCATCAATCCTTACATCCACCCTTTCACTCATCCATCCACCATTTCACTTATCAATTCATCCATCCACCCATTCACTTGCCCATCATCTACCCTTTCATTCATCCACCCATCCATCCTTTCACACACCCATCCACCAATTCACTCGCCCATCAGCTGCCCTTTCATTAATCCATCCATCCTTTCACACACCCATCCACACTTTTACCCATCCATCTACCCTTCCACCCATACATCTACCCTTTTACCCATACATCCATCTATTTACCTTTTCTCTCATCCATACTTCCATTCATTCACCCATCCATCCTTTCTTTCATTATCTATCCATTCCTCCTTTCATTCATGCATTCATCCTTTCAGTAATCCATTCAGACATTCCTTCACTTATTTACTCACCCACCTTTTCACATTATGAGCTGAGCCTTTGTTTGCAGAGTGGCAGGCAGAAGAGTCCCATCAAGAATGAACTAAAGCAAGGGGTGGGTTGGTGGAGAGTTCACTATGCCCCTGCACATAGGCAGACTGAAAACGTAGAAGTCATGCATGATGCACAGTGCCAGGATGTGAGGTTACTGCTGTGGTTCCCAAACTGTGCGCCGCGGCACCCCGGTGCGCCGTAATGAGGTGCCAGGGGCGCTGCGCACACTAGGGTGACCAACCGTCCGTAAATTCCACGGGCCTTTTATCTGTAATTTTGGCCATCACAGGGAGCAGCGCTGCTCCCCTGTGAGAGGCCTCACCCCTGCTGCTGGAGGCGCCTCGCACTCCTCCAGTAACACAAGAGCAGCCCCTCCCGCCCATTGTCATTCAGTATGCCGCTGATTGCCACTTACTGAATGACAATGGGGCAGTCTGGGGGTGTGACACCATGTGGCGGACTCCTCCTGCCTCAGTGTACAGAAGAGCATTCAGTACGATAAAAAGTAAAACGCCCACACTGCAACGTTAGAAAACACTTCATGCAAAGAAGCCTATAAAATACGTTTAAAAGAACAGGTTATCGTTCTCTCACTGTCCTGTCATTTTAGTACTGAAGTATTTTCAATATTGTATTCAACAAAGCCATGGTTGCTCCTTTTTTAGGTTTTGCCTGGCGAAAACGCTGCGAAAGCAGCGTTTCGCTAGGCGAAAACCTATTGAGTATAGTATGGGAGGCATGGACGTCCCCCGTCTTCCATTGGCTAGCTCCATAAATGGAGGTTAGCCATTGGAAGACGGGCCTGTCCGTCAATGCCGGACCAGATTCGGGGGCGTTCCCGAGAATTTTTGGCGTTTGGCTACGTCAGTCTCGGGAATGCCCCCGAATCTGGTCCGGCATTGAAGGCACCCGCCTTCCTGCTCGGGCCGCGCTTTGAACGGGTATGCAACGTTTTGCTGTGTCCCTGAGGCTAGTACGACTCCTAGTGTGTTGGACACTGTGTGCATCGTAGTCCTTATTGGTAAGAAGCTGAAGCGAGTGCACTAAGAACTGTACGTTGGGATGAGGAGAACTGGGCGCTTCGTATTCTGCATCCGAGCGCCTGGGACACAGCCACACCCCTCCTGCATCTAAAGCCAGCCGGACGCGTCACCAGGTATGCCTCGCCCCCTTTGCTCTGGCCAGCGAGACTGTGCGCACCTTACCAGCCAGTAAGAGGCATACGCTGCAACCGCGCGCTGAGAACAGTGCGCTTCTGATACGGTTGCTGGTACTCCTCACACCTGCCTTCCACAGTGTTCGCGTCGTACGCCGGCTCACGCGAGAAGCGTGAGCTTTAGTAGGGCACCTCCGTTGAAGCCATACGGGACGTACGAGAGCGCTGCGAAGCGCACCAAGACCAGAGAACTGCACAATGGAACGAAACCTTGCCTTTTTTAAGACCTACAAGTACCTGTTAAGACCTGAACAACGGGATCAGGGAGATTAGCTGGTGTGAATGCTTTGTCCGGGCCCATTGTCCTAGAGTTTCACAAAATGTGCACCGTGCATGTATTGCATTTAAGCTCGTGGCTAATGCATTTTATTCACTTGGTCTCGGTCCTAGAGTTTCACACAATGTGCACCGTGCATGTATTGCATTTAAGCGCGTGGCTAATGCATTTTTTTCACTTGGTCTCGGTCCTAGAGTTTCGCACAATGTGCACTGTGCATGTATTGCATTTAAGCGCGTGGCTAATGCATTTTTTTCCACTTGGTCTCGGGTTCTCATGGGGATACGCATGAGCCTGAGGGTTCAAACCTGTCAGCTGGCTTGATTTACTCTTCTTGCAGGTCCTTTTTAAACAACTAATTCGTCACTCTACATTTTAGAAGCACGATTTTCCAATTCTAGCTCAGTATTGTGAACACCATTGTTTTAGCCTAAAATGGATGCAGTTTTGCTCAAGGAACGGTTTAATTCCCCCGCCCTTCTTCAAACCCCCCCTCCCGTTGCTATGATGAGGATTATTTTGCTAGTGCATTCTGGGACTGCAGATGTAGACTGCGGCAAAAATGTTGGTATGCACCTGGAAAAATTATTTCCTGGTCTCCTGCCTAAAATAAGATATAGTATTGTAGCAAATCAGTTAAACACCTTAAAATATAACAAAAACAAAAGGTTTCTTGAATATATTATTATTATTATTATATGAAATTTGTAATGCGCTCAGATTACCCGGGGGCATCCCGGCGCAACAGACCAAAGAAGGAGGAACTCGATAACTCACTACTGTGGAAACAAGTAGGTTTTAAGAAGTTTCCTAAATATTAGGATCTTGTGCTCTGAGCGAATCTTAAGGGGCAGAGAGTTCCACAGAGATGCCACCTGAACCGAATATAATGATCCTCTTTTTGGTCATTTTGTAAATAATGGGCATTTTAAAATAGCCTCGTATCCCAAGCAGGCATCACCATGAAATCGATGATTTTTGATCTTCTGGTTAGCAAGCAACCTGGTGAGCTATTGCGGCAGCAGCAGACATGTTCCTGTCAGCTGAAAACGTACACATTGTTTTTGAGTCTGTCAAGATCCTATAAGCAGGTCATCTGATTTGAACATCTGCTCTGTAGATATTTAGCAGTGTTTCCCTCCGTTACAATCACCCCCCCCTCGTTTTTGTGTCCTTCTGCCCTCTGTCTGCCTCATGTTTTCTGCCAATCTGCCCTCCGTTACAATCATCCCCCCCTCGTTTTTGTGTCCTTCTTCCCTCTGTCTGCCTGGTGTTTTGTGCCGTTCTGCCCTCCGTTACAATCATCCCCCCCCCTCGTTTTTGTGTCCTTCTGCCCTCTTTCTGCTAGTGTTTTGTGCCGTTCTGCCCACCCTTAGAATCACCCCCCCTCGTTTTTGTGTCCTTCTGCCCTCTGTCTGCCTCGTGATTTGTGCCGTTCTGCCCTCCGTTAGAATCATCCCCCTCTCGTTTTTGTGTTCTCCTTCCCTCTGTCTGCCTGGTGTTTTGTGCCGTTCTGCCCTCCGTTAGAATCATCCCCCCCCTCGTTTTTGTGTCCTCCTTCCCTCTGTCTGCCTGGTGTTTTGTGCCGTTCTGCCCTCTGTTACAATCATCCCCCCCTGGTTTTTGTGTCCTTCTGCCCTCTGTCTGCCTGTTTTTTTGTGCCAATCTGCCCTCAGTTATAATTGTTTCCCCTCGTTTTTGTGTCCTTCTGCCCTCTGTCTGCCTGATGTTTTGTGCCGTTCCTCCACCTGAACTGAGCCCTTTAAAATAAGGCCATGCTCCAAAAAGTACTGTAGCCCCCTGCCCTGAACCATAAAAAACCGCCCCCTACCTCCGTGAAGTACTCTGACTCTGCTCCCTACCCTCCCTTGGCGCCTAAAACTGCAAGAACCAGTTGCCAAACCTAAGGACTTTGATTTACATGCGTTAAGTAAAAGATACAAACAGGAAAACAATTGAAATGTACTAGATGTAGTCACACAAAGAAGAGACTGTTGATTCTCGTTATATTTCTATACACATATAGAAGGGATATGAATAGATGTACTGCAAGAGTCACATAGGAATGTTAGAGTAGAAAGGTCTACTGCATATACTAGTGAATACAGTCATCTCTATATACAGAAACAATTAGTTATATTTAGAGGGGTCGGGTGGGACGCAGTGGGTGGATGGATGCATGATGGATGGATGTATGCATGATGCATGGATGTATGGGTGGATGCATGGATGGGTTGTTGGTTGGATGGGTTGGTGGATTGCATAAATTGTTGAGGGATTGGCTGTATATATGCATCTATCCATCCACCCATCCATGCATCTATCCATACACCCTTCAATGCCTGCACCAACTCATCTATGCAAGCATTACAACAAGAGCCCGCAGCTCTCCTTCGTTTCTCCTCGCCCCCTTCCCTGAGCCCGCAGCTCTCCTTCGTCTCTCCTCGCCCCCCCTTCCCTGTGCCCTGCCCTGCTATTGTAAATGACAATGCCACTTATTTATGTTAAAAAAAAACCTAAATAAAAATAATGTCAAGAGCAATGCCAATAGCTCTAACTTTAAAAACTGCAAAACCATTGCATTGTAAATGCTTGTTTTTTTAAGGAACTAGCAACCATTGACAAAGCCAATAGTCCTGGCTTGTTGGGGTGTAATGATACTTGCTGTATTATATATCTGGATGCAATGACAGAGACAACATAATACCAGTGAGGCAGAACACTATGCTAAGCGCAGATTTTTAGCCTAGGTGTTTTAAGCTGCGCTCTTAATTACGTCAAACACCCCCTTTGAAGAGACCCCCCAGTTTTTTTACACCGCTTAAAGCCCTGGAAACAACACCATGTTACAGTAACCTCACATCCTGGCACTGTGCATCATGCATGACTTCTACGTTTTCAGTCTGCCTATGTGCAGGGGCATAGTGAACTCTCCACCAGCCCACCCCTTGCTTTAGTTCATTCTTGATGGGACTCTTCTGCCTGCCACTCTGCAAACAAAGGCTCAGCTCATAATGTGAAAAGGTGGGTGAGTAAATAAGTGAAGGAATGTCTGAATGGATTACTGAAAGGATGAATCCATGAATGAAAGGAGGAATGGATAGATAATGAAAGAAAGGATGGATGGGTGAATGAATGGAAGTATGGATGAGAGAAAAGGTAAATAGATGGATGTATGGGTAAAAGGGTAGATGTATGGGTGGAAGGGTAGATGGATGGGTAAAAGTGTGGATGGGTGTGTGAAAGGATGGATGGATTAATGAAAGGGCAGCTGATGGGCGAGTGAATTGGTGGATGGGTGTGTGAAAGGATGGATGGGTGGATGAATGAAAGGGTAGATGATGGGCAAGTGAATGGGTGGATGGATGAATTGATAAGTGAAATGGTGGATGGATGAGTGAAAGGGTGGATGCAAGGATTGATGAGTTAGTGAAAGGGGGTAGATGGACAAAAGGATGGATAGATGAGTGAAGTGAAAGGGTTGATGGATGAGAGAACGGATGGCTGGATGAGTGAACTGATGGTTGGATGAGTGAAAGAATGGATGAGTAATAGGATCAATGGATGGATTCATGAATGGATGAGTAAATGGGTGGGTAGATGGATGGATAAGTGAAAGGGGGATGGAGAGAGAACGGGAAGATGAATGACGGAGAGGGTGAATGGGTGGAAGGAGAAATGACTGGGTGAATGGATGAGTAAGTGAATGGATGGCTGGGTGGAAGACTGGATGCATGGACGATTGTACAGATGGATGAGGTGAAAGGGTGGGTAGATGAATAATGGATGGATGAGTGAAAGGGTGGATGGAGGGATGGATGAGTGAAATGATGGACAGAAGGATATATGGTGGATAGGTGTGCAAATGGTTGAATATGTTTGGATATAGATGGGCACACAGATGGAAGGACAGACCTTTTTAGTGTAAAAATAAGGCTGGGGATACTGATTACGACAGACCAAACTCAATGTTCCATTTTCTCAGAGCGGGTCTCAGTACCAAAAGGTACTGAAAGCAGCAGCTGGCATAAATAAGGGTTTGGGACCAGGTACTCTGTTGGGGAAAAAAACGATGGATTGGGATGCAGCCAAAGTGATTGCAAGTGGATGAGAATAATAATTCAAGCATTCCAACCAATATAATACCTTCATTGCGTCCCAAATACTTTAAGGAAGATAACAGGAGGTACACACCATCCACCCACCCACCGGTAAAAAAATGGTGGGGAGCCACGGCCAACTGCCGATTAGGTCAGGGGAGCCACAGGTCAAAAAAGTTTGGGAACCACTGCCCTACAGCATTGTTCGTTGACTTGAATATTCCGCGTCCTCGCGTTCGCCGAGCTTCGTCTGGTTCCAAATCGGCCTAACATATGGACGCGGTATTGAGATACTCCCTCACTTGACTCTAGGACACTCCACGCCACTAACTTTTAGCTTTGCTGAACAGCAGCCAGCCACACTGGTGTAAAACATCATAAAAACACATCGCCCAAACCAATAGCTCTTGTATAAGCAAGACCAGGGCTTTAAGAGGGCCGGGCCAGGCCGGTGCTCCAACAGTTCTAACAAGCATTTACAATGCAATGGTTTTGCCTTTGTTAAAGTTAGAGCTATTGGCATTGCTCTTGACATTATTTTATTTATTTATTTTTTAACATAAATAAATGGCATTGCCATTTACAATGCCAATAGCTTAATCTCTCGCAAATGCCACACACAAACACCCACAGAGAGCCCCCCACACACACACAGAGCCCCCAACACACACCCACACAGAGCCCCCCACACACACACCACACAGAGCCCCCCACACACACAGCCACACAGAGCCCCCCCACACAGAGTCCCCCCACACACCCCCCCACACACACCCACACAGAGCCCCCACACACTGCGAGCCCCCCCACACACTGCGAGCCCCCCCCCCACACACACTGCGAGCCCCCCCCCACACACTGCGAGCCCCCCCACACACTGTCTGGCAATGTACATCAGGCTCTCAGAGTTCCATACAGCTTTGGAGAGAGTCATACAGCCTGTATGTACACTCTGTGCATGAACAGGCGCCGCCGCCCGTGCGGTCCTCTCCGATTAATGGAAGTGCTGTTAATTGCCGGTTTGTGTTCGCGCTGAGTCTGCAGTGGGAAGGTTTGCGGTGGAAGTTTTTTTAACACGATAGAAAGTCTGTTTGGGAGCGAAAGCGGTGGCCACAGCAGCAGACAATGGAACACAAGTCACCCTTTTGTATGAGCAGGTCTCCCGAGGCACTCAACAACAGATCGACAAAGTGTGTGTGACTAAGTGTCACATGTGACACTTAGTCACATGTGACTTAGTCACATTGTGCAGTCATCCGTGCACAAGCCCTGGTGCACGGATGAGGCCTGTGTGGCTGGAGATGGGGATGCTGCCTTCCGTCCAGGCAGGCAAACGTGGGGTCCCCACTGGGATGAGATCTGGCAATAATCTGGGACGCATACAGTGGCTTCTTGGAGTGCATAGTTTTTTAAAAATTGTATTTGTATTCATTAGAATGCACATTTTACGCCGTTTCTGAATCGAGTATTGAGTATATTCGGTTAAGGCTAACTGAAGACTCCTCTGAAGTGACACCATTTAGGAGTCCCAGGCAGCCATTTAACCACAGTGCATTCTGGAAGCTGTAGTCCCAGTTCCCAGCTGTCCTAGGGATACAGATTACAATGATTTCGAGAATAAAAAACTGGATGGAATATGGGAATAGGTGTACTACACACCCGAGGGTCCATGTCTCACTGTGACGGTCCATGACATAGTCAAGTCAAGTCAAGTCAAGTCATAACATTTATATAGCGCACTACATACCCAGAGGGTTTCAAGGCGCTTAGGAAGGGGAGGTGGATTATTTGTCAAATATCCACGTTTTAAGCTGCTTTCTGAACGCTAGGTGATTCTGGGTGAGGCGAAGGTAAGCGGGGAGTGAGTTCCATGTTTTGGCAGCCAGGTATGAGAAGGATCTGCCTCCCATGGTGGTCTTGTTGATGCGAGGTACAGTGGCGAAGGCTTGGCTGGAAGAGCGAAGTTGGCGGGAGGGGGTGTAGAAGGACAGTCGAGAGTTGAGGCAATCTGGTCCGATGTCGTAGAGTGATTTGTGTGCGTGGGTAAGCAGTCGGAAAGTAATCCTCTTAAGGACGGGTAGCCAGTGGAGGTCTTTAAGGTGACCAGAGATGTGTTCGTTGCGTGGGATGTCTAATATGAGCCTGGCTGAGGCGTTTTGGATTCGTTGTAGTTTCTTCTGGAGTTTAGCGGTGGTACCTGCGTAGAGGGTGTTTCCGTAGTCCAGTCGGCTCGTGACTAGAGCGTGGGTGACTGTTTTCCTTGTTTCGGAGGGGATCCAGCGAAATGTTTTTCTGAGCATGCGAAGAATGTTAAAGCAGGAAGAGGATACGGCGCTGACTTGTCTGTTCATTGAGAGTGAAGAATCCAGGATGACGCCAAGGTTCCGTGCGTGGTCTGTCAGGATGGGTGCATTTCCGAGTGCTTCTGGCCACCAGGAGTCGTCCCATGCAGAGGGGTATTTACCTAAGATGAGGACTTCTGTTTTGTCTGAGTTCAGTTTCAGACGGCTTTGTTTCATCCATTCGGCGACTTCTTTCATTCCTTCGTGTAGGTTAGTTTTGGCGGTGCTGGGGTCCTTGGTGAGAGATAGGATCAGTTGAGTGTCATCCGCGTAAGAGATGATGTTGAGGTTGTGTTGGCGGGCGATGGCCGCGAAGGGGCTCATGTATACGTTGAAGAGGGTGGGACTGAGTGAGGATCCTTGTGGTACGCCGCAGATGATTTCAGAGGCCTCGGACTTGAACGGTGGGAGGCGGACTCTCTGGGTTCTTCCGGTGAGGAACGAGGTGATCCATTCCAGTGCCTTTCCTTGGATTCCGATGTTTCTGAGGCGCTGTAGAAGGGTGCTGTGGCAGACTGTGTCGAAGGCTGCGGAGAGGTCGAGGAGGATGAGGGCGACGGTGTCTCCATTGTCCAGTAGAGTTCGAATGTCGTCTGTTGCTGCGATGAGTGCGGTCTCAGTGCTGTGTTTGGCTCGGAAGCCAGATTGTGAGGGGTCGAGTGATTTGTTGGCTTCGAGGAAGGCGGCGAGCTGGTTGTTGACAGCTTTCTCGATGACTTTGGCCGGGAATGGAAGAAGCGAGATGGGGCGGTAGTTTTTGAGTTTGGTGGGGTCTGCTGTTGGTTTTTTCAGAAGGGCGGTGAGTTCAGCGTGTTTCCATTCTTCTGGGAAGGTAGCGGAGTTGAAGGAGCAGTTGATGACGTCTCGGAGGTGCGGAGCTATGACGGAGTCTGCTTTGTTGAAGATGTGGTGGGGGCATGGGTCTGTGGGGGATCCAGAGTGGATGGAGTTCATCAGGCGGATGGTGTCCTCAGTGGAGATTGGGTTCCAGGCGTTAAGGGTGTTAACGGGGGGAAGATGGTCGGCTGATGGTAGGGTGGGTTGCCTTCCGGGTTGGTTGTCAAAGCTGTTGTGGATGTCAGCAATCTTGTAGGATGTGCATGAGTTTAATCACAGAGCCAGGAGGCCCCAAGTCATATGAATACCTCCAGACAGTCTTGGCTTTTTTAGACAACGACGCTGTGCATGCTGGGATCTCGGAGGCTAGATACATCATCGCCTTGGCTGAAAAGCCAGAACGTGAAGGTGTCACGCTTGGCGTGGTGGGTGTCACGCATTGTACGTGTCTCTTTGACAGACAGCTATATGCTAATGATTAGTTCTGTCAGCATGTCAGCGAGCGTCATAAAATAAAATGTCATATTTGATACCAGTGTCCAGGGATCATCTGTTGCACCCCCCACCGAAGAGACAGAGACTCCATCCTGTTGCATTTAATGAATACACCAACCTGTCGTTCATTATTGCTTCACACCGTGAGGCGCCCATTAAGCTGCCAAAACCACCCAGCTCCTCCCTGCACTCAGTCCGCTGGGGTAGACTTCCTATGTGAAACACCCCCCCCCCCCTCCACGACTGAAGTGAAAACCTATATGGGCGCAAGGCAGGTGTGCCCCTCTCAGGATTCCGCGGCCCGTCTCGTTGCTCTGGCAACGCCTCATTAGTGCACCCCGGGACCGGACGGCGCTGAGAGCAGGCACTGTGGGCTCTTGTGTTAAGTGTGTCCGGCACTGCAAACAGTGGCAGGTTCTCCGCTGCGTGTCCCTTCCTCATTAAACCCTCGGGTGCAATCAAAGAAGCAGCTAATGGGTGGACAAACCACTTGAACACAGCAGCCCGAGGCGCCCCCCCCCTGAGGGAGTGGGGGTGAGGCTGCACCCCGGGCCAGGCACTTATGGCATTCCTGATGAATGCAGTGCACCGATCCAAGGCGTGCTCTTGTTGTCACGAGCAAACACAAGTGTTTACCTTTCTCTTGTCTTCCACAAGTCTGGTACCCCTCTACCCGCACCCACATACGTGCATCTAAAGCCCCTCATTCGCGCGGAACTGAAGCCCCCTCCTTAAGAGCCCCCTGTGCCGCCAGAGTTCAGTGACTAAACAATGACCCTATGTCACCGGACCCCAGACTTGGTGTTCCCCCTCTCATCTAATTGCCTTTTTCAATCTTGGCGATAGTTCCTCACCACCTATGAATTCAATTCCATTTTCATACCTTGGGATCATTTTAGAGAACAGGCTTAAACTCCATGTGATCAAAAAAGGAAACAATCTCTGTTCTGTAAAAAAAAGTTTACATTTTTGGAGTATTCAATACGTACACAACAAACAAAAGAGACCGTGCTTAGCTACGCCATACCTACACCCAGTGCTTAATTTGTAATAGAATGAGTGCCGGTGCCCAAACCTGCTGCCCATCCAATAAAATATCGGTGCACGAATACCAAGGCTGCACTGTCCTGCTTCCACCTTGTGTCTCTTTAATCCACTTTCAGACACTCCCTGCCCCTCTCTCACTCTTACAGACGCCTGCTGCCTCCCTCTATGCCGTTTTTCCATCTTTCCGGTAAATGTAAGATGCAGGAAAATAAGTGCTGGTCCCCAAAAATAAGTGTAGGTGGCCTCCAGTGGCAATCACTGTGTAAATTACGCACTGCCTACGGTGCACTTTGAGAACTGTAACAGATAACTTAATAAAACTTGGACAAAAATGGAACAAATCGTCAGCCTGTGGAGCGCATAGCAGTAGAAAAAGACTACAGAGTTCACATGGCTTCAGTGCTCCACAAAGTATTTGAAAGATAATTGTGCTCCGTTGTGAAAATATGAAAAGCAGTGGTTGCTTTTTGCCAGTCTTCTGCACCCAGCATAGCTATGCAGAGTAGCTAGACACTTTCCATGTCGTGCCTGGCGTCCACACCCAAGACTGATACTTCATACCTTTTGATTCTCACTTCACCACAGTTTCAAGCAGGTTCGTTGTATTTTTCAGCCTACATTTCGTACAACTGTTGAGTTGAAGGAGCCAGAAAGATTATCGTGCACTGTGGTCCGGACCACTCCTTCCTTTCATATAGCGCACTCTGGTCTCCACTCTTCAGCTTCACTCAAGCTCGCAGCGCTTTGAAAATAATCGTAAAATGGGCGCCTAGGAACTGAAAAACACGCACACGATGGACAGAGAAAGTGTGTGTGTATTCTCCCATAATGTTGGTAGGTGTGCTGTTTTCCACAAGGAATAGGAGCCCCAACCTAAGAATTGAAGGGAGCCACAAGAACTTCAGGAATTTCATGAAAACTGAACTTTTCAGACTTGCCTTCAACTTAGATCATGGCTTGCATCATTACTTCCGCCCCTTAATAATGCCATGCCGCACTACTTGACCTATTCGTGTACGCTACCATTAGCACTTCTGTTAGAGGAAGTAGCGGAGTGGTGGGAGGGGGATCGGTCGCACGTGTAGTCGACCCCCTACGGCCGCGCTTCCCCCAAGTTTAAAACGGGCACAACCTATTTTTTGTTCCTATTGTGAAGCGCTCTGACGTCTTCGGGTAAAGTCAGCGCTACATAAAATTGCATAAATAAATAAATCTATAAATAAAGCTGCGTATTCGCCTAAACTTAATGGATGCGGGAGGGGGGCGGGAACGGGGCCGGAGACATGGAGAGCGCTTTGACGCCTTCGGGTAAAGTCAGCGCTACATAAAATTGCATAAATAAATAATCTATAAATAAAGCCGCGTATTCGCCTGAGCTTAATAGATGCGGGAGGGGGGCGGGAACGGGGCCGGAGACACGGAGAGCGTGAGAGGCAGCGGGAGGAGGGCGGGAACGGGGCCGGAGACACAGAGAGCGTGAGAGGCAGCGGGAGGGGGCGGGAACGGGGCGGGAGAGGGGGTGGGAACGCGCCAATAAATAAAAGCAAGCACTCACCTGGACTTCTTCCGGGTGCCGTCAATGCCGGAACAGATTCGGGGGCGTTCCCGAAGGCTTTTGGGTGACGTAGCGTGACGTCCCCAAAAGCCAAAAATTCTCTGGAACGCCCCCGAATCTGGTCCGGGATTGACGTACAGAGCCATCTCCCAATGGCTAGCCTCCATTTATGGAGCTAGCAAATGGGAGAGTGGGGACGGTCCAGTCCCCACACACAGAAATCATTAAGTTTTTCCTAGCGCATGCGTACTTCGTACGCATTGGCTAGGCAAAATCTAAAAAGGAACGACTCCTGGCAGAGTCCTTCTGGGGTAGCACAACCCGAATTTGGAACTTACTACCCCCAAACCTTCGCACTACTACCTCACTGGTGACCTTCAACACGGAACTGAAAGCCCTCCTCCTTTAACAACCAAATTGATTGGGATTTAATTAGCGCTGCTTTTCACCCGTAAGGGTATCCAGGTGCTAACGATACTTTAGCTAAGGCATTGCAGCCAATCCCCCTCAATTGAGAACATGCTCACTCACCTCTTGACATAGAACTACACTACCTCCACTTCATCAGGTGCTTACAATTGTTTTATTGCGTAACTTTCCTCCTTTGTAATTTTGTAATCCCAGAGTTTATGCAACTATACTTGGCAACATTTGCTCATTCTTGAACCCTTTTAGCGACATATACCTACAGTAAAGAGCTCTGGCACCTTTAGGCAATGCACAATTAAAAAAATTAATGAACCTCCCATCCCAATGAGGCCGTTATCTGATAGCACTTTACACACTTAAAACGTAACTTTGTAAACAGGAAAATACACTTTACACACGGTCCCTTAAAGCGCGGTCGCTCCTGGATGCGTACACGCATTATTACCAAGAGCAATCCTCCATGCCACACGGAGGATGCCTGCTGGGGGACGTGTGTGCACTCAGAGCGCAATCATTTCCGGCGCGCTCGCGGCTCCTCCAATCCATCACTAGCAGTGTATTAAGCAACAGGGGGCCGGGCAGGGCGCATCCTCCAGGAAGGGGCGTTGGCAGTTGGCGCTCTGTTTACTTTGGACCAGGAGCACATCTGTCATTAAGCACTGCAGGGCGGTCCCAGCGGGACGCTCATCTTTCAGTACCGGGGTCCGGCTGTCAATGGACAGGCTGCAGGAGGGAGCGCCATCAATAGGTTAGCCGGAGCTGGGGGGAAATCCTGGCCTGGGGCAGCTTTGGGCTCTGACAGGAGCATCCTCGTCCCGGTGCACCGTGGGAACTGTTCGAACAAACTTTTTGAAGCATATTAGATAAGCGTTTTCAAGTGTGGGGCAAGGCTGCCCCCACAACCATATCACAGCGTGTATCCTTACATGGAATACCAGGATGCTGAAATGGCCAGTCCAGGCATGCTGAGAAGAGGCAGATTAGCCAGGGCTGGGTGCACGGGGCCAGGCTGGGCATATTTGGGCCAGTTAATGTGAGGTTGGGGGTCTTCTAGTGTTTCTCTGAGACACTTTGAACTCTGTAACCCGGTAGAGAAACTCCAGAACAGGGTGACAGTTCCCGCGTGCTAGGTTTCCGTATACAGGACCTCACACAAGAAGGACGAATGAGCAAGGGCTAGGAGCCTAGGCAGCAGGCCTCTGCGGAAAAGGAACGAGTCCGCGTGAGCTAGCTAGGCACTCGAGTACAATCTCTCTGAGGCCTACCAGGGCCTCTCAAGCAAGAGAACAGTTAGTATGGCTGGGTATACACGTACATTCTGGGAAAAGGGACAGCGTGAGCTACTTACCACTGTTTCACTCACCGCACCCTCACACTGACATGCCTTTTGCTGCTCCCAGCTTTACCATGACTATCCCTTATTTTTCATCTATGTGAAAGTCTGAGGGAATCATACCGTACAATTTACACCCTCGCTCTGAAATCGAGCGTGAAAAATCTGCAGTGCAAATAACTATTGAGCCTGATTCCTCTGAGTCTTTTTAAAGAGTTCTGCCCAAATTATGTTGAAACATGCACAACAGTTTTATCTGTAGTCAATGCGGATGCGTTATTATCGAATTTTCAAGCCTCTTGATGTAAATATTGGTCTACTTACAGAGACGCACACCCAGCTGCAAATGTATAATTTAATTGTTTCTGCAAATGTATAATCTAATTGTTTATCAAACTGCTGGACATAATTTTAATAAATAAAAAAACCAACGTCTGCTGTTTTATTTCTAAATTGACGCCTTCGGGTAAAGTCAGCGCTACATAAAATTGCATAAATAAATAATCTATAAATAAAGCCGCGTATTCGCCTGAGCTTAATAGATGCGGGAGGGGGGCGGGAACGGGGCCGGAGACACGGAGAGCGTGAGAGGCAGCGGGAGGAGGGCGGGAACGGGGCCGGAGACATGGAGAGCGTGAGAGGCAGCGGGAGGGGGGGGCGGGAACGGGGCCTGAGACACGGAGAGCGGGAGAGGGGGTGGGAACGGCCAAAAAATAAAAGCAAGCACTCACCTGGACTTCTTCCGGGTGCCGTCAATGCCGGAACAGATTCGGGGGCGTTCCCGAAGGCTTTTGGCTGACGTAGCGTGACGTCCCCAAAAGCCAAAAATTCTCGGGAACGCCCCCGAATCTGGTCCGAGATTGACGGACAGAGCCTTCTCCCAATGGCTAGCCTCCATTTATGGAGCTAGCCAATGAGAGAGTGGGGACGGTCCAGTCCCCACACACAAAAATCATCAGGTTTTTCCTAGCGCATGCATATTTCGTACGCATTGGCTAGGCAAAACCTAACCAGCATTTACAATGCAATGGTTTTGCCTTTGTTAAAGTTAGAGCTATTGGCATTGCTCTTGACATTTTTATTTATGTTTTTTTAACATAAATAAATGGCATTGTCATTTACAATGCCAATAGCTTAATCTCTCGCAAATGCCACACACAAACACCCACAGAGAGCCCCCCCACACACACACAGAGCCCTCCACACACACACCCACACAGAGCCCCCCACACACACAGCCACACAGAGCCCCCCCACACACACCCACACAGAGCCCCCCACACACTGCGAGCCCCCACACACTGCGAGCCCCCCACACACTGCGAGCCTCCCCCACACACTGCGAGCCTCCCCCACACACTGCGAGCCTCCCCCACACACTGCGAGCCTCCCCCACACACTGCGAGCCCCCCCACACACTGCGAGCCCCTCTACACACTGCGAGCCCCCCCATACACTGCGAGCCCCCCCATACACTGCGAGCCCCCCCACACACTGCGAGCCCCCCCACACACTGCAAAGCCCCCCCCCCCACACACTGCAAGCCCCACACACTGTCTGGCAATGTACATCAGGCCCTCAGAGTTCCATACAGCTTTGGAGAGAGTTATTCTGCAACTGTTCATTATAAAGAATATATTCTTTCCCAACTATACATTAAAATGATATTGCAAGACACCTGCAGTTCCAAGACCTTTTTAAGTAACCCGCTTTCGGACTCTTTCCCCTAGAAGGTCACAATGCTCCTTGGTGACTTGAATTGCCCATATTACAAATGTTATGGGGGACAATATATCCCAAACAAGCCAACAGACCCGATTCATGAGGAAGGCGTCCAATTTTTTAGCCAAAGGGGCTCCGGGTAGCTGTCTGCCATCGGACATTCACTGTTAGTCCGTGAGGAAAATAAATTCCAGTTTTTTTCAGTCTTAATTTTTCCTGTCTGTAAATATTGGCATGATAGACTGTTGTTATTCAGAAAAGCAGCCTGCATATCAACTATCCTCACAAACCTAACACACTGAAAGAACCACTCTCAAACCCCGTGAAGAACCATTCTTACACATAAAAATAACATCCACTCTTACACACCTGCAGATGGACTCGGATACACAAGAACAGCTCACTGCCAGGAGAGCACCCGTCTACAATCACCTGCATAGCACCTGGCCTCACCAACCACTTAATGAACAGCCACCTCACACAGCTGCCATGCACCCACTCTTGCATCTGGAAAGTACCTATGCCAATACACCTAGGGAATACACACTCCACACGCCCGCTGAGCACCTAACACGCCTGCAGACCATCCACCCTCACACACCCAGAGTCACACTATCCTTACCTCACAAATCTGCAAGGCCCCATGCTCCCGTACACGCAAAGCATCCTGGGAGCACGTGGGCTGCATCCCTGCAGACACGAAGACGCAGGGCACCCACCACCCTTGCAGACCCCTAAAAAAGCCACTCTCACAAACCTAGAGAACTACTCTCACACATGTCCATGGCGACCGCTCTTGGGCCTAAGGAGAGACCACTTACTAAACACTTACTCAACCCCTTCCAGACCACCCACTCCCAAACACCTGCAAAGCAACCAAAGACACACATAGAAATAACACACACTCTACAGAGACCAACCTCCTCACACCATTCTATAATTAAACAGGCAACAGAGGCACGAAAACAGGGTCACAAGCAGGGAACAGAGGCACGTAAACAAGGTCACAAGCATGCAACAGAGGCACGAAAACAAGGTCACAAGCATGCAACAGAGGCACGAAAACAGGGTCACAAGCATGCAACAGAGTCACAAGCAGGCAACAGAGGCACGAAAACAGGGTCACAAGCAGTGTCACTGATATACTGCATAAATTGTGATCTTTAGTCTTTGAGCCCTTAGGTCTTCGAGTGTCAGCGAATATTCAATTCATTACATTATATGAAGATGACAAACTAAAATATAAATATACACTATAAAACAAAAATGCACTTTTAAATTTGCTCCCATAAACTCAGAATACTTCTTGATGTATAGTCAATTGTGTGCCATATCCTTCTGGACTATTACGAAGCACACCCCTGTACTGATCTTTTCAAGCCGCTTTTTCAAAATAATTTAACAGCGCCAGATAAGACGGGCCCAGCAATTGCGTATCCAACATTTCAATCAAGTTTGCTTCTGCAGTTAACCCCTTCCCTGCTGTGATCCTGCAAGTAGACGGGTCATTAAATGCATCGAAATGCATGGATACCTGGAAGTTTTTTTTATTATTATACACAATTAAATTATTTTTAGGCATAAATACAATTAGCAGTGTAGATATTTCAGTTGGGACAGGAAGATTTGCAATAGAATACATGGGTGGTGGTGGTGAAAGTGCTCCAACACCCAGGTGAGAACCAGGTGCCCCGAAGCGGATATTAACCTGTGACGTCCGTTGAACTGTCTGGGGGCGAGAGGAGAAAGACGGGTAGGGGGGTGGGGGGGTTGAAGCGCTCCTAAACTCGGGGCGACAAAGGTGCCGCGTTGGTTAATCCTGGTCTTGCATTGCTCTGCCTGGGGGCGAGAGGAGAGAGCAGGACGCATCCATGTGGGGGGCAGTCCCGCTAAATAGTGGCCCAAGCTGTGGCATGCTCCTGGGAGTGGAGTCCTCTACTCGCCCGCCTGCACAAGTTCTCCTCCTCACATTTCGTCCACCGAAGAACCTCTGCTCATCAGTGGGAGTGGGAGGGGGGGGGGGCGAGAACGGGCTCACGGCCAGCGCGAGGTGGGGCGGGAACGGGCTCACAGACAGCGGGAGGGGGGGAGGGAAAGAAGGAACCCCGGGCCCCACTCACCAGTCGGGTTGCTGGGGCTCTCCTCTTGGCAGCGCAGAGACTCTGCAGGCGGCGGCTGGGGCTGGAGGACTCCCGCTCCTCCCTCGAGACTGGCCAGAAGTCCGGGGCTCCCCCTTCACTCGGGAGCCCCGGGAAGGACACGGCAGGCGGCTTCTCCTCCTTGCGCTGGAGCTCTTCTTCTCCGGCACTTCCGGTTGTCCGCTTGTCCCGTCCCCGGCCTGCCTGACTTCCGGGTCGTGGCCAATCGCAGCGCGGCCCGGATGATTACTAAATTATCACATGCGTAAATTGCAGATGACTATTAGAAAAGATATTTTAGGTTTGTCTATTTGGACAATAAGGCTAGTAATCTTAATCCACAATGACTGCTTAAGGAAGGCAATATACGAGCAGGAAGGCGGGTGCCGGCTCAATGCCGGCCCAGATTCGGGGGCGTTCCCGAGAACAGGCTTTCGGCTGACGTCACCAAAAGGGAAAAATTCTCGGGAACGCCCCCGAATCTGGTCTGGGATTGACGGACAAAACCGTTTCCCAATGGCTAGCCTCCATTTATGGAGCTAGCCAATGGGAGGAGGGGGCGAGTCCCTGTTCCCCACTGCAAAACATAAGATTTTTCCTAGCGCATGCGTAATTCGTACGCATTTGCGAGGCAAAACCTAAAAAGCAGTCGGCAAGACGGGTCTCTATCTGGCTCTCCATTTTTGCCTTCAGCCTCAGGATGAAAAAAAAAACACCTCGTAATAGTTCTTTCACAGTCTCATTTCAGAACAGAAGCATATTCAATATTGTATACAACGAAGCTACAGTTGTTGCTTTTTTATCTTATGCATATAACAACCATTGGCAAAGCAAAAAGTCCTGGCTTGTTATAAGTGTTCTGAAACTTATTGTATTATATATCTGGATGCAATGATAGAAGCAGCAAATTACCAGTCGGGCGGAACACTATGCTAAGCACAGATTTTTAACTTACTTTTTAAGCAACGCTTTGAGAGACCCCCCCTCCCTCCCCAGTTTTTTCATTCGACTTAAAGACCTGGGCAAGACCTATTGGCTTTGCCAATGCTTGTATATTTATATTTCGCGCCAAGTGGCATCTATCACCTTGGAATAGTAAATACTGTAGCACTAAAAGAGCGCTATCTAAGGCAGCTCACCTGGCTGGGATCATGTAGCTGTGACATATCACTGCAGGAGGGGGCTATCCCTGCAGAAGGACCGCAGCACTGGCAGTTACAATTGTAGATTTACCCCAGGGCTACAAGAACTACAACTGCTGCAGGGAGCTCACACTGTGCGGAGAGCACTGCTGAAGGGAGCTCACACTGCAAAATTCCCTCTGCGCTCCAAGAGCACTGCTGGAGCATCGCAGGAGTTTTCTAACACTGCATGAATACTGCTGAGAGCACAGACAAACAGAGCTCACACTACAGGGCGCCCGTGGCTGTGTCAGAGCACTGCTGAAGGGAGCTCGCACTGCTGGTAGCCTGTATCTGTCAGGACACTGCACGATGGAGGGAACAGAGCAGACTCAGCAGCACTAAGAGAATCCTGCTGAGAACGTCCAGCTGTTACAGGCCACTGCTGGGGGGAGCTGACACTCTAGAAGCCCTGCCGAATGGATCACCCGCTACTAAGGGATCGCACGCTACTGTGAGGGATTGCATGCTACTGGGAGGGATCCGCACGTTGGTGGGAGGGATCACACGCTAGTGGGAGGGATCCGCACATTGTGGGAGGGATCACACGCTAGTGGAAGAGATCGCAGGTTGCTGGGAAGGATCACACTCTAATGGGAGGGAGCACACGCTAATGGGAGGGATCGCTCGCTGGTGGGAAGGATCACACGCTAATAGGAGGGATCGCACGCTAATGGGAGGGAGCGCACGCTACTGGGAGGGATCGCACGCTAATAGGAGGGATCCGCACGCTGGTGGGAAGGATTACACGTTAATGGGAGGGATCGCACGCTCCTGGAAGGGATCCGCACGCTGGTGGGAGGGATCCCACGCTAATGGGAGGGAGCGCACGCTACTGGGAGGGAATCGCACGCTACTAGGAGGGATCGCACGCTGGTGGGAGGGACCCGCACGCTAATAGGAGGGATCGCGCGCTAATAGGAGGGATCACTCGCTAATAGGAGGGACCCGCACGCTGGTGGGAAGGATCACACGCTAATAGGAGGGAGCGCACGCTACTGGGAGGGAATCGCACGCTACTAGGAGGGATCGCACGCTGGTGGGAGGGATCACACGCTAATAGGAGGGAGCGCACGCTAATGGAAGGGAGCGCACGCTACTAGGAGGGATCGCACGGCTGGTGGGAAGGATCACACGCTTATAGGAGGGATCGCACGCTGGTGGGAGGGATCACACGCTAATGGGAGGGATCGCATGCTACTGGGAGGGATCGCACGCTGGTGGGAAGGATTGTGCGCTGCTGGGAGCCTGTAGCTATGACATGGTCCTGCGGGAGGGAGCTAATAGTGCTGCATTACAGTAGGAGTGTAAGAACCGTGCCAGTGGGAACTCACCTGCTGGCGCAACACCCATTGGGCTGACGAGGCTTCACGCCCCCCTCCCCCTCCCCCTTCCCCTTTGTGTGTGTCACACCGGCGGAAGACAGCTTCGCGGGCTGGTGAGCATCTAATTGCCGCCGCACCCGAGTACTTAACAGGTCTTTAAAAGACCATTTACGTGTAATGAGGCTTTTGTTGTGTGTTGACCCCTTCCTACAGCCGTGTCCGAGTCCGTGTTTGGAAGAATTACCCCGCCCCCCCCCCGAAATTTGGCTCTAGTTGCCCGCTTGCTGCTGTACCTGTGACAGGGTAGTGCGTGACGCAACTAGCACCACTTACTCGTTGCCACCCCTCTCCCCTCAATTAACTACATAATAAGGTCGTCACACCCCATTATGAAATTAACTAGGATGAAAACGTACTGGGAGTGATGCGATTTCCGGTGAGTAATTGCAGCATTTCTTGGCGTGGGAGCGAGGCTGTTGCTGGGAAGCTGCTCTTTGCCGTGCGTCCAGTGGGACAGAGGTCTGATGAATGTTCTCTCTGCTTCCCAGAGGCCCGAGGGGAGGGTGGGTGTTCCACTCAGAACTGCCCCTTGTGTGATAAACAACGGCTCGCTTAACAATGCACCCACTCCAGATTCTAAGGACCTAGGCTGGGAGTCTGCCGAGCCGGGCGTGGGCCTAGAAATATGTCATGCCAGACGGCGGTATGGGAAGCTGAGCGGGCCTCTGGGGCTTCCTGGGTCAGGGTTCGGGACCCGGGTAAACCTGGTGACGCAGACGCCCTGAAGTGCCCATGGAAGCCGGAGGAAGGCACCACAGAGGGCATTTCCATGGGTCGGATCTGCACGTTACAAAACCAAACCGAGAGGTCCCCTGCCCCCTATTTCTCCAACTAATAACCGTAGCTTCACCCCAGTTTCATCCAGGCACCGAAGTACTCCAACCCATCTGATGATGCGTCTCCATTGCACCATGGTCTCCATCACTGCCGCAGTGGCTGCCCTGCCAAGTTTCCCAGGTCCATGAGTAGTGTGCTGCACCAGTTCAGGGTTTTTTCTTTGCATTTTGGGAGTTGTAGTCTTATTTCATTATAAAACGGGACGACAAGTCCCAGAATTCAAAGAAAAAAGTCTGCACTGGAGCAGTACAGCACACGTAAACCTCGAAAACTTGGCAGCTATGCAGTGGTGCTGGAACATTTTTCGGAGTGGGGGTGCTGCTGCTATCCGTGTTACGTCACTGCATTCATAGAGGTTGTGAAAAATCCAAGTGTCACACAAAGAAAAGTGTGACAAATGAGTCGTTATGGTATGGTCCTAGTGTTGCATTTAGGAGCACACTTATAAATATATTACTGAAACGTGGTGTGGCAGCGAAGTGTCATTTACAGATAACACATCGTCCATTCAAATGGCCACTACATTTGCAAAGACATATAGTTTTACTGATAACACTATACAACACACAAATGATAATGTGCAGAAATCTGTTTTCAGTTAATATTTGTCATGAATGCCTCACCAAGTAAATAAGTGGGTTGATTTGTTGTGATCAGATTAAAATATTTATTTCCACCACACCTCAGAATGACATTAAAAATATTTGCATTTGTGTTTTTGTAACTGCGGATGCATTTTGAAATATTTGTAAATGTCAAGTTTTATTGTGTGTTAAAAACAATTAACCGCTTGCAGTCTTTCTTTTCACACTCAGCAAGGTTGTCACTTAGTTCACATTATAAAATCCTCAACCTTTAAAGCCAGAGAAAGAAAAAAACAACACCAATATTTATGTTAAAAGAATAAACACCAATTTATCAGACGACAAAGCCTGAACTGACATTTCACCTCTGTAAGGTAAAGTGTAAAGTCATTAGGGCTCATTCACGTTCTAAACTCCAGCATGGCTATTTTGGGGGTGCTGCAGCACCACACCCCTTCTTCCAGCACCTATGACCTGTGCCCCAGTAGAGTCTCCTCCGCACCTTGCCTCTGCAATCTTTTGCTTCTCTCCGCTCTGCTCATCCCACCACTTTCACCTTTTCCTCTTCCTCTCCTCACCGCTTGTTCTCTTTCACTCTTTTGTAATATCCGTTGTTGCTTGGCGGGTACTTTATAAATCACTTTCATCTACTGGACTTCCAATAAGGTGTCCATTTCATCCCTACGTTCTCTCTTTTCACAATTGTTCTACCTTTTATCTTCCTCCTTTCTCTCTATTGCTGTAGGTCAAAATCTGATGATGAAAAGTAAGTCTCCGTCACCAGAAGTGAGGTGCCCACCAGCACAAATTAAGTGTTAATAATCCCTCCCTCCTACTGGGTCAGTTATGTTACGTTACGATCTTTTGTATTGCGCACAGCTGCCCCAGCTAAGGGGCGTCCTGGCGCATGGCAAGAATTAAGCAACACTTACAGGGAACATAACAAAAGGAGAAAACAGAGCAAGCTATTCAAACAGAAAGGTCTTTAAAGCTTTACGGAAAACGAAGAGGTCGGTGAGCAGCCGCATCTCAACCGGAAGAGAGTTCCAGAGCTCGGCCGCTCTGACCCGGAAGGAGCGGCCACCAACCCGACACAGCCTGTATCGAGGGGTCACCTTAAGAGCCTGGCCCAACGATCTCAGGGACCGGGTAGGGACATACCAGGACAAAAGGTCTGCAAGAATCTGAGGGCTCCCACCCCTCAAAATCTTGAACGCCAGACACAGCACTTTAAACTGTATTCTTGCCCTGATGGGTAACCAATGCAGCGATCTCAAAGTGCCGGAGACGGAACATGTTCGGGGTTCAGTAGCGAGAACACCCTGAATCTGAGCTCAGAAGCACTCACATCTCCTCCTCACTGGATGACCAAGACAGGTCCCCCACCGCCGCAGCCGTACTCCAAACCTTTCTTCGTTTGCCAACCAGAGGTCCTGATGCCAGCTGGTAGCATCAACAGGAAGAATCCTGAAAACATGCAAGCTCTGGGCTGTGGCATAAAGCAATATTATGAAACCCCTAAACATTATTTTGGATATAGCAGTCCCTCTTGAAAATCACATTTTAGAAGGGTCATCCAGTGTATAGAAAAACCAGGCAGTTTTCACACAGCCCAGTAACACTGACCATCACCATCTGCAGTCAAACCAGAACATTGTGTCATGTACTTGGCTCTGACTCATGTCATCACATCTCTGAACTGGCTGGAATCTCCAGCAGAAGAGAAGTTTTCAACTATTGAAAGAGAAATGCTGGCTTGTGTGCTGAGCATGAACAAATTCAGGCTGCCTGTGTGGGAATCTGAAGTTGTAATCCGTACTGACCATAATTCACGTACTAACATTCCAATCCGAGGAGAAGGTTACTCAATAGTTTACTAGGATGTCCTTGAGATTACTGGAATATAGCTTCAAAGTAAACATTTTTTACCAGGGTCCAAGAATAGGGTTGCCGATTTTTGAAGCAGGGGTCCTTTGCAAGCAACAGAGATTTAGTGTAACCTGTGAGAAGACCACATTGTGACAGTGGTGGATAATGATGCCTAGCAAGTGATCTCAAAAGATCAGTGGGAAGTGTCCTAAAAAAACAATGCTGCACTTAATTAAGTCCCGAATTATTTGCCAGTAAATGACCATTGACAAGGATAAGGAAGGTGAAGTGAGACCGATAAAATCAGAGATTCATCATGAAGGGCGTTTGTGCATAATCAAAAATAAAAGACTCAAATCCAAATATTGGTGCCCTGGTATTAATATTGAGATGGACAGAGTGGTACATGATTGCGTGGAATGTTCGAAGCAGACAAAACCTAGGTTACATTCTGATCACCATTATCTCCTCTGGAATGCCCCAGATGGACGTGCGAAGAGTTAGCCGTAGATTGTCTCGGCCCCATTTTAGATCACAATCGTGTGGCACAATATGTGAGCTGTTGGATTTATTGTATAATGGAAACGGCTGACGTCACATTTCTTGTTCAAGTTCCTTGATGAAATGTTCCAGCGTGAAGGTACTACTTTGTGATATGGACCACAATTTGAGTCTAAAAATAACTTCATTCGGAAGCATACATACTTCCTTGTACCCAATGCTGCAGTGGAATGCTTTGATGGAGATCTGATCAGAAGTATCCAAATGGCTACTAAGAGCTTTAAGGACTGGAACTTGAATGCAAGAAATTCGTGTTGTGCTACCACACGTCTCCCACTGTGACGGGTTACTCTCCTTTAGGTTAAAGAAAACCTCGATAGGGCACCTGCATGATACCAAAAATATTATGATCAGAAGCATGGTGTGAAAGTAAAGTTGTCTGTAGGGGATTGGATCAAGGTCAACAAACAACAAAAAAACAGGAAGGGTCTCAGCAAACGTATGAATCCGTTTGAAAGGATTAGGTTCAACAATTCAGCAAAACTGAGTGATGGAAAGGTTTGGCATTTTCGTAAACTGGCCACAAGTCAGATAGAAGGGTGTCCTAGTATCAATGTCAAAGGTATCCAGGGTAATAAAGCCAAGGGATGGGTTATGGAAGTTCACATTGAGGTTGACCATGAAAGCAAGAGTGTGAATCCTCGCTGCTGTATCTCAACCTCAAATTTAAGCAGCGCCGCACCCCCCAATTGAGGAACTGCACAGAAAACGTTGCCACACACACATGTAGATGAGTGCAAGTTCCTAGGGAGTTTGATGATTATATAACTGGGCCAGTCTTTTGGTCCCTGTTTTACTTTGTATCCCTGTGTACATTTGTGCTGAGTTTACTCCTTTTCTGTTATCCTTGCAATGGTTATTCTTTAGATGCCAGGTTTCTTTTACCTTAGTTTTATTTTTATTTGGTTAGATATTAATTGAAGGTTTCTGTAACCCTTGTTCTTGTTATTTAGCTTTTACTAAAGGAAAGAAATGTCGTGTTGTACTTGGCTCTGACTCGTGTCATCACATTCCAACACTGGCTCGAAGTTTGGAATGTGATGACATGGCAGAGATAGGACGGGAAGCGAGCAGGCTGAGCTGCAGTCTTTCTTCTGTACAAATACTTTAAGTAAGAAGAATCCTGTGTGTGAAGAGTTCTTACTCATTCCTTTGTTTGTTAATGCCTGCATGGGTTTTGAGACTTTCTGTGTACATTCACCGGGCGGCGTCTTTAAACAGAGTTGAGTCCTGTCTTGCTTGGGTGCACGTTTTTTTTATTGATGGTGGGATTCTGATCTCCTTGCCGTTGCCTAAGCCATCAGTTTTAATGACAGTGGAGATTTGACCTAATCTAGAGGCAGCGCCAAGACCGACATCTTAAAAGACAGTGGGGGGTCTGACCTGATCTAGAACCAGTGCCTGGGCCCACAGCTTTAATGACGCAGGGGAGGGCTGAACTGATTGATCTACAGCCAGTATCTCGGCCTTCTGAAGCCAGTACTGGGCCTCACCTTTAATGACAGTGAGAGTCTGTCCTGATTTGGCCCACAGCTTTAATGACAGCAGGGGTCTGTCCCTATCCAGTGGCGGCTGGTTTCAGGGAAGAATGGCTACGTTGAGGGGGACAGACAACGCAGAGGGAAAAGAAAAGAAAAACACTTACCTTGCGCTCTCCGCATCGCTAACTCAGTGCTCTTTTGCTGCACTGCACAGGGTCCCAGACTTCACTGCGGCCAATCCCGATGCTGCTCTCATGCGCGAGAGCATCATCAGGATTGGCCTGAGTGACCTAGAGTTGCGCTCCCAGAGAGACTGTGAGCCTGTGCCTGCATGTCTCCAACCGTGCAATGCAACCCAGGTTGGAGACATGCAGTCCGCATGTCGGTTTGGCTGTCCAGAGACGGGCAGTGAAACTGAAATGCGCACTGACAGGAGTGCAGAAGCACTCTCCCTTTAGCCTGTCATCCTGCCCGCCCCCAAGACTTGTTTTAAAAATAAAATGATAATAAAACCGTGTTGTTGTTGTTTTATTTTTTTCATTTTGTTGCTGCTGGCAGGGGAGAACCTCCTTCGCAATAGTGGAGCAGCCGCCACTGTCCTGATCTGCCAATGGCACCTGGGCTCACAGTTTTAATGACAGTTGAGGTCTGACATGATCTGAAGGCATTGTCTGGGTCCACAAAGTTAGACACTGGATTCTGGCCTGCTGCCAGCACCTGTCCGCCCGCCACAGCATCGGGGCACGGGACTGTCCACCCATGTCGCGGCAGTCCCGCCATTTGAATTAGGATGCACCCGCCACACCGGTGGGCGCATCCTGCAATTTTAACATTGCACCGTCGACGCTGTAAGCAGCACCCACCGCAATGTTAAAAATGCATGTTGTGCATTTGAATGCACAACGTGACAAGCACTGTGTGGTGCCTGCCACCTTGTGCATGTGCACCCCCCACCTCCCAACACCCTGGAGGCCCGATATGGGCCTCCAACAGCAAAGATCGCAAGCCTTTCCATGACCTGCGTAAAAGTGGAGGGCGGTCTTTATATCCGCCTGCCAACCTAATGGGCCCCTAAGTGTTACCTTCTAGCCTCTGGTTTCTCTTGCCTCCGTTTTAATGGCAGTGAGGATGTGGCCTGCTTCCTGTTTCTGGAGTCCTCTGAATGACTGCTGAGTTGGGGCGCTATGAGGAAGTGGGATACTCTAGCATGCAATGCAAGTGCTGCAAGTGAAACCACTGGTTCTAGGAATGGACTATGAGAGAACAAGGAAGCAGGAGTCTCCAAGCATCTGCAGCAGACCAAGGTCACTGGAGTTCACTGGAGTTCTGCAATTCTGCAACCATGGTGTTTTCCACATAAATATAGATTTACCACACTTTACACCACTCACTCAAAAATATGCAGATTTCAACAAAAAATAATGACTAGCTCAAGTTTGTGCTAAGATGACAAAATAGCAAAATAATGTGGTCTCCAAATGTGCCCCATTTTACGGCACACTTTTCTTTTTCTTGCAGCACAATATTGTCAGCCCTTGCTCCATAATTCTAGAGGTGTTGCAACAGACTGACCAAAATAAAAAACCAACGAGGCACTCTGACTACCTCCATGGGGAATAATCAGTCCCCAAAAGACAGTCAGTACAAGAATAAGTGACTCTATTTCACCCCTCTTCACTACATTACACGCTTAAGCATACAGCGGCAAACTTCTAAACATTTTTTTTCAGAACAGAAATGCAATTCCATGAAACTTTATAGGTTGTGCAGCCCACTCCCGTTTTATCTAGGAATTGATACCAACAGTTTATCTAACAAAGAGAAGAATGTAGAAGGGCAGCAACAGTAGCTGCGAGGTAGGGATCAAGCATGAGGTGTCGCGGTGAATGCGTAGCGAGAGGGCTCAGCACTATATCTTGTGACCGCCCTATGTTAAGTCAGACCCCCAACACTTTGCTAGTCCGGACTGAATCGAACTGGCCCTGGCCCCAGGAGTCTGGGCTGGAGAAGGGTGTATGTTTGTGACCATTCCTGGCACTTTGAGTAACAAGGCCAGTGAGGTTTGTGGGGCCCAATAGTGTAGCAGTATACAAAGGGTCCTGGAGCACAGCAAGGAAAATGGCCCCTTGAAAGTAGTTGCAAGTATCATCATTCAATGGACCCCACAGTACACTGGGTCCGGTGCCACTGAGCCTGCTATATCAGTGGTAGCTACGCCCCGGCAAGAGCCAAGAAACCTATACAAAACCTGGGCGTCATGATTGGAGGGACCGTGATAGACTGTGACACATTACACCAAGTCTCCTTTCACTCACTCCTTTAGCCTGGCGTCATGGCCTCTCTGCTTCAGGCAATCCTGGGGATCAAAGTCATAGTCATGCCATGGGTTGTCCCTTGCTCAGATTGTTAAGTGTGTTATTTGGATAGGCCTGATGAAGTGGGCTGCCCGCCTCATAAGAATAGTTTTATGAACCCTCCAGTGAATATGAGGGAGATGGGGCATGAAGTGGTGGTGGAGTAAGTGGTGGTGAAGGTGAAGGAGGAGGAGGAGGAGGAGGAGGAGGAGGAGGAGGAGATCGTGCATGAAGAGGACAAGTGCCCCTGTCCTGATGTCTCTTCTGCTTGGGTGGTGTAGGAGTTCCAAAGCAATCTACTCCTTAAAATTACATTTCCTCTTTCTTGGAAGCTTTCATGAAAGCTTGTCCTGTGGCTTTGTTGGCAGCTGTGTGGTGGTTCTGCCCATCTGTGGGTGAATAAACAAATGCTTTCAGCTAATATCTAATGCTGGAGATTCAGTTGCTTCGAATATTCGGAGCTGGCTGTCGGTGGTGTTTCGGGTCGTTTTATCTTCAGTGTTTAGGAAGCCTTCTACAAGGAGCCTATTTTTGGTGCAAATTTAGTCTTCAGTGCCGCCGATGTCTTCAGTGCTGGTGTCTGCTCCAGTACTTGTGTTGGCTTCAGTGTGGGGGACCCTGTCAGCTTTGTAGGGACCAGAGGCTTGTGCATGAGCAGTTTTGGCTCAAAAGGCTTTGGTCAGATCTGAGCATGGCACGAAGGAAGTGGCGTCCCGGTGGGCTGTTGTTGACACTCTGGGCTCCATGCCGGATCCCCTTTGGGACAGTGCTCTGCCTGTACTCATGGTCACTACACAGCCATGAGTTGTGTTTGGGTGTTGACTATATTCACGGTCCTAGTCTTCTGTGGCTGTGAAGCTTTGGGATCATGTTGTTGTTTTACCCCGGAGAACTTGCCTCCGAACAGGACAGGACCATCTGGGCCTCTGCAGGATCAGCTGCTTCCTCCGCCTCAACGTTGCGCTCCCAGACGATGTTGGGGTGTCATCCGACTTCTGCCTCTGCATTTTTCGATGAGCCCATCTCCTTTCACATCGTTACCAAAGAGTCTTTCAGGACCACAAGGTGAGGCAGGCCAGGCATGTAGTGTTTTCATGCTCAGGGGAGAGGCAGTGATTGACTTGATGATAGTAAGTCCAAGGGAACTTAGAATGACACTTGTGGCAGTATTGGGGTGGCGTCCTTTCCATCACTGACTGTGCATTCTTGTTGACGGAGTTCTGGAGGCGATGGGTGCAGGGAGGAGACTTCTTTTCGGCGCACCTCTAGGTTAATAAACCCAAAGCGATGTTTTGGTGCAATTCAAGTAGAGACAAACAAGCAAAACTGAATCCAGGATTTGTCACAGGGAGGTCTTCCTTGAGCACGGGAGTCGCGAGATCACATGGCCTGGCACTAAGTGAAGTTAGATGAGGAACACAGAGCCTGATCGGTACACGTCTGAACCTGAAGGCAGAAAAAAGCAATCTAACAATGGTGCCCATGCCCATTACCAACTAAGGGAGGAGTCATTATAGCTGGTGACTCAAAAGATTTCTTCAAAGAAAAACAAGTAGCAAAGGTACTGGATCAATACTAGAAGGCAAGAAGTATGCAGAGCATGTGTATCTACAGCTACACATATTACAAACTTTAATTAATAACGTGGACATAGTTTATAGGCATGCCTCAAAAAGCAGAGCGGTAGGTGGCAGTGATCTTTATTTTGTGCAGTCATTCTCTCTCTGAGGAGAGGGAGCAGAATACGTGCTTGGTATTGTCATAATGTTTTTAGAACGTACGAGTGGTTTAGGTGAACACAAGAGCCTGCAATGGTAAAAGGAAACCACATTCTAAAATAAAGACGAAGAAGGAAACGAAATTATAAAACAAGAAGTTAATCCATGTCACAACAAAACCAAATGATGCATAAACAAAGGCCAGACAACCTTGGTTCTTGACCCTCTTCAAGATGTCCGTTGGTTACCCTGAGAAGCTCTGCAACAGACCACACCTTCTCACTCAGAACCAAAGCAGAATAAGACACCCCAAACCCAGGCAGCTCAATCTAGCAATTTGGCTCCGGAGGTCCTAGAATGTGGTTATTTTATTCTCCCTCAAGAATGCATGAACATCCTAAAAGAAGCATGCAGACCCACTACATGAGCCTTGTATGCATCCAAGTGGAAATGTGTTTCTAGTACTGCATTTTCAAGCACTTGGCCCCTCTTAAATCTGAAGTACAGATGTTATCTGTTACCTCCTCCACTTGCAAAAATCAGGCCTAGCCTACACTACCTACAACTTAAAAGCTCCTTGTCTATAACTTTTTGCATTGTCACCAAACTGTCCTTAGCTTCCTCGCTGTGCTAAAACCAATCTAACAATGGAGCCAGTATCCATACGCATTGCCAACTAAGGGAAGAGTCACTGTACCTTGTGACTCAAATGATTTCCTAGAAGAAGAAAAATGTATCAATGTCAGAGCTCAACATTAGATGACAGGATTATGCAGAGCATATGAATCTACAGCACTACATGCTAAGAACAGATGCTAGTGGTAAGTAACTTGATCCTTTATTTGCTCTTGCAAGGAGTAAAGTATTCATGGCAAAGAAATACCTGCTATGCCACTGCAGGGCTTAATTTGTAAAAGAAAATTACTACAGAGACCCAAAGATTTTCTTAGCATCCTACAACCAGCGCTACCTAATAGCATGGTTGCTGAATACCAAGGTTGTCAAGTCTTGATTACACCTGGCGCCTTTGTTCCACCACCCTACACTTCCTGTCTCTCTATCCCACTCCTTCACCAGTTGCCACTGTTTTTCCTCCGTTTGCTGACTTTCTTTCTGTTGCTCTGTGTAGAAATTTGATGATGAAAAATAAGCCCTAATCTCCAAAAATGAGTACTGGCACCTGCCACTTGGCACCACCTACACAAATGAAGCACTTTTCCATGTCTGCTCTTTTTCTTTTATCAGCGCAGGTGTCCTAGCCTGGGGTACTAGGTCTGCTAGTCTGGGCTAAACTTAAAGTGTGCCACTATAAATAAGAGGCAAATAAAACACTGTCTCATGTTTTGGTAGAGTGTGTGAATTGTTTTTAGCATAAATAAAAATAGTCTGTGAATCAATGTTCTCGCGTATCAATGACATGACTAAATTCTCACAAAGACTAAAGCAGGTGCAGAGTTGAGCTCACAAGAGCTACTAGATGGCATTCATGAGTAACACAAATGTAAAGTTTTGGTGGGGCAAGGTGGTTTACTGAATTTCACGTCTGGGGTAGCAAGCCACAACAAATTGTAAACTCAACAACAAGTTAATCCGGTAGGCAAAGTTACTATGAGCAATAAAACAGGGTTACTTTGGGTTACTGGAATGGCCAAGCAAATGAGTTTTAACTTCACAGTCGATGTCCTTGAAACAAGCTATTGGGAGTCTGGCTGTTGGTGGCAGCTGATTTTAGAGTTAGGGATACAGCCCTTTTTAGGTCGAGCTGATGTGGCATTCATGCGAAGCATGAATGCATCAGCTCGACAACTTATGTTGCCTGTATTTAGGAATCAGACGCGCGCTTCCACATTGTCAGATTTCACCTCGGGAGCGCGCGTCTGAGCTGCGCTTGCGCCGAGCAAAGCCCTTGCTCACACACAGACACAGGCAGCCCCCACCCCTCTGCATGCACGCACGCACACACACACACAGGCGCGCGCATGCACACGCAGGCACACGGCACACATACAGGCACACTATCCCCTGCCTCGCATTCTCTCAATAACACACAGTCACGCATGCGCACACACACACACGCGCACACACTCCCCCCCTCCCCTCCCCTCCCCTCCCCTCCCCTCCCCCCCAGGCATACACACAGGCACGCACGGACTTCACATCAGCCCTGGGCCCCACTCACCGACTGCGCTCTTCCGGCGGGGCTCCTCACGGCGCGTCTCCTCTTCTCAATCGGGGCTCCCTCAGGTCAGAGGAGCCCTGCAACAGGCGCCACACTCCTCCTTCTCCCCGGCCCCCTCTTGGGGACCCGGGCTACCCAGGACCGGCAGGGCGCTCCATGCGCCGGCAGGCCGTCTCACGGACCTCAGGAGGCGGGACTTCCGGTCGGCCGCGAGTGGATTGGCCGGCCGGCCAAGAGCTTCCGGGTCGCCGCGGCGGCACTCTCGCAATCAACACAACAACAGGAGATGTGCACGCGACTGGCCGCTGGCGTCTCGCATCTCTTCCGCCTTGTTTCCTGTTGTTTTTGTATTTTAATATCGCCTTCATGTTGCTTTCATATGCATGCCCGCGTGGGCTGTGTTAACAAATGTAAAGGGTGTATTTTTATTGTTCCTCTTGTTGAGTGCTTCAATAATATTTTATTGTAGCAAATTAAAAACACAACCGGTAAATTTAGCGCCGCTGGACACTCATTCAAGAAATTCAGACGGACGGAAAAGATCTCCAGGTGTTTTCAGGTTTGCAGCCGGCATGTAGAAGCAGCAATTACTGAGCAAGGAGCAGTAGAAATCTGGTTAGAGCCACTTCAGTCTGCCCTGGCCGGGGGAACCAGTTACACAGAGAATACCACTTTGTTTAGGATCAGTGCGAGCTCGCCAATAACAGCGGCTTTCCAGTAAGAACTGGACGCCGTGGGAAGCGTCTTGAATCCACCACGGTGACGCAGGCACATAAGTGACTGTGGTCTCCTTTCGTGTGCTAGAAATTGAAAAGATTTACTAAGGGATACCACAAATTGGCCGGAGTTCCACTGGGAAGGCCGTGAGGACAGGGGTCATAGGCGCAAAAGGGGGTGGGGCCAAATAGAGTCAGCCTGTTGTTCGCTGTTAAATTGCAAGTATGTTGTTTTGGAAAAAGTGTTTATGCAAAGAAAATGTAAATACTGCATAAATGACTTTTCTACAACACATATTTTATATGTACCTTTTTATGCAAAGAAAATTAAAATAGCGCATAAATAAAAACATTGCCATTTACAGTACTAATAGCTCAAACTTGAATAATGCGAGACCTATTGCATTGCAAATGCTTGTTGTTGTCTATAGTCTTGGCAGGGAACTGACCTATTGGAACTTTTTAGTAAAACCCATCAGGACCTCTGTGCCTAGGGACCTTCCTACCTCATGCATATGCACTGCATGCGAACTGGCGAGTTACACATGCATTGCGCGGCTGGAAGTTAATGTGCCAGATAAATGGTGTTGTGTAAAATGGTGGTTCTCTCTCGAGACCTACATATTTCTGTTCCTGGGATTTGCACCTCAGAGACCCTCCAGCTGTCTGGTTGCGGTGGGGAGTAAATATCTCACTTTGCCTGCCTGTTCAAATGCTTCTGCCCAGCAGCCGTACCTGAACTGCCTTTGTCTATTTTCTATGCTGTCTATCCGCTAGCCTGGACCTGGAGTTTTTTGCAGGCTTCTCCTTGGATTAATGTCCTTTGTCTAGTTGGCGCCTGCCCTTATCCTCCACTGTATGTGCCCCGGAAGAAAGCCAAGAATAGTTTACTTGCTCAGAATAGGGCAAGAGTCCCAATTGAACAGAAATATTGACTTTTGGTTGAGCCTGGATTCCTACAAGTGCCTCTATTTAGCATTAAATAAAAAAAAAGCCACGAGCAAATAGGTCTCATTCATCTGGACTTCTGGTGAAGCTATGTAGAATCAGCTGAGGGGGAGGTCTGAACAGGAACAGGACCCTTGAAGTTTGCTTTTCAAAGGATGTGAAAGAGCCTAGGGTTCAGGACCAAACCTGTTCCTGTGACATGCCCTGACTCTGTGCTATCTTCTGGATAAGGAGTTGGCCCCTGACCAGAAGGCCAAGATGCAAGTCTGAGTGGTGGTCGCCTTGAATAACTGACCTGCATAGGTATGATGAAGGCTGCAAAGCCCATTCAGCCAAAACTGAAGTGAATGCATTCTTTTTGTGTGGAAGTTCAAGGACCCGCTCAAAGCCTTCAAAAGGGGTGTAGGTATCCTGCTTTGAGCAGTCCCGCAACTTTCCAGATGCAGTGGGAGGCTGAGTAGTATATTTCCCATCCTTAAAGGTACATGGATTGACATTTCAAAATAAATTGGGCTATATTGTTGACCATAGCAGTGAGCTGAGAACTAGACCATCCTCCATTCAAGCTAACCAAGGATAGTTACTCTCTCTTAGCTTGGTAGCTACAGTTGTTTGACTGGGGGTTCAGTCCAGCTGCAACCATCAGTCTCAGCCAAGTTTTGACTATTTCTAGTTGACCCACCAAACAGCCAGTCTCCTCCTTGCCCGCAGAGAAAAGGAATGTCTGACATAATATCGACAGACAAAATATCTACATACAAAAATATCGACACAAAAATATCGAAATAAAAAATATCGGAGTTATATCTTTATAAAGGTAAGTACAAAAATATCGGAAAAAAATATCGTAGTACAAAAATATCGAAATTAAAAATATCGTTTTTTTAAATGTATTAATAATAATGTAAAAATAATTTAAAAATACATTTAATTTTACAAATATTAAATAAAAATATTAAAACATATTTAAACAATAATAAGTAATACATATACATTTAAAATAAATTAAAAAGTCTACATATAAATTAATATATATACTTACTCCACATATTGCAACAGTAGGAAAAGCGTTGGATAGCGTAGGGGTTTAAATTACTATTCCCACTCCAGAGGGTGCAACAGTAGGGAAAGCGTTAGATAGCGCAGGGGTTAAAATTACTAAGCGTTGGGTAGCGTAGGGGTTTAAATTACTATTCCCACTCCAGAGGGTGCAACAGTAGGGAAAGCATTGGATAGCGTAGGGGTTTAAATTACTATTCCCACTCCAGAGGGTCCAACAGTAGGGAAAGCGTTGGATAGCGCAGGGGTTAAAATTACTAAGCGATGGATAGCGAGTAGTTTAAATTACTATTCCCACTCCAGAGGGTGCAACAGTAGGGAAAGCATTGGATAGCGTAGGGTTAAAAATTACTATTCCCACTCCAGAGGGTGCAACAGTAGGGAAAGCGTTGGATAGCGTAGGGGTGAAAATTACTATTCCTACTCCAGAGGGTGCAACAGTAGGGAAAATGTTGGATAGCGTAGGGGTAAAAATTACTATTCCCACTCCAGAGGGTGCAACAGTAGGGAAAGCGTTGGACAGCCTAGGGGTAAAAATTACTATTCCCACTCCAGAGAGTGCACAGTAGGGAAAGCGTTGGGTAGCGTAGGGGTTTAAATTACTATTCCCACTCCAGAGGGTGCAACAGTAGGGAAAGCGTTGGATAGCATAGGGGTTTAAATTACTATTCCCACTCCAGAGGGTGCAACAGTAGGGAAAGCGTTGGATAGCGTAGGGGTAAACATTACTATTCCTACTCCAGAGGGTGCAACAGTAGGGAAAATGTTGGATAGCGTAGGGGTTTCAATTACTATTCCCACTCCAGAGGGTGCAACAGTAGGGAAAGCATTGAATAGCGTAGGGTTAAAAATTACTATTCCCACTCCAGAGGGTGCAACAGTAGGGAAAGCGTTGGATAGCGTAGGGGTAAAAATTACTATTCCTACTCTAGAGGGTGCAACAGTAGGGAAAATGTTGGATAGCGTAGGGGTAAAAATTACTATTCCCACTCCAGAGGGTGCAACAGTAGGGAAAGCGTTGGATAGCCTAGGGGTAAAAATTACTATTCCCACTCCAGAGAGTGCAACAGTAGGGAAAGTGTTGGGTAGCGTAGGGGTTTAAATTACTATTCCCACTCCAGAGGGTGCAACAGTAGGGAAAGCATTGGATAGCGTAGGGGTTAAAATTACTATTCCCACTCCACAGGGTGCAACAGTAGGGAAAGCGTTGGATAGCGTAGGGGTTTGAATTACTATTCCCACTCCAGAGGGTGCAACAGTAGGGAAAGTGTTGGATAGCATAGGGGTTAAAATTACTATTCCCACTCCAGAGGGTGCAACAGTAGGAAAAGCGTTGGATAGCATAGGGGTTTAAATTACTATTCCCACTCCAGAGGGTGCAACAGTAGGGAAAGCGTTGGATAGCATAGGGGTAAAAATTACTATTCCCACGCCAGAGGGTGCAACAGTACGGAAAGCATTGGATAGCATGGGGGTAAAAATTACTTCACACACTACTCCCCCTTTAACACACAACACAGTACACATACAAATAAACACAATTAATATAAATATCAATTAATCAATTGATAACAATTAATATTATTAAATTGATGTAATTTAATTGAACTAATTAACACATATTAATTACCAATTAATTAACAATAAATACCATTAAAGAAATAAAATCTCTTTAACTATTTACATTTAATTATATGAAACCCTATTACCCTATAAACACACAACCCACTACACATAAAAAAATCATATCATTTAATCAATTAATAATTATTAATTACCAATTAATTATTAATTAACAATAACAAAATAAATATATTAGCACATCAACTCTAACTAATTTAATTAAATAATTAATATTCTTTTATTACTAATTAATTATGAATTAACAATAACAAAAAATTACTTTTATTAGCACATTAACTCTAATTATTGTAATTAACTAATTAATATTAATTAATTACCAATTAATTATTAATTACCAATAACAAAAAATGCATTGTATGTGCACACTAACTCTAATGTAATTAACTAATCAATATTAAATTACCAATTAATTATAATTAACAATAACAATAAATTAAATACATTAGCACATTAACTCTAATTTAATTAACTAATTAATATTAATTAATTACCAAATAATTATTATTTGAAAATATTCAAATAAATATATAAATTAATTATTATTAAATTACTTCCCACCCTATTCCCCTATAAACCCACAACCTGCTCTTATACTAAAACACAAAATGTAAACTAAATTACTAATTTTCAAACATACATTTAATAACATATTTAACAAACATATAAACAACATAATAAAATACATAACACTAAACATAATTTCGATATTACTAAATTTCGATATTAGTAACATACATAACATAAAAACGATATTCTGTCTGTCGATATTTTGGGCATCTATATTATATACCATCGAAATTTAAACTTCGATATTATTGTATATCGATATTTAAATTTAGATATTTTGTCTCCCTACTGAGAAAAGAACATATATCGACCCCTTTGAGTCAGTATCCTTCTTCTATCATTGAACAAGCACTGGTGTTTGCCCTTTCTAGTACTTTACAGATGCTGGAATTGCTAGCGGACCCAGGGCTTAAAAATGAAACTTTGGGTCTGTGAGAAGTTGGCCTGGTATATGATGTCCACTATTCTAGTGGGTACCTTGCACCAGTCCAAACGACCCTTATTGATGGTAGGTTGTGAAGTCAACCTTATAGAAAGCAATCCTAGTGGTAGCTGTGGAGAGCAGCCTTCAGGCTAAGACTTAGAGGTGAGTTAAGCAAGTTGTTTTACCAATTATAATCTCTTGAATGACCAAATAAAAGCATACCACACAAGCTATATATCAAATATATATGTATTTAATCTAAACACAACCCCTCTGGTCTCTTTATGAGGTCAGAGGTAAAGGTACAATACAAGGAACTTAATTAGCATATGATAAGTTGCACAGTATACGTTATGCCCTAGGGGCCTCACAAACCATATACTTAAATAGTGGTATAAGAACCACATGAGAGTTAGAAAGCAGGCCTAGGGCCTGTAGAACCGCTGGGGCTACCTGGAACCACCAAAGGTTAGGATGCAGGAGGCCCACGGGGGACGTGTGCAGTGTCTAAACACAGCAGCGGATCACCATTGACTTTCTATGGAGAACCAACAAGTTACAGTTTTAAAGATTAAGGGCACCTAGAGGTGAACTACGATGAAACCCTTTTAGTCTTAGACACTTCGAGAGTCAATACCCACGGGAGCACCGGAGTACTCTAGTTACCTTACCAAAAGGAGCCGGGTGAATAGGTGTATTTTGATGTCGAGTTTCGTCGTCCAATCCAATGGAGAGCTGCAAACACATGCTGCAGGCGACCAGAGGAAAAGTGTCCGGGTGGATCCAAGGGTGGATCGGAGATGTGAAGAACCTGAAAGCAGAGGGGACCGAGTCTGGGTCACTAGCCAGTGACCAGGATGGCGAGGATGGCGAGGATGGCGAGGAGAAGATGCCAGCCAATGTCGGGTGATTTCAGGTGAATGAGGTGAAGCTTGACTCTTCAGCCACGAGGACCAGGAGGCGTCGTCGATGACCGGGAGCTGGATTTGAGCTGTCCTACGAAGGATGTAGAGTGCTGCAGCATCCGAGTCCGGATTGGATCCAAAAGCGTTGGCAACAGCAACCTACACAAGATGTCGAGATTGGCTTTGGTGCAGACCAGCGAGGTCTGTGGAACTCCTCCTTTGGAGAGGTGTGAGAGCACGTCTGGAGCAACCAGGAAAGCTCAAGAAATCAAAGCTGGACCTTCGTGGGGGCTCGCTAGCCAACGGACTAGGAACCGTGAAGAAGCCTCGAGTGGAAATGCACCAAGCAGGCCCATGGAACACTCGTGGAGTAAAGGCCTCTGAGCTTTGGAGCAAAAGGTGCTCGGGCAGTGGCTTCAAATACCCCAATGCACAACTTCGGGATACCCTGGGAAGTAGGTGCAGTTGCAAAAATGCAGGATGTCCAGGAGTTCCGGTCCCATGTCTCTTTTGTCCGCTACAGGTCTCAGCTTTGCTGGGGGCGCAGGTCAGCGTCAGAGATGTCTGGAAGTCCATGTCCTTTGTCGCAGATACTTCGGGATCCGGCAGGAGCCTCAAAAATGCAAACCAGCAAAGATGCTGTTGGTACCTGTTTTAACAGGGTGGTCACTCATTGACCACAAGGTAGATTTCATCCGACTTCCAGTTGATGTGGAATGTCGAAGGTCCAAGATTTATGTATCAGAGTTTCGTCCAGGGTAATCTAAAGTCTCAGGGACTGGGATCCTATTCTTATAGCAAGTTTAGGGATTGGACTAACTCTAGGGTCCCACCTATGGGAGAACCTGGGGAGGGGGTGGTTACACCCTTTCCCCACTGTCCAGTTTTGCGCCAGAGCTGGGGCAGAGTGCACCAGCAACCGGTTTGAACTGGGAAATGCATGGAGCACCTCGTGTGCCCCAGGCGGTGTCTGAAAAGCATTCACTGAATGCAACCCACCCTGCCCCAATACACTAAAGCCTGTCTGGGGAGGTGCTAGCACCTCCGTGGACAGGAAACCTATTGTCCAGGCCTCCCCTGCCGGAGTTTCATCCAGCAGCAGGAGAGCAGACTCGTGTCTGTGGCAGCAGCATCCATTTTGTGATGCTGAGGCTCTGTTTACCTTTAACCGGGTTTACCAGTAACTACACGTCTTCTCCCTGTAGAAGGGTGGAATGCTACCCTTGCTAACAGAACTGGCATGGGGGTAGTATTCCAAAGTGTTCGACACCTTACACGACATGTTTTGATAAAGCCAAACCAAAGTTAGCATTAACCACAAAGATTATAATGCATTTAAGAGTATATGGTATGACTATATCATAGAACAGCTATAACGAGATGGTTCTTAAAGCTGCACAGGGGCTCAGCTCATGCTAGGGCACCCTCTGACACAAAACCAAGCACTCTGCCTCCAGGATTGTCAAGGCCTGCCATAGGAGTGACTTATAGGTTAATATGTGTGTGTGTGTGTGTATGTGTATGTGTATATATATATATATATATATATATATATATATATATATATATGTATATATATATATGCGCAGGGTATTTTGGGAAATGCACAAGATAGTTCCGGTTTGAATATTGGGATGTACTTAAACTAGATAAAGACCTTAAAGACACCATTCATCAGACTCCCTCTATAACATTTAGAAAGGCGAAGTCATTGAAAGATACTTTGAGCACTGCTCTGATCCAAGAACATAAAAAATCTAATGCAGTACAAGGATTCTTTCCTTGCAGGAAATGCAAGGCGTGCAGATACAGCCAAAATTGTAAATCTTGAAAATCTCGCAAGATCAAGGGGCACACAAAATTGTAAAACACCTAAGTTGCAACACAGAGTATGCAATTTATGCATTACAGTGTCCTTGCAACAAATTTTACATAGGTTGTACCACTAAACAGGCCAAACTGAGAATTCTAGAACACTTAAGGGCTATAAAAAATCTGAACCATCAGTACCCAGTGACCAATCACTTTGCTGCTGAACACAATCAAAATCCTAATTTGCTGAAGTTCTATGTACTTGACTGCGTGGAAAATACAGAAAGGGGTGGTAATAGATGGCTGGAACTAAGAAAACTTGAGTCCAAGTACATTATAAAGTATATTGCGATACAGCCCACAGGTCACAACTTAGGGGAGGAATTAGCAGTTCACTTACAAACCTAAGTATAAGCTGTATATTTTGTGAAATTGCTTCGCTGCTGCCTAGTTTGGAATCTCCATTCTTTTAATTGTAACATTGGTTTTTAAATCTTTGGCATGTGATCATTACACATATATTTTTATTGAGTAAAACGTTGCATTGTTCTCTTTTTGATCACAGGAACTGGATCAAACTGTATGAATTGCAGGATTGCTTTAGCCCACTGGGGCAATATATCATTGAATTGGAACATTGTAAATACCCGGGTTATATCACTAGATATTTTTACGAAATGAGACTGGACATTTGCCCACTTGGGCGACACGGACGATTTCTTTCTAACTTGAATTTAACACGGTCCTTATGATAAAAGGTTTCAACTTTATTTAAATAGCAATTGTGCTGAATTTAAAGTTATAAAACTGTAAACTTTATTGTTTTCGACAAGCTTTTCTATGCAACAATTTAACGTTGTGAAGTATTTCCTTTGTGTTTACAGATCACGTGTTCTTTACTGAATTTGTAACTCTCACTTCAAAAAGAATGGCCATGTACTAGAACTCCACCCGTGAGCTAGAGGTCGGCTGACCTCGAAACGCGTAGGGTGTTTTGTTTCTCTTGTGCCAATAAAACCATAGCACTTTACAAACATTGGGGCCTCGACTCGGTTTTCTTGTTTGAACGAAGATTTGACCAGGAGCCTCTGAAGATTTTGGGGTTGGCGACCCCGTCGTGAGCCCACCGTATCAAGTGGCAGAGGAACGCCGCTTTCAGAGGTGTTTATATATATATATATATATATATATATATATATATATATATATATATATATATATATATATATATATATATATATATATACACACACACACAGGGTATTGTGGGAAATGCACAAGATAGTTCCGATTTGACTCAAAGGCTTCTGATGAAGAGGATAGAATCCTTGAAACACGTTAAGCCTGGGGACACACGAACGAAATGGGAAGCTGCCTGCTATCTTTAAATAAAGGATGTTTCCTTACCTGAGTTGGAGTGCGGCTTTAACTTGCTGGTGCAACTTTGGGAAATATTTGACACAACGCGCTTCAGGCCGTGAAAGCGACGCACCCCCCCACCGCAACATCAAAAGTGGCCATGCGGGGGAATCTTTTCCCTGTGATTTGGCGCTACAGGACTTTTAAACCAGCAGGCAGAGTCTTAGTCGTGAGCCCAATGTGGGCTGAAATGCTCCCTATAAAACTTGTTTTAAACCGGGCCCACTGGAGGGCGGAAAAGGTGCGGGAAATGTACCACAAGTTCCAGCGTGCAATGGGAAGAAACTGACATCACATGCACACCTGAGGCCATTAATTCCAAGTGAAAAATGCTCAGGGTATTGTGGGAAATGCACAAGATAGTTCCGGTTTGACTCAAAGGCTTCTGATGAAGAGGATAGAATCCCTGAAATGCGTTAAGCCTGGGGACACACGAACGGAATGGGAAGCTGCCTGCTATCTTTAAATAAAGGATGTTTCCTTACCTGAGTTGGAGTGCGGCTTCAACTTGCTGGTGCAACTTTGGGAAATATATATATATATATATATATATTAGCTCCAATTCCTCAAAGATACCCAGCCGGGTCACAGGAAATACAGCACTCACGGGGTTTTCAGCATTCGGCAAAGGTTTATTCAATGAACAAACGCGTTTCGGGAAAGAATCCCTTCGTCAGTGTATGAACACTGACTAAGGGATTCTTTCCTGAAACGAGTTTGTTCTTTGAATAAACCTTTGCCGAATGCTGAAAGCCCTTTGAGTGCTGTATTTCTTCTGACCCGGCTGGGTATCTTTGAGGAATTGGAGCTATTATTTCTTACGCAGAGCACCACCGCGATAACAGCACCCGCTTTTGGAGTGACTCGTGTCATTGGTGCAAACGGAGCTTGGAGATATATATATATATATATATATATATAGAGAGAGAGAGAGAGAGAGAGAGAGAGAGATGGGTATAGGTATACTATATCTAAGTAAGGGGTGATTACACCTTACCCTGGCTGCAATTGCAAACCTGTGGTATCAGTTTGGAAGGCTAACCTGGGGTGGCACAATACATGCTGCAGCCCCTAGAAGGCCTCAGGTGCACCTATGCCCTGGGTACCTAAGGTACCATATACAGGGGCTCACAAGGGTGACCCAGTAACCAATATGGTATGTACCTAAAGTACATGGCATCAATTTAGAGAGAGAACAGCCAGGCTGTGGGCCTGATTAGCAGGGCCACAGCCATACTAAAGTCGAAAACCAGTGAAACACAGCAAAAAGTGGGGGTAACCATAGGAAACAGACCCTACTCTCCTACAGGGGCCATTAAGACAAACTTCGGCTTTGGGTATGAGTTTCAAACTTTTCCTGAAGTAAGGGAGAACCTTATCTTGTAAAGTCCTCCTGAAACCAGGGCCATTGGATTAAGAGGTTCTCTGGTCTGGTTCATATGATACCACCCTCCCAAGTTTCAGTGACCCTGGTCCTTGTATCTAACCATAAATAACTAATAGCTATACCTTCCCACAGGCCATTGTTGATGTATTCCAAAATATGACCAGTAATTCAAAAAATGTAGACAATGGGGGTGGTGCAGTGCAAAATTGCCCACCGGTTAAAATAAATCACAAATACTTAAATAGATACATGACATGAACGTACACTTAGCACACGTTTCTTGTGTGGTTTATTGATCAATTTAGGTTTTGCACTTGAGATCATTATTAAAGAGTGCATTCTCTGAAAGGATTAGAGGATATTGTGTATTTTTACCTTAACTGATTGATATATTATTTGGGGTCCTGATGAAATAAACCATCCTTACTTAATAGATAATGCCCTTATTAAAGATGAAATTCGACTTTCATAATGCGTGCTTTAATACAATGAATGATATTTATTGATTAACAAAAAAAAACTATCCTCAGATATACAGAGTGTGATTTTACTTAAAACAATAAAGAATTTATGTAATGTGTGCACTAATGTTACATTTATATTTGATCCAAAGGTGATTCCTAGCCATATTTAAACATGATTATTTTAAAGATGTATTGTATGTTACATGTAATGTGAATTTAATGCACTAGAGACTTATATTCATTTGTATTTAAATGTGCACACGCATATTAATGGTGCACAATTGAGTTAATGCTTTAACTTGTCCTGACTAGGCCTGTATTTTACCATGCTGCATAAATACTGTATTCGATTTTCTGCTAACATGACATTTCTTGCAGGTATTCACATGCATTGTTAGTTTAAGAATATATACATTACTGTACTTGTGATAGAGGAGACAGCCTGAGAAGGAGACCTTCACGAAAGAACATGAGGAGCCAGAGCGTCAACCGAAAGGCCTATTCAGCAATGTTGCAATCTAACTTGTGTATTAGAAGATGTAATTTCCATATCCAATGTGAGATGTTTCCTTGACATTGCAGGCTGCAACATGAGAAATGAACAAGAACAGTAGACCCCTGATGATACGTACAAATGGGTTTTTCCTACAAGACTCTTGTGTGTTATACTTTAGGGTCCGATTTCGATGTAGCGCGGAAAGCCTCTGACCGATGGTTGGAGCCTTTCCGGTCCTCATCTCGGTTTATTTTCTGACAACCGCATTACAATGCTAACAGGTGGAAATTAAACTGGCCATTTATTCTGGCTGGCTTCAGACAGGCTCAAGGAGCCCATTAGCCAGTTAAAACCCGGCCCGTAATCCCAAAGGGATGGCTTTCCATGTTGGGCTTTCCTACATGGAAAGCCTGTTGGAGAACGAGTATGGGGGCCCCTAGCAGGGCCCCCTTGTGTGTGCGGTTCCTATGGTGCACCCCTGTTAATCCCTGCATAGATTAACACTACCTCCCATTTCCCTATGGGAGCATGTACTACGGCTGTAATACATGCTCCCATAGGGAAATGTGCGAAAGGTCGCATCTTAATCAGGAGGTCGGTGCGTCGACCGGAGGTCGGTTGGCCCTTGTTTTGAGATGGTGTCAGGCAGGCGCGAGTCCGCCCAACATCGTAATAGGCCCCTTAGTGTTTACACTGTCTGAGTTCAGACTTCTTTCAGTCTTCAGAGCTCTTTTTTCAGAGATGCTTTAGTGAATCTCATTCGGAACCTTCCTTGTCCTTTCAGAGACTACCTGTCCTTTGGACTCTGAGATGTTAGGACCTCAATGCTCACTTTTGATTTTTTCCTAAGTACGGCTTAGACTAACACTTATTCTCTGACCCAAAGAAAACACTTGACCGAGCTTCTGAAATTCTGACACATCCGACTGAATTTTCCTTGCCTTGTTCTAATTTCCTACATGGAAATTCCCTGATTTTCTAGACTCTTTAGGTTATTATCCTCTTAGCTTGGACTCTGATTTAGGAGATTTAGATTACTCAATGTATAGACAAGAGAACGTTAGACTTTTCTCAGAGCATCAAATCCTTATCTTTCTCTCTTGCATTGCTGTGACTGCACTGCTTGTCTGACTAACATTGGTCCTCCTCAATTTCTTTCGGAGTTTGGGCTTACCTGTTGTTATTCTGTACCTTTATAGCATAGTGTTCATAGTCTTGTACTTGACCGTAATTATTACTTTGTAATAAATCTTCTTAACTATAGTTACCAATTCCTGGTCCTTATTGTGTGGCCAAATGGGTTACACTGTTAATGGAATTTGATTGATGTCAATATTCACTCCCATCACCTCTCAGTTGGACAAAAATGTCCATCGGAGGATCAATGAGAAGCAAGTGGGCACAGAAAACGCTCATTCAGGGGCATTACCTGTGGCCAGATGAGCTTGGCATCTGACCAAATTACCCCGGTCTTGGGTTCCCCGTAAGGTCCTCTTAGAACATTTGTGCAGCTCGGCAGAAACCAAAAGAAACTCAGTGATTGCTGGGTGTCAACATCCCTTGTGGAGAGGACGCTGCCTGATCCCTTACTGTCGGCAGAGGCACATACAACAATGCCTTCCAAAAAGGGAGAAGGCAGATCACCTATCACCAATTTACAAACCTGCCTAGGAGACGTACATGACAACATTTTTAATATGGTGACCATGCAAATACAGGCCCTGCAAGTCTACTTATCTTCTGGTATCTCTGAAGACATTAAATAAATCCAAGCCCTGGGGGACCATGTGGCCACCAGTGAGGATGATACTTTGAGCCAGGGACATGAAAAGCTGCAGGAATCTGACACCAAAATGGAAGATGAACTTAAACTGTTGTGGGAGAAATGCACAGACCTGGAAGACAGAACAAGGTGAGATAACAGTCGTAGTTGAAAAACCGAATAGAATGTGGAGGTCAATGATGTGGTCCAGTTCTGCAAAAGTTGTTCCTATCCTTCCTCCAAAAAAGCCCCATGACAAGAGGGCCCGAGTTGGGGCACCTAGGGCCACCCCTTGAGCCAGACTGAGAGACACTGTAGCCAAGCTGGGCTCTTCACAACTAAAGGACAGAATAAAGAGGGAGGCCGGCAAACTCGCCCAACCACCTTTGAAGAAAAACATATCCAGCTGTCCCAGGACCTCTCTCTCAAGCTCCCTGAAACAAGAGACGCACACTGGCCAGGGGACTGCTGACCTGTGCCAGTGACAAATCTGTTCTGCTTGCCTTATGGTTCCAGATTGCGGGCCGACCGACTCGTCCACGCAGGGGACCCTCATAAGAGGGCGGCCCCCGTAGTGCCACAAGATGGCACACGGAGCAGCCTAGTGTCTCCGGACCCCAGTGGGTCCCGATCGTCACTTCCAGCCTGGGCGGGGGCAGGGAAGGGTATATATGTCCGCCCACGCCCCCCTGACCGCCTCTTTGCCCCCTCGCCGTTTGGGTGCCCTCTGGTCGTCCGTCCAGAGGCCTGGTCTTGCGTCGGTGTGCTGTGTTTTCCGACGTTCGTGCTTCTCCTGCGGTGAGTCGGGGTGATTTGGTGTCGTCGTTCCCACGGAGACGCCTTTGTTGGCGAGCAGCAATGTTCAGGGGCATGTGGGGTCACTTGTGCAGGCCTGCGCTTTGGTATAGAGCCTGATTCCTCGTTGTGGCCAGTTTTGGCGGGGGGAGTCTTGCCGAACATCTTTGGGGAGAGCATGTATCACGCTATTTGGCTTTGTGCAAGGGAGGCAAGTATTTTTCTTTTGGCTGTTATTTAGCGTTCGGGTGGCCCTGCCCTTCGAGGGAGCTACGCTGATTTATGTGCTACGCTACTCCTGCATCTCTTTCAGTACTCGCATCCATTGTTAAGTGTTTAGGAGTAAACTTTACACATCGGTGTATTAGCTGTCCCCTTTTCGCTCCATGGTACATATTTTCTATTTTGGGGGTCGCGGGGCATCCCCCGTTGAGGTGTTGTATGGCAGAGGGCTAATTCCTGGTTGCCCGGGGATCGGGAGAGTTTAGCCCCTCTCGTGCCCACTCCCCCCCTCCGGTGGGCTAGAGTTGGTCGGCGGCCTACTGCTGAGGGCCGTTGAAGTGGAGGCATACCAGTTTCTGGTGGCCGGGGTGCAGGGTTTACTCGTGCGGCCATATTTGGGTCCATTCCGGTAGCGGGGGAGAGGGAGCTCCTTCCTCCTCCGGGCGGGTAATGTTTATGGAGGGCCGGGGGGAAGGGGGCAGCTTCATGGTGCGGAGCGCTGCGCTTCCCCCTCTCTGGTGCGGGTGTTAATTATGGCGCTGGCCTTTACGTGCCTTCCCTCGGTCTGCTGTGCTGTTCGGTGTTCCCGGGCACACCGCCTTGGGGGTCACTGGTCGTTACCTCCTGCTCAATGCTGTACCCCTCCCTGGCAGTGTGCTCACCGGGCCGTGTATCCTTTTGGGGACAACACTCATCTTTGCTCCTTCTTTACCGAGTGTCATCGATCTATAGATCCTATTTGGATCTGGGCTTACTGCGGTCGCTTAAGCTGGCCTCGTGGGGGGCTCAGCTGGGTCCGTGTTCTATGCCAGGTACCCCCCCTCTAAGCTAAAGTTTAATTTTATTGTACCGTCGCGCCCTGTCTCTCGCACATGGTGGCATGTTCGTGGGAGTGGGGGAGGGACGAATTTGTCGGGGCCCGGTGGCTTTGGCGTGTGTGGGGCCTGGCATGAGGGGAAATGGCACCCCCGCACAGCAGCCATCTTCCCAGTTTACGGTGGAGGGGAAATGGCGCCTAGCGCGGCGGCCATGCCCTTCCGCCCCCATCCCCCCGGTGGCCATCTTGTGCAATGGGGTCATGTCCCCCGACTCTTCTGCCGGGCGGGCGCCCTTTAATTATATTTTTCTAGCTTGCAGTTATTTTTGCGTGAACTGTATCGGAAGGGGTCTGTACGTTTCACTATGGATTCTCCTGCTATATGTTGTGATCGCTTCGCATGCTTAGTTGCGGCGGCTTTGTTGTGCCTAACCCCGGGTGCTCGATTCAGGGGAGTCCTGCTTTCTAGGGGTCGCGCGTGGTTCATAGGGGATGGTGTGCCCGGGTGCAGTGGGTAGTTCCCTTGGTTTTCTCCGGTGCCAGCAGCTACTCTAGCCATGCTGCTTTCCATGCAACTAGGGTTTTTATATTTCTCGACACCCGGTGAGGACCTTAAGTGGAGCTGTGTGCCCACAGGTCTGAGGCCCGCCGCATCCTATTTATATTGGTGCTCAATTCTAGCGTATGCCCGCAACTCTTCCCGGGCGTGTTCCAGGCACCGTTGTTACAACCATCGGTATTGTTACATAGACTACTGGAGAGGTTATTTTCTGCTGGAGAGTTTGTGGTCTGGCGGCCAGAGCTGCAGACTTTAGAGCTCGAGAAGCCGGTTTGATCCTTGGTCTGGCTTCAACATCCTGTGATCACACAAAAAAAAAAAAATTACGTACTTTTCTCCTCTCTCCTTTTGTTACTATTCAGCATTCACCAGCTGATGGGGTGGCACCTCCCGTAGCGCGCCCGACGACGTGCTCTGCATCGCGTAGGTCTCAGGTCGCGGTTGCGGGCCTCCGCGGTCGTTTGTTTACTGCATCGTTCAGTTTTGCCGTAACCTCGTGTATGGCAGAGTCGGCTGTGGGCGTCCGCTGTAGTTTTCTCCTGGTGTCCCCATTTTCAATAGGACGCCCAACCCCAGGGTCGGATTGGGATCACAATTCGCCCCGGGCACTGACGAAAAAAGTGGCCCACATTCAAGAGGCGTGGCCCATATTTAAGGGGCGTGGCCCACATTCAAGGGGCGAGCCCTTTCATGAAACACCATTTGCACAGACAAGGAATGAAAGTGGGAGGATACTGTTCTTGCACACAACACAGGGCCAAGGTGACAATGGCCTACATGCTGAGCAACTAAAAAAAATAGCAAGGCCCCTTTTTGTCACAAAATTATTCCAGCCCTCCAGCACAGGAGCACCTGAAAAGCAGCACAGCCCCTGCTATTACTAACCTACTCAGCCCTCCCCAGACCTTCAGCTCAGGAGCACATGAACAGAGGTAAGGCCCCTGCAATTAGAAAATGAATCAACCCTCCAGGCCTTGGGAAAATGTCCTGGCAGGGGAGCACAAAACACAGCTTTCTGGGTCATCCAAGGTAGCCAGGGGGGGGGGGCTGAGGTGAAGCTGGTGCATGGGAAGTGCCTTCCCAGTGTGTTCTGGCAGTTTGAGTATTTACCATTTCCTGTAGTATTACCCATGTACCTGTGTATGGTACCCTTTTCTAACTTGCACACGTCACTTTTCTCTTGTAACACACTGTTTGCTACCTCTCACTTTTGTTTGCTTTAGATACTTGCACAAGTGCCACCATTGCCTACGTAACGTTTGTTCTTGTGCTGGAGTGTCTGCCATTAATTGCAGTATTATACCTCTACTTGTATTTTGTACGCTTTTGTAACCTGCACACATATCTCTTTTCCCTCCTGTAATGTATCGTTTGCTCCTCTTGTATTTTGGTTGCTCACTATTGTCACTTTTGATTCATGTAACTTAACGTTTGCTTTTGTAATTTGTCCACTTATAATTTTCTCCTCATGTATTATTGCTGTTCCTAGTGTGAAGTGCTCTGACACCTTCGGGTAAAGTCTGCGCTATATAAAATCGCATAAATAAATAAATAAAACAAAAAAATTCCAAACATCACCAGGCCCCCATAGCAAGACCCATTCTTCCTCGCCCACTATGCCCTGAATGTGAAGGGCTGTGGGCGAGGTGTTAAGACTAACACCGTTTCTGGCTGCATGGGCGCCAGGGGGCCGAGGTGCAAATGGCTCAAAGGCCTGAGAAACACCTGGCCCCCAGGGAGGCCGATTATTGCAAACAATCACCCCTCCCCAGCCCAGCCTCGGCTTGATTGCTTGGCAGGGCAGGGGTGAAGGAGAGCCCACAGCTGACAATTGCTGTCTGGCCGCACAGCGAGGCTGCTTTCATTTTCTACGTCTCTGTCTCCGTGCACTCTGTGGGCCGGTTTTTAGGTCTCGTGACCTATCAATGCGCATGCGCATTGATAGAGAAGCGAGACTATAGGGCTTTAAACAAACTTTAACTAACTGGCGATTTGGTGCTGTGCCCGTGCGCTTTTAGGTCAATGCGCAAGCGCATTGACCTAAAATGCGCGTGCACAGCATCAAATTGCCAGCCATCTGTTGCCCAGCTTGGTGCCGCTCCACCCCCTGCCAGATCAAAGGCTTTCACGGCCGGCCGGCCGTGCTTTCAGTTTCACGGCCGGCCTGCCGTGTAAAGTGCACTTTTTATTTACGATGCCCACCATACAGCCTTCTTGAGCTGTTCTTTTGATGGATGAATGTGGTTGCTTTGATTTCAATTTTTAGTCACTGAACGTGCGCTGCAATGGATTTCTTTAGCTTAAAAAAATTGTTAAGTAAGTTATTGGTCTTTGTCAGTAATGCTCTGTTTCTTTTTGCACAATATATGCAGTTTGCAGAAGCACTATTTTTTGGGCAATGTGTTTTCTTTTTCACCAGCTTTCTTATTTGTCTTTTCATGCTCTTTATTTAGTTGTGTTGGTGACTTTTTATTAATCGGCTGTAGAATGTGCTGTGTTCACACAGCTAAGTGGATAGTCTTATTTATTTCTAAATGATCATGGCTGGTTAAGGTTGCGAGTCAGCGCAAAATAAATCATTATTTTATATTGTATAATCCGCACTTGATGCATGCGGGTTCAATGTAATCCAACACCACATCCACACCCACCACCACATCCACCACATCCACCACCACATCCACCACCACATCCAACACATCCACTGCATCCACCATCACCACTGCATCCACCACCACCACCACCGCATCCACCACCACCACATCCACCACCGCATCCACCACCACCGCATCCACCACCACATCCACCACCACATCCACCAACACTTTAACCACACCCACCACCACTACATCCACCACACCCACCACCACTACATCCACCACCCAATCCACCACCACCGCCACCACCCCATCCACCACCACTGCATCCACCATCAACACTGCATCCACCACCACCACTGCATCCACCACCACCACATCCACCGCATCCACCACCACATCTACCATCACCACCACATCCACCACCACATCCACCATCACATCCACTATCACCTCCACATCCACCATGACATCCACCGCCACATCCACCACCACATCCACCACATACACCGCATCCACCACCACCACATCCACCACATCCACATCCACCACCACCACATCCACCACCACCACCACATCCACCACCACACCCACCACCACCACATCCACCACCACATCCAACACATCCACCACCACCACATCCAACACCTCATCCACCACCACATCCACCACACCCACCACCACTACATCCACCACACCCACCACCACTACATCCACCACACCCACCACCACTACATCCACCACCCCATCCACCACCACCACCACCCCTGCATCCACCACCACCACCGCATCCACCACCACATCCACTGCATCCACCACCACCATCCCCACCATCACCTCCACATCACCCATGACATCCACCACCACATCCACCATCACCTCCACATCCACCATGACATCCACCACCACATCCACCACATCCACCGCATCCACCACCACCACATCCACCACCACCACATCCACTTTCACCACATCCACCACCACCACCACATCTAACACATCCACCACCACCACATCCCCCACCGCATCCACCACCACCACATCCACCACCACCACCGCATCCACCACCACATCCACCACCACATACACCACCACATACACCACCACCACATCCACCAACACTTTAACCACACCCACCACCACCACATCCACCACACCCACCGCCACTACATCCACCACCCCATCCACCACCACCACCACCCCATCCACCACCACTGCATCCACCATCACCACCGCATCCACCACCACCACATCCACCACCACATCCACCGCATCCACCTCCACCGCATCCACCACCACCGCATCCAGCACCACCGCATCCAGCACCACCGCATCCACCACCACAGCATCCACCACCACTGTAGGAGAGTAGGGTCTGCAATCCTATGATCACCCAGATTTTTCGCTTTTGTTTCACTGGTTTACGACTTTCTCTGGCTGTGGGCCTGCTAATCAGACCCACAGCCTGGCTGTTCTCTTTCTAAATTACGAGATGTACCCTAGGTGCATTTACCAATTGGTACTGGGCCACCTTATCAGACCCCGTAATACAGGGCATAGGTGTACCCAGGGCCGCCAGGGGCTGCAGCATGTATTTTGCCACCCCTGGCTGGCCTCCTAAATTTGACACAACTGGCTGCACGACAGCTGGGGCGAAGTCGTGTAAGCACCCTTCGCTTTAGGTATAGTAGTTCTATATCTAACCATACAATGGACACCCGAGTTCCTGTCAGTCCCTCCTATGGCAGGCCTTAGCAATCCTGAAGGCAGAGTGCGTGGGCTCATGTGAGCTAGGTTCAGGCCCGAGCCGAGCCCGGTTGCAGCTTGCGGAATCAAGACCCAATGGCTGTTCCATGATAACGCGTACCATATCGGTAACTTCGGTGTCGCGTTATCAAGGCATGTCGAGTAAGGTGTCATACGAATCGGGGTGCTGCCCTCTCACCAATTCTGGCGAGGAGGTTAGCATTCCACCCTTCTAGAGGGACACGACATGTACGTAACTGTGAACCCCGGTTAAAGTTAACTAAAGCCTCAGCTCCACAAAATGGGTGCTGCCACCACAGACACGAGTCTGACCTCCTGCTGCTGGGAGTCCTTCCAGCGAGGAGAGCTTGGACAAAGGGTTTCCTGTCGAGGGCGGTGTTCGCACCGTCCCAGACAGGGTTTGTGTATTCTGGGTAGGTAGGGCTTTTGCGAGAAGGTGACTGCGGAGTGGCACCCCGGTGCTCACTACGCATCTGCCGGTTAGAACCAGTTCCAGGGGCGACAGCCCTGGCCTGGGGAAAGTCCGGCAGGGGAGAGGGGTGTAACTACCCCCCTTCCTGGTTCCACCCTTAGGGCAGGACCTAGTCATGTACCCACCCCTTTCTTTAGAATAAAGGCCGGAGCGGGGACCCTTCCAGATTAGATCATCTTTGAATCAAGAATACTTTCTACGAAAGGACTTCAAGACTCTTCTCAAGATTTCTCCCTTGTGACTAAGGAGTAGTCACCCTGCATCAGCGGGCACCATCTAAGTACTCTGCGGTTTGCTGCAAGTCCTTCCTCAAGGATCCGACGGCCCAGCTCGACGAGAACCGGCTTCCCTGGCACCTCTGACCTCTACCCACGTCATCAGCTCAGCTGTAATCTGTGGGTGCGACGAGACCTCGAGGGACCGGCCATCATCAGAACCTGCACGCTCTTAAACCAGCACGACCATCGAGGTAACTCTCTGGTGAGTGCTCTGGGGTCCGAGAAGCCCCGACCCTGAGCCGCTCCAGCACCGAAGTGCAGTCTCCCAGCATCTCCACGATCTGCGTGGGGCCCTTCCGCTCGCTGCTCAGCACGTTGTCTGGTCACTAGCCGCTGGCTTGTGCCCGTCCTTGACGACGACCAACAAACAACTCTGCTGGTCTGGTTGCTCCAGACTGGCCCTTGCTTCCATCTTTGCGAGAAGCACCCCGGACCCTCCTGGTCCACTCAAGACGCCATCTTAGGCCCACCACGTGGCCCTGAGATTTGCCAAGGCTTGTTGCCCCATCCTGGGCCCAGCGACGCCGACAGCATCATCCTTCGTGGGACAGCTCGCACCTCCACCGTGGTCGCCGACAACGCCTCCTGGTCCGTGAGACTGCAGAGCCTAGCGTCGCCCACTCACCTGGTCGAGGTGACGGCCAACCGGTGCCCTCCTGGTACCCTCTGACTACTGGCTAGTAGTACGAACTTGGTCCCCTCTGCTTTCAGGTATCATCGATCTCTGATCCAGGCTTGGATCTCTACGAACTATTCATCACTGGTCGCCGGCCAGCAACTCCTTTTCTTCCGGCTCCCGGCTCGTCAGCGAAGACCCCGACGCCTGTAAGACTTGTGCAGCCGCAGCCCTCGTGGCTAGGTAACTCGGCATTTCGGTGCCTGCATAGCCTCTTTACTCTAGGGTCCCGAGTCCCTCGCTTCCGACTTGCCTTATCGGGTCCGCCCGAGACCTTAAACTTTCCGTGTCCTCGGACACTTGTTTCAATTGTGCACTTGAAGTATTTTCCTAAAGAGATTTGGTTTGTGCTTAGTACCCTGTCCTCATAAAGAGTACAGGACTGTTGTGATTCTTAATAAATATACTGTTTATTTTCATAACACTTGTGTGGTGTCCTTTCACTGGGTGTTCAAGGGGTACATGTGTGGTAAACAGCTGGCTTAACGCGCCCTCTCGAGTCTTTAGCCTTAGACTGCTCGTATCCACGCTACTAGGATAGCTGGTCTATAGGTTGACTTACAACCAAACACCATAAGGGTCGTTGGAACGATACATAGCGGTCGCTAGAATAGCGAACGTTGCATATCGGGCCAACTTCTCACAACCACCACATCCGCCACCACCACATCCACCACCACCACATCCACCGCATCCACCACCACATCCACCATCACCACCACCATCACCTCCACATCCACCATGACATCCACCTCCACATCCACCACCACATCCGCATACACCGCATCCACCACCACCACCACCACACCCACCACATCCACATCCACCGCATCCACCACCACCACATCCACCACCACACCCACCACCACCACATCCACATCCAACACTTCCACCACCACCGCATCCACCACCACATCGACACCCACCACCACATCCACCACCACTTCCACCACCACGCATCCACCACCACCACCACCGCATCCACCACCACCACGCATCCACCAACACCACATCCACTGCATCCACCACCACCACCCCCACCACCACATCCACCATCACCTTCACATCCACCATGACATCCACCACCACATCCACATCCACCGCATCCACCACCACATCCACAGCCACCACCACATCCACCACCACATCCACCACCACCACATCCACCACCACATCTAACATGTCCACCACCACTACCACATCCACCACCGCATCCACCACCACCACATCCACCACCGCATCCACCAACACCACATCCACCACCGCATCCACCACCACCAAACACACCACCACACACACCACCACATCCACCACCACATCCACCAACACTTTAACCACACCCACCACCACCACATCCACCACACCCACCACCACTACATCCACCACCACCACCCCATCCACCACCACTGCATCCACCATCACCACCGCATCCACCACCACCACATCCACATCCACCATCACCTGCACATCTACCATGACATCCACCGCCACATCCACCACCACATCCACCACCACCGCATCCACCACCACCGCATCCACCACACCCACCGCATCCACCACCCGATCCACCATCACCACCACCTCCACATCCACCATGACATCCACCTCCACATCCACCACCACATCCACATACACCGCATCCACCACCACCACATCCACATCCACCACATCCACATCCACCACATCCACATCCACCGCATCCACCACCACCACATCCACCACCACATCCACCACCACATCCACCACCACACCCACCACCACATCCACCACCACATCCACCACCACATCCAACACTTCACCACCACCACATCCAACACATCCACCACCACATCCACCACCACATCCACACCCACCACCACATCCACCACATCCACCACCACATCCAACACATCCACCACCACTTCCACCACCACCACATCCACCGCCGCATCCACCACCACCACATACACCACCACATCCACCACCACTTTCACCACACCCGCCACCACCACATCCACCACACCCACCACACCCAGCACCACTACATCCACCACCCCATCCACCACCACCACCCCATCCACCACCACCAACACCCCATCCACCACCACCACTGCATCCACCACCACCACTGCATCCACCACCACCACCGCATCCACTGCATCCACCGTCACCACATCCACCACCACATCCACCACCACATCCACCATCACCTCCACATCCACCATGACATCCACCGCCGCATCCACCACCACATCCACCACATCCACCACCACCACCACCACATCCACCACCACCACCACCACATCCACCACCACTTTCAACACATCCACCACCACTACATTCACCACCACATCTAACACGTCCACCACCACTTCCACCACCGCATCCACCACCACCACATCCACCAACACGTTAACCACACCCACCACCTCCACATCCACCACACCCACCACCACTACATCCACCACCCCATCCACCACCACCCCATCCACCACCACTGAATACACCACCAACACCGCATCCACCACCACCACATCCACCGCATCCACACCACATCCACCATCACCACCACATCCACCATCACCACCACATCCACCACCACATCCACCACCACATCCAGTATCACCTCCACATCCACCATGACATCCACCACATCCACCACCACCACCACATCCACCACCACCACCACATCTACCACCACTTTCACCACATCCACCACCACCGCTTCCACCACCACCGCATCCACCACCACCACATCCACCACCACATCCACCACCACCACCACATCCACCACCACCACCGCATCCACCAACACCACATCCACCACCACACCCACCACCATGTTCTTGGATTTTCATCACAATAAAATACACTGAACATAATCTTCACAAAAGTTATTTACAAACGTTTAAGGTATTGCCATTATAAATTACAATAACTTTTATTTAAGTATTAATTATTTACAAAATTAAAAGCCATTGTAATTTGTAATATCAATACATCTAAGTCACGTAAATACAACACACATTGCATTACAAATGCTATAGGTGTCACATTTGCGAAAGTTAAAACTATTGACATTGTAACTGACAAAGCTATTAATTTTGCTATTTTCAAAACCAACACATAAATAAAAAAAGTGTCATTTACAATACCAATCGCTCAAACTTTCCTAATACGAGACCTATTGCATTTCCAATGCTTGTTTTTCTTCCCTTTCCTAGTCCACTCTCTGTGGACTGGGACAGGGGAGAAAAAAAACGGCCCACAGAGGGCACTGAGGCACCGGCCCTTCGGCCCATTCCCGAATGCCCGCCTTGCCAATCCGCCCCTGCCCCCCCTCCCCCTCCCCCCCCCCCCCCACTTGTTGCTCTGGGGCCGCCTAGAGATTTACTAGTCAGGGAAGTGCTGGGACACAATTGACGAGTTGTCACTCCGGCGCCAGTTGGGAGGGCGGAGGACACGCGGGGACTAGGCCAGGCTCAGCTTCGGTTCCAGTCGGGCGGTTTGGGTGAAGCATTGGGGAGCAGTAGTTCGTTGTGATTGCGACTTGCGCGTGTGTAGTTTGCTTACCTCGTAGGTTCTTGGTACTCAGCTAGCGCGACCACGGCCCCGCATTTCAAGTACAACTAGTGGCGAAGGATTACATCTCGAGGCAGTCACAATATCGCAGAACAATCATTATGCCGGCCTGACTGGCGATTGTACAACCAGCAAAAGAAATACTAGGTAATAGGTGGCAATTAGTGTGTTCCTAGTAGTGACGGGTGTGGGTTGTAATAGAGTGCCTAACTTAGCGAAAAGAGGCTACGGTATAATAGGGCTGCATCTCTCACTGTACTCTCTGGATAGGCACTTCTATTGTCTAGGAGCATAGAAGTTTCGAAATGTAAAGGTCTTCCTTAGCTATCAGTGGGAGATATCAGAGAGTTCATCAGCTTGGGTTCTCTATGTAGTTCGCCTTTAGATAGCGTGGACTTTTCTAAAGGTCTAGTAGCGCATCTCAATAAGCACTATGTAGTTACTGGAGGGCACTAGAAGGAACAGTTTCAAGCAATGGCTACATTTCCTGTAGCAATGTGACAAACTTAAACAATCTCTAATAATTGGCATACGGGGCATTACAGGAGGAAAAGTGTCAGGTGGGCAAGTTGCATAAAGCATGTAGGTACAAGTAGAGGTGACATACAGCAGTTCTACAGACAGTCTATCAGATAAACATACGCTACGTAGGCAATTTGACACTTGTGCAAGTACTGGAAGGCAACTCAATGTAAGGGGTAGCCATCTGTCTGTTACAAGAGTAAAGTTTTGGATGTATATTACAATAGAGCCCTATCACAGGTAGATGGGTTATTCCGCGATATTTGGCAGACTATCTAGCAAATAGAACGCACTGGGAAGACACGATCTTAGTTGAGGAGATTGGAACTTTCGCTTATACTGGTCTTCCTTCAGATCATAGAGAGGGCGTGAATTGAATTTGGATGTGTCAGTGTAGGAGGAGAATTTAGAGGACAGTTGGAAGGCTGGTGATGAGGAGGTGTTTGAAGATCGAATGGCATAGGACGTGTTAGGATGTAGTTCTATATCACCCACACCAAAGTGCATTGGTCATTCCTGACTGCATAGGTACATTGACTTAGTTACAGTCATGACTCTACTGCACCAGGTTTTGGAGATCAGAGGATGTATTGTGGACATTTTGTCCTAGTACATGTCAAACAGGCTTGGTCAATGTATTGTGGTGGTTATTGGTGGCCCCTGTCTCATAGATGAAATTACAGATTGGTATATGAGGGGGGCAGGGCTTCTAATGGATGTTTTATGTCCCAATTGCAGGAACCGCGTGGAGACCCGCCCTACTCTCAGGGGGGGTGGGGCGCCTGAAGGATCAACAGGTATATGGGTCAGTGCACACTGGGAGTGTGCTCAGGTCTGGCGACACCCATATGGACAAGCGAGCGCTTGCAACGGACAAACAGGCCAGGCTTTAGTGGCCGGGGTACATGGCCTATACCGGCCTCATTGCAGGGAATATATATTTGTATTGTGGGGGGGCAGGACTTCTAACGGATGTTTTATGTCTCTAATGCAGGAATTGCGTGGAGACCCGCCCTACTCACAAGAGGGACAACCTGAAGGATCTACAGGTATATGGGTTAGAGCACACTGGGAGTGTGCTCAGGTCTGAGACACCCATTTGGACAAGCTAGTGCTTGCAACTGTTAAACAGGCCTGGCCTTGGTAGCAGGGGGGGGGGGGGCATGGCCTTTCCCATGCCTCTTGGCAGGAAATATATATTTGTTTTGTGGGGGGGCACGACTGCTAATGGATGTTTTAACTGTCTCATACAGGAACAGCGCGGGATAACCGCCCGAATCACGAGGGGCCGCCTAACCTATCGACATGTATAAGGGTCATGCACACTGGGGGGCCCGTGATCTATGGTCTGGGACACCCTTATCTTCGACTGGAGTCTTTTATGACCCTGTTAGGACGCACAATTTACGCCCCATGGAAGTAAGCTAGGTAGTCAACTGGTATAGTTGAGCAGGACAGGTACTTCTTGTGTAATTATGGGAGATTTTCGATTAATCAACTGCCACTGTGTTTCTTTTATCCAAGGTGCGGCTGAACTTATCATGCATCCCAAGTGCAATATTTTCATGTATCCTTTTGTACAGCAACTGGTGCGCAAGTAGGGGCCACGGTCATGGTGATTGAGTTAGCGTACCGGTTTACGTGGTCAGGGGCGGTTTTCATGAACTTGGCCTCTCATCCAGAAATGCACTGGTTTTGTTCTTCATGGGTCAGACAGCGCCTAGCAGGCCTGCCTGCCGGGGCTTGGAGCAGGGACAGGGGAGGAACACAAGGGGGCCAGTGTGCAGGGTTCCTGGGTCAGCACGTCCAGGATTGGAGTTTAACCTCGGTTCATGTACTCCGGCATCTCTCTGAGTAATACCATGACAGCTTTACTCTTCGGCTCAGTTGTGCTAATTTACCTTTTTCAGCCGCAGGCCTTCCTCTTACATGACATAAGGGTTAACCACATGAGTAGATTGGCGGAAGACCGGTGTGGCAATTAAGGGGGGAGGGGGTGACGAGAGGTCTTTGCCAGATGTTATCTGTAGTTTGGTACGTGTGGCACACTAGAGGGTTCGCACACAGCAGGCGAGAGTGCGTTGCCAAGGGGTCACGGGCTACGGTACTGTCTATGGCCGGACTTCCTTAGTGGGACACTTTTACCCGCGCTGAGACATTTTCATAGTTACTTCTCAGCTTCAACAGTTTTTTATACTCTGGTCCATTTAAGCATGGGCGGAAAATCCGTTTCGCTTGCGGATTTTGCGGATTTTCGGTAAATTCGCAATCCGCGAGATTCGCGAATCTCCCGCAAAATCCGCAAATCCGCGAGCAGCGGATTTTGCTCGCACTGCTCGCACTGTTCGCGTGAGTTCGCGGCTTCCCAGTACAACTTCGCGCCCCGCGAATAAGTGCAAAATTGCAGAAATACGATCTTAGCAAAACTGAAACTACTTACCAGGTTCAAAAGTTCAGGCTCGTCATTAGTAGCCATTTCCTGTAGTGCTTCCTGAGGGGCCCCTCCAGGGTTCAGTTGCCAGTTGCAACTATTATGTGACCCTGCTCTGAACCTCAGAATAGTTACACATATGCCACAAAGGTCCTGAATTACAGCTAAGGGAGACAAGCAGGAGCCAGGCTGGAGGTTCAAATCCATTAATCAGCCCCTAATTCATTATTGTCAGTTGGGGCAGGGCAGGTGTTGTAACTAATTTTGCAACAATGAAAGCACTTAGCAAGTTCAAAAGATCACTAATGAGGAAGCACTAAGGAAGCAGGTGCCAGCTAAAAAAATATTCTGTGACACATTAATCAGCCCCAAATTAATTCAGGTCACTTGAGGCAGGGAAGGTGTGCTTGCGTTGCCACAATAATGTACACTGACTGGACAACCAGAGGGTGCTGTGATGAAACAGAGGGTGGCATGGGTGGGCCAGAGGGTGGCATGAGTAGTCAGAGAGTGGCAGTGGTGACAGAGAGTGGCAGTGATGAAGAAGAGTGTCCCAAACAGGCTGGACACGTAGAAACAACAAGTTCGCGAAACTTGCGACCCGACAGGTAAGTTCGCAATTTGCGACATTGTACAAAACCCTCGCGAACTGGCAGAAACCCGCGCAAACACACAAAAAAAAAATCCGCAAATTCGCGAGAATTCGCGGATTTTGTGGATTGCGAGTTCGCAAATCCGCAAAATTCGCGAACGCGAGATTCGCAAAATTCGCCCATGCTTAGGTCCATTGGCATTTGGTTATACAGGATCTAATTGCAATGTGTTCTGTGCCTGTTTTAGCCACACATAGTCCTCCTGGCTGCCTCCACTAGGACCTTTTAGGCTGGCTCCACCGCGGGCCTGGCTGATACTTTAGACTCTAACTTGCTTACTTTCCGGACACTGGTTGGTGCGTTCATGTGGCATTTAGTTTCTTTTTCCACTTGAAGGGTCCAGCTCTGGGCAGGCAAATTCGAACAGTCTAGAATGTAAACATCCTGGGTACACTCGCAGTGGGGGGGGGGAGGGGGGCTGGCTAATTCCACTGGCAAGCTGTCACCAAAGACAGTATTTTAGGTTGATTATGCAGGTATCCAAGTAGGTTTTGCCTTGCAGTGTCACTCGCCAGGAAGCATGAGTGGTGAAGTAATCGTTCCCCCAGTTGTACAACATGTACATACAGTTGTATAGGTTGCTTGACGAAGCTTCATAGGGGCCAACTAGTGCCAGGCTGAGGGCCATATATAATACAAGTGTGAAACACGAGGAGAGACTGTCTCAGTGTTTAAAGGGACGTGCCAAAGCTAAACGCATTCTGGCCTTTTCCTCATGTTTGAGATGTTAGCAGCCAGAATGTGGGCGATCCAACTTTGTTCTGTGTAAAGTTGCATGCATGCACCATGAGTTGATCCCCAAGTTCTTCCCAGGCGGACTATCTGTCCCGTTCTTTAGCCAGACCACAGCTGTTGCGGACAGCTAATTTGCTTAAGACAGACTAATAGTTTCACGTCACGGAGTACTCGTAGGGAGATTGCCTAATTAGGTCCCTACTAGCCTTATAAGCATTAGAGACAATTGACATGCTGAAAGGTAAACCTTGGGTTGGAGGGACGTGATCCCAAAGTAGGTCGATTGGTCGGCCTATACAGGCAGGAGAGTTCCGCAGGTGCTTAGTTAAGCTTGCGGCCAGGCAGGGGCCTGCACAACCTAGGTGATTAGGATTTGGGCAAGCACGCACCTATCGTGTGATGCTCAAGTCCTTTGAGTACGCGGATGGGTCCCAGTGGATACACCAAAAAGACTGAAGCGAAGCATGTGGCACACAATTTTGCAGTTCGACACCGTCCTTGGTGTAGGTAACAGGGTCGCAGGTGGATTCACCATTTTAAGCATGACCCGATTCTTGCTGAATATGGGAGTGGCCCTAGAATTAGCAGGATGTAGTAGGAATGCCGGCCTTGGTGGGGGGCCCTGGCTGCGACGGTCGCCACACACAGGGCTGTGGCGGAGTTACATGGCGATCCAGAGGCAGAAAGGTACTCACGGGTACCCTCTTCAGGAGCACAAAGGATGCTGAGGCCTAATACCCCAGGAAGTCTGTGCGGTGGACCCTGGGGTGCGACGGCGCCCCGTTATCCTACAGGCGGTTGGAAACCTGTACAACCGGGGGTCGCTTGAACGCTCCACCCCTCGTAGGGGGGGGCGTGAGCAAGAGGGTGGACCGATGGTTCACCGGAAATGGGAGTGGCTACCCACTCACCACAACTGCTAAGCACAGATTGGCTAAGGCCACGATGCAAGTTTGGCCCATCAGGTGGTAGCCGCGAGGGGCGGCTTGCCTTTGGATCGCCTGTAAGATAACCCACCTTGTTGGCATATTGTTATGCTGTAAACCTGCAGCAAATTATTCCCAACAAAAAAGTTGTCTTGTCTGCTTATTTTATGCTGCATGTATGTTCCTGTGGGAGGGATGGTCAGTGAGCTGATATTGGCACTATGACTATGAAATCGGTATCTGCCATTTTTCTGTGCTTGTCAGTGACAGAACACTCTCTGCCATGTTCTCCTGAATCCCTTTCATAATAGACAGGGATTTGCGCGATAGTGGTCTGTGCGTTGAACACCTCCTGCAGCTGGGGTGTTCGTCATATGGGTGCCATACAAGCCCCGCAGCCATGGCAGGGAAGCGTATAAGATTGTATGAGCTCACTGTGTTGGTGCAGCCTGAAAATCATTGTGCAGCTGCCTCCTCTGTGGTTTCCCTGAGCTGAAAATAGTAAATTTGCAAACCTGTATGGAAAGTATGGCCCGATGAAAACAAACCTCCAAGTCTCGCGTCGTCATTCAGCTTGAGAGCTGAGAGAGAAGAAAGAAAGAGCGACAGTAGAGCCGAAAGAGGGAGAGATGTATGGGAGAGATGAAAGAGAACTGTAAAACCTCGCCCCACTAACCATGGACGACCGCACGCTGCAGGAAGTAGTAAATACTATAGGCTTCAAAAATAATGTATTCGCGCTTCACTAAGTGCACTCGCAGTACTGTTTGCGGCAGAGAGCCAGCGGGACAAGCCCGACAGATTCGGAATCGCGGAAGGCAGTGGGGGCGGGGCTGCGGCAATGAGTGACAGCGCAGCCATAGGTAGCGCAGCAGGCACTGTGTGTGTGTGCGCATTTAAGGCTAGTCATTTTTTTGACTGGCCCACGCATGCGCACACCCAGTAGTACCTTCCCCCCTCCTCCTTCCCTACAGCACGCAAACAGGCAGGGACCCGGCTCTCCCGGGTCTCATAATGGGCAGTATTTGCCCTGCTCTTTAGCCAATCCTGGCGCAGTGGCGCTGGTAATGCTGCGCCAGGATTGTATGCACGTCACCGCGCCTGGCGTGCCAAAGCAACACACGACGAGGAGTGAGAGAGTCACGAGGAGAGGAGAGTGTGTAGTACTCTGTCATCATGTATGTACGTACGCTCCTCGTGAGTCGTGTGTGCCTGCTGCAGTACTGTCTCCACACAGTCAGTCGAGACTGTCGAGTGAGTCACGTCACCGTCACGTCACCTCATAAAAAGTACGTTTTATTTAGAGTACAGTACAACAATAGTCCAGTACAGACAGTCCAGAAGTGTGTCGGTGTGCGTGGTGTGTCGTGTGTCACTCGCTCACAGTACTACTAGTCTGGCCTAGACATGGGTATATGTGGGCTCTGATTACAAGAAGCCTCTCTGTGGGGCTCCACCGCTCCAGGCATGGGCACGCGCGGCATGGATAACTGAAAGCATTCTGCAAGCCATAATCTGCGGTGCCCTGTCCGGGCCGGCCAATATAGCACCGCTCCTGCCCGGCTGGCACACAAGCCGCCGCTCAATGGCCCAGCGTGTAGTCTGGCCTTGGCTCTTTCTGTCTCAGACAGTTCACACACACCCCGTGGCCATATCTCGCTCCGAAATTCAAATACCCCGGCCCCAGCGCTTAATAACCCTCTGCCACCCATGTGTGAGAAACAGGATAGAACCCACGTGCAAAGGGCAGCAGCCTCCGGCATTATTCAAAACGTGCCCACACACCGCGTGCGGACAGAGCACAACACACACACTTATATGAGTAGTGCTGCGCACTTACACAAGGAAAGATGGTTTACAGCTGACAGAGTAAGAACCCGGCAAACAGCAACTGAATCGTCAAGAGCAGCATTATACAGGGTATTGCACCGTTACAACGCAACTTTTACAACGCACTACCATTACATCGCAACTTTTACAACGCAAATACCATTACAATGCATGCCATTACAACGCATGTCATTACATAGCAGATACTATTACAACGCATGCCATTACATCGTAAGTATAGGTAAGTATATTATTTTTATTTAATTTTATTTTACATTATTTTATTAATTTAATTAATATTAAAAATAAAATAAAATATTAATATATTAATTTAAGTAATTTTGGGGTATTTTTAGGTTTTAGGGCTGGGTTTGGTTTTTGGGGTACAGGGGTATATTTAGGTTTTAGGGCTGGGTTTGGTTTTTGGGGTACAGGGGTATTTTTAGGTTTTAGGGCTGGGTTTGGTTTTTGGGGTACAGGGGTATTTTTAGGTTTTAGGACCGGGTTTGGTTTTTGGGGTACAGGGGTATTTTTAGGTTTTAGGGCTGGGTTTGGTTTTTGGGGTACAGGGGTATTTTTAGGTTTTAGGGCTAGGTTTGGTTTTTGGGGTACAGGGGTATTTTTAGGTTTTAGGGCTGGGTTTGGATTTTGGGGTACAGGGGTATTTTTAGGTTTTAGGGCTGGGTTTGGTTTTTGGGGTACAGGGGTATTTTTAGGTTTTAGGGCTGGGTTTGGTTTTTGGGGTACATGGGTATTTTTAGGTTTTAGGGCTGGGTTTGGTTTTTGGGGTACAGGGGTATTTTTAGTTTTTAGGGCTGGGTTTGGTTTTTGGGGTACAGGGGTATTTTTAGGTTTTAGGGCTTTGTTTGGTTTTTGGGGTACAGGGGTATTTTTAGGTTTTAGGGCTAGGTTTGGTTTTTGGGGTACAGGGGTATTACGACTTAAAATAAATTAAATTAATTAAATTAATTAAATTAAATTAAATTAAATTAATTACAATATTTAAAATAAAAAAATTAATTGAATTACATTACTTAAATTAAATTAATTACTTTTTTTATTTATTTTATTTATTATAATTATATAATATTATTTACAATTTTTAAATTAATTAAATTTCTTTAATTATATTAAATTAAATTATATTAAGTATTATTTTAATTTTATTTAAATTATATTTATTGTAATAAATTACATTATATTATTTACTATTTAAAAAGTTATTATATTTCATTAATTATATTATATTAAATATATTAAATTAATTACAATTTTAATATTAATTAAATTACTATAATTAAATTAATTTAAATTTATTACTGTTTTTAACATTTTTAAATGATATTTATTAATTTAAATTAATTAAATTAACTTTATTACATTTTTAAAAAAAAGATATACTTACCTATACTTACGATGTAATGGCATGCGTTGTAATAGTATCTGCTATGTAATGACATGCGTTGTAATGGCATGCATTGTAATGGTACCTGCGTTGTAAAAACTGCGTTGTAACGGTCTGCGTTGTAAAATAACGCGTTGTAACGTCATAGATCCTTATACAGGGCCACTGCTATTTATGCGGCCGCGTCGTTTGTGTTAGTAGCTCAGAATCCCTGGCATGAACACAGGCGAGGCTGACAGGCGGCCGCATGCTGTAACCAAAGCGAGACTGCATGTGCCACGACGTGACCTTGAACATGGCAAGTAGTTAAACTTTACACATAGTGTTCTGTTATGAAGGAAAGGTTTCAAATAACCACGACCAAACCTAATTATACAGCCCTAATAGTCTGGAGACAGTCGTTTTTCTTCTGCCCTGTGAGCCATCCTTATGCAGTGATTACTAAGAGGAAGGGCATTTCATGCAAGAGACGAGAGTCAGTCTGTAGCAGAAATAAAGGGCTCTTAAACCAACTAGCCATGGAACACGAAGTGCTCAGCTGCAGGCGACCACTGTGGATTTTTATTTTACTGAATATTACATGTTAGTGAATAAAAGATGCACTTTTTGTTTTCCCCGGCTGAAAGGGTTGCTTTAATCAGTTATGTCTTCTTGTTTGAAGCAGCCCTTTGTTGTTTTTTCCTATCCAAATAGAGCAAGATTACATCATAAGGCTGTGCTCATTTTACCGTGCCTGACAGCCACATTATTAACCCCTTATCCGAGGCAAGTTATCACGGTAAAATTGTGAAAGTTATTTTATGTGCTGTTTTTATTGATACTGTTAGATTACTAGTACTTTGACAGACCGACATCAACTGTGCACCTGAAACAAAAAGTAATTACACAGTTTGCAAATGGTTGTTTGATTTTAAACAGCGGGGTCACCAGTGCTGTTAGTTGTTACCACCTCCTCCTTTTTTCCTTTTCTCGATGGATACCTTATTTTGTACATGGTGGCAGAGCCTCATGGGCTACCGTTGCTTTCTTTGCAGATAGCTGTGAGTTTCTGTGGTGAGTGGAGCTTACCTCATGAAAGCTGACGCCAAGTTGCTATGAGTTGGTCAGTTGTGGTGCTGTCCACATCAAAGCAGCCAGGATGATGTGATGGAGTATGGCGGTCCGTTGTGATTGTGGCTGCACTTCAATGTTGGAGTCCACGGATTGCGCTGTGTGGGGCGTGCTGTGCGAAAAGCAGGGCTCTCATGTGGAAAGAAGCAAAAAGGGTGATTGGCTCCACTTGGGCATACATTTATTGTTTTTGCTATTGGTTCTTAGCCTGCTTTTTATGGGTAAACAAGTTATTTATGCCTATTGGAGAAGTTACCCTGAGTCCTGTGTGGTTTGTACAAGAAATTAGCACAATTACATTGCTTGATTTTGCTCATAAGAAAGTGTCACTCATCGTTGTTGAGATGTCACTCATAATTACACTGAAATTATGAAAATGTCACACATTGCAATCTGAAACCTTGGCAGTTATGGTAACGAGCTGCAAGCCACTGACGGCACACAGGTGTCACAGGCGCGCCCCCAAAATCCTGCCCTAGGCGAGTTTCAGAATAGCATTAAAAATGCGTGACAATACATTTCAGTGCGGTGTTGCGGAACACCACGCTGAAATGCGTAAGAGTCACGTCTTATGCGTGCTACTTGACAGGACTGGTTTTTCGCTTAAGTATGCATTTGCCACATCTCCCACATAATCCATCGTCTTCTGCATAATCTTCAGATTGTAATAAAAAAAGGTTAATTTCTATCTCAAAGGGTTCAAAAGTTACTAAAGACGCAGCAACACGTGCTGCCCCTCAGTGGAAGGCCTTCTGTAAAGCTTGATTGGTCACCATTCTAATGCTTATTGCTATATTTTTGTGTTAAACCGGTGCTAATGGGGGTCAAGCAATGCCCAGGAAGTGTAAAGATGACAAAAACATGCAGTATTACGATCGTAAAATGTGCGACATTAAACCACATCATATGCGTTTTCTTGCCGCAAAATTTGGTCCTTCCCTGCCGCATAATTCCCGTGGCCCTGATTTTACATTGTGTCACAGGCTTTTTAGGGGGACCAGGGGCATAGCTGCCTTTGGTGTAGCGACAGGCGGCCTATGCCCTGATAGTTGTTCACTTTTACTGCCCACTTGCAGCCAAATGGGTAGTTTTCCTTGCTTGCACCAGGACCATTGGCACCATTGCTGATGGCGTCATGCAGAGTGTCTCTATTTTTTAGACACCACATGCATATTTGTTGCTGTCCTCTCCGCTGCTTTGAGGGAGTAGGGTCCTCAGACATGCTCCCTCCTTGTGTGCTGCTTTCGCGTCCACGTAAGTTTTTCGCACTTAAGTTGCTTGCTTCTGGTTCCAAGCAGCTTCACCTAAAAGCAGCTTTGGAATTTGTAAGTGAACTTCCTGACTGTGAGTGCGTACAGAGGAGGATATTTAGGTTTAGCGTTGGGCCTGGGACCGGTTGGTTAACTGTTCTGCCTTAAATGGTTCTAAAAATCGTAATGAGCTCTTGAAGGCAGTAAGGAATGGCGTGGCCGAGGGGGCCGCGGTGTCTACAGTCTACGCACTTAGGGACAGAGGTGGGCTGATCTGTTTGCAAATGCATCGTGCGTCACGTACATCGACTGGGCAATAGGCGTTTTGGGGCTGGGCCGAGTCAGAGTCAAGCTTATATTTCAGGCATGACTCCCTACTTTGGTTTCCTATGCGGTCTGAGACTGAGGCCTGGGGACGGAAGTGAGTCTGAGGGCGGCACGGGGTCGGGGAGTACTACTAGATTGGATAGATTAGGTCCTGGATGTGTCTGGCAGGTCGGCGGTCCGAGAATGGATTGGAGGCTGTGGTTACCATGGATGGACTGGAGGTCAGAGTTCAGATCCTCTTAGTGAGGGCAGAGGCAGGGTATATTTGAGAACCTGGTTTTGAACGCGATTTCGGTGGAAGACAGTCTTTGGAATTTATGTTGGAACTTATCATGGCTCCACATTGAAAACAAGTGAGGGCAACTGCAACCTATGATAGAGTGCTACTAGATTTGGATGACATATATTGGGCGGAAGCCCTTTAAAGGGAGTGTGTATTACACAAGTATTGGAAGATAAAGTATCGTACAAATTGGAGATTTGCCTTGAGAAAGCCCATAGGGTGCGAAACGCGCGTCGGCTGTCAAGAACTGTGTTTTAAAAAGAAATAAAGTTTGGATTTTGGATACACTACGTGATTCCTTTGGACAAAGAAATCGGGTCTATGCGTGCTTACAGCAAATGATTGAAAGAGACTTTTTGTGATGTGCAATGATGTTTTTGTATCGTATATTTGAGAACATCACAGACATGCATTGCAGATTCTGGGAGCATCTCTCCCACACGGTGTTTTGGAAGACCTCGCCTGCAGATAGTGGCCCGAATGTTCTCCTTTCGTATTCCACCAGTCCCACGTACATGGATGAGAACAGGTTATAATTAGGGCTCCCGGTTTTATGGTATTTATTTTTTTAACATTTCCGTCTGTATTTATCCATATTTATTTTTATTTCATTTTATCTGTATTTATTTTTGTCGCAAGCAAAAAAAGACGTTGCAGCGAGTATTTTTCCACATTTATTTAAATAGACAGTGCAAATGGTTGTTATAGGTTTAGCTATATGTATATATGCGCCAAATATGTTTCATGCAACATCCATCCAAAAACTTTTCTGTTAGATCAAAACAGGAACTCACATATGAGAAATGGGAGTGGTGTCACAGAGATTACCTGCGATAATATTAGTGATCTGATGCTGTGTTACAATATTGAAAACACTGTCACTAGCCATTTTTATTCTATGTAAACACATTTAGAATTTAGACAAGTGTACCTGGGTACTTTCAGTGACCTGGCCAAAAACAGCCGCAAGCTCTCATTTCAGAAAAAATAAAGGCCCTTGCATTAGTCCTGCCAGGCTCTATTTCCCTCACAATCCTGAAGCATGAAGCCTAAAATATCCAACAACAGCCAAGTAAGTGGGCAGCTTTTGATTCCCATTTTTTTTTAAACTAAGTCCTTCGCTAATGCAAAACCCTTTTTCCATAAGGTAACTAGTCTCAGCGTTGAAGACATTGGACTTGTATCACTTCCCTTATTTTACTTTATACTGCCCCGTAGCATTTGAACAATTTACTTTAAAGCTGTAATCCCACACAGTGTAGCTGCAGCCACAGTTCTTCCTCACACAGTGGAGAAAATAAACAATTTAACTTGAAAAGGGGCTTACAGATATGCCCCAGCTGTTTCTGTCTCTCAGGAATGTTTATTCATGCTTCACCAAGCCACGGAGGAACGTTTCAATTTAAGGCCTGAAAGTGAATGCAACCTAATTTTCTTAATGTGTTTATTCTGCTGGTATATCTGACCTCTTTGGGTCACACATTTCTGCCAGTCTTAGCTCCAAGTATTCGCGCTGCTAACAACGCCCCCACCTCCTCAAATGTTAACACCTGTAGTAGTGCAAACAGTGAAATACAGGTCCACCCCCCACCCTTTGATTAACCTGTGACCTAAAACTCACTGGGGTGCAGGCTCAGCGCTGGAGATGTCAAAGGAACCACAGAAGGAATTTCCCGTGCCTAGCAGAGAGCGATTAATGGCCCAGCAGGTGCTAATGAGGGCAGTCATAAACGGCAATCAGGAAGAGGGTTGTGGCAGGCAACCCTGGCTGGAGCAGGGATTGCCAAACAATTCTCGGGCTCAGAGAATCTAATTTGGTTGTATTTTTCCGCTTCTATTTATAAATACAGACGGGAAAAAAATATTTTTCCGTCTGTATTTATATGTATAAATCCGTATAAACGGAAAACCGGGAGCCTTAGTTATAATGTACGGCAGCTTCCTATGAAGCTCTGTTTGATAATGGCCTCCATTTATGTGCAACCCGGCTCTATTAAAGTTATTTTTAAACACACGTAAAGGGCGGAGTTCGGTGACCCGCAGCATCAACAAACATACATCATTGTCTACCTACCATACAAGGCCTCTTATAAAGTTTGCCATGATGAATTCTGTGGTGAGATGGTGGTGCTCTCCTTATTGGTCTTTTTGAGGGTCTCTTCGTACACGAAGACTCTCACATGCCTGTTTCTTCGCTTTCTCAAAGGACATTTCACTCACTGGTGATAGGTGCGGCTTCCAGTATCTACAGCTCTTTCATCTTCAACTCAACATGCGAACGTGGAAGTGGATGTGTTTGTCTTGGTTTGGAAATAGGGTTAGGGAGACTAGATTTCTCTGGTTGTTTGTGGGGGTGACGATGCTGGTTATCATTGAGTTCAAAGGATTTTTCCAATGTTAAAAAGGCAACTTGTAGCACTTGTAGGAAGCACGGGCAATGTTGAGGTCTGCACTAAAACTGGTTTCACTTCAGGAAGACTGATTTTTACACTTAGAAGGTTGCAGATTTATCTGCCCAGCTCCTCCTTTTCCCCATGCCCATCCTGGCTAGACTTAAGTCTGGAAGGGACTGTTAACGTGTTAATATGCAGAGTTGGTATTAAGATTTGTTTCTTTGCTTATCTGAGTCTTTAGAAATGTGTTTAGAACGGTTTACAAGAGCTCGCCTTTAATCTCTGTATCTTTTCCATCTATGCTAGATGGGACAGGAAATCTTGCAAACAGTTTCGTTCCTGCGCTTTAGGTTGGGAATTTTCTGAGCAGTGTGCCTACTTGGAAACACTACCTACGTAACAACCTGCATGTCTGTTGCTTTTCGCTAGGCTACAAGTCTGCAGTGTATTGAGTGTTGGCTAGATATTTATTTGTGCCTATGCCAATGCTGCCAACTGGGGATTGTCCTGAACCTTGGATGAATAATTAATAGCTAAAATATTTTGTTACTTTTTACTGCACAGCCTTTTAACTGCAGGGCATCGATGGGAAGGAAGGTTACCGTTAAACCTGTAGAAAAGCAATTGGCCTCATTAAGAGACCTGCATTGAATTCTCAGTTTCCCACTAACTGTTCAGGCAGTTGGGGCAAGTTAACATTCTGCCACGTCCTAGGCATAGTTCCCAACATCTATTGGCCCTTAGTTGCATTGCCCTGATCCCTTCAGAACAGCCCTGGTCTTGGGGTGTAGGGCGGGTTCATGCTATCTCATATACTGTGTGGAGTCATGCTGTCTCATATATAGTCCTGGGACAGGAGACATGCTCTAACATATTTCACCCATGCATTCGTACCCTCTTCTCGCCTGATGGTCCTTCTTCCTGAAGGACTGCGAGTGCGCACCCCCCTTCTCACGAGTGTGTCTCAAGCCTCGGGCCCGCACCCTCCCTGATTCGGTCACAGACCAGCGCCCGGGCCGTTTTTCTCCTAAGCGCTGCAGGAGTCTGTTATGAAGCTCTGTGGTTATACTGAATAAGCTGCTACCTATGTTATATGACAGCTCTCTAATAATGTAATACCAGCACTTTCACATTTGCTTTATTAACCTTCCTTCTTACTCAAATCTGCTTGAAAATGCACAATTTTTCCAAAATTTTCTTGGGGGGAAATCCCCTCGAACCCTCCTTAGGGGGTTCGGGCTCGCTCGCTACGCTCGCTCGCCAAGGTGCAGTATGATTTGCAGTTTCCGCCCCACCACTTTCAAATGTCACCAGCCGCCACCGTCTCTCTCTCTCCACACACACGCACACACTCTCTCCCTCTTTCACTCTCTCTCTCTTTGACAACAACACAAGTTCGTCTGCTTTCTGCCCTTAGCATCTCAGATGGCCCCTATGTGATGCAGAGGGGCAGGGACGTGCACACACTGGAAACTACTGAATCTAAAGAGCTTTTAGACCACTGTTTGGTTTCAGTTTTTTCATTAACTTGTTGACGCATCGAAGAGGTATTAAGGATAGTGCCAGGGGTAGCAAAAGGAAGCCAGGTTGGGGGGTGCCGCCCCAATGGATGTCAATACCCTAAAATGCAAGAGAGAGAAGAAACTAAATCAGATTGACAAGACAGACAAGGGAGAGGGAGAAAACAAGACGAGAGTGAGCAGAAGATTAATAGGGAAGGGGACAGAACAGAAGAGACATAGGGTCACATGCATCAAGCATTTTTCCCTCGCAAACGGGCCGACTGGTAGAATCAGCCCGTTAGCGAGGCCAAAAAAGCCTTTTCTGATGCATCAAAGGCTTTCCATTCGCAACTTAGGTAACCACAATTTTTTTGCGATTACCTAAATTGCAAATGCCTTTAAGGAATTGCAATTTGCGATTCCCTAAATGCAATGCATGAAGCCTTTCCTAAACGCAAACTGTGCATTTAGGAAATGCTAATTACCATCAACTTCAAGTTGATGGTAATTTGCGCATTCTTTGAAAAATGCACCAAAGTGCATTTTTCAAAGTGACATGGGGCGCACACACATGCCCTCAGTGCATGTGTGTTCACCACATGTGCACACTTACCTTTTTGGGGGGTGCATCAGGGGACGCTTGGAATTGCATTCGCAATTTGCGATTACCAATTTGGTAATTGCAATTTGCGAATGCATTCCCATTCATTCTATGGGCCTATAGGTCCCTATGAATTAATGGAGTGACATTACCTAATAGCGATTCAGCAATTTGCAAATTTCTATTAGGTAATGTTTAGGAATCACAATTTATTTTGTGATTCCTACATGCATAAGGAATTGCGATTCCTAAATACTGATTCCTTAAAAATCGCTATTTAGAAATCGCAATTCCTTATGTTGATGCATGTGGCAGATAGAATGTTGACAGGGGAGAAGAGAGATGCTGGAGAGTAAAGCGAGGCTGACGAGAGGAGAGACGCAAAGAGAAGGGTGAGGAAAGTGAGCATGCTCTCTTTTAGATGAAAATGCATAATCTGGCGGAGTAAAATGGGTTTGTATGTGTTCTTTGATAGAGTATATAAGTCCCATCATTTGTTAGCCTAAGACGAAGGATATGAACTAATCTACATTTATTCGTAGCAAAATTATGGACATATGTTTATTTATTTAAAGAGTTTTATATAGCGCTGGCTAGACCCGAAGGTATCAGAGCGAATCAACAATGTAACAGAAAAAGATCAACAATTACACATTACATCAAAAAATAGGCAACATATTAGGAGAGGAGAGAAAACTAGTGGAGGGGGCAGGGTAGGTGAGAAAGGGAGGATAAGGGAAGTGTCAACTAGGAGAGACGAAAGGAAGTCTGTCTAAAGACCGACTGGGTAGGTGACGACCAAGGAGGGAATCCACGGCCCATCTCCCCTATAGCTAAACCAGGTAGCTCCATCGGGAACTGGCATACTCCTAACTGGAATATTTACATTTCCTGTAAGTTCCTAGTATATGTTACAAAGTGTACCCAGGGCCTGTAAGCTAAATGTCACTAGTGGACTGCAGCACGTATTGTGTCACCCACTACAGAGTCAGTGTAAACATGACTACAGGCCTACCATTTGTAACCTGGCTGTTGCACTTGTGAACTGTAAATTTGATCTGTCAAAATAACCCCTTCCTTTAAAGTGTTTATAATTCACCTCTATGTAGGCCATATTGCCTATATGGCAGGGTGCATGGTATTTAAAAGTAGAACATGTATGATTTTAATGTTAAACATGTCCTTCCAGTGAGAAAAACCCCAACACTATTTTCATGGTAGCAAGGAACACACAGGATTACAATATTACATTTAATGATGGTAATTTTGTTAGGGAACATCTAGAAAAATAATTAATGAACTATTTATAATAGTTAATAAAAAAATCAATTAAATTGTGAAGTTGGATTTTGATAATATTAAGGAAATGGTAGAAAGATACCTTCTCCCTGTCTAACGTCTCTGTAGGCCTATTTGCATTTGTTCTCCCACTTCTGTCAAATTTGCATGGCAGTAGGTGTAAAATGCCTCATAGGAGCAAACAATATCCTCACCTGAATTTGAAGAGATGAGCCCTCTGGAATTGACAGCGTATACAGGGTGGGGCTGTGAGTTTAATTTTTGACATAAGTGTTAAATTCTGCTTGAATATCAAATCCTGCTTGACAGGTGTGCTGGGGTTTTATATATAACCCATGGGGTGCACATTTTAGAGGCCTCTCGTGTCACAGGCAGGGCCCTTTTTTATCTTCCATGCTAGGCAGGCTCCAATTACACAGTGGGCCTCATTTTGCAATTACATTTTCAAATCCTGCTTGAATGTCAAATCCTAACTGACAAGTCTGCTGGGGCTTTACATATAACTCTTTGGGCACACTTCAAAGGGCAAAAACAGGATGCCGAAATAATACTTATGATTCTCCTGTGTTGTTGCTGGAAACCCCAGCTTTGTTCTACCAGACTTCTCTCTCTGGGTTTTGTGGGGCTACCGTGGCTGTTTCAAACTAGATTTTGGTATTAGATGTGGGAGGACAAGAGGCTTACCACAGTAAACTCCCAACCCACCTTCAGCGCTCAGAGCCCATGTTTAGTGTGGCAGAAGACTTCTGCTATCTTGAAAATGCCTTAAGTGGATAGGGTTGGGCCTGGGAACTTTTTTCCCATTGGTTACGATGTGCCCAGTAGTCATTACCTCCCACTAGCTGTTGCCAGGCATAAAAGTGGTATCTCTAGGCACTGACCTCAGAACCATCCTGGACCCGAGGAAGGTCAAAAGAAGGCTGCACCTGCTATAGGACCTGAGAGGAATTCTGGAGGACTGGAGCTGCTTCCTCTTGTGCTCAGGGCAAAGACATGGTAGCCAAAGGTCATTCGACTGACCTCCAGTTAAAGCTACAGGGAGATAACAATCTACAAGAGGTCTTTCTCTGCAACTACTCAACTGACCAGTAGCAACTGGTCCATGACTGGATCCTGCTGTTTGGTCTGTGCCTGACACCCTGTGAGTCTCTTAACTTCTGACTTAAAGGTCTAAAGTCCGAAGGTAAAATCTTTGACCAGGACAAACACAGATGGTGTATCCGACCCACGCTGCATTGCAGTCAGCGTCAAATTGCACCTTGTTCCAGTTGTCACTACCATTGACTGTGATTGACAACTTGCACTTCTTGGCTCCAATCCTATTTAGAATGGTGGTTGGGGGTTTGGGAGCGGAAAGACAACTCAAGGGCTGGCCTTCAAATGTGACATTCCTAGCTTCTTGAAGTGATCTTGGACAACTCACTGAATGATCTGTGACTTTTTGTCTCACTTTTTGTCCCTTAAAGGCTCTCCGTTATCTGCTGAGTAATAATTGAAAGGGCAAGCAGTAGAAAACTAGAGAAAGTGAACTGAATACTTGAATTATTTTTACTTTGTTTACTGCCAGCTGCCTTCATTGCCCCTGTGATCAGAAGTAGCAAGGGCAGTACCAGGGCACCAATGGGCACGCCAGGGGTTTGCCTAAATGGCTTCCAGAGTGATAGCTCTGCTGAGTAAGGGTTCAAATTGATACTTCTTTGTAACCCAACAAATCGCAATGCTGGGTGAGCTTTGAGCCTGGCTTTTCACCTGCGGGGAAGCCCTGCGGTCTGATTCCAGGGCCTTAATTTCTCTGTAACCCATATGCTACAGAGCTTGGAGTAGCAGAAGTCTGCTGGAGCCATGCAGTGTGACAAACAGATGAATGTTTTAGAGAGTCAATGTGACCCATTATACGCAAACTACCTGGCCAGATGAATGTGTTTTTGTTTTGAAAGACTATAATATATATCATGTGATCAAGACAGGGATTTCCCTGTCGAAACGCGTCATGTCTGCTTTTGGTGGAAGAATAAAGCACTGAAATACCTCATTGCTGTGTGGTGGTCCGTTTCCTGGTTTTCGCTGTCCCGAGAGGAGTCAGAGGAATCAGCGCTTTGGCAACATCAGGACTGTTTTTGCAATATATATATATATATATATATATATATATATATATATATATATATATATATATACATACACATACATTTTCGTTGGGTGAATAAAGAATACCTCTTTGTCAAGAATCCCACGGAGTCAGCGCCTTTTTTTGCATCAGGAAACAAAGGATTGGATGACATATATACATACATATAGGGTTAATTCTCCAAAGGAACGTTGGGAACTCATAGGCTGATTATCAAATTGTATTTGGCTTGCAACAAAACGACAAATGCGTTTCAGCCTCTTGGCTTTCCTCCTTGTATGAGTGGCTGTATGGGTGAATGAGTGGATATGTGTGTATACCTATGAATTAGAGAGTGGGTGTGTACGTTCTGGAATGGGCGTGTCAATGGTTTTGGGAATGGTAGTGTGGAAGTTGGAATGGGTGTATGAAAGGTTATATGGTGGGCGAGTGGGTGTGTCAGATTCTGTGGATGATGCCATCAGTGATGTGATTTGAGATGTCATCAGTGATTTTACTGACCATGTCATGAGTGATGTAATATGCAAGGTCATAAGCAGTGCATTGCGGGGGTGCGAGTTATAGTTAGCTCAGCTAACTTTAACTGCTGAATTTCTCTGGTTTTGCATGAGTGAAATATCAGCTTATCTATAATTCCATGTAACCTTTGCTTTTTTTTCACTGAATTTCTAAGGTTTTTTAAATTCTATTTCCTAACTATAATGCCCCTATATCCTTTGGGTTTTTCAGTGAAATATATATATATATAGATATATATATATATATATATCAGGTCTGGGTGAAATTTCTGTTACGTCTGTGTGTTTTGGGGCTGATTTACAATTGGGTGGACAGAGGTTTGGCAGTCAGGGCAATTGAGTACTTTACTCCGTCGCCTTGACTGCACCTCTGCCCCCCAAATTATGAAATGAGCAACAAGCTAAAGGTCATTTCTTAAAGCATTGCCAGAAACTGAATTCACAACGGTTTCTGTCAATGACTTTTGTAGTTTGAGGTAAGGCTCTGTGAAGCATGATGGCGCCGTATGGCAAACTATTCTCTTTTTTATATTCAAAAAAAAAATCCAGAAGCAGGATTTTATTTTTTTAAATGAAAAAGACAATGCTCCCCTCGCAGTGGGAGTCCTTTCCCATGGCAAGGGGAGCCTTTTGTAATTTTCAACGCCCAGGTTTCCCTGGCAGCGACAGACAGTAACAAGCATTTGCAATGTAATAGGTCTCGCATTAGGAAAGTTAGAGCTATTGGTCTTGTAAATGACACATTTTTTTATTTATGTGTTGGTTTTGAAAATAGCGAAATTAATAGCTTTGTCATTTACAATGCCAATACTTTTATCTTTTGCAAATGTGACACCTATAGCATTTGTAATGCAACATGTTTTGTATTTACGTGACTTAAATGTATTGATATTACAAATAACAATGGCTACATTTTTTAAAATAATTAATACTTAAATAAAAGTTATTGTAATTTATAATGGCAATAGCTTAAACTTTTGTAAATAACTTTTGTGAAGATGATGTTCAGTGTATTTTATTGCGACGAAAATCCAAGAACAGTAGTGAAATATTAACATCTTTTTGTGACATTTGTAATAAAGCTTGAAACATTGAGAGAACATATTTGAACCAGTTGTTGTTGAATGGTTGCACAGATTGATACTGTGGTGGCGCTGAGTGATGTTGTGGCGACGAGTGATGCTGTGGCGATCAGTGATGCTGTGGTAGCGCATAGTGATGTTGTGGTGCCCCTGAGTGATGCTGTGTTGCCCCTGAGTGATGCTGTTGTGCCCCTGAGTGATGCTGTTGTGCCCCTGAGTGATGCTGTGGTGGTGCCATAGATAGAGTGAGGGCGATAGATAGCTAGAGGGAGGGCGATAGATAGCTAGAGTGAGGGCGATAGACAGATAGAGTGAGGGCGAGAGATAGAGTGAGGGCGAGAGATAGAGTGAGGGCGAGAGATAGAGTGAGGGCGAGAGATAGAGTGAGGGCGATAGATAGATAGAGTGAGGGCGATAGATAGATAGAGTGAGGGCGATAGATCGATAGAGTGAGGGCGATAGATAGAGTGAGGGCGATAGATAGAGTGAGGGCGATAGACAGATAGAGTGAAGGCAATAGATAGAGTGAGGGCGATACATAGATAGAGTGAGGGCGATACATAGATAGAGTGAGGGCGATACATAGATAGAGTGAGGGCGATACATAGATAGAGTGAGGGCGATACATAGATAGAGTGAGGGCGATAGATAGATAGAGTGAGGGCGATAGATAGATAGAGTGAGGGCAATAGATAGATAGAGTGAGGGCGATAGATAGATAGAGTGAGGGCGATAGATAGATAGAGTGAGGGCGATAGATAGAGTGAGGGCGATAGATAGAGTGAGGGCGATAGATAGAGTGAGGGCTATAGATAGAGTGAGGGCTATAGATAGAGTGAGGGCAATAGATAGATAGAGTGAGGGCGATAGATAGAGTGAGGGCGATAGATAGAGTGAGGGCGATAGATAGAGTGAGGGCGATAGATAGAGTGAGGGCTATAGATAGAGTGATGGCGATAGATGGATAGGATGAGTAAATGGATGGATGGGATGATGGATAGATGGAGTGGCCAGAGAGCAGACAGAGTGGATGTATATTGCTTGTGTAAAGCATGTTGAATGGATGATTGAATGATGGATTGATGTAAATTGCAGAATGGATGAGCAGACATACTAGACTACGGTTTGTTTGGCTGCATGGGTGGATATTGCAGACTGGGCGGAACAATGACAAACACTGGAATGAGACTGCATGCTGGATGAATGCATGAATACGAACACAAATACATCTATGACATATGGTCAGAAACACTTGACGGATGAATATTTGTATGGATGTATGTGTGAATGGATGGACAGAGGGGTAAATGGGCGGATGAATGGATTGAATGGATGGGTGGATAGATGGGCAGACAGATGGGGCACATGCCGCTTTGTCGCTGTAGTTTTCCCGCATAGCGCTGGTGTCCCCCACATACACGTGCAGCACGGTTGGCGCCTCGCACGGTCTGGAAACACGCAGGTGCCTTGATCTCACCCGGCGCATCAAGGCGCCTCAGCTTTGAAGTGAGCACAGGGGCAGGCGTAGGCTTGTGAGCCGGCCGACGCCCCTCCCTGCAGCAGTCTCGCAGACTCGACCTGCCTGCACCGCGTCTCCGCTCTGAGGTCAGGCGCTTCGAGGAGGCTCGGCGGCTGCGGGTGCTTTAAGGTGACAAAACATTTTTATGTCAGTGATAAAGGGCCGGACCACGCCCAGCTAACGGGGCACGAGGAGCAGAGGGACTCGTCTCTGAACTCCCGCACATGGCAGTCACTCCTTTGAACGCCAAGGGAGGTTACTTGTCGCCTGCACCCCTGAACCTGCGGCTTTATTTTCTTGTTCAGTTAAACCAGCCAGCGCCTGGAGGTAGTTCACTTTTCATATTTAGTGATACTTGCGCCTCTCGCTCCTCCCTTTAATAACAACATCTCACTAACTTTGTCACTCACACACGGCGTCGGCTGTCTCACCATCCCGGTGTTTACTTCCACGGTCAGCGCATCCAAGTACTCAGTCCTTCAATTTGTTCCTCGTGCCCTCGCTCCAGCTATCCACTCACTTCCTTACTCAGCCCATGCTCACTCGCTCACTTGCTCGCTAACCTCATGTACTCAATCACTGATTCGCTCACTCACACCATACACTCACTCCTTCACTCGCTTACTCAGTCGCTTCCCTAGCCTACTCGCCATGCCCTCACTCACTCTCAGTCGGTAGCTCAGTTAGTCAAACCACTCGCAGACCTGAAAACAATTATTGATAATTTTACAGAGAGCGCCTCTGCAATTTGGTTCTGGTGTCTGACTGGACAAATGGCCCTCTTCTCCCAGAAGCTCCTAGTTCCAGTTTACTCTGTTTCTCACCGGATGACCTCCGACTCTCGGGCCCAGCCCGGTGCCAGCTCACAAGGGCCACAAGGCGCTGCCTCGTCGGCCAGCATCCGAAAGGCACCCCTTTAATCCTCGGTGCTGATCTGGGTCGGATCAGGCTACAGCGCAATCTGACCGTGCAAGCATGGTTAGTCCAGCAGGGCGACGTGAGCGAAACCGAAACCTTCCATGGGGCGGGACTTCCGTCTTCGGAAGCGCGCGCACGCGCCCACGGAGAGAAGCAGTGCTGGTGATGCCGGGCTCCCATGCCCGAGGGAGAGCCCTGCGGAGGCTGCAGAAGTTTAGAATGGCGGTAAGTGGGGCTTTGGGGGGGGCGCTTGTATGTATGCGGCGGCGGTGGTGGCGGCCGGGGGGGGGGTCTCTGTATGTGTGTGTGCGTGCGTTTGTGTAGGTGTGCTCCTGTGTGTGTGTGCGGCGGGGGTGCCGGTGAGTGGGGGGAATTGGGGGGGGTGCGCGCGTGTGTGTGTGCCTTCCTGCCTGCGTGTGCATGTGTGTATGTGTGTGTTCAGGGAATCTATGGCAGGGGATGTGCACGGCGCCGGGCTGGGCGTGCGCGCACCGCGATGCACGTTACAAGCAGCCAAGGCGCCAAAGCGCGCCCACGAGGTCAAATCTCCGGCAGGAGAAGCGCGTGTCAGTCTGCTGTCCACATTCCCCCAAGAGTGATAACATAAGTTGTCGAGCCCTAGACAGCAAAGCTTTGCTTTGCTTTCGTCTAGGCTCGACCTAAAAACGGACCTCTAATTCCACCCATCTAAATTAGGTAGGAGGAATTAGCGGTCAACCTACTGACAGCCCTTACTCCGTGAGCCGTCGGAGGGGTCAGGGATTAATCATGGCGGAGACTCCTCTGTGATTAAACCAAAGGTCTGTCCTCATTTATTTATTTTGAAAGATTTTCATAGCACAAATTTGATTTGAGGGTTTCAGAGTTCCTTACAATAAATACAGAAGTATGTTCCCACCAGCGGGTGAGTGAACCTCAATCTTGGTGATATGAATATTCCATTACAATGAGGTATCCATCCCGCCAAGCTATAAATCAGGCCATTTGTGTTGTGAGAGACATGGTGCATGGCACTGCCACAAAATTATTCCCCTAAATAAGAGAGAATTTTCAGGTTCTCCTCCACTATGGGGTATCTTTACCCATTTCATTTTGTACATGCCAGTGTCAAAAGAAACCAATGAAAGCACATATTCAGGGTCTTGAATATAACTTTGATATCGTGGGAGAAGGTTGAATTCAGCTGAAATCAAATATGTCAAAAATCCCATTATGAGAATTCAAGGCAGAAATAAAGGGTTTTACTGAACACCTGTACCAGAATACAACGTCCCTGTGGGCTCCACTGACCTCTCTGTCATTTAAAACACAGCACAGCCCTGCCAAGGCACACAGCGCCACCACATAACATGTCCTCTTCTTCACAGGGTCACTAGGTGAGGAGTTGGTATCACATGGTGAGCACAGAGGGAACTGGAAATTACTGCACAGTTGGTTTCCAGCTCGTCTGTGAAGGTTCTGCAGAGTGCAAATCCATTACAGATTCTCCCATAACAACTCTTCAAAAGCTTTGTTTGTGTTTTGGGCTGCTTTCTGGTCAAGCCCAAAGCCCCACCCCTCCAAACCCAGCCTCTTTAATGGTCCTCACCTTGGTCCCCGCCCCCTATCTCACAGTGAACATTATTTCAAAGTTGGAAGGTCTGACAATTACTCAATTATCTTGTCTGTACAGGTTCATGAGCATCAACCCCCTTCAGGGCTGCCTCTTAGATGTTGCTTCATGGATGAGTGACACCTCCCTTCAACTCAACACTGACAAAACAGGAACTCTGGTGGTCTGCAAGCACTCCACCAACTGGCCTCGATTGGTTGCCTCTTGCACTTGATTATACACCTATTCCAGTCCCAGAAGTTTCTAATCTTGGCATACTATTCAATCAGAGTCTGTCTCTGTCACGCCAAACTGGTAAACTATACACATCCTGCCCAACTTCCTGCTTCTGTCATCTCCGACTGTTATGTAAAGTACTGCTTTTCCTGCCCACCGCGTCTTGCCAACATTTAGTCACATCCTGATTAGTGTGAATTAAGCTATATTGAACTTTCCGAATGTTGGGTATAAAGAGACCAAAAATGCCACAGCTATGCCCATTCTTGGTTTGCTGTGTAGTTCCTTGGCCACTACTGTTCTTTGATCTTGTACTTGCTCACCATTCCCAAACAGGTTGCGTTAAAAGCTCTTTCTTTGACTCAACAGGCCTATCACAAGCGCTTAATTTGAGCTGATAGTTTCCGATGCTCAGCACCGGCACTTAATCATCAACACTGGTGCTTTTCATGAGCACCAGTTAAGTACACATTAACTTATGGTAGTGATTTTCCCAGAATCACAGGATGTTGAGCTGACGCTGAGACTCGAACCTGGTTCCCAACTGTGAAGTCTGCAGCTCTGGCCAATATGCCACATCCACCCCAAACTTTCAAGGTTAAAAGTTAGTTCTGTTTTAGGTGGCGCTAACAGGAGTAATGGGCTGGTGCAAGATGCCTCCTATTGAGAGCTCCAGCACTTATTGTTTTTACAAATTAACCACTGCCTATCACAAATAAGAACCTATTTATCTTCAAGATAAATTCTTACCCTATCATATGACTTGTCTTCTTCATTTACCATCTGCTACTGCTTCTCAATTCTCCTTCACTCACTCAGATCTCACATATTCCATTCACACTGCAAGATTCTGCAAGTTACTCCCTCTTGAGCTTTGACTAATTGCCTCCTATTTTAACTTTTGCAAAGCTAATTCGCCTGTGCGCCCACCTCTATTTGCAATTCAGGCTTAGCACATGGGGCTTTCAGTCACTGAAATGATTCGTAATGGACAAGGACTAGAAATATGGAGCTCTGCCACATGCACGGATTTGACAACTGTCTTCAAGGTTTCTTGTAGCAGAGTCGAAGATGAGTGGGTGCGGTGTAAATACAAAGTGATCCCAGGTTAGAGACTCCTGGCGGCTGAATTGTACGTGAACGTATTCAATTCATAAGTTCCCTGGGAGAACTACCAGGACCAGGTGGGACGAGCATGGGAGTAGCTTCAGCCGGGGTGTTTGAGGTGGGACACCCCTCAAATGCAGTCTTGGTTTGGTAGCTGGGTTTGGGTGCCCTGTGTTGGGTCTGCTATGTCTTTTTCATTTTTTTCTTATTTTCATTTCACTGAGAGGTCTAAACTTGTTCATTTTTTGGTCCGGATCCTAAATAGATATAGTGACTGGTTTACCAAAAAATTAGGCAATCTGTACTCCTTGAATGGGTGAAAATGTGCTACCTTTTGGAATTTACAAGTATTGGCAGTGGTAGGCTTGGGAGGCAGCACCAGCCTCAAGTTCCCATGCACACCACTGGCAATTAAACACCCAAAAGGTGATGGAATGAATACTTGCAAATAGTCTAACTATTGTCAATCGCTCAAAGCAGCATTCCAACCTATTGTCTTTCGCCCACCGTGCCACTCTAGACAGAGGCCCACCTAATGCAACTCAGTACTGCCACTGTTCCTCATGGAAACAGTCCGTCTCATACCATGGTCATCTCAACCCTCCAACTTAAAGTCCACAGTTTTTTTTAGTTGGGAAATTTGAGACACTCCCCCACCACCTGAATCTCACTGACAAAGCAATGCCCCTGTCGCCAGTATTTCTGCCCCTAAGACTCCTTTTGGGTGATTGTCACACTCTAAAGACCTTATAGCAAACTGTTAAGGGTAGCTATGCGGAAGTAAGTGACTTGCCCTTTGCTACCCCTTTGTTATATCCTTGTTACCCCGGTTTGAGGAGCAATGAATGTGGTCAGGAACAGAAAGTAAACAAAGAACCTAAGTCCTCATCACTTTTTGTAGTTTTCAGCCTTTTCTCATTCCCTGTGCTAGCCATACCCCAGGCTGTTGAGGGCCTGAACAAGAGAAGAAATGGGCAACCCTTTGATGTTATTGGGAGTCAAAGGATGTATGGTGTTTCTTCGTTCCTACTATATCAATGCACAAAAGGAGTAATAGTTAGACCAAAAGCAGGCTTTGTAAACAGTGGCAAATAGGAGGACTAAATAGGGCAGGGCAGAACTAGGTCCACAGTGGTTCCATCTCACTAAATCACTTTCAAGAACATATTTTCACAATGATGCATATGATGTTGTGCTATTAGATTCATAGTAAACTTATGTTCACCATTGCAGGATTCTTGGCACTCGCTTGCTGATTCTAACTCTAATGGCACAATGCTTCAAATAGACCAATATGTGCTCTATTGTTAAATGCACTGAAAAGCCATGCACTAGTGAATGTTGCTAATTTGAAAGTGCTCATGTACTATTAGTGTAAGCCTCATAGCTATCTCTATGTAGACTTCAGCATCCTCTTGTTGTTTCTCTGGCTTGCTCTTTCCTCCTCATCCTAGTTTAAGGTCCATCAACATGTACAGTCCCACCTACAAAGTCATTCGAAGTGAAGCAGCAGTCTTCATAATTGGAAAGAGTGCCGGAAAAACATTAGCATCATAAATATAGTTTTGACTAGCATTAGCAACCTGAAAGAAGTTGATGAAGGTTTGGGGCAAATGTGAACCCAGGCAGGAGTGGTAAAAGCGCTGACAATGAATGGTGGCACAAAACAATCCGCAATGAAACTGCAAATATCACCAATAAGTACTGTCCATGAAACCCTGGTCCTATTACCAGACACTTTTCCCACGAATGATTGTACTGCTGAATATCAAAAATAGGAATATCATGATCCACGAATATTGTGGACAAAATATCGAAGACCAAAAAATTTCGAAAGGAAAGTGCATATAAAAGTAGTATAGATTTAGTGTTCCTAACTCCACATGTATGTCCTTGAAGATATATAAAGCCTCAAGGTACATATATTTGGAGTTAGGTATAGAAAATCCATACTTTTTAAAATATTTTGCTTTTGATTTTTTGTTTTCAATATTTCTATACCACAATATTCTACTTTCGATTTTCAGGGGACACAACTGCAGAATCTCATATATTCATACCAAAGACCGAAATAGACAACATGGAGGGTGTCAAATGCATACACACCCTCCTCAGACCCCTATACCAGCAGCTCCAACATGGCCGCCAGCAGCACATACAGAGAAGGCAGAGGAGGAACAGGGCCCAGGTGGAGTCGCTTCGGCTCTCTTTGCTGACAAGATATTGATGTAGGGTTGGTTGTTCTTCCAGCTCCTCCAGTTAATTATTTGTGGAACACATTTTCATATTCTGACCTGCCTAGCAACAGCAGTGATCTTTTAGAAGGGTACACGTTTTGTTGTACACATTGCGACGGGTAATCCTCTTAAAGCCCAGGCTTTTCTGCGAGGATTTATGACATCTCAAAAATGCTGATATACTTTTAATGCAATTGGCACACATGGTGTTGACACTAAAGGCAAATAATTATCACAGTTGGCATTAATATAATTTTTCCCATTGATCCCATTAGCCAAAATACATCGTTATGTTCTGCCTTGACAGCGGAGCTGTCACCATACAATTTTGTGAACATCACTGAAGAGGGGCTGTGGCCCTACCTGTATGTTGGTATCCAGGAGTTCATGTTTTGATTGGGCAGAAGTTTTGCAATTCTACAAAAACGTGCTTGCCCTCCACACAGCTTCCATCATTTTGTTTATTTATGCAGCCCACTGAGGTTGAACCATCAGGGGCACACACATGGCATTATAATGCTGTAAAAGTGACATATATAGCTAATTTATTGTGTTTGTCTTTCTCTGGCAGCAGCCACGATGACAGAGGGCAGTCATTATCCTACATGGATTTAAAGGTCTGGCTTGAGAGTGCAACCGTCAGCTGACCATTTATCCTACACCAACATTATTCTACAGTTCTTTGCTTCCACACAAATACATATCAATTCCCATGCTATTTATTTATAATGCTTCACATTACCATACAACCTTCTTTTAAAGCCAGAGCTATTGGCATTGCCAGTGCATGTTTATACTTATAGGTCTCAGATGTGCCACAGACTGTTTTGAATAACTGAGTAAAAGGAAAGCTACCTACCTAAAAAAATACCTACGTGATTGGCAAAAGCCCTTCGACAGACCTCAGCAGCACCAAAATCACTGGCCCACTGCTCATTCAACATGACACCGCCACCCAACCACAAATGGACCACAACAGAATACCCAGAACACAGCATCAAAGAAGATCCCGGATTGGTGTGGTGAGGCCCCTATGGTCAGCAGTGGCAGCTGCGGTCAGCGAAAAGTGGTGGGGCAGCGCAGGGGACAATAACAAAGAAAAATGATAACTTACCTGCTGCCCACTGTCTTGCTGCCTTAGTGCTCTTATGCTGCTGGTGCACAGGCTCCCAGACTCCGCTACGCCAATCCAGACGCTGCTTTCATGCTGGTAATACTGTTACCCAGCATGAGAGAAGCGCTGGGATTGGTATGAGCGGCTGTTTTTGGGCTCCCATAGGAACTGGGAGCCTATGCCTGCTGTTCTCCACCCGGCTGTGCAACACAGCTCGGGTTGGAGAAATCTTGGTGCGCATCTTGGTTTGGCCATCCTAAGACAGCCGGCTCAACTAACATGTGCACTTGCAATGCCCACCACTCCTCCTCCAAGCTTGCGGCTGTTGCCAGGATGGCCCTTTCCCCAAGACTTGGCTTCATGATCAAAAAGAAAATGATAATAAAACTGTTCTGTTATCATTTTATTTTTATGTTTGCATCTGGTGGCTCTCAGCAGTGGGGCGGCGCTTTTACGCCCTAACGAGGGAGCCGGCGCTTTTCAGCCAACAGTGCTATGAGGCCCCATCAATGGCAGAATGCGTGCTCTACAAATGCCAACATAACCTTCCCAGACAGGTTTGTGGTGAAGTATAAATATTTTGTAAACCCTCTTTGCTTTTATGGGCAAACCGCATTTGTACTATTAGATTCAACACCACTTATTTGTCCCAATCCCAGACTAAGCCCTGTTGTTTGGAAACGTGGTGAAGGTCTGCCCCACAGCCTGCTCTGGGCTCACTCTTGCATGTGGTTTATGAGTAAGGTTGCACATGAGAATTAAAGGGGGGGGTCGTGAAGGAGCTAGAAAGGTGGACAAGAGGCATGTATGATGCTAACGGTGCATTTTACTGTGAACATTCCCAGTGGCAGAAATTCCAAACACCCACGACGTTTTGTTAAAACTCAGTTTGTGCATAATTCATTCAGTACATCCCTGCATATCCAGACACATTTTAGCACTTCTAAAAGTTCATAAATAATGTCATGATTTCATTAAGTGGTAGTTGTGAGGATCCAGTTTTCAGATCAGCCAGGGCATGTCAGGGTGCAGGTTTCTTTCCTGAAAAATGCTGTTGTCTAACCTGTTACTTCCCCATCGCTGCACTTTCCTGTGAGAACTTGAAACTAAGGAAGCTGCACGGACTTGTCATCTGTGCCTGAAGAATACAAACTCCCCGGAGACCTCCTACTCTGAGTGAATCAAAAGCCGCAATGCCCTCGAGTTGTTAGACGTAAGGGGGTGTGAGCTGGCGGGCGGTGGGGGTGTGGGGTGCTCCATGAGCCCTGATAAATCAATGCCCACAGGGAGGACGCCTCCTCGGTACAGACCCAGGCTGGTGACGCCCTCTGCAGGTGGAACAATCTATGGTGAGGGTGGGTGGGTGGGGGCACGGCCTCTCTCTGAAGATGGAAAAGTTTAACTCTGACCCTTCCACTCTAGGTGGCATAGCATGGGGTATTACCCTCATTCTGCGGGTGGTTCACTTTTGGTATCACCCGGAACCTATTGCTGAAGGTGAAACGGTCCGAATAGAACCCTATTGGTGAAGACGGAATAGTCTGTGTATGGAACACTGGAGACTTGAACCCTTGCCAAGGAAATGGCACAGTCTGTGTATCACCGGTGTCTTATCTCTAAAGGTGGAACAGCCTGGGTTGGACTGTTCATTAGAAGGTAAAACCACCTGCTATGCACCCATCCTCTGCAGGTGTAGAATATCGGTAGCGCCCTCTTCCCCAAAGCTGGAATAGTGTTTATAGGGACGAACCATCCCTTGGCAGGTGGTACAGATTGACACTTCCTTGTGGGTGACACAATCCTTGGTGGTTGTACAGTATGGTGAGGGGACTTTATCTGGGAGTGGCAATATCTGAAAAACTGCCACTTAGTCTTGGGTGACACAGACTGCCCCTTTTGTCACAGCTCCGCTGTCTTTTGACTATGCCCTTCCTCTGGGGCGACAGAGTTCACAGAGTGGCCTTTCTCTGTAGTTGGTATTGTGTGGGAAAGGGCTCTTACTTTGCAGGTAGTATGGGTAGGTGACCTTCTCTGAATGTTCTAAAGTTCTCAAAGATGCCACACCTCTAGGGTGGCGCAGCGTGGGAGGGACCCTCCTGTTCAGTTGGTATAGTCCGCCCATGTTCCAAAGAACAGCACTTGTTGCTGAACCCTTTATATGGAATAATAAAGTCTAGAATAAGGCACTTCCTCAGACGGTTAGAGTCCGTTGATGGACCCCTCCTCAGAGGGAGCTCCTTCTGGGGCCCGCGATGTGCTGTGGCCCCAGATCTTGTTCATGAGCTTGGATCTTCCTTCCTTCATTGTCCAGGTGGTTTGAGGTCCTCTGAGTCCTTTGGCGCGGAGTTCGCAGACTTTTCCATGGAACTGCTGCTTCCTTCTTGGGTTCCACCCGAGAGCGTGAAGTACAGGACCAGGATGAGGATCATTAGAACGACTGCCACGCCAGCCGCGATGAAGATCTTCAGTCGGATGTTACTCCATCGCGTCTTTCGCTCCACGGTCCTCGCGGTCTTGTGGAACGCTTTACCCTGTCCAGATAGAGAGAGAAGAAACCATTACAGACTGAAACAAGGGACTAATGTTACAAAGCAGAAGAAAACATCAACATTCACTCTGTTTGTATCACTGGGAGGCTTTTTATAGGGTTTCCCTAGGCTTCTAGCTCGGGGAGGCGAGGCCCTTAGAGTAAAGGAGGTTATAATAAAGATGAACAGCCATTACAACGTTGTAATGAGTCATATTCCATAATAAAGTCATAATAAAGGAGGCTAATCTCTACTTAAAAAGGAGGTTCCGTCCTAAAAATAATACAGGAGGCGAGGCCCTTATAATAAATAAGGCCAAGCCATAATGATAAAGGAGGCTGGGCCAAAATAATAGAGGAAGTTAGGCCCTAATAATAAGGGAGGTAAGATGTAATAATAAAGGAGGTAAGGCCTAATAATGAAGACCTCTAGACCCTAACAAAAAAATGAGGCTACTTCTTAATAATAAAGGAAGTTAGGCCCCAATATTGAACCATTTTAGGATCTAATAAATTAGGTGAGGAGTTAAAAATAAAGGAGTCTAAGCCTTGCTTGTAAAGGAGGTTAACTCTAATAATGAAGGAGGTTATGCGCTAATAACAAAGTGTGCCAGACCCTTAAAATAAATGCGGCTGTCTTAATAATAAATGAAGGCCCTAAATATTAAGAAGGTTAGGACCTAATAATAAAAGAGGTAGGGCATCCATAATAAAGAAGGATATACCCTTTTAATAAAGGAGGTTAGGCTCTAATAGTAAAAGACGCAGACCCTAACAATAAAGGAGGTTATGCCCTACTGATATACAAGGTTAGGCCATCAGAACAAAAGAGGAAAATCCTTAATAATAACGGAAAAGAGGCACTAATAATAAAGAAGGTTGATACTTGATAATACAGCAGGCAAGGCCCTATTAATAAAGGGTCTCTAGCTCTAATATAAAAAGGAGTTGAAGCCCTAGTAATATTAGACCCTATTAATAATAAAGGACACAAAACCCTAATAATAAAGGTGGCTGAGACCCAGTTATACATGAGTTAAGGTCATGCAAAAGAAAAGGATATTCGTTCAAATGATTAAATGAGGTAAGGCCTTAAAGATAAAGAATGTTAGGCCATAGCAGTAAAAAAGATTAAAGCTGATACTAGGTGCACTGTAGAGTAGTTTTAACAGAAGGGTCCCTTGAATATCCGTGGATCCAGAGGAACTTGGGGGCATATTACCAAAAAGTAGCGATATTTATCGCTAAACAGGCTTAACGGCGATTTTTTTTTATCGCTGCCTATCGCTGGATTTGTTAGCGGAGAAAACATGCTATTAGCAACGTTTTTCTCCATTGTGCTAAAATATCCAGCGATAGCAGCGAAATGCGTGAATATCGCTGAGAATACAGCGATATTCATCCATTAGCGACAAAATGCTCTGAGCCATGTTATCCACCTCCCATTGGATAACATGGCTAAGAACTGGTCTGAGCAGGCGTTAGTTTTTGGCGATAGCGGGAATATTTCCATCGCTACGCCTGCCTTGCTAATAGGTGATAGCAACTGAAAGCAGGTCGCTAACGTCGCTAACAGGTTGGTAACGCCCACTTTGCATGTCATTAGCAATAAATATCGCTGGCATGCAAAGCGGGCTCCAAACCGCTCACTATCGCCTAAAAGCTGTCGCTAACATCAGTTAGCGACAGCTTGCTAATGAAGCAATAGAATTATCGCCGCTTAGCGGCCGAAAACGGCTGCTAAACCGGCAATAATTGCCTATCGCACCCCTTGGCAATATGTCCCTTGGTTCCACTTTGACCGCTAAGAACAGAAACACAAACACCCTCTCTTGGGACAAAGTTGAGACCATGCGGCTATGAATAAGGTGGGTGGCTGCAATTTCAGAGTTTGTGGGAATCTGAAAAGGCTACATATTATCCCTGTGATATAGGCAAGCTAACTCCTACTACTCAATGGGACACCATAGCCAGAGTTACAAAGCCTTTACATGCGTAATTCCAGCAAACACATGCAAATAATTTGTTTTGCAAGTACAAATCCTGATTTGGAATTCACCAAACCTGATTGTGCACTGTTAAAGCCAATTGCTCATAAATAATTATGCCCTACAACGTTGTATGATTACGAGTGTACAAATTCATCTCTTTGTCAGGGAATGGGCATTCCAGGGCACGATGACGTGGAGAATTTTTTTTTTTTTTTTTTTTTTTTTAAAAACCTTTATTTGTAGAAAAAAGTACACCGCTATTCAGCCATACATCCCGGAGGCCAGGCAGCATTGTGGTAACAGGTAAGCTCAAGTACAAAACAGTGCGCAGAAGCAGTCAGGTTTAATTTTCAAGAACTAGCAACTTGGAACAAAGAAACCAAGGAGTAAGAGAGCCCCGGAAGGCCACTAGAGAACGAAGTGCCTGGGCACGAAAGAGAGTAGAAGAGAAAGAAAGAAGAGAAGGAATTGGCCGAGGACAGTACATAAATATTGAAGGGGCGCAGCGGGGGGGGGGAGGGGGGCCGCACATCCAATACTGCACAGAATATCAATTTCAGTACGAAGATATGGGGGGGTATCGTACCAGGATGTTTTGTCTGGAACTACGGGAAGGGTTTCAGTCTATGGGGAGGGCTGGACTTCCAAGTCCGTCTCAATCGGGGGTTCGCATAAATCGCCTCGATACGAATTCCAGGCCCCCCACACAGATCTCCACATTTTGGGCTTGCCCCTGGCCACGTACACCGTCTTCTCCCGCAGCATGCACCAGTCCATATTGGTCTTCCAGAGGCTAAGGGAAGGGGGAGCGGGCGCACCCCACTTCTGGGCAATGTCCCTCTTGGCCACCATATTGCCTAAGGTGACCCATCGGGTCTGGGCCACACTGTAATCATTCGGACACCACACATTGAGGAGGCAACGTCGGGCCTCGGCCGGCAGGGCCACTCCAGTCACTTCCTCCATCACCTCATGCACTCGCATCCAGTACCGGGCCACACCAGGACACTCCCAGAGGATGTGCAGGAAGGTAGCAAGCATGCCACAACCCCGCCGGCACAGACCATCCGTGGAAAGCCCCATATGGATGAGCCTGGGGCCGGTGACATACACCCTATGCAAGATTTTCAACTGGACCAGGCGTAAACGCGCCGATATGGCCACCTCCCTGGGGGAGGAGGCCGCTGACTGCCATTCCTCGTCGTCCATTTCTATGCCTCATTCACCCAGTGCATCCGCAGTCGTTCAAGCAAGTCCACCCTCACGTTGATTAGTTTCTTATAAGTCAGGGAGATGGCGCTGTCCGGCATGTGGCCGTCCAGCACCCGATCCTCCAGGGGCGAAGACTCAGGGAGAGCACCACCGTCAGACACGTGGGGGGAGAGGGCATGGCTAAGCTGGGCGTGTCGGAAGTATTCCGTCGACGCCAGCTGATACTCGGATTGTAACGTGGCAAACGACTTAATCCTCCCCCGCGCAATCATATCTCCAACTTTGGATATTCCGATGGTGTCCCATCGGTCAAAACCTTTAGTTTTCCACAGTTTCCCCAGCACGTCTGAGTCGTACAGGGGAGTGGCCAGGGTGATCTTATCTTTCCAGCCAAGGGTGTCGGTGACCGCGCGCCATATATGCACCATCGTCCTGGTGGGGCCCGTCAACTTACGGTCCAACGACCTGGAGTAAAGGGCTCTGTAGTAGTTCCCGTCGTTAACAAGCCACCGATCCATAGCGTAGCCCGGACTTACCGCTGGGCCATAGAGGCCATGGTTAACCGCCGCAAGGTGGGACGCCCAATAATACCGCCGCATATCCGGTAGTGCGATACCACCGTCGTAGCAGGGAATAGTCAATTTGAGTAATGAAATTCTCGGCCGCCCATCCCACAGTAGTGCCCGCTGCAGGGATTCGATCTCACCAAAGTATTTGGTCGGGACCGGGTCCTGGGAGTTCTGCAAAGCGTAGAGGAAACGGGGCAACGCCATCATTTTGAATAGCGCGGCCCTGCCCATCAACGAGATAGGCAGTTTCTTCCAAATCTCAACATCCCTCCGTAGGCGCTCGAGCGGTGGCAAAAGATTGCGTGAGTATCGGGCGCGGGGATCGCGCGACACATAGATGCCCAAATACCGAAAGCCCTGTTGAGCCACCTGAATCGAGCACCCCCGGGGGAGGCGCGGAGTATCCCCACACAACGTGTACAGTGAGGATTTAGACCAATTGATCACCAATCCCGAGAACGACCCAAAGGTGCCCAGCAGGTCAAAAACCACAATGAGCGAGTGACAAGGAGAGGTAAGGTAAAGGAGGATGTTGTCCGCATAAAGCGACACTCGGTCCTCAAAACCAGGCGACCACGTGATCCCCGAAACATCGGGGTGCGTCCTAAGCCTTGCCGCTAGGGGCTCCAGCGCTAGAGCAAACAAGAGCGGCGAAAGCGGGCAGCCTTGTCTGGTGCCCCTGTGCAGCGCAAAGGAGGCCGAAAGTCTACCATTAACAGCCACATTAGCCTGCGGTGCAGAGTATAACAGTCGGACCCATCCAATATAAAACGGCCCAAAGCCCAGCTTGGCTAGAACTGCCCACAAATAATTCCACTCTAGGGAATCGAAAGCCATAGTGGCGTCAAGCGAGGCCAGGACCGCCGGATCGCGAAGCAAGTGGGCGCGTGCCATAACTGCGTGGAGTCTCCTCAAGTTGAGCGCCGTGTTCCGGTGCGGTATGAAGCCGAACTGGTCCGGATGTACCAGATCCGTGATCACGCCCACCAGCCGGTTGGCCAACAGTTTAGCCAAGATCTTGGGTTCGGCATTTAACAGGGATATGGGCCTGTAGGACCGGGACAAATTCCGCGGCTTCCCCTCCTTGTGGATCACCACAATGGTGGCAAGTCTCTGGTCGGGGGGGGAGTTCTCCCAGCTCGCGGGCCTCGAGGAACATTTTGCGCAACGGCGCGGCCAGCGCGTCAGCCTTTAGTTTGTACAACTCGACCGGGATACCGTTAGGACCCGGCGCTTTGCCAGAGCGCAGCGAGCGGATCGCCAGGGCAATCTCATCCTCGGACAGGTCTCGATCCATGTCCTCACGGTCAAGATCAGAGAGGCAGGGAAGGTCAATATCCTCCAGGAAGGAGGCCGAAGCGGACTCTGGGAGGGGAGTTGCGGAGGCGTAAACCCCTTCAAAATATTCAGCGAAGGACCCGGCTATAGCAGCCGGGTCCGTCAAGGATAAACCATCCTCACCCACCAGTTCCGGGACCACCCGGGATGCCAATTCCCGCTTGTCCAACCAGGCCAGGAGCTTACCGGCCTTGTCACCTGAATCATAAATTCTGCCCTGCTGCTCCCTACCCAAGGCCTTCGCTGCGTCAGTGGCGGTCGCCCGGAGTTCGGATTGCTTAAGCGAGATGGCATGGACCAGGTCGGGAGACGGACTCAGCTCCAGCCGGGCGTTCAAATCTGCGAGATCAGACTCCAGCCTCACCACGTCCTCGTGGCGGCGGCGGCATGCCTCCGCAATCAGAGAGAATGCCTCGCCACGAAGTACGGTCTTAAAGGCCTCCCAGAGGGAGACAGCGGAGGCAACGGAGCCGGTATTCTCGGCAAAGTACCGGTCCATAGCCTTGGTCAGGAGAGACCGGGTCTTCGGGTCGCGAAAGTACCACGGGTTAATGGGGGCCACTCGCAAAGATGCGGGGACCTGGAAGTCAAACGAGACCCAGACCGGAGAGTGGTCCGAGATGCCTCGAGCCAGGAGGCGCGCAGTGGAGACAGACTGCGCCTGGGCCGCCGGGGCCAGGACGTAGTCCAGCCTAGAAAAGCTACCGTGAGCACCCGAGAGGAAGGAGTACTGTCGCTGAGTGGGGTGTAGCAAACGCCAGCAATCAATCATCCCCATGGAACATACAAAATCAGGCATCCAAGACTGGGAAGGGCGAAGATCTCTGGAAGGAAAGCGGTCCAGCTCCCCTGAGACAACCGAATTAAAGTCCCCACCCACTAGTAACAATCCCTCGGGAAGACCTAAAATGGCGCCACCCAGGTCCCTGAATGTAGTCTCCTGCAACCCCGGGGGAACATAAACCGAAACCAAAACTAGCGTGCGGCCCTCCCACCTACCCACCAGTGCCACGTATCTGCCTCTATCGTCAGCAAGCACAGACTCCACCTCCAACGGAAGGGAAGCGCGCACCATGATGCCCACCCCCCTGGAGCCCGAAGAGAATCCCGCATGGGCCACCATTTTGTAACCCCGTCTATTCAAGGCCTTGCAAGCGTGCCCCACCAAGTGGGTCTCCTGTAGAAAAACCACATCAGGCGAGCAGCGCTTAAGCATTTGTAACACAACGCCCCTCTTGATACGGTCCCCCAACCCGTTAACATTCCAGCTCAGCAGATGAAGCAATTTACCCCCCATCGTCAAGGACGCTCCGCGACCCCTCCCCCACCCACATCAGCGCCCACTGCAGCAACATGGCAGTCCAGAAGCTCCTCAGCCAGAACAAGGAGCAAAACAAAGAGAAAGTACAAAGAAACACACCCCAACTACCCACCACCCTGCACCCCTGCATCAGACTAAAATCCACCCCAACTAGCAGTGTGCCTGTCGCCCCTTAACTAACCTACAAAAAGCCCACGAAGGAGAAAAGAGGCATCCCATCCCCCCCCGTTATCCCCCATATCAATAACAAAATGAGTCAATGAAAGCAGCAATGTCAAAAGCCGATGCACCTCACGGCTTCCCAGTTTCCGGAAAACAAGTAGCCAAGGAATCATCCCTGTGCTGCCGCGCCTCCGGTGGTTTCCTCCGTCTGGTCGGTCGATTCAGGCCGTTCCTGGGGCAGGGTGTCGAGCCAGTGTCCCACGTCATCAGGAAAGTCAAAAAAGAAAGTCCGGTGGTCTCGCTCAATGCGAAGCTTGGCAGGATAGAGCATAGAGTATCGCAGGCCCATTTCCCTAAGTCTCCGCTTCACCCCGGTAAAGCTCTGCCGCTGTTTCTGAACGGCCTGGGTAAAGTCCGGGAAGAAGTTTACTTCAGAGTTCTGGAAACGGAGAGGGCCCGCGGTCCTCGATGCTTGCAGGATAGCGTCTCTGTCCCTATAATTGAACAGCCTCGCGATGATGGGGCGAGGGGTAGCTCCCGATTTAGGCGGCCCACCCAGTATCCTGTGGGCCCTTTCCACCGAGAAGAACTTGCTCAGGCCCCCCGGTTGTAAGTGTTTCGCCACCAGATCTTCCACGAAGAGTTCAGTCGAGTCCTCCTCGGCCTTTTCCGGTACTCCGGTGATGCGAACATTTTGGCGCCGCGCGCGGCCTTCGAACTCGTCCAGCCGACGCGCCATCACGCCATTAGCCAATTTCAAGTTGCGCACCTCTGACTGGATGTCAGATACATCCGTGACCAGGCTGGATGTCTTAAGGTCCAAAGATTTCACCCGGTCATTAGTTTTCCCGAGGTCCGTCCTGATGAGATTCAGTTCAATTTTTAGAGAGTCGACCTTGCTGGACAGCTCCTCACGAAGTGTGTGCACCTCCGTCCTCACCCCTGATATCGCGCCCATGACGTCCCGGAGCGTTATCTCGGAGTCGTCCGGCGACTCATCCCTCCTCGGGTCTCTTGTGCGAACCACCTGCACCGGTGACCCCTTAGACTGGGAGAAGCGCTCAGGAATAGTAGACTGGGACTGAGGTGGCTTCCTGTTAAGCCGCTGAGTCTTGCCCGCATCCGAGCCACCCTTGCCCGCCATATTGGCAATCACGGGACGGGTGGGACACCAGGGGCGAGAGAGTCCAGCGGGGCACGTCCAATGCACACAACGAGTTATCCAAGGTCCAGAAGTAAGATCGCCCAGCAAGGCGGTCAGGGCTCAGGAGCACACTGCGGGACAAAGTAGCGCAGGCTGGGAGGAACCCCGCAGAGACACCGCTGCAACCCACCCCGGTCACAAGCGACGCGGGAGGAGCCTCCGGGAGTCGTCGACACAACTGAGGCTAGGAATGTCCGATTTTCATTCCGAAAGCGGGTGCCGCATCAGGCCCGGCTTAGCAACCGATTCCCACCATCGTGGGACAGGATAGAGATCAGGATTAATTCGGAAGATCGGGAGGTCTTCGGAGCTCCGAGCTCACGCGGCCATCTTGGTTGGCAGCGAAGCTCCTCCCCGACGTGGAGAATTTTAATAACACAATGAGTGGGTGGGTATTCTCAAACCTGTTTCTGATTTAGACTTAACCTGAAAATGGTTAGAGGGTTATGCTTTTAAAGGACTGCAGTAAATACCTTTGATGGGAAGGACTGTACTGTGAACAGCTATAAAATTAGTGAAAGGGTTTCCTCACGAGGGAAAAACATTTTCCCTAGGAAGAAGAAAGAAATGCAGTTTCTGTAGTGCAAGGGCATTTTGCATGCATCATTATTTACTATGTATAATTATGCATGTTAACATAGACCTAAACAAGAATTGACAAAATTACGCCAGAACTACTCGTGGGAACCTGAAACAATCCCAGATTTTCAGGATTACTCGTGGAAATGTTGATGTATTTCTGAAATTCACAAATCTGAACTCATGCAAGGTAGTAATCTTGTAGGATGAAGATTTATGAACTGTTTTGTGAATCAGGCCCCGGATTTCAGAATATGTGATTGCATTGAGCGCAAGGTGATGGTGGACTTTCAGTTCTAGGTGATGCCCTTCCAAGAAAAGGGATTATTCGTAGAACGCCAAAAAAAGAATGGCGGGTGAACTCTCTTGGGCTCTTTTCTCCTGCAAGAGACGTCGAACTCTGGCAATGCTTAACCTCACCAGGGAAGGAATAATACAGGATATGAGTGTGTTCAGCAGGGGTGGCTCCTCCATAATGGGGGAGAAGTGTCGCCCCACTGGTCAGTCAGTCAGCGGTCAAGCGAAGAAAAAAAATTACTGCTCTCTGACTGACTGAGACAATGCCAGCAGTGTAGGGAATAGCAGGGAGGAGTGGAAGGAACACTGTAAGTGCGCATGTCTGTTTGGCCGGCCATCTGAGGCAGGTCAGAGAGACATGCACACTTAGGTTTCTCCAATCCAGCTGTGTTGCACAGCCGGGTTGGAAAAACGTCACAGGCTCTTAGGCACTGTCTGAGCTGCAAACCACGCAGCTCAGACCAATCCTGGTGCTCCTCACCTGCTAGGTGTAGCATGAAAGCGGCACTTGGATTGTGTGGGGAGCCTGTGCGCCAGTGCATGCTGGGAGGGGAGCCAGAGAAGAGGACCGAGGTGGCCACTTCGTCAAGTACGTTAAAAAAAAAAAACAAGTTGCCAGAAATGTTGCCTCCAAACATAACGGCTTAGCGGAGCCAGAGGCAGTTGTCTGATTTTAAATCAGCAATATGTCCTTGTAATCTTGGAGCGCTGACCTCATCCATGTAATTTGCCACAAACCGATTGTAAGTAGGCAGTGGATAGAAGCTTAATATGGAATGTGTTGCTCATCATATGAGAGGTGGTCACGTAGTCAGATGTCGACAAAAAATATTGTTGTATATAGACCCAAATATACTAAACATTCCTACAATGAAGCACTGTGAGAAAATCAGCAGAACTGCATTTTATGAATTTTAAAAACTTGCAATGCCAACCCCTAGTATAAATGTAATGTGATGGCAAACAATAAATGGTAACCCACATAAAATGTGAACATTTGTTGAAATTACATTATTCCTGGAAATACCACTCGACATTCTGCTTGCCCCTTGTTTGTGGCTGGTTTCATTTGGCTTTAGGATTTGTCTCAAAGGCAGGTCAAGCCAACTTGGGAGTCATTCCTTTGTGTCGAATGCTAACATCTTTTTTTGCCACGGTCACCCAGTTACACCCATTTTTAGGTCGCGCCTGCGATTGTAGGGGCGAAAGCCCCTGCTGTCGCAAAGCGATCTATTGTAATCATTTCAGTAATTTACCTTTCAAGGACTAGGCACAGGAGACAACAGACTGTCACGCGCACGCAGCCCGCCGGAATCGGATCAGGTCACGCGCTCCGATCCCGGCCGGCTGTTCACAACACATGCACACGCAGGCAGGCACAGGCAGGCACACACGCAGGCACACATAACACACACAGACAGACGCAGATAGACGCACGCACACACACATCCCCCAAAAACTCACCGGTAGAAGCGTGAACCGGAACGTGCAATTATTTCTGCAGCTACAGGGGCGCCAGGATTGCCCAAGCTTACCTTCAGAATTATTCATGTGATGCGGAGCTGCTTTGTCTAATTTGAAACCATCATTTTATAATTCTGGCTCCATGAATAACAAACGTCTCCCCGTTGCAGAAGTGAAACTTACTTCCCGATGCGTCGAAGCTTCCCATTGGTCATTGAGCGTAGCTGTCCAATTGGCTGTTAACTTCTTGCTCTTAAAGCTTCCGCGTGATTGTATTGGAGCAATCCAGCATTTTCGTTTATGTCCTGGTGTCAGAAAATTGCATAAGGACAAACTCGTCATGTTTCTCTGGGGAAATAGGTGTCGACGAAAAATTCTTCGGAGGCAAAACTTTAAAATTCGGTGCGGGTAAATAACGCATGCGACGCCTCTCTGCATGCTGTAAATACTCACGAGACTTGCTCAATTTGCAATTAGGAAATATGAAGGACTCTGTCCGAGTATCCTCGCCACACAATGAGTTAGGCGAGGTTATTACAAGAACTAGTTCTAGCTGACGTTGATATGTTTGTAATAGATGCAGATGCCAATATTTTACTTTTTGCTGTGGCGTCGTTGAAGGGGTTTTTCTACAAATTCGAACATGTGGCCCATGTTCCCTCTACGGCGAGCAGGCACCCTGCCTTTACTTAGCACGCGGACGTGATCAGGTAGCACGCACCTCAGAGCACACACTACACACAAGAGAAAGTACAGTATTCAGCTGCTTATTTCTTCAAATGAACGGCATAAAAAAAATCACCCTCACTCTTTTTGCTACAGTGCTTAAAAAGTGTAGGCAGAGGACCATAAATGACAGGAACACCTAGGTGCCCTTCTTCAATGGCCCTGTGATGGTTGCAGGTGCTGCCGCAGTTACAGCAAGTGCTATATAAACAATGAGGGACAAGTATGCGCCTGGGCAGCAATTCGCGAAGGCCTGGGTGGCAGTGTGAGAAGGGTCTGCGGCGTGGGCCTCTGCTGCCTGGGGGTGAGCACGGAAAGCTGATCACATCGGGTGATCGTAGGCTGGCAGTGTCTTCCAAGGAAGTAGCAACCTCTTGTCAGATAAAGCCAGTTGTGTGAAAATGTCAACTTTTAATTACAAACTGCACTGTATCTATGGGTGCTACAAATAATGACTGCACTTTCCTGGTGAGGAAATCCAATAACTCATTTCAAAACACTTGTGTTCTTTCATTAGAAAAATCAATATACGTTAAAATACTTCAGAACGCATTAATTTAAAAGACTCTTTCCAAAGAATGCTTAGCATTTTCACTGAAATAAGGATATTTTCATAAATTAAGAAAGCAGCTTTGAATCTCATTGTGGGTCCCCCCTCGTTATGGGCAAGTAACATGCTCACATTGTGCCTCAGGCTCACCTTCTGCTCGCGGGCAAGCCCCTTCACAAGTCTTGCTTACCTGTGCCAGTGTCGCTCTCGGTGTTCCCAATCTGACTCTGCCAAAAGCATTGCCGATTCACCATGTGTCACTTTAAGATGTACTCTTGATCAGCATGGCTCTCATGCGTGTTTTTGTGCATGTTCTTACATTGTATGAATTAAATCCCACCCTATGCCACATTTCCTTAGTTAGCTAAGCAAATGTGAGTTACTCGGGGGGATTTAGTTTGAATCTACTGCTACACATGAAAATCTATACATTTTAGCTCTGTCAAGACTCTTGCTGGGCCATAACATGCATACATTTACCTTTGTTTCTGACTCTGAGTGCCAAGCTGAAATAGAGCACAAGGTACGCGAGTAGATGGCATGACATCTGGTAAACCTAGTTGTTCTCTCAGTGTTTTGAAGGACCAACATACGTGTTGCCCTGCGCAGACTTCACATTAGGGCGCATTACCTTTCAATCCTAGCTGTCTAAACGTCACTGACATATGGCCTCCCTCTGTTGTAGTTTGTCTGGGCGGGTGATACTGGTGCGGACTGTGCAATACGTTTAAGGCCAGTTTGAAGTTAGATATGTTTCTATCACTTAAAGCCTTCAACTTGACAACGCTTGAAATGTCTTAACATATGGCCAATGTCTTGCGACAAATGTCACTAATGCAGCTTTGGCTTTTACTGCGCAAAGAGCTCTAGTGAGCATTATTTATTTTTCCACTACAAAGATGCGCACATTTTATTTTGAGCACTCTAACGAGGAACTGAACATTATGTTATCGTTCTACTTCTGAAACCGCGTGCAGATTTGCAAATTGTGTTACAGTCTCAAGAAAAAATCTCAAACAATAAAAGAGGGGTAATTTCAAACTTGGTGAACATCACATTTGTGTTTTCTTTACCCAAAGCTGTGAGGTAGTTCAGCTGGCAGAAGTCCAGAAATATATTTCAAGAGGGGTATGTCCCCCTGTTAAGACGCAACATTAAAGAAAGGCCCTTGGGGGGCACCTCTCACTGATATTTGGAGAGAAAATGGTATAGTATGCAAGGTGATTTTGGAGCTTTTGAATTATTAGTGTTATTCTGTTTGAAGGAATATGTATTTTTTATGCAGGTATTAAAGCACTGTGAGAGTTGTATGATGTGGTAAATAATTTGCATGTATATTTAATTTTTTTTATCTTTACTGATGGTTTTACTGGTTAGTTTGGTTGGCGATTTGATCCCTTAGCACCACTTTTCCTTACTGCCTTGTGGTAGGCAGTCTTGTGGGAGCCAAGGACTACTTTTCCGTCTGTTCATTCTACACGTGTCCATCCCTTCTGCACAGAGAAAACGTACCATAAACGTGGTGTTTTGAATACATGTCTTTATTGATTTACAAATCTTGTTACCACAAGTATGTACCTGTTAAAGTGAGTAAAAAGCTCATATTCAGGAGGTTAATTACATACAAAAATATATATTATTGTGGTAGCTGAGGTTTAGAGTGGACAATACAATGTCAGTCACATTCACATTCTGTACAATTCATATTGGCATGGAGTGGGCGAGTAGGTTTCACAAACTGCCTCAAATGGAGGTAGGGGGCATACATGCCAACATTCTAGAACAGGAAAATGGGAGATTCTGGAGAGAGAGAAAACAAGCATTGGCATAGCCAATAGGTCTCGCCTTTGGGACCTTCTAAATATTAAGTTATGCAGCACAATATCCTTGTGCACCAACATTACTGTTGCATGGTTAAACACTTATAAGGTCCCAAAGGCGAGACCTATTGGCTATGCCAATGCTCGTTATACATTGGAAAAGGTTTGGTGCTCGGCATCGTATAGCATCTTTGGCGCTGCACTTCTGGCACCTTTTTTTGGTAAATTCTTTAGCACCAGAAAGTTGGTTACCTCCTCATCTGCACTGCTTTGTGCCCCAATGGGCTGCTTAGCATTTTGATAGTACAAAATAACAGCAAACCTCGACAATGGCATAAAGGTGTTTTGTAGCTTGCTCTGTAGTAATCTGTACTAGAGTTAGTCTTCATAAATTCTGACTTTCCTTAAGCATGGTATGCATGATTTTAGCTGTCTACCAGTAGGCGTACAGTAGGCTAATCACAAAGACTTTCTTTTCTGCTTATCTAATCAGTACACTTCTGGAGCAAAGGCTAGAGCAAAGTCCGGGAGTGAAATCGGAGAGATATTGGCTACCAAGTTTCAGTTTCGTTACTTGAGCAGTTAATTAACGGAAATCATCAGTTGATAACATCTGAGGCCGTATTACAGAAAGTGCTCCGCAAAAGGTCTGTGGGGCATATTATCAAGCCTGTGCGCTAAAATTATCGCTGCTTTATCGGCCGAAAACGGCCGATAAAGCGGCGATAATGGGCTTGATAATATGCTCTATGGAATTCCAATCGAAGGACATGTTAGATGTGAAGACATCTAACATGGGCTTCGATTGGAATTCCACAGAGCATATTATCAAGCCCATTATCGCCGCTTTATCGGCCGTTTTCGGCCGATAAAGCAGCGATAATTTTAGCGCACAGGCTTGATAATATGCCCCTGTGTGCTCACTTTGTGAGCATTGTGGCAGGCACTTTGGTAATACAGATAGCACTGGTGCATTTGTATGTATTTGTTTTATTATGTATGCAGCTATCATTTGCTGGCCCCATGCAAATGAGGGACTCTCTTTGTCTCTGCACCTGCGCCATGTAACCAACGTGGGCGCTAAGGGAAGCATGCCTTAAGGAGGTGCACTGAAAGTGTGCCACAAAAAGGTGGTGCACTGTAAGTGCACCCCCTGAGGGCAGCGTTCTCAAGAAATGAAAGGGGGTCCCATGGACTCCCCAGACATCCTTCTTCATGCAGGTGCAATCCCTCGCTGCACCTGCCTGTAAGGGGATCTCTAATCCCTGTTGAAAGTGCAGGTGGGTTGCCGCCTACATAAAGAAATAAGGAGGGGCTTTTATTTTTTTTTATTATAAAGACCTTTATTAACAGCATAGCCAAAGTCATCACAAAAGCATTTACGGGCATACAGTGTTCGGTATCCATGATACACAATAACAGTATAGACATTATGGTGTACACAGCCACATCAGCCGGCATCCCGGGGGCCCGGCGGCAAAAGAAGAAGGTGCTCAACCATAATTACCAATGCTGTGATAGTTTCCGGAAGTAGTAAAATATACAGTGTGACATTTGGCCTACCCTTGATGGAATCTTGGTAGCCAGGCCTTGTGTTAGTGTGAAGGTCAAAAACAATTACTCAAACTCCCACCCCAACGTCCCCTCCCCCCCCCCTTGAGTGTGTCCATGAGAGTTCCCTGTCCCCCTAGTCAGTCTAAATGCAGGTATGCTCGGAGTATGCCCATCCCATCCCCAAACTCTGTGTGTCAGTCCCCCTCACTATTGCCTCCCCTTGCCCCCTGGGGACTCGAAGTCGCTGGACCCCTCCCCTCACCACCCACCACTCCGTAACCTCCACTCCCCGCGAAGAAAGGCCTGTGCCTGCACTTCTGTCTATTCTGGCACTTGGTCCTGCAGGTCCGCCACCTCCGAAGTATCAGAATTGGCCTCCTCATTCGCCTGTAGATATTCCTTGTATAGGGCCCAGAAGTTTTTCGGTCTGCTCCTGGGTGGGAGCAGTTCGCTATACAGCTCCGTTTGAGTACAGCAGTACTGCAACTCCCTAGCCCACCGCCCTTTAGTAGGGAGAGGCCCTCGCATCCAGCAGGTCGCCACTACTCTCCTGGCCATCAGCAGCGCCATGTCAGCTAGCCGGCGTAGGGACGGGGGGAGTGGCTTAGAGTAACCCAGCAATGCCAGTTCCGGGACTCGAGGCAGTTCCGTCTCCAGTATCCGATCAAGTTCTGTGAAGACCTCCCCCCAAAATGTCTGTATCCCGGGGCAGAGCCACGCCATGTGGAAGAAATCCGCAATCGGAGTGCGACAACGCTCACACTCCGCCGTTGGTTCGGAGGCCGTATCGGTGTAGTCGTTCAGGGGTGTAGTACACCCGCTGGAGGAATTTAAAATGCACCAACCTATGCCTGCCATTGAGGGAGATCTTCCTTGTGCTGGAGCAGCAGTAGCGCCACATGCTATCGTCCACGGGGGACTGCAGATCTTCCTGCCATGCCGTTCTAGCTTTAGAGTGCTGCAAGACGTGGTGCGACACCCCCAATTTATTGACCTGAGAGAGCAACTTAGCAGACAACTTAGTTTTGATGATATAGGTCAATTCAGGGATCTCCGCAGGCTCCTCCAGAGCCGTGCCCAGAACCTCCCGGCACGCCGAGCGCAGTCTGTGATACTGGAATTTTTGTAGTAAGGTAGGGCTAGGTGCCGTGTGGGCAACTTGCTCCCAGGTTTTCAAAGTGCCCTCGGCGAACAGGTCCTCCATGGTCGCTACTCCGAGGGAGCGGAGGGCCTCCACCACTCCCTTCTCTCTCAAAGGAGGCAACCATAGTGCCCAGTCTAGCGGCATCAGGGGAGAATACAACATAGTGCTATCCCGTGCACTCGCTAGGGCGTGCCATGCGTGGTTAGTCGCCTTAAGGGAGTCCAGTTGTCCGATCTGGCGAGTGACCGGAAGGCAGATCGTGGCCGGCAGGGGGAGTGGGTCCGCAAAAAGTTTTTCTAGGATCAGATGCGGCGTGCGCGCATCGCCATGTATCCACGAGTGCAGGTGCGCGGCCTGGGCCACTCGGTAGTAGCGCTCCAAGTCTGGGGCACCCAGACCCCCCATTTCGCAGGGGAGAATGAGGGTTGCCCACCGTATTCTGGGCGATTTGCCTCCCCAGGCCAGGTGGATCATGACTTGGGTAAGTTGTTTGAAAAAGGCCTTCGAGAGCACAACTGGAAGATTAACAAACAGGAACAAGAACCGGGGCAGTACGATCATTTTCATGATGGCAATCCTGCCAAGCAGTGATAGCGGGAGTTTGCACAAATTGTCCACATCGTCCACCAGCTGGCAGTGTGCAGCTGGATGCCCAAATACCGGACCGAGTCTGTGGACCATCGCAGGGGATATTCCATATCGAAGGGGTGTGTCACTGGAGTGAGAGGGAAAGCTATAGATTTATCCCAGTTCACCCGTAGACCCGAGAGTGAGCCAAAACGGACCACTTCCCTGAGAATCGAAGACAAATTAGACTCCGGATCGCGTATATATAGCAACGTGTCATCTGCATATGTCGATATCCCGATTTTATAAGTGGGAAAGCTTATCCCCTCTAGGCTGTGGTACTCCCGCATTGCACATGCTAGGGGTTCTGCTACCAGAGCATAAAGCAAAGGTGAAAGGGGGCAGCCCTGCCTGGTCCCTCTGCAGATGTGGATCGGTTCCGACACCCTGTCTCCAAGTCTCAGTCTGGCCGTTGGGTGATGGTACAAAGCACCGATTCTTTGTAAAAACGGTTCGCCCAGACCCAGTTTCCTAAGCACTCTGATCATAAATGGCCATTCGACAGAGTCGAATGCTTTTTCCATATCCAGGAAAATCGCCAGCGCCTTATTCTCCTGGCGGACATGTTGCACCGTTCCCAGCACGGTGCGAATATTGTACGTTAAGTTCCTGCATGGAACGAACCCAGACTGTTCGGGCGCCACCAGCTCCGGGACCAAAAGGGCTAGCCGGTTGGCCAGCACTTTGGCGTATATCTTGGCGTCCACATTAAGCAGACTTAGGGGTCTGTACGAGCTGCAGAGGTCCAAAGGTTTCCCTGGCTTTGGAATAGTGACTAGCAAGGCCTCGCGCATAGTGGGAGGCATCTCCCCGTCTTCACAAATCACATCAAAGAGGGCGATCAGGTGCGGGAGCAGGATGTCCTTGTAGGCCTTGTAGAAGCCCACCGTGAGCCCGTCGGAGCCCGGAGCACTCCCCGCTCTCATGCCGGCAAGGGCCTCCAGAATTTCGTCCCCGTGGAAGGGGGCCATCAAGAATTCCCTGTCCGAGTTTCGAAGGAACGGCATGGCAATGTGTTCTAGGTAGTCGTCCATTTCCCCCTCGACACCCCGGGTTTTGGACTGGTATAGGTCGGAGTAGTATCGTCGGAACGTCTCTAGGATTTGCTCCTCCTCAGTCACTACCCCATGCTCCGGAGAACTTAATTCGTCTATAACCAATGGACGCCTAGAGCTCTTAACCATGCGGGCCAGAAGGGCGCCAGGCCTGTCTCCCTCCCCGTAAGCCCGGGCCGTGGCATATTTCCCCATATAGAGGACCTCTCTGTCTGCCAATGCCTGGTACTCTAAAAGCACGGGGGCGAACTCCTGGTCTACCTCAAGGCCATCGCCCTGAAGTTGGCGGTTTTCCAGGTCCGCTAGTTTGGTCTCTAACGCTGCTAGCTCTCGCCTAATGGTGCGCAACACACTGGAGTGTTTAGACATGGCCATGCCCCTGATAAACACCTTGAATGTCTCCCAGACCGTGGGGAAGTCATCTACAGAGCCCAAATTGTGATCAAAGAACTGTTCTACGTCCTCCGCCAATTCGCCCCGAAAGACATCATCCAATAAGGCGAAGGGAGGGAACCTCCAGGTAAAGGCCGGGATCCCCTTCCTAACGGTGGAGAGACTCAGCAAAATGGGGGAATGGTCCGAGAGAGTGCGCGGGAGAACCTCGCAGGTGTCTACTCTGCTCAATATAGTTGGGGTCGCCAGCCAGTGATCTATTCTAGTGTGTACGTTATGGTATGCAGAGTAGTGTGTGTAGCCCCCTTTCATGGGGTGTTTGTCCCTCCAAACATCCACCAGGTCAAGTTTGACTAGTTCTGCCCTCATATAGGCAGCAGAGGCGACTGGTCTACGTGCCGGGCCAGAGGAGCGGTCTCGCTCCGGGTCGAAGACAAAGTTAAAATCACCCCCCCATAACATCCCAGGTTGTGAGTGTGCTCTACACAGAGTCGCCAAAGCTGCATAGAAGTCAGGGTTGTCATAGTTGGAACCATAAACATTCACCACCAGCACATCCAGCCCTTTACCCACGCATCTCGCCAGGACATACCTACCCTCAGTGTCAGCTACTACAGGGATCAATTTCAACTGCGAGGAGGGGCTAACCCAGGTCAGTACCCCCCGAGAATGTGTCGTGAAGCCAGATGCCACCATGTGACCCGCTAGCCCCCATGATTGCAGCATCTTACTGTGTGTGGGCAGGTGAGTTTCCTGTAAGAGGGCCAGGTCTACTCGATGACGGTGTAGGTAACTAAGTACTTTCCTCAGTTTGCGGTGGTCATTCAGTCCCCGCACGTTCCACGACATTAGCTTCAGGGTATGCCGGGTACAGCCAGGATCATTCATAGGAACACTAGACCCCACCATAGTCCCTGCATCAGTACTTCTATACTGGCGTCTGTAGTAGAATTTTCCATGGCAAATACTACCACTCGTGTCAGTTGTAAGGCGTTACGGCGCGCTAGCACCAACTCACCCGCCCTAGGCGGCAAGCATCTCAAGGCAGACAATCTCCCCTCAGACAATCCACTCAATGACCCCTCTCCCCTTCTACCCCCAACCGTCAAACACAACATTCCGAACAATGGAAGGTAAACATTACCACCCACCCTCCCACAGCCGACCTTCCCCAACCCGGTCAGACAGTCCCCGACTCCTCCCTCCACCCTCCCCAGAACCCCAACAAACTCTACAAACCCCAAGGGGCTCCCTAGAGAGCCAAGTGCCGAAAGCGCAGGGGCGGAGGTACTCCGCTAGAGTAACCGCACTAAGTGGGGCTAGTGCCCTAAGTTTCCGTTCCCTCCCCACCCCTGCCCCTCAAATCAATTCACACCCCCGCCGGCGCAGCCTGTCCCGGACCCAATGAGAAACTCCGAGTGATAGTGAGCCGCCGCCGCGGTCACAATGAACTAGCTGCACCTGAGTCACTTTGTCTCTAAATCTAAGGCAAATTGTGTATAAGGCAGCACTGCAACTCTCACCCCAAGCATTCAGTCAGCAGGGCACACTGCAACCGCCCAGTATTCAGGGGGCGGCCGGGCCGCAAGAGTTCCCACCTACCCCCGTGCCACCGTTCAATCCTGTTCCTCCAGCGGTGATGTCTCAGCAGCGTCTTCTCGCGGACTCCTACGGCAGTTTCGTTGTTCTTTCGACCATTCCTTCAGGGACTTTTTAAGTTCCGCCGGGTCAGTAAAAAAGTGAGAATGCCCCTGCCGATTGATACGGAGCCTGGCGGGGTATAGCATGGCGTAGTCCAGCATAAGGTCCCGCAGCTGCTTCTTATACGGGGCAAAGCGTTTCCTCTCCTCCTGGACCCTCACAGTGAAGTCCGGGTACAGGGATATGTTCATACCCTCAAATTGCAGCTCTCCCTTCTCTCTAGCTAGCCGGAGCGCCAGATCCCTGTCTCTGTAGTTTAGTAGCTTCGCAATGATCGGTCTCGGAGCAAGGCCTGGTTGCGGTTTTCAGGGGTGGGGAATTCCTATCTCCCAACGCCCGAGACATCTAGATTTCTTAGGAGGGCAAGAGGTTTTAATTTGTATTTTGTCCAAAGGACAAGTAGACAGTTTTATGGTAATCCGATACACAGCTGTTCAACCCTGTAGGTCACAGCCAGTTATTAAGATGCTCTGAGCAGTTTATTGGCAGTGAAAGGGTGAATGCAAAAGCTGGGGGCTGCACTTTAATTTCCCCAGAACAGAACAACAAAATGATAAAGCAGAGCTCGAAGTTGGAAATAGCTCGTGCTCGTGTAGCTTCCAGGCCCCATGTAAGAGGCTGCCTTATCTGCCTCTTGGCCCCTTGCTCTGACTTGAACTGTATGACCCCTGCCTTGTATTCTCTGCTCCACTCCTGGGCCTCATCTTTAACTCACTTTACTTTCCCTTCTCATGCACCCCCTCCTTTGAACTTTGCCTTTCCTGTACACCTTATGTTACACCCGGTGCCTGAACCTGCTCAACCCACCCCACCTCCTTTAGCCGCCCTCTCTGACATCTCTGACCCGCTCCCCTTGGCCTCTCATATCTTACACATAGAGGGCTTACATTAAAGCTCATTAGTTTCCCCATGGGCTTTCATGCAGGCCTAAGGCCACCCCCAATTCTGTCCTGTGAACTTTTTGATGGGCCTCTTCAGTCTGCTGGTCCGCAGACAAAGGCCCATAATGGACTTAAAAGGGTGGGTGGGTGAGTGAGTGAGTGAATGGGTGGATGAATAGATGCATGTATGAATGAGTGAAAGGGTGGATATACAGATGCATGGATGAATACGTGCAAGAGTGGATGATAGATGCATAAATTAATGAGTGAAAGGGTGAATGGATAGATGCATGTATGAATAACTGAAAGGGTAGATGTATAAATGCATGGATGAATACGTGCAAAAGTGGATGATAGATGCATAAATTATTGAGTGAATGGGTGAATGGATAGATGCATGGATGAATGAGTGAAAGGGTGGATATACAGATGCATGGATGAATACGTACAAGAGTGGATGATAGATGCATACATTAATGAGTGAATGGGTGAATGGATAGATGCATGGATGAATGAGTGAAAGGTTGGATGGATGAATAAGTGGAGCGTAAGGGTGGATTTTTAAATCCATAAATGGATGAATGAGTGAAAGGGTGGATGGATAGGTGCATGTATGAATACGTGAAAGGGTAGATGTATAGATGCATGGATGAATACGTGCAAGAGTGGATGATAGATGCATACATTAATGAGTGACAGGGTGAATCGATGGATGCATGGATGAATGAGTGAAAGGCTGGATGGATAGATGGATGAATGAGTGGAGTGAAAGGGTGAATGGATAGAAGGATGAATGAGTGGATGGATGTATGGATGGATGTGTGAGAATGGGAGGAAAAGAGCAAGGGTGAATGAAGGGATGGGTGAGTGGATGGATAGGTTGAAAGTGGATTGATGAGTGAAAGGATGGACGACTTACTGAAAGGGTGGATTAATGGGTGAGAGAGTAGATGAATAGATAGCTGACTGGGTGAGGGATGGATGGATGGGTGTGTGGCTGGGTGGAATGGTTGACGGATAGCTTGGTGGGTGGAGAGTTGAGTGTAAAGGTGGATGGAGGGATTAGTGAATGGGTGGATGGATATATGAGCGAAACGGAAGATGGATGGGTGAAAGGATGAGCGAAGGCATAAATGGATGAAGTGAAAGGGTAGGTGGATAGATGAGTGAAAAGGAGGATGAATGGGGTGGATTGATGGAGGGATGAGTGAAAGGATGGATGAATAGGAGTGAAAAGGAGGATGTGTGTGGTGAAAGGATGGATGGATGAGCAAAAGGATGGATGAGTGAAAGGAAGGCGGGATGGATCAGTTGGATCGATAGGTTTGGCTTTAGCAGCTACAGTAGAGGTGGTGGAGCTCTTTATGGGCCTCTTCTGTCTGCATGGATGGTTGAAATGGATAGGTTTGGAGATGAATGGGTAGGCTTGGATATGGATGAGTGGATCGAGAGACAGATGAACAGATGGATGAACAGATTAGTGAAAGGTAATGGATTAAAGAATGAATGGGGCCAATGTAAAGATGAAATGCTAGATATCAGTGGGTGAAAGGATGAATGGATAGATGCTTAAATGGAAGAGGCAAGAGAGCTATTGTGGAGAGGATTCCAATTACTTTTTTTCGCTTGCTTGGTGTCATAAGAACTTTGAATCAACGTGGGGGGTATTTAAATGTTCTGGTTACTCACTTGGCCTACATTGTGCTCCTTTCTCTAACTTGGGATTATCAGGTAGGCGTGGTGCTGTTTGCCAGCGAGTTCTTACTAGACAGCTAGTATTTGGTCTCATAAAGGACACATTGCCATAGAAATTCCCGGCACTGAACAAAACTACTTTGTAAAAGAGCAGAATGCTGTCACACACAATGAAGCCAGCTCACAGATAGGAACAGATAGCATTTCAATAAAAACAAAAGGTCTTGGTTAACTCAAATTTCATTAGGGGCTCAAATGTTAAAGTCACGAAAGTGCACCCATGATATATGTCCTTGTATTAAAGGAGATTTACGTTTTTCCTTAATTCACAAGAATTTCCTTGAGTAGGCCAGAAAACCGTAGTCCTAAAAAATATTTGTGAATTGCATCTTAGCATGAGCAAATATGAATGTGCCCCAGCGGAAATCTGTTGAGTGTTTACAAGTTCACTTTTTCTCCAACCACATTTTTCCCAGCCCTGGAAGAAACTTTACTTCTGCCGTTGTCAGGGGTACATTTCCGACCTTTCTCGGTATGGGAAAAGATTAGAGAAGAGCTGGTGAAAACCTCCAAAATTCAAATCCTTCTATAGTATTAGCCTGACATAACCAGAGCGGCTATTATCAGAGCTCTTCTACAAAGAGATTGCAGCCATTATTTGACGGTGCACTACATGGCACCAAAGGGACAAGTGGATTTTGTTACAGGACAAGCAGATTTATGAAGCTACTTGTCCCATGGACAAGTACATATTTCAATAAATTCCACACCCCTGGGTTTTGGTCCCAGGGTACGATGCGCCCTCTCGACTATAAACATGGGGGAAAAGACATCCTCTCCCAGTAGAGTCCGGAGCATCTTCTCTATGAAGACTTCCATCTTGCCAGTGCTGGTGGATTCCGCCACACCCGTGATGCGTAGGTTGGAGCGTCGCAAGCGCCTCCAAATCTTCAGTTTTATCTTGAATGACTTGGAGCAACCTCCCGAACTGTTTACGGTCCTTGTCCCACTCCATCTGGGCCTCCTCTGCCTCCGTCAGGCGCCTCTCGGTCATGTCCAGCCGCTCCGCATGCTTGTCCACCCTCTCGGACATGCGGTCCATCCGGTACGTCAGTGCGTCTATCTTTGATCCAATAGACGTCATACTGTCCTGCAATCCTTTTTCCATGACCCCCAGCATACCACGTATTTCTTCGCATAAGGCGTGCTCCGAAGCGGATGGTCTCGGCGAGGCATCCGGACCCGGGCCCTCAGCGCCCTTAGTTTTCCTCTGCTCAAATGATAGCTTGGGTTGGGATTTGTCCCCCTTCCCCATGGTGTTTCTGGTGCTCATTCAGCTGGCACCCTCTGGCACACTGGTCTGGCAGTCCACAGGCAGGCAAAGGTCAATTGAAGCAGGTAACAGCAGAAATCCACCGAGTGGCAAGTTATGGCGCAGACAGGGTTATCCCCAAAAAGGCGGTCGGGCACACAGCACTGCAGATCGGGCCGCCACTGCGAGTTCCCGCCGCTCAGATCAACACTCTGGGCACTCTCCCATAGGGGGGGTCGCCGCACCTTCTCCCTGGTGCTGTGCGCTCCAATAGTCTCTCCGCCCTCCGGCTGTGTTGTGGGGCCGGGGTACGGCAATGACACGGTCTAAGCAGCCGTGAGATAGGGCGCCAAGGAGGTCCCCCCGTCCGGCCGTTTGTCCACCAGGACCGAAGCAGCGTCCCCTTCCCAGGCTCCACGATCGTGGGGGCCGGTGCACCCCTGTGTTTCCCAGTGCTCAGGCAGAGCAGCGCTCACCCGGGTCCAGTGCGCGGTCGCCGACGGAGGGGGGTCCGGTGTCACTTCAGCGTCGTCAGCCGCACGTCGCGTGACGCAGCCCAGGCAGATGACCAGGAGAGGTCGGGGATTGCGGCCCTGTCCGCTCCAGCACCGTCACGGACTCAGCGCAGCTCTCCCTCACTGCTCCGCTGCCGGACCAACGACCGCTACTTCGGCAGGGCTCAGATCAAGGGTCCGGGGCACCTTGCAGCGCCGGCAGGGTGTTCCAAGGATACGTTTTTCGGATTTTCACGGGGCTAAGGCGAGGAGCACAACGCTCACACGTCTGGCATGGACGCCTGCTAGCTCCGCCCCCCAAGGAGGTGCTTTTAAACAGTTGCTCTGTATTTCACTTGAATGAGCTGGCCCCAGAACAGGCAAAGGGCAAAGCTGTCCCGATAGCCGCACATTCCTCTTAATAGGGCGCAATTTCCCTGTTTGCACCTGGTGCACGTGTTTGAAGGTATACTGTGTGGCAAACAGTGAAAGTATGCTCTTTTAATATTATGAGCCCTGGGAGCACATTTACTATTATTTCATGCAATGCAGCACAACAACTTCCCTTACATTTCTGCTCTCTCCATGTGCTGGAGCACTGTGTGGAGTATCCCTTCCAGTACAAAAACAGGGGCTTATTTATGAGCCCTTGTGTCACTTTTGAGCTGCTGGTGCGTCACTTTTTGTGTTGCGTCATATTTACAAAGTGACGCACCTAGATAGATGCGTCACTTTGTAAACCCCTGTGCCACATTATAACTGCACCAGGTATAATGTATGCAGGGTTGGCGTTCTGACGCAAGTAAGCCTCGTAGAAGTGAAGCAGTGAAAAATCTATGAAATTTCACTGCTTCACCTCTAGGACGCAAATGCGTCATTATCTTACGCCTGCATCACAACAGGCGTAAAACTGAAGCGGGCACATTTCAAATGGGACTTGCCCATGTGAAATGACCCATTGATGGAGTTGTATCACTTTAGTGCACACTCCAGCAATGCATCATTTTTGCACCTACAGATACGCAAGAAAAACTGACTTATCTAACTCCTTCAGACATGATGCGTCATACTGTAAATATGATGCATCCAGCATGTCGCAAGGAGGGTGCAATGAAAAGTGACACATCGCTGTTTTTACGCAGAGATGCGTCACTTTTCATAAATGAGGTCCACAATCTTTAGCTGCTTATTCCTGGAATGAGGACTTAATGAGGTGAAATAAAGATATTTCTCCTTGTTGGGCCTCTGTCTGTTAGGTGCATCATTTAGGCAAAAACCCAGGTGGACAGGTCTTTGTAAACCTGGCTTTGTGTCAAAATACATGGATGGATGCATTGGAATTCTCATGCTCAACCACTATAACGCTGCCTTGTGTTTCTCTGTATATTACTAAAACAACTAACCAAAGCTACGCAAATTGGCTGCGTGTGGCGTAGTAAATTCCAAAAGGGCATTTGCGTCAGGCTACACCACAAAAGTGACGCAACCCCGATGGACAATCACAGTAAATCCTGGTCCTAGTTTTTTTCCTCTGCTTAACTCAAAAAATGAATTAAAAATATGCTCAAAACAGTGTTGCTGGGTAAATAATAAAAACAGTAGTTATTAAAGGCACCAATAGGATCCTCAGATACCGGTGTGAGTTAGTTACATTTTTATTATTTATAATTAACAAGCAACAGACAATTTATATCTTTGGAAGATAGGGAATCAATTTCTGTTTAATGACATTGTACCCAAAAAGCAATATATGTTCTGCCTAGAAAGGTGATTCATCAGGAATAATAATGATCAAGATAATAAAAATAATAATCATTGTCATAATGCAAATAAATATTATCACTCAAACGTGAACGTGGTGAGGGTACTTGTTTAGGTAATACATGTACATGCTGAATTGTTTCAGGCAATTATAGAACTAAAACAAAGGGCGGCACATCCCGGATCTTTTGATGTTAGTGGGTGAAACACTCAACCATAATTGAAACCTGGCTATGCAGTGCTCTGACTGAAGTGCAGTGAAGCACTAAAAAAACCTTAGTGCTGAAGCACTTTCATGGGTAAACCCCGCCTCCCCTCAGGTCTTCAGAGAGCCGAAGAAAGCGGTGGAGCGGTGAACAACAGTCTGGAAGGAGGGCTAAGGGGTCGTAGAGGATGTTGGCTTAATGCGAACTAGCAATCTTTTTTAAAATGTCTCACTCACTGCCTCGTATTTTCTCATGTCTCATAAAATTTCACACACTGTCTCACTCACTATCACCGTTTCACACTCTCACTCGAATGCTCACTTATTGCCTTGCTCACATGCTTATGCATTCTCACACACTGTCTCACTCACATGTTGATGCTTTCCCTCATGTGCTCATGCACTTGCTCACAATTTCATTCTATCCGCCTCACTTACTCAGATGCTCACTTTCATACTGTGACAGTGACTCACTCCTCGCAACCACAGCCGCTCTCTTTTTCTCTCTCTGTCACTCTCTTTTACACACAGACACACAGGCAGGCACGCACACATACACACACAGGTTTTCCCCACAAATGCTCACATTTAACTTCATAGCATCAAGCACAACTCAGAGAAGACCGAAGTTCTCATCATGGGCTCCACCCAGTCCGACTGGGACGAATCTGGGTGGTCCGCAGCACTTGGAACCCCCCTCCATCCCCACGGCCGATGCACAAAACCTCAGCATCATGCTAGACTCCTCGCTCACCATGAGCTGCCAGATCAATGCCCTCTCATCATCCTGTTTCCACACGCTACACCTGCTCTGAAAGATCTTCAAGTGGATCCCCACTGAGTCCAGAAAGAGGGCACCCACACACTCACCAGAAGCAGAACCAACTACGGGAACACACACTACGCTGGCCTCACCCAGGTACTACTCAGAAAACTGCCGAACATTCAGAGCGCCTCAGCCAGAAATGTGGATCAGGGGTGTGGAATGTATTGAAATATGTACTTGTCCATGGGACAAGTAGCTTCATAAATCTGCTTGTCCTGTAACAAAATCCACTTGTCCCTTTGGTGCCATGTAGTGCACCGTCAAATAATGGCTGCAATCTCTTTGTAGAAGAGCTCTGATAATAGCCGCTCTGGTTATGTCAGGCTAATACTATAGAAGGATTTGAATTTTGGAAGTTTTCACCAGCTCTTCTCTAATCTTTTCCCATACCGAGAAAGGTCGGAAATGTACCCCTGACAACGGCAGAAGTAAAGTTTCTTCCAGGGCTGGGAAAAATGTGGTTGGAGAAAAAGTGAACTTGTAAACACTCAACAGATTTCCGCTGGGGCACATTCATATTTGCTCATGCTAAGATGCAATTCACAAATATTTTTTAGGACTACGGTTTTCTGGCCTACTCAAGGAAATTCTTGTGAATTAAGGAAAAACGTAAATCTCCTTTAATACAAGGACATATATCATGGGTGCACTTTCGTGACTTTAACATTTGAGCCCCTAATGAAATTTGAGTTAACCAAGACCTTTTGTTTTTATTGAAATGCTATCTGTTCCTATCTGTGAGCTGGCTTCATTGTGTGTGACAGCATTCTGCTCTTTTACAAAGTAGTTTTGTTCAGTGCCGGGAATTTCTATGGCAATGTGGCCTTTATGAGACCAAATACTAGCTGTCTAGTAAGAACTCGCTGGCAAACAGCACCACGCCTACCTGATAATCCCAAGTTAGAGAAAGGAGCACAATGTAGGCCAAGTGAGTAACCAGAACATTTAAATACCCCCCACGTTGATTCAAAGTTCTTATGACACCAAGCAAGCGAAAAAAAGTAATTGGAATCCTCTCCACAATAACTCTCTTGCCTCTTCCATTTAAGCATCTATCCATTCATCCTTTCACCCACTGATATCTAGCATTTCATCTTTACATTGGCCCCATTCATTCTTTAATCTATTACCTTTCACTAATCTGTTCATCCATCTGTTCATCTGTCTCTCGATCCACTCATCCATATCCAAGCCTACCCATTCATCTCCAAACCTATCCATTTCAACCATCCATGCAGACAGAAGAGGCCCATAAAGAGCTCCACCACCTCTACTGTAGCTGCTAAAGCCAAACCTATCGATCCAACTGATCCATCCCGCCTTCCTTTCACTCATCCATCCTTTTGCTCATCCATCCATCCTTTCACCACACACATCCTCCTTTTCACTCCTATTCATCCATCCTTTCACTCATCCCTCCATCAATCCACCCCATTCATCCTCCTTTTCACTCATCTATCCACCTACCCTTTCACTTCATCCATTTATGCCTTCGCTCATCCTTTCACCCATCCATCTTCCGTTTCGCTCATATATCCATCCACCCATTCACTAATCCCTCCATCCACCTTTACACTCAACTCTCCACCCACCAAGCTATCCGTCAACCATTCCACCCAGCCACACACCCATCCATCCATCCATCCCTCACCCAGTCAGCTATCTATTCATCTACTCTCTCACCCATTAATCCACCCTTTCAGTAAGTCGTCCATCCTTTCACTCATCAATCCACTTTCAACCTATCCATCCACTCACCCATCCCTTCATTCACCCTTGCTCTTTTCCTCCCATTCTCACACATCCATCCATACATCCATCCACTCATTCATCCTTCTATCCATTCACCCTTTCACTCCACTCATTCATCCATCTATCCATCCAGCCTTTCACTCATTCATCCATGCATCCATCGATTCACCCGGTCACTCATTAATGTATGCATCTATCATCCACTCTTGCACGTATTCATCCATGCATCTATACATCTACCCTTTCACGTATTCATACATGCACCTATCCATCCACCCTTTCACTCATTCATCCATTTATGGATTTAAAAATCCACCCTTACGCTCCACTTATTCATCCATCCAACCTTTCACTCGTTCATCCATGCATCTATCCATTCACCCATTCACTCATTAATGTATGCATCTATCATCCACTCTTGTACCTATTCATCCATGCATCTGTATATCCACCCTTTCACTCATTCATCCATGCATCTATCCATTCACCCATTCACTCAATAATGTATGCATCTATCATCCACTTTTGCACGTATTCATCCATGCATTTATACATCTACCCTTTCAGTTATTCATACATGCATCTATCCATTCACCCTTTCACTCATTAATTTATGCATCTATCATCCACTCTTGCACGTATTCATCCATGCATCTGTATATCCACCCTTTCACTCATTCATACATGCATCTATTCATCCACCCATTCACTCACTCACTCACCCACCCACCCTTTTAAGTCCATTATGGGCCTTTGTCTGCGGACCAGCAGACTGAAGAGGCCCATCAAAAAGTTCACAGGACAGAATTGGGGGTGGCCTTAGGCCTGCATGAAAGCCCATGGGGAAACTAATGAGCTTTAATGTAAGCCCTCTATGTGTAAGATATGAGAGGCCAAGGGGAGCGGGTCAGAGATGTCAGAGAGGGCGGCTAAAGGAGGTGGGGTGGGGTGAGCAGGTTCAGGCACCGGGTGTAACATAAGGTGTACAGGAAAGGCAAAGTTCAAAGGAGGGGGTGCATGAGAAGGGAAAGTAAAGTGAGTTAAAGATAAGGCCCAGGAGTGGAGCAGAGAATACAAGGCAGGGGTCATACAGTTCAAGTCAGAGCAAGGGGCCAAGAGGCAGATAAGGCAGCCTCTTACATGGGGCCTGGAAGCTACACGAGCACGAGCTATTTCCAACTTCGAGCTCTGCTTTATCATTTTGTTGTTCTGTTCTGGGGAAATTAAAGTGCAGCCCCCAGCTTTTGCATTCACCCTTTCACTGCCAATAAACTGCTCAGAGCATCTTAATAACTGGCTGTGACCTACAGGGTTGAACAGCTGTGTATCGGATTACCATAAAACTGTCTACTTGTCCTTTGGACAAAATACAAATTAAAACCTCTTGCCCTCCTAAGAAATCTAGATGTCTCGGGCGTCGGGAGATAGGAATTCCCCACCCCTGTCGGATCTGCATACACTCCATCGTGAAATTAACCCGAAAGCAGGTAGACAGATGTGCAGACAAAGGCAGTTGGGCTGGATGGCTACGGGCAATAAAGTGAGGTTGGATACGACAAGGGTTGTGACTAGAGACAAATGTAACTTAGACACAGCTTCTAACTAAGACCAGAGGTGTAAGGAGGGGAGCACTGGACGTAATTCGTAAAAATAAATAAACAGACAAATATAAAAAAAAAAACTAACAGCGGGCCACACTTTTTTAGGAACCCACCAACAATGCTGTTGAATGCTCAGGTTACTGATCACCAAGGCTGTCCAGTCTTGATTTAACCTCACCTGTCTTTCTTCCATCACTGTACACTTCCTGTTTCATTATCAAACAACAAAAGAGTGTCATTCGTATTAAGTGTGTAAGCACAAATACGAAGGATAAGTGAACCTTAGTAAATCACATTGGAATATGCAAGAAAGCCCTCACTCACCACCCTGGGTGGTGACATGCTTCATAATCGGGCCCACCAGGAGAAGCCGAATGCCTCCCTGGTGTGCTACAACGCCAGGATACTTTGGAGCTGGTTTTTTCGTGACAGTGGTGTGAAAAAATGTGAGTTTAAAAATGTCAAGGTAGTGTACCACGCAAAAACTTTATTCAGTGGTCAACCTGACATGGTTAAAAGTATGTGTTGGGAAATTACCAAATAATGTTTTGGGTATTTGCACTTAAAGTGGGGTTGACATGTTTCTGCCTGTAATGTGAGGTTTACTGGGCTTTCTTTAGGACCGTGAGGAGTGTACACCGGCGGTGTGGGCGCACTAAGGCCCACCCTTACCAAAGGACGTGAAAGTTAAAATCCAGTGTAAAAATAATAGGTGCAAAAAACAAACCAACAAGTTGTGGGATTTACCTCAAATTGAGAGGAACCTGTATAGTTTGTTAGATAAAAGATCCACACCCCATAGGTCTCGGGAGAGGGGTGGAGGCGACAATGGCACACGCAACGCCTGGCATCCGCTCAGCACCTGGTATCTCCCTCAACCGGACCTTGTGGATGAAGCATGTCACCACCCAGGGTGGTGAGTGAGGGCTTTCTTGTAAATTCCAATGTGATTTACTAAGGTTCACTTATCCTTTGTATTTGTGCTTACACACTTACTAAGTATGACACTCTTTTGTTGTTTGATAAAGATTAACCCGGGGGACTGAGAGTGTCCCGTATTTTTCCCTCTCTCTCCTATTGTTGACACTTCCTGTTTCACTCATCACCGTAAACTTCCTGTATCACTCATCGCAGTACACTTCCTGTTTCTTCGACCACACACCACTTCCTGTTTCCATATCTCACTCTTGCAGGTTCTTTTTTAAATCTCTGTTTCTTTCTTTGTCACCACTTTCATCTCCCTCTCTCTTACCTCTTAATTCTCCATGCTCCACCTTTCTCTCTCTTGCTCCATGTTAAAGTCTGATCATGAAAAACAAGTCCTGGAACCCACCACTAACTACTGACACAAATTAAGAATCAACACTGCGCCTCTACCTGCCTTTTGCAGCGCTTTCTAGGACTTACCATGTCTGCCAACTCCTGGCCTCGCTGGTCCAGGTCGGCCAGCTTTCCTTCTCGCTCGATCACCTTGGTGACATTATCTGACAGGATCCCTGTGATCTCGGAGGCATCGTGCTGAAGGTCCTTCAGCCTCTGGTCCGTCTGAGGAAAAGGAGATAGGAAGAAAGTGGATGAATGAATGAATTCCACATTTGTAAAATGTACTAATTAATGTAACATTTTTTATAGTGTACTACTACCCAATCCTGGGTGTCCTGGCGCTGAGACCCCTCTGATGAAAGAAGGATATGGAAGAAGAGGAAACAAAGTAAATAGGTGAGTTAAAGAAGTTCTAGAAAAGTGGTGTAGTAAAAAGCGTGGTACATAGAAAGGGAGAACCAAGTCACTCCTGTCCCCAGCTGTGGTGTGCTCAGTGGGGACACATCTGAGTGAATGGTAAAGCAAGGAGAGGCAGAAAAGCGTGTATATTCTAGCAGGTGGCGCCTGGTGAGACAGTCTTTTTGGCAGCCCTCTCCCAATGACCTCCTTCTACACAAATTCCCTCACTACCATCCTCCAACAGTGACCCTCATCACTCCATAGCCCCTCTCTGACATATATTTAATTTGTTTATACCGCTATTCATAATTAACTCACATTCATTTGTGTGATATGCATGGTACATGTTCTTTGCAGCAGGCACATTACCCACTGCGCTACTTTGGGATGAATCAAAATTGCCACTAGACAAAACTCTGATCTCTCAAGGCAGGGGACCAGATGTTGAAAACCAAAAACCAGGACATTTAGTAAACATAGAAGATAGACTACACTTTTACATGAGCAGAGGGGCATAAAAATGACTTAAATGACAGCACTCATCAACATAGAAACACAGACAATAAGGCATTTAGGAACGAAGTTAAATGCAACTTTTGAAGCTAGCCGCATAGGTGTTATTTAAATTGTGCTCTGAGAAGATCTGCACACCCGTCCTGCCTTTAAACCTGCCTCTCCGTGTTGTTAGTTGATCTTTTCTAAAAAAAACAACGGGACATGAAATAAACTTCTCAAAATCTGCTGGGACAGCTGAGGGAAATCTAGGACTGTCTTGGCAAATCTGGAACAGCTGGTCACCCTGGATCTCTCTTCAGCATTAATCACTGAATTTATCTTGACATTTTTATTGTTGCCTGACAATTACTGAACACAAAAGGAACCCAGCAGCACCTGGTTTTAAACCCATAAGTTATTTTTATACACAGCGCCCACTGAGGTCAGCGGCAGGTGAAGCTGCACCAGTTGCACCACCCTAAAGCCAGCCCTGCGTTCAGGTGCATTTGCCTGCACACAATTTGCCTACAACCCACATTTTTAACCTGTGAGATGCTCTGAGTCAATTCAGGGATCCCACATGAGTGTATCTTCACAGCTAGCTGGGGCCACTGATTTGACTGAGAGCATTTCAGAGCATTGTGCTTTGCACGCTTGGGTTTGAATCACATTCCCGTTGCCAAATTTGTAAAGATACTCGCAAGTAGTTCCAATTAAGGGTGAGCGCAAAATCCGTTCCGCTCGCGGATTTCGCGGATTTTCGGTAAATCCGTGATCCGCGAACTCCTGCGAATTTACTGAAAATCCGCGAGAGGCGGATTTGGGGGGCAAAAGTTCAAGCCTGAAAACTTTTAACTATTTTAGGATGGCGCCGGCAAGCTGCCAGCGCCATCCTAAAATAGCTACTAAGTTAGCTTCAACAGGAAGCACTAATAGATAAAATAAAGCAGGTGCTCGAGCACCTGCTTTATTTTATCTATTAGTGCTTCCTGATGAAGCTAATTTAGTAACTATTTTAGGATGGCGCTGGCAGCTTGCCGGCGCCATCCTAAAATAGTTACAGCCCAAAAATGTGAGTTTTGCCGAGGTTGGGCAGGTGTGCGTTCTCCCCATATCTATCGTCGAAAATTAGCTATGATGCTTGATGGAGGCCTTTGCATTATTGACTTTCATGAGCTCAATCCCTGTGCAGTTCCTGTGACCACGAGCATCTCTGATCCGTGCCTGTCCTTTTATGCACACAAGAGGCATGTGAACTCGCATATAAGGCTCGCCCGTTTGGCCCCTCCCCACACACTAGTGGTGTGCACCGTCTTCGCGCCCTTTACCCACTTGATGGACAGCTCACTTGAGGGACCCCGGCGCTCTTTGGTGTGATGGCAATTATTGACTTTCACGAGCTCAATCCCTGTGCAGTTCCTGTGACCACGAGCATCTCTGATCCGTGCCTGTCCTTTTATGCACACAAGAGGCATGTGAACTCGCATATAAGGCTCGCCTGTTTGGCCCCTCCCCACACACTAGTGGTGTGCACCGTCTTCGCGCCCTTTACCCACTTGATGGACAGCTCACTCGAGGGACCCCAGCGCTCTTTGGTGTGATGGCAAAGTTAATCAGCCCCCCCAAAAATGTGAGTTTTGTCGAGGCTGGGCAGGTGTGCGTTCTCCCCATATCTATCGTAGAAAAATAGATATGATGCTTGATGGAGGCCTTTGCATTATTGACTTTCACTAGCTCAATCCCTGTGCAGTTCCTGTGACCACAAGCTTCTCTGATCCGTGCCTGTCCTTTTATGCACACAAGAGGCATGTGAACTCGCATATAAGCCTCGCCCGTTTGGCCCTGCCCCTCACACTAGCGATGTGCACCATTTTCCCACCCGGCCTTTACCCACACAATCCGCAAAATCCGCGAATCTGCAAACTCGTGGATTTTGCGGATCGCAAATTCGCAAATTGCGAATTCGCAAAATTTGCCCATGCTTAGTTCCAATGTATCCTTTCTTGTACACAAAACCTGCCACCATGTAGCATACAGCAGTATATTAGTTGCCCTTCTTCTCCCTGTACCCTGACCAACTGAATTCCCCCACGTTCCACATTCCATCATAAACAAGGACCAGAGTATACGGTGTCCAACAAGCACAATATAGTATTACAACAACCTACTACATATGATATAGTTCTACAACATCTAATTACCTAGTACAACTCAAAACAAGGTAGCTTAAACCAACTCAGATTGCCCCACTCACCACTTCATCAAAATATAACACGAGCCACAACCCCGTCCTTCACCAACAGATAATCCTGAATTTGTTTTTAATATACTTAAATAATTTACACTGAAATGGAGAGCACCAGACTTTACTACAATTGTAACAACATAAATCACAACACCAGCATATGGTGCTACCACTGCATTTTAGTCCTTCAGCATCAGAAATGAATTTAACTAGGCCTGGGGAGTTTTTCGCACTCCGTGCTCCACGTAGTGTGCAGCATTCCGAAAAACTCTGAACCGCGTAGGCGAGTACAAGCGAGGAAAATTATACTCCACACCACCTCCTGGCCAGATTTCTTAACCTGGGCGGTTGCGGATGGCCGCCACCGATTGCATTGAGAAACCTTCCATTAGCGTTGAGGAAGCTGCCGCTCGAATAGAACTTCTACATGAGCGACAAAAGAAGCAGCGCCCTCTTGTGCTGCGCATGGTGGCGATCGGGCTGATTTTCCAGTGTGGGACAAACACCCAGCACTAAAAATCAGTGTGAATGGCGCAACCTAACCCACTCTACTGCCTGCGGAACTCAGCGTACCGCAGGGTAATTTTGTGATCACTTCGCGGAATTGTGCTACTCCACCCGGACTATATTTGATGTAGTACAAAACAACTGAAACCGGTTCACTTTAGCGATCTTCTTCATTTACATTTTATCATCACCCCATCCTGTATATCTCACAGCCATGGTGTTATGGACCCAGTACCGCGCACTATCACTGCACGCCAGTACCGCAGTCCATTAATGTTATTCCAGTCTTGTTCAGACCACTGGATGCTGAAATATTTTCATCAGCACTTCCAACCAAAGTGTCTAACTTTTGGAAATCAGTAACGACAAGGGTAAGTTGAGCTGCCCCGCCTAAAAATATATTTAAGTTGCATTTTCCCATGTTCACAAAATGTTTTGCTTTCAATGCAGTGCAGGTAACAACATGCAGATTTATGGGAGTAATACTGGTAGTGTGTTCCATGGACTTATAGTAAATTGTGCTAAGCACAGTTTTTCCATATTAACATAATTCACTCTCTCTCACACACACTTGCTTACTGCCTCTAACCTTACCAAACGATTCTTTCAGAAGGCACTATATGGTTATGCTGCACTTTTTGCATGCCTAGGTGGAAGTTATTTTTTGTTTTTGTTTTTATATTGCACAAACTCGACCCGAAGGTATTGGAGCGCTTTACATGAGCACCAGTTACGTTACACAAGGACAAATTCATTTTAGGTAGGCACAGGGAGATTAAATGATTTGCCTAGAATTTTGAGCTGAAGCTGAGAATCAAACCTGGTTCCTCTGAGCCTAAGTTGGCAGCTCTGGCCCTTATGACACATCCGAGTGGTGCTGGTATTGTGTGGTTATTCACAGTTGCCAGTACTGACTAATAGACCCACATCACATTGCACTCTTGGAAAGGTAATTACACTTTTATCTGTTTAATTTTGGGATCAGCAGCCCCAGCATCCAAAATCCAGTTGACTACAAGGCCAGGGCTGTTTAAAGGCATCATACATTACAGCAGGCCACTTCGTACAAAGAATATGGTTATTGTGCTCCGATGCTATGCAAGAAATGATGTGCCATGCTTTCACCATTCTCCCATGCACATGATTTCATCACATTTTCCATAGGTACACCTCACTCCTCCATGTAACAAAGGATTCGATTATGGGACGTTTGGGGTAACCCAGCAAGGACTCCCATAAACCAGCCATTCTGCAATGGCAGACCAAAAAGAGTGTCCAAAGGTCAAACATGGTTTTAATTCTCCTAATTTTTCTTCAGTCTATAAATATGATTACATCTTATATGAAAAATGCTTGTAAACCGTGCGTCTCTGCACTAAGCGAAAAAAACAGGAGAGACAAAAAGCAGTTTTCCTTGATTCTGCCACATTGTGTTTTTCTCTTCAGTAAGAAATTAAATTGGCACATAGTGGCTAGCTTCATTCTCCCTTGAAGGCATAGTCTTCTGAAATAAATACTTAAGTTATGTTTAATAATAAAAATGTATGGGCAATGAATAAATACCGGATTAAAAAACAAATTGATACAGTACTTTTAATATTAAAATATACTCTAATAATTGTTAAATAATTGAGTTTTCTAATACACGTTAAATGAAAAATGTTTTAATGTTGGAGGGATTTTTAAAATTCCTTCTAGAAGGGTATTATTCATAAATTATATATAAAAATTTGAAGATTTTTTTTATTTAATACACAGTTAAGTTAATGAGCTGTATCATTTTGTTTTTACACATTTTTAAGTTTAAAAAACGTTAATACATTTCCACATACTTTAACATAGAAAGATGTCTGGCCCCGTGGCAGAGACCTCCTCCTACATGTGAAAAGTTATGAGTAATAATTTTCCCTCAGAAATCCTGGTGTAGGAGGCTTCACCAAGTGGTGGAGACATGTAAGCCTGCACCTAGTAGAAACTTTATACTCAGAAATAGTGAGTAGCACAGAAGTGGAATGCTACCCATAGCTGCTTGAGGAAATGTACATGTGTAAATGTACCTTTGTGAATAGGTTTGGTACTTTGCTGCATGAGTTACATATCAGACATGTCGATGGCCCATGCCTGGGCGTTTAGAGCCAAACCAGACCCTTGGCGCACCCTATGAATATGTTGGCTTGCCCACCTCTAGAAAGAGTAGAAGAGGGGTGTATACACGTTCTGTGGGTGGTAGACAGAAATAGTAGCTGTGAGAGAAAAAAAGCCATGGCTAAAGTAAAGAAGAAGAGAGATAACAGGAGCATTGAAATGCGTAAGAAAAGTGGTGGGCAAAATGGTAAAAAGAATCAGAGGAGTTGAACAAGTGAAAATAAACACAACATGAAGGAACATGTGTAAGAGTAAGAGAAGAAGGAGTGATGAAGAATGCCTGACAAAGGAGACGTGTGAGGCAACTAGAGATGCGGAACAAAGGATTAAAGAACAAACAGTAATAAAAAGGAACCTTAAAGATCAAGAATTAGGAGTGGTAGACGTAAGAGAGTGGACGAAATGCAAGGGGAGCAAGCACCAACAGGTAAACTAGAAGGAATGGCTTGATCAATTACAAGGAGAAGAGGGAAAACCTGAAGATGGGAACTATAGAGACAGAAGCCATATGAGGTAGAGAAGAAGTGCAGTGAGCAGAGGATGCTGGGAGGGGTGCGGGAAGCTGTCTATTGTGCAGCAGACGGTACACTACACCCTGCAGTTGTGGAGACTCACTGTGGTATCTTAAACAGCTACTGTGGGGCAAGTGCAGCATCTCCATTGGTGCCTGTTGCATCTACATGCTCACCTGAAGAAGTTCTGCCGCGACCCTGCAGGAGTTTCAAGGGGGGTCTGGCAGTATCTCACTAAAGTGACAGCAGGATCTCTCTGTGGGGTCTGTCGGACCTTATTTGGGGGCTGTAGAACCTTTCTCTTGTGCTTGAAAGATCTCTGTGAGATCCCTCAGAAGCTCAGAAGGATCCCTACAGCAACTACTGGCTGACTAATGCCTAATGGCTCCATGCAAGGGCAATGTGGGGTTCCTGTCTGAGATTAAATTGGTTCCTGCATCAGGCCTGTTTACCGGCTTTCACTTTGCTTCACTGGGTGTCTACAGGAGTTCCTTTGGCTCTCAGTCGTAGTTCCTTTAGAGTCCGCAAGAGCTCAGTTTAGGCACTGAAAGAGCTCAGTAGGACAGAATGTACCTGAAAGAGCTTAATGGGTGGGTGAAGGAGCTCTGCGTGGTCCCCGCATAAGCTCTGCTTAGAGCCTTTCTTCGCTTTGCTTTGTTGTGCGTCTGCCAGAGTTCAGTTGGGTCTCCGCAGAAGCTCCATTGCAGCTCTCTGTATCTCTGGTTGCTCACCACAGTACCCCAATAGGTTGTCGGTAAGTACCTCCAGGAGCTTTGTTTAGTGACTGCCTGAGTTCCATTGTGTACCTGCAGGTGCTACATTGTGTGGCCACATGTGCAGGAGTCAATACAGAAAAACGGTGGTCCTGGTTAAGTTACAATTTATATGTTAAATCCAGTATTTATATCAAAATAGTACCCACCACAAATTCATTCGTCATACATGAAAACAGTTAAAGTAATGTACATTGAACCAAATGTGTATTTAGTATGCATTTATTTATGCATAGTTAGTATTGACGCATTATTACTTTGCGAGCTATTGAGCTTGTATCCAAAACACATGAAGAACTAAAATGCAATTATATAGTCATTACATTTAAATGTGCTCTCAGAAGAAAGGAAAGGGAAGGTGTGCAAGTTGTGAGGGACCGGGTAAAGGTGGTGTGACTGGTTTAAGAACATCACGTAGAAATCAAGATGCCTTTACAATCGTTAGGTACATGGTTCCAAAAATGCATCAAACATAGGTTTAAATTCATTAATTTCCTTGTGTCCTATGTTGTGCTTGAGTGGCGTAGTCTACGTTTCGACCCCCAAAATACGCTGTAAGGGTGACTGTTGCCTCATGTTGGGGTCTTCATCAGGACTGAGAGTGGTGAGAGCATCTTCAGGACGGTAATGGTCTTTGCCGTCTGGGAATGGGCATGATGGTGCTCCTGGGAAATTTATGGGACTGCTCCTGACACGTATAAACGAGTTGCTCCAGGCTTGTGTCCTGTTATTCACAGATGTTGGGCGCGTTTAATCTTGCCGTTCGTGGTCCGACCTTCAACCCGACTATCATCCAGCGGCTGCACCGCGAGTTGTTCATTTCGAAACCAGAACCCCAGAGGTCGGACCACGAACGGCAAGATTAAACGCGCCCAACATCTGTGAATAACAGGACACAAGCCTGGAGCAACTCGTTTATACTTGTCAGGAGCAGTCCCATAAATTTTCCAGGAGCACCATCATGCCCATTCCCAGACGGCAAAGACCATTACCGTCCTGAAGATGCTCTCACCACTCTCAGTCCTGATGAAGACCCCAACATGAGGCAACAGTCACCCTTACAGCGTATTTTGGGGGTCGAAACGTAGACTACGCCACTCAAGCACAACATAGGACACAAGGAAATTAATGAATTTAAACCTATGTTTGATGCATTTTTGGAACCATGTACCTAACGATTGTAAAGGCATCTTGATTTCGACGTGATGTTCTTAAACCAGTCACACCACCTTTACCCGGTCCCTCACAACTTGCACACCTTCCCTTTCCTTTCTTCTGAGAGCACATTTAAATGTAATGACTATATAATTGCATTTTAGTTCTTCATGTGTTTTGGATACAAGCTCAATAGCTCGCAAAGTAATAATGCGTCAATACTAACTATGCATAAATAAATGCATACTAAATACACATTTGGTTCAATGTACATTACTTTAACTGTTTTCATGTATGACGAATGAATTTGTGGTGGGTACTATTTTGATATAAATACTGGATTTAACATATAAATTGTAACTTAACCAGGACCACCGTTTTTCTGTATTGACTATTGGACCCCGGTCCTGGAGTTTTTAGGGTCTACCCCTTTCTTACTCCTACACATGTGCAGGAGGGCAGCAGGAGCCCAGTGAAATTCTTTTAGGGGCTTCTTGTGGCCTGAAGAAACTCCATTGTGAGTCTGAAGGTCTGTTTGCAGGTTCTAACCTTGGTCAGTACAGGAGCTGAATAGGTTGCCTATAGGTAACTGCAGGAGCTCATCATGTACCAGCAGGAGTTCACTGGGTACCTGCAGGAGCACTGTTTAGTGCCTGTCTGAGTTGCTTTGTGTGTCTGCAGGAGTTCCAATGGGTACCAGCAGGAGTTAACTGAGGTGTCAGAAAGAACTCAGTGGGTTAAAAGCATGTTCTACAAATTAATACAAACCAAAAGAGCAGTGAAGTTTATATAAAGTGAGCAAAGTCTGATCATGGTCTTCCACCAGGGGTCTCCAACCTTTTCTGTGACAAGAGCTGCTTGTGTTCAATGAAAAGTATCCAGTGCCACTAATATCATACGTGCTGTAATAGTGATCATATTAGACAAGATTATATTAATAGTCGCCTTACGCACAATTGTCAGCGGCAATCACCTCCCTGCATAGGGCAGGATTACCAGCAGTAATGTAGAAAAGACTGTCAGTTTGATATGTCTTTGCATAGGTAATACATAACAGCCAGAGCTGCAATGATTGGGGTACCAAGGTAATAGCATTTGTAATAAGTCTGCCCAATGCCATATGATTTGTTACTCACATACAAGCTTTAAAAATATTTGGGGAAATCAACCATTGCTCATCAAACAACAACGAGTTGTAAAAATACACATATTTTTATCTGGAATACACTATTTTGGTATAAAAATATTTGGGGAGATCAACCATTACTCATCAAACAACAACGAGTTGTAAAAATACACATATTTTTATCTGGAATACACTATTTTGGTATAAAAATATCAATCTAGCCAAGCAAAAGCTTCTAGTTTAGTAGGATGGGCTGCACACGGAGAACTACTCGCAGGTAAGCTGGAGAGCTGACAGTAGTTCATGAGTTTCTCGTTGGAGAAGACTGCCTTACACGGAGTTTCTTCATTTTCCTACATTTAAGCTCTTACACAGTCCCCTCCTCTCCAAACTGACGTTATTTTCTCAGAGGGCCAATATTTTCTCGCTAGTTGCTGCTGAAAATGGGTGTGCTGTTTTCTTGCAAATTGACTTTAACACTGTTTCCTTCACAACTTGGAAAATGGATGGAGGCTGTAAATTCTTTTCCTCTCGAGCAACTTAAAACAGAGCAGAGGCCCCTGTTTCATAGGAAAACCTATGAGCAGAAAATGTTGCCAATAGGGCTGGGTAAAATATTCGGAAGGATTTCGAAATTGTGAAATTCACCTGCTGTTTCAGCACCTGCAAAGCAGAATCACGGTTGCTCCGCTGCTGCGCCGATGAAAAAAGAGAGAACCCCCAGTGTTTTTGCATTGATGCAAATACTTTACGTGGACCTAGGCAGAGCTCTTGAAAAACATCTTCCTCAGCAGGAAGTCGTCTCTGTGCAGTGTATGCCGCTGCCACGCACAGCCTCACCTGCTGGAGAATTTGATTAGATGCATGAGCGCAGTTCTGTTCTCAAAGAGATACTCTTTACAAAACATTTTTTAGGATTACGACATCGCCACAAGTGAATGCAAAAAAATCTATATGATTTTTGGACGCCTATAAGAAAGTAATTGATGGTTTAAGAACTGTTGAACCTGTGTTGGGCTTGCCAAACCACGACTGCGAACATAAAGCAGGTATTATGTCAAAGCACAATCCTTAAGGCATTTTGGGATTCTCAATTTAAATTTAGTAAACCGAACAAAGGGGCAGATTTAAAAGAAAGTGACACATCTGTAGAGATGCGTCACTTTCCCTGCGCCACCCTAAGAAACCCTTGCGCCACCATGGATGCGCCATATTTACAATATGGCGCACCATGGCGTAAGGATTGACAGATGCGTTAGAAATTCTGACGCATCTGTTGGGGCAAAAGTCACACATTGCTGATGTTGTGTCACAAGCACAAAGGACCTTCCGCAATGCATTTTAAGGCCTATTTATACTACACTGCGTCACTCAGGCGTACGGTTTTGACGCATTGGCATCCTAGAAGTGATGCAGTGAAATTTTGTAGATTTCACTGCGTCACTTTTACGAGGCTTTCCTGCATGAGAATGCCCACTCTCCATACATTATACCCGACACAGGTATAATGTGACACAGGGTTTTACAACATGACGCATCTCCCTAAATGCGTCACTTTGTAAATTGAGTGCATTTTTAACGCCATTGCTGCTTCACAAAAGTGACGCAGATGTAGAGCAAAAGTGCCGCACGGGGTTTGTAAATCTCCCCCTCAGATTCCACTGTCATCTGAAATGGTAACTGCTGCTGACTGCTCAGGGAAATATATTTGTTGGTGTTGGCCCGCAGACATTAGTGTGAAGAGGCCTTTCTATTGCCAAGAAAGTGGTCAAAGAAACCGGAAACCCTTTTGTAAACTCAGAGTAAGTACATGGTTAGAATTTGGAAGACAAGCAGGCAAGGAATGTCAGGCTTTTAGATGCAAAGGTCATCCAAATAAATTTGCCAGCGTTTTGAATTCCTTTTGGGGAAAAAAAACACTTAATGCAGGGAAAAGTTTCATCCTGTTTTGCTCTCTGTTGTATCTCACTTGTACAACTACTTGACAACTGTTTTGACATACCATATGTTTCTTATGTGTTTAAGTCATAGCAATTTGGATGTTTTGTACAATACTGATTAAAAGAGAAGAAAACCACTTCTCATATAGATCACTATTTCACCAAAACAATCACACAGCGTTGTTAGTATGTTACCTGCCTCAAATGTGCTTATGGTCCTAGTCAGGGTCATGAAGTGCTATTTAAATGAAGTCCCAATTCAATACGTCTCGTACAAGATGAATACTGTTGGTATTAGATATGACAAGCGAAAGGTGATGGAAGACGTGTGATTGTGGGAGATCGCGTGAGCCACATTCAAGTCCATCTATTTTTACTGAGTATGCTGCTTTAGACAGAGACTTGCCATATGCAAATTAGTCTTGGTCCTACACCAACAGGAGGACTAGTTCAGCCCAAACTAGCAAGCTCGGCCCCTTCCAGAAGGGAACATGAGCAATTGCTTTTTTGTTTCTGTTCAAGGATGGTCTACATATACTGTCTGTGGTGGCATGGTGGGCAAAAAACGATGGACTGGAATGTTGGCCGAGTAATTTTGTGTGGCTAAGATTAATTTAAGCATCCACCCGTCATGCTTTGTTGTTTTCCTCCGTGATACTACTGGAGGTGTGGCACACCGGTGCTGCAAACAGGTGAGCATGGACAGTGGAGAGATACTGAACCATCCAGCAGTATCTGAGCACATCACGGACAACGAGGAGGCCTTCATTCCTGTGAGGTAAATCTGAGAATACCTCCCTAACATGGAGGGATCTTCTTTTGTAATTCCTTTTGTGGCTTCAAATATAGAATTCGATTGCATTTTCCATAGGAATGCACAGAGATAAAGAGGTAGTTTGTCGAACTGGGTTATTTTGCACCTGTAGTGGCGTTTAGCCAGATTATCTAATTACATCTTTGGCAATGACACAGCTCATGGACAGTTAGAGGTAGATGTTTATGGTCAGCCTGTGTTTAGGGTCACCAAGTGGAGGACCACTTACGCTGCTAAAAGGCCTCTGTTATACTTCCCTAAGCCTTTATCACTTGCCCACAATTTATATTGCTTAATAACTTTAGAGTTGGAAATGTGATAACTCTCACCATTAGTGCTTCATTGAAAAAAAAAGTTCAAGGGTCGAAGCATTTTTTTAGGTGCCCATTGCTGTCAACCGCTACGGGTTGCCAATACCACCAAGGCTCCATAGTCTTGATTCCACCTCATGTTTCTTTCTTCCATTGCCCTACACATTCTCTGTCCTTAGCTCACTCTTGCAGGTTCTTTTTCCAGCCTTCTTTTTCCTTCCTTTCTCCCTTTGTCACTATTTTCATGTCTTTCTCATACTCCTTCATTCTACTTCATTCGCCCATTCCTGTCTTTCTCTGACTTGCTGTGGTTCGATCTCCAATGATGAAATGTAAATTACAGTCCCCAAAAATGAGTGTTGGCACCTCCCGCTTGCAGCCACATGCACAAATAAAGCATTGCTCACCAATTACAAAGTACACACCACAAACTTAGGTATTTATGATAACTAATTGAGCTTGTGTTGCTGATGTACTACTTAACTTTGTAATGTATGAGGACCAGTGGCAGCCGCCACGGATCGGGGGAGGTGGGCGGGGTGAAGGGTGGTACGGGGAAACCGCTGTAAAAAAAAAAGAAAAAAAAAAACGTACTTTCTCGCTGCTTCCCCGCTGCCTCTCTCCTCCGCAGACCCTCGTTCCAGCCGGTCTCTCCTCCATGGTCCCTGCTCCAGCCAAAACAGGAAGCACACCCAGGCTCCCCATAGCATATCACAATGCTGCAATGTAGCGTCTTTATTGGTCTGAGTGCCGTGGTTTGTTGCTCAGACAGGCAGTGGGAAGCTGGGCATGTTCTCCACCCAGGCTGCAATACAGCCTGGGTGGAGAACATGCAAAGTGGCAATGAATGTTTGGTCGACCCATGACAGTCGGCCAAACATTCATGCACACTTTCAGACTGTGCCTGCCTACCACTCCTCCCGCTACTCTGATAGCAGAGCAGCCTGCCCCACCACGCAGAGACACAGCAGCAGGAACAAATGAAAAACAAGCATTTGCAATGCAATAGGTCTCGCATTTGCGAGAGTTTGAGCTATTGGCATTGAAAATGACAATGTCTTTTATTTATGTCTTTATTTTTAAAACCAATAAATAAAAGACATTGTTATTTACAATGCCAATAACTTAAACTCCAAATGCTTGTTGTGTAGTGCTACCAGTAGTGAGCCCTGCCATGACTCTGGGACAGCTGACCCCAGATATCCCATCCTGCTCAGCTGGGCAGACGCTTGTAGTAACTACTCCAGTGTGTCTCGCTCTCTGGGCTAACCAAAACACTGAATGATCTACAACTATGGGTGTAGGATCCAAAGCTCATCCCATGGAGCATGTCTCCCTCCTGCCATGCCAGGCCGGGCACCAAGGGTGGCGACCCTGCTGCTTCCCAGGTAGACAGAGATTCTGTGGTCATTGGTGAGTACACGCGCTTATTCTTTTATTTGTAAAATGTTCCCAGATTGAGGGCCCACTGCCCCAACAGCGCCAAACATTTGGGAAAGCAGCTTCTATGAGCTGGGCAGGTATGGCACTGTGTTGCTAAACACTAGAGTGATGTTGGCGTTCTTGGATTGTGCAGTGGGGGGTTATCAGAAAGGCTCTTGGAGACAAAGGACAACAAGAATATGTTACAAGGTGGGGGGGGTTAGAATAAATACAACGGCAATGTCAGCTCGAAAAACTGAAAAAATGCAAAGAAAATAGCAGAGTAAATACATAATCCATGATTTCACAAAACTGATTTGTGATTTAAGCCCTTGGCGTGTGTTATCTGCAGGGGGTTGCGTAATTAAACTTAAGGGAACATTTTTGAAACATTACATTAAAGGAAATTCTAAATGATCAAATGCAGACAGTAGCAAAGTACCGCAAAGAACGAAATCAAGCGCTAAACTGTGGTCTGTGGGTAACCGCATCGCACTCCAAAACTAGGGCAAAAAGGTGCGTGAGGACCTGACCCTTCCTTCCCCAGTGAAGAGTGAGTAGTTGCCAAGGTTTATATATTGCCATGTGTGACATTTTCATAAATTCAGTGTAATTATGTGTGACATTTCAACAACTATGAGTGACACTTTCTCGCAACCAAATTCAAGCAATGAAAACCAGGAAAACATATAAAAATCAGATGTTACACCCACTTGAGCATCAATACATTCTAAGAAGGTGTTAAAACTGCTGGAAAGCACCAGAAACTGAAGCACCCTAGTTCTCTTCTAAGCTGATCATACTGTTAAACAAAACAAGGACTCCAGATTTGGTCTCCTCACATGAACGCTCGCTGGGGAACGGAATGTAGCCACGGTGCCGACTCCACTACCAACATTTTCAGCAGGTTTTCTTTAATTTCTAGTTTTGCTCTGACAAACGTAAAATAACAAGCTTTACCTAACTGCTTTCTTGACTGCTCAGCCGCTATAAATCTGGCCAATAAAATGAGCAAAGGGACATCACTTTTATTTAAGAGCACAGTTTTATGAGTTCACAGTTTATAAATTCACTTACTTTGATTTGAGCAGGCAATGAACGAAGATAGCAACAGATGCCTCCCACCGGGCTGGTACATGCTCTCACAGCTGCAGTGCAGGCAGTACGGCATTGGTCAGGCTTGAGTTGGTTAAACCCTTGTCCACCCCGGGATCAGGATTCTACCACTCCGCACACTTCACAGAGCAGGCAGCGGGCCGAAATTGGCGAGAAGCACCTATCTCTGCTACAGGGCCACAGCAGACTCACAACTGAGTCAGCTGCCGCCAATTCTGGTTGGGCCGGGTGAGCCTCAGAGAGGCCGAGGCAAACTTGCAGTGGTGTGAGTGGTCACACAGTGGCTTGCACATAACCTCAGCTGACTCCGCCATGGCTCAACAACCCATTCTCCCTGTCCAATTGAACGCCGGCGAGCATTATGGAGGAGGCACCTAAATAATTATTGCGGCGTGGCAGGCAGCGTCACACAAAAAAAAAAAACCATAACTGCTGCTTGCCCTGACGCACACTATTATTGCAATCACATGACCTCACCGTGTCACGTGATTGCCATGACCCTGGCAGGCCCGCAGTAGCTGTGCTCTAATGAAAGCATATTGGTCGCAGCAATGAGCCACCGTTTCGGCGCAACACTCTTTACTTGGCATATAGACTTGAGACTATTCAAGAAACTCTGCCAGAGCAGCAGGCGGCCTGCTGGATGCTCATCAGAAGTGTTTGCCCAGGGCAGCAATTTCGGTCCTGCTTGCCTCTTCCTCTGCACCGTGACCCGCGGTGGTGTCAAGGAGGCGCCTCAAATGCGTGACCTGACATTTAAGTTTGGCTATGTGGACCAGCGCACACAAATGCATGATGCGTGATACTTGGCTGGGCTGAGAGTGGTTTGCAGCCTGCTCGGGGTCACGGCCAATGCACCGTGTGAGCTGAGTTTGCGTTGCTCTTTTCCCTACAATGTCTCTAAGAACACCAAAGCCATCAAAGCAGCAGGCTAGCGCTACCTGAAAACACCCAAATGGACAAACACTGTATGGAAGCCACTAGCTGCGGTGGTGAGATACGACGGAAGCCTCTGAGAGGAGGATATCTGGAGCGTGTGGCAAGGACACAACGCACACATGGCGGGCAACAGGTGGGCTGGGCGTAAGGGAGACAGGGCGTGCACTAACCCCACTTCCAAAGAAGCACATCAGAAAACCAAAGACAATAGATCTCGGAAGCGAGCAGAGAATGTGCTGCAACGCAGGCGAGACCTAAACAATAACCTCAAGTTATAATCATTTTATTTTTCCAATATTTCACTGCTAAAAAGCAGTGGGAAGAAGCTCCTCTGCCTTAGTGGAGGAGCCACCACCGATGAGGACACCACTGTGCTGTCAAAGTTAATATGGCTACCCATTAGCCCTTTATGCTGTGATAACTTGTGGTGAGCAACAACACAGATCAATAACTGAGGCCACACAATCTTTATCTGGAAAGTCAAATGTTTGCTACATGTCTATTAAACACAGGTTTGGGTTAAATTACAGACAATTCTGAAGTGGTCGGTCATGTGGCAAATTAAGCCATGCAGACTAGTGATAGGCATAAGTTGTATAGTTTGCTGTAACATAATTACACGAAATATAGCATAATTATGCAAGTTTGGGAAGAATTTAGCAAGGAGCATAATGCAGTAATAAGCGCTACTTTCTTTGCACAAAATGTACTCTTGAGTCCAAAATGGGCCCAAGGATGCATTTTGTACTAAGAAAATAGTACTTAATTGAACAGAATGCGAACAGTAGCGGCCGTATACGCTTTCTAAGTTATTTGTACCTGTACTCCTGCTGTAGGATTTGTGTTCCAAATTACTCATAATTATGTGAACTGGTGTAATCCCATTATTTTTGGTAGTTTCGTGTCAAAAGAGTAACACAAAATGACCGAAATGACCTCAATTACTCCGGCGTGATTAAAATGTGCCCAGGATTAAAGGAGACCCCTCACCATCAGTAAATCAAAACAGCTAAGAAGTGTGGTCTTCTAGTGCCATTTTCTTCAGGCCCTGATCTGCTGCTGCCACCTTCTTCAAGGCAGATTCTGTCCATACTAAATGGAGCCAGTCTGAGGCATCGCAGCTACTATCTCCCGCTGAGGGCTTTCATGGAACAAAAAATGGCATTCTGAGAGATGTTATCTTGGCTTGTTTTAGTTGAGCTATTTAGACTAACTCGGGAGTAGGAACAGTGTATTGTCCATAGTACATGGAGAAAGGTAAACTCCCTAACGTCACAGTGTCTATTGCATCTTCTAAAAAGTGACTGCGTAATCGTCCAATGCAAGGAAATAGATTATTTTAGTACTTATCGGGTAACTGCAGAGATATGGGTTTCCAAGGTCCATCAGTGAGTAAACTCACCCAGTCCTGGTTTTCCTTTTGTGTTCTGGGCCTTGTAGACCTGTTAATCCTATTTTAAAATCTGGACCACACATCCCAGAATCCAACCTTAGACTGTATGAGCTTCTCACACATAGACACAAAATAACTTGAACGATCAGTAACTGTGGTTTGCAATTCAAATTTGCTGCGGAGGGAGTAGCCAGAAGCATAAAATATCCCTCACTTTGACCCATGTACAGCAATAAATGTTCATGTAAAGCGAGCAATCCCAACCCTTCCCATGAAATGTAACAGGTATTGTCCGTCTGGGGAAAATTTGCGGAAAGATGCAAAATGATTAATATTGTAGCACGAGTTTAAAGAAATTTACCTACAAGCTACACATTTACTTGTATTGATCTATTTCTCGGATTCCTCATTTCTCTTCTTTCCATCTTTTTATGCATCTTTCTTTCCTTCTTTCCACCACCCTTTTTTGCTTTGTGTGTATTTCATTCTTTTTTTCAATCTTTCTCTCCTTCTGTCTATTCTTGTCTCATTCCTTCAGTCTTTCTTTCTAGCTTTCTATCCTTCTTTTTATCTGTTTATGTTTCGCCTGGCATTCTTTCACACATTATTTGCATCTTTTCTTTTTGTATTCTTCCCTTTAGTTAATTATTTCTCCCTTTTCTTTCCTTCAATTGCCCATCCTTTAATCTCACACTTCTTCCTTGCAATATATTTTTCTGCTTTCCTTTTTTCCCTTTCTTTTTATCTTTTAATCTTTTTGATCTTTCCTTTTCTTCTTTCAACTCTTCATTCATTCGTTTCACATTTTTCTTTTTACAATATTATTTTCCTTATTTTCTATCTTCATTTGTAACCTCTTTCCTTCATGCTTCCTTTTTCTTTCCTTTTATTTGCTTTCCAAGGCGCTGTCTCACTCCATTGGTCTCCAACTATTTTCCTTTTTCATTTTAATAGTATGTTTTTTCACTTTCGCCGTTTTAAGCTGCTCTAAGGTTTTCTTTTCGTCCCCACCCCACAGCTGTATTATTATAGTTTATTCTGGCGGAGTTTATTAGTTTTAACTTGTGATTTGCGATGACGTACAAGCCAAAGATAAATGTTTTAAAAGGCCATGGTGCAAATTAATCTGGCTCAGTAGCACCCCCGCTTAAACTGGTATTCCGAGTGGTTCAATACGCCCTTGTTTCTCACCTTTTCAAATTTCTGATCCATTCTTGCTCTGCTTCCCTCAAGGGGTGTTTATCCAAGGTTTAGGAAGCTCGTCCCATTAACGTTCGAAAAAACCCAAAGACACTTGAAAAACAATTAAATATCGAATCCACAAAAATGTGTTTGCGGTGCACAAGTGAACTAGTAGCCAACTATTGCGTGTCGAGAACAACTTTACACCGCTTTCTTCAGTGTTTGTTGGGCCAAAGTAAAATTATTTCTGGCAAACGAGAGACTGCCTACAAAGGAATAAACCGTACTTTTTCATTGCCCGAATATTCCACAGAATTTCAGACCTGCTGCTGAAATGGCAGAACATTTTGCGTTTTACCACGCTGGTCTCATCTCGATTTATTTGAATGCTAAGTAAATTGCAGTACTGGATATCTGACAAGGATCACATCTGGGTGCTTGTGGCTCACTCTTGAAGAGCTGAGCTTCAATCACAAAACAAAAAATAAAATGAAATAATCATTTTATTGTTGACACTGGGGCAACAGCATTGACATTCAGTACATTTAAAAGCGTTGTAAGCTTGTTATAATTAAATAGTAGTGCTACAAGGTTTAAAGCTTAAATTGGTTTATATTTTATTAACTGTTTTTAATAGAGTGCTAAGTGCGACCAGATGGCTGCTTCAGAGCGCTTTCCTAATTTTTTTTTTATTCGTCGCTTCAAAATTTAGAATCTTATACCAGACCACCACCAGTAACACCAAGAACATTTCAGGGCACCCTAGAATCATTAAAATTAAATGAGTTTGACGTGGGAGATGTTCAACCCGGTTCAGCGTGGTATTAGCACAAGTGGCAACTTGATGATGTGTAGACAGTGTGGGGGCGAAGAAGGGGGAGGCTTCCAGTCAGTAGAAGACTTAAAATGCTTAAATCACTGGACAAAAAGGGAGAATAAGAGGAAACATGAAAACAGCAAGAAACGGGGCATGATGTGGAAGCTAGCCTGCTGACCAGAGCTCACTCATAGCGTGAGCTCATCCCAGCTCAACAATGTAGTCATTGAACTTAGAACAAAGGCATGTGCCAGTGACAAATAAGGGGCAGGCCTCTCTGTTTGACCCCTAGGCCGCGTGACAAATTAACTCAGACGTAAGAGGCTCGAGGCACAAGCCACGTGACCAGTTGCCTGGAAATCCCGTCTCTCTATTCATATTGATCAGGATGCGTCCGGTTCTGCGCCAGTGATGAAAGTGATGCAGTCAGGGCACGAGTCGGGGTACCACGCGGGTGGACGGCATCCCCCCACTTATTTCCGAGGGTTTTTCAGGGTGGACGCCGTCCACCCTGCTAAATCAAAACCGCGTCAGCCACCGGCTTGGTATGCTGAGACAGGGGCACACGAAAGCATTAAATCCGTTTCTAGCCAAAGATGCTACGTGCGATCTGCAAAGACTGGAATGCACAAAGCATTGCGCCTATGTTTAAAAGTAAGGCCGGGAGGAAACTGAGTCCAGTGCGCTGGAAACGTGAAAAGTTATAACGCAGAATGTGAGAAGCCTCTGCCCCCTGATGGGGCGCCTCGAACTCTTCCTCGAGGATAAGAGCAGCCCACCCCGCCCATTGTCATTCTGTCTGCGGCTGATTGCCCCATACAGAATGACAATGGGCCAGTTTAACTGAGCTGTTACACCCTGCTCTCTTTAGCTGTCCTTTTGCCCCCATTGGTCTGCCTTGGTCTTCTTCCTGCGAGTGTCGTGATTACGGTCATTAGGCACATGCTGTGAAGACTGCCCTGGAGCAATCTGTTAAATGCCCAGTGTTTCACACCAGTTGACCCATGCTTGCCAGGGTGGCAGGAGCAGCGCTGATCAAATAATTTGACAAACCCTGCTCCCGCACAATTGGTGCCTGCTGCAGATTCACCAGGTCACCCACGTCCAGATTTGCCTCCAACACGCTTTCTCGATCCCAAAACGGCAGTTCTTTCCTTTGAAGATTATGCGCTCACGTTTTTAGCTTTAATACCTTTATAATCAACGGAAACCACCTTAAGCCTGATGTGATCTGTGGTCTCATGGTTATTTTTTAGGAGATGTTAATTCATACTTCCCTGCCCCTCCAAACTGTTCCACACTTTCGATCTGTAAACAGTTAACCCCGTGCTCACCAGTTTCAATACACAGATGCTTAATAATTAATCTATCAATGGCTCGTAGTTAATAAACCCTAATGACGGATGCTCCCTAACTTTCTTGAAGTGTATTGTCTTAAAGGCAATTGGAAGCTTTGGGGTGAAGTTGGTGCTTCTGCGGGACGCTGTAGTTGGTAAACACCTTTGTTGGACTTGGCTGTCTCTTGCGCGTTAAATGATGCGTTAGTTTTAGGTTTGGCCCAACTCATGCTTTCTCAAAAGTTTATCATAAGCATGAATTTATACATAGTGAGTGAAACCATAATGGAGCGAGAAAGGTAGGATATATGGACGGATGAGTTAAAGCATGGATGAATGATTGGCAGAATGGATGGGGGGAATGGGTGTCTGGATGAGTGAAAGGAAGAATGTAAAGATGTATGTGTGAAAGAATGCATACATGAGTGAAAGGGGGGTGGAGAACTGGGAGAAAGGATGGATGGATGGATGAGTGTAAAGTTGAATGGGTATATGGATGAGTGACTGGTTGATGGATAAGTAAGTGAAAGGATGGCTGAATGGGTGGATGGATGGATGAGTGAGTGGATGGATGGAAGAGTGGAAGGATGAGTGAAAGGTTGGCTTGGATGAAAGGGTAAATGGCTGGATGGATGAGTGGATGGATGGGTGGAAAAGTGGATGGATGAGTGAAAGGATAGATTGGGTGAAAGGGTGGATGGTGGATGGATGAGTGAAAGGGTGGATGGAGGGATGGATGAGTGAAATAATGGATGGAAGGATAGATGATGGATAAGTTTGCAAATGTTTGGATATGGATGGGCACACAGATGGAAGGACAGAATGAATGGTGAAAGACTGAATTATGGATGAAAGAATTAATAGATGACAGACTATAAATTTGAAATGGTGGATATCAGGAGTTAGATGGAAGGATGAATGGCTAGATCCTTGGACAAGAGAGCTCTTCTGGGGAGGGCTGTGATGACTTATTTGCTTTCTTGGTGCCATAGGAGCTTTAGTTCAAAGTGGGAGGTATTTTAATTTTCTGGCTACTCCCTTGCTTATATGTTACTATTCAGTATTTGCTCTGTGCTTATGTGTGGGATCTATACATCATACATGTCACATTTTGAGTGACACCCAACTGCTACTTGAATGTTACACTAATAATTGTAAATGTTTGCATGTTTTGTTTTAGGGAAAGCCTCATAGTGCCATGAGCTGTGCTTGAGATGTATATTGTGCTTGTAGCAAAAGGCAAAGCGTCAAAAATAAACGAAGTAATAGTGTATCAACAGTGCCTTCTTTAAGAAAGCTGCAGGGAAAAGCACCTTTGTGACTTCGTCAGCTAAAGCAACTCTCTGGAAGCCTACATAAGCAAAGTCAAATTCCATATTTTAATTTCAACTTGCTGAAACACCCATAATGCGTTCCCTATAGCGGGTTCATCACAGCAATCCTCCCTTTAGTTGGCCTATGCGTGCCGCATTACATCTTACAATGGCACTTAGATATGAGATGCTAGTAACAGAGACTATCCAGGCAGATCTTCCTGACCACTTCTCTCACCAAACATGCCTGCTGAGGACCATGAGTTGTAAACAAAATATCGGACTGGACAACCCAGTGCAGTAACCATATAAATAGATTACTATCATATGAAGTACAACCAAAAAACGGCACAGTTGCTCAAAGCTGCACGCATACCAAAAAACCATGAAGTGCACGATCTAATCTAAACTTATTTTGACTTCTACTTAAATGGTTGTCTATTTACTCACTTTTATACTATTGTGCAACTTCCTCTGATGTGTCTGTAAAACGTACCTTTTTTCCTGAATTTTTGTCCTGAGTTTTGACCCTTTGTCCTGAATTTTTACACTTACCTTCCTGAATTTGCACCCATGCCAGTTGGTCACCCTAGCTGTGCAGGGGCAGGGTGAGGTCGAAAGTAGAGCCCACGAACCTCTGATTCCTACACAGAGAGTAACCCGTCTCAAGGGAGGGGCACTGGAATTATGCGGTTGTGCGGCCACGATGTTTTTTGCATATGTATGGATCTGCCGCATTTGCCACATAATTCAGCAACTGCTGCATAATCTGTAGATTTTAACAAGAAAAAAAAATCTAGCTAGCACAGTTCAAAAGTTACTAAAATGAAGGGACACGTGTTGCTGCGCGGTGAAAGGCCCTTTGCAAAGCTGGGCTGGTCGTCTTTCTGTTGCCTATTGCTATGTTTGGGTGTTAAACTGGGTACTAATGAGGTGCAGCCTATGCCCATACAGTGTAAGCAAGTGTAAAAATGACAAAATAATGAAAAAATACTATCAGAAAATGTGCCGCGTTACACTGCATAATTTGCCGATTCTTGTCACATAATGTTTCCCTCCCTGCCGCCTAATTTTGCCCTCTCCTTCCGCATATTTCCAGTGGCCCTCTTTATAGCTGTTTAGAAGCATCCAAGCGGGTGAGTTTTTCCACAGAGCTGCTTTGTCGAGGCCACTGAGGGCTTATTCATAACATAACATAGAACAGGAAAGTGATTTTTTTGAAGGCAGCACTTAAAATGGTCTGAAATTCCAGCCACCTTCAACTCACCAAATAATCGCATAATTCCGGTGGCCTTGACAGAGAGGCACTCGGGCACCAAACAGAGACCATGCTGTGCGATTCAGAGGATTTTAGTTTACATAGGCCACGCCTCTTCTATTGGCCAAACGCCTTGTAAAGACCCTCCACCTTTTTCATCCCACTTAATGCCCTGGTAACAGCACTTTGCATTGTGGATCTCTGAGTTAATACTAACCAAAAAACCAAACCATCTAAACTACAAGTCCCACATTGCAACCTGCTGTTCACTAAACAGCCAGGACTGGTAGGCAGCGGTAGAAGTGGGCGGGGACGGAAGGGCACGGCGTGCCCCTACTTCTAAAAATAATTTCAGCCCGTTCCCCTACTTCTTTCTTTGAAAAAAGCACCCCGGGACGGAGAGAACAGTCCTACTAAAAACAAGAACTTTTTTAGGTTTTGCCTGGCGAAAGATGTATCTTGTTGACCCAAGTTAATGCCCGGCAGCTCCATTGTCTTCAGCCAAGATTCCCAATGTTAGATTTATGTTCTGATTTGTTACCTTTGCTGCAAATTGTAAAGCGCTCTGATATCCTTCGGAATCAAGTTTGCGCTATATAAAACTTTATAAATAAAATAAATAAATCTAGCCACAGCTAGAGAGAGGCAGCTGGGACAAAACTATTTAATACAGAGTCGCTAGTTTACAATAGGTGGGGAGATAACATATAACACTCATCGATAGAATACCGTGAATATGGAGCCCTACTGTGTGTAATAGTCATTGTCGAGTGTGGGAAGCAGCCTCTCTGGGAACCTGTAATGTATAAAAAATCTTGCAGTCAAACTTTCCTGTAGCATTTTGAAAATGTGTTCATGTCACCTTCGCTCAATTAAGGCTACACTGCCATCCGGGACCACAGCACATTTTGTTTAAGGCTTTCAGTCTTGTACACTAGCCATCTTACCATAGTAAGGGTTTGTTTCGGAAAAATAAAAATGTCTCCTACCCACAGGGAGATTTTCCCCTACAAATGGTGGGCAGTGTTATTTTTTCCTGCTGGGCATGGCAGACACTGAGTGGTCTGCCTCAGCAAATCCGCCCCAAGTAGGCAGACCTTTTTAAATGACAATGAATTTTATTTGTGTGTTAATTATCAAAACAGAGTGATGTCACGTGATGTCATGTGATGTCACTTCCTGTCGTGATGTCACTCCCCGTCGTGATGTCACTCCCCGCCGTGATGTCACTTCCTGTGACCACGCCTACCTTGGAGAGTCCCCCCACTTCTTTTTTTAGGACTTGTGCCCTGGATGCAGTTTACACTTTATGGCTGGCACTGCAGCCACTCGGCGCCCGAAGGGTCAGGTACCCGGTATTGGGCGCAGCTTAAGGTGCCAGATTGGTCACTGCTACTGTCAGGGCAACCTGTGATCTATGTACTGCAGGGCATAGGCGAGAGGTACAGGGAAAGAGGTGACATCTTACTGGGTGAGCTACTCATACATGGCCGGGGACGGTCTGAGGTCACTATACTGGTGAGCCATTCACACCTGACCTGAAACAGCTAGGATAGGTGAACTATTCACACTCGCCACCGGACAATTTGAGGCCACCAGACTGGTGAGCTGCTTGAACCGGACATAAAAAGCTCAAATCTGGCTATGCGAGGCACTCATACCTGCCATCACTAGACTGGTGAGTTGCTCACACCTGATTCTAGACAGTTGATGCCCAGCTCGGCGCGATACTCTTGACATGGGACCTCCTCACTTCGGGAGGCGTACGGATTTGGTGCTTTCCCAGGTTTACATGATTTTGTAACTTCCATAGCTGTTGCAGGGGAAAATCCACTGCAACGCCCATAGAAGGCCCCTCGGGCCCAGAGTAAGGCACGCAGCGATTTGCACTGCGTTGCCTTATTCAAGATTCATGAGGCCACTCAAAGCCATGCAGGGTGACTTTGTGGGGTTTTATAAATCTTTGAGAGCCCTGCGCCGCACATGTACCACTTTACGTGGTGCAAAAGTGATGCAGGGCTTTCATAAATAAGCCCTAAATATGTAGGCTACTTAGGCAACAGAGTTAGCCAGCTAGGCTAGTTATAACCACAATTAATAAGATGCCCCATGGCCAGAGTGATTACATGAATCATAACTGAGGAAGAGGAATAACAGAGGAGACCGTAAGAATCCCGCTGGAGAAGGACGCCACCGCCAACGTGTCATTGGCAAATAAAAATGCAATATGGCAGTGCATCCTGGACAAGGTGAATGCGGTCGGAGTGAGGAGGAGGACAATTGGAGAGGTAAAGAAGCGCTGGAATGATGCGAAGCACCAAACCAAGAAAAAAACTCACTGACAACCATCAAGCAGCAATGCAGACTGGAGGTGGAGAGTTCAGTGGAACATCAGGAGCTGGATGAGATGAAGGAAATGGTTTCCACAGTCATCAGTGGGGAGAAGGTGGCAGTAGTTCGCTGTCCGGACACTGCTCGACATGACCTGTCACAACAGCACCAGGGCAAGTACCGTAAAGGGACTGGGGGGACAGGGGGAGATGGGCAAATGGCACACATGCACAATTAAGTAGAGCACACTGCAAGCCCACAATGACTCTGGATCATGTCCCTGATCCCCTTGGCACACTGCAGCACACATACAAACAGCAAGTAGGCCCCCGCCAACTATGCGCACAAAGGGGTTCTCCCTACACAGCACCAATCTCACAACCAACCCATGCACACGTGTTAAAACCAGCAAAGAGGCATGTCTGTGAGCCACACTGACAATGCAAGTGACACTGCATGATAAATAGCATGGCTGTAGTCCAATTATCATAACATGGTGCATGCCACAACACTGAGGTGGCTGAGTGTGGAACACATCTGGAAAGGAGCAGGTCACACTCTGGCACATCCACGTGCACAAACAACCCCATACGTCAACAACACATCTGCGGATTAACAATGCCCAAGAGTCCAAAAACCGAACAAGAGACAAAATTAGCCAAGTCTGCAATATCTCAGCACTTTAGAAGCACAGAAGTCAAAGGCACACTGCCTCAAAGAGATAAGGAGCAGCAAAATCACATCTGCATGGGTGACTCTCCCACAATGCAGCAGACACACATAGCAATAACAGTATCATCAACATTGACGACAACTTGGTATAAAGTGCAACATTTTCACTACAGAACAGAGTATACAACTGGTTCCGCTTGTGCATAGATACTGGCCAATCACATCTGGCATAGTAGGAAACTGTGAAATGAGAATGTACGTGTACAACCTCACATCTGTGACGTTGTTCAAATGTCCACTGTCCCGCATCAAATGGTCAGCTCCTCCCAAACAGTCACAATGTACATTGTCATGTAGTCTGTATGTAAACTTGAACAATGCGTCAACATACATGTCAACACAATGTTAAAATGCATCTCCCCTTCACATTGCAGAGGGACAATCAAAACCTCCTGCAGAGCAGATCAGACAACTCATCAGTGATGATGAATAGGCCCTCCACACCTTCAACACTGACGCCCTACAACAGCTCATAGACAGCTATGGCAACCCACCTCCAGGGGCAGGGTAGCCCCGCTGCATTCAGGAGACCCCACCCTCTGCACAGACCACACAGCAAGAAGCACCCACCACCACGGCTGGCTCCCAGCACCTCACCGAAGAACACATCGCATTCCAAGGCCAGGTGTTAGACTGCCAGAAGGAGGTGGCTGAACAGGTGCAGGTGGGGTTCGACCACATGGCAGCCAAATTAGATGACAAACGTGGGTGTCTAAGTCACATCAGGGACCATTTACACTCCCTAACAGACACCCACAGTTCACTCCATGATGTCCAACCATCCATGCCCGACATCGCTGGAGTCATGCCTCTTAGAGGAGAACAACTGTCTATTCAGAGTGGCCTCAGCGATGTCAGCCGAGAATTGGCACAGATGCGGAGGATCATGGAGAACATGGAGCGGATGCATGTGGAAAGAATGGCGCCACAGATGCACACCAGCGAAAAGTTGTTGGTCTCTTCCATGCCGTGCTGATCCTCATCATTGCATTGCTGTCACTAAGGCAGTCTCTGATGAATAGTGCTGGTACTTCTATACACACATCTCCAGTCCCTGATGTGTCTGTGGCACACAGTGCTGCAGACCAAACTTCGGCACCCACATGTCAGACAGATGACAGAGGACGAAGATGTGGATGATTCCACCTGTGTATTAAGAAAGAGCCAGTAGCAATCTTTTCCGCCATATGCCCTGTTTCAGCTTGGTTCTGCCCTCTGCATCATGCCGAGTAACAACATCTCCCACTGTCGCCCGAAACACTCTGCGACACTCACCTTGGACCTCGACATGGACTCCCTTATTTTGTTTGATGACCAATGACACAGCAATCAGACTGCGGACTGTACTCTTCCTGTCCTGATGTACTTGTCAATCCCTAAATGACTCTGGCTGGCCCTCTACTGGGCTACAATGTAATGTGGGGTTTGAATAGCCACATACTGCTCCAGTCCGCTCCACCCACCTCCGAACCAAAACCCCCCTCTAACAACCTTTGCACTTGGAACCCAATCACCACTGAAGACACCATCCGCCTGATGAACTCCATCCACTCAGGATCGCCAACCGACCCATGTCCCCACCACATCTTCAACAAAGCAGACTCCATCATCGCACCCCATCGCCGAGACGTCATCAACTGCTCCCTCAACTCCGCCACCTTCCCGGAAAGCTAGAAACGTGTCGAACTCAGCGCCCTTCTGAAGAAACCCACTGCAGACCCCACTGAACTTAAGAACTACCACCCCATCTCGCTCCTCCCATTCCCTGCCAAAGTCATTGAGAAAGCCGTCAACAGTCAGCTCGCCGCCTTCCTCGAATCCAACAAATCCCTCGACCCCTCACAGTCCGGATTCCGAGCCAAACACAGCACAGAAACCGCCCTCATCGCAGCAACAGACAACATTCGAACACTACTGGACCACGGAGAAACAGTTGCCCTCATCCTACTTGACCTCTCCGCAGCCTTCGACACAGTCTGTCATAGCACCCTCATACAACGCCTCAGCAACGTCAGAATACAAGGAAAAGCATTGGACTGGATCATCTCGTTCCTCGCCGGAAGAACCCCCCCTTTTAGATCAGAGGCCACCAAAGTCATCTCCGGCGTACCACAAGGATCATCACTCAGTCCCACCCTCTTCAACGTATACATGAGTCCCCTCGCATCCATCGCCCGCCAACACAACCTCAACATCATCTCCTACGCTGACGACACCCAGCTGAACCTCTCCCTCACCACAGACCCAAACACCGCCAAAACCAACTTACATGAAGGAATGAAAGATGTAGCCGAGTGGATGAAGAACAGCCGATTAAAACTGAACTCTGACAAAACAGAAGTCCTCATCTTAGGCTCATCCCCCTCTGCTTGGGACGACTCATGGTGGCCACCGGCCCTGGGAACCGCACCCATAACAACGGACCACGCACGTAACCTGGGCTTCATCCTGGACTCCTCCCTCTCGATGACCAGACAAGTCAACGCCGTCTCATCATCATGCTTCAACATCCTATGCATGCTCAAAAAAATCTTCCGTTGGATCCCCACCAAAACAAGAAAAACGGTCACCCACGCACTGGTCACCCGACTGGATTACGGAAACACCCTTTACGCCGGAACCACAGCTAAACTACAGAAAAAACTCCAACGCATCCAAAACGCCTCAGCCAGACTCATACTAGACATCCCCCGCCAAGATCACATTTCCGGTCACCTGAAAGACCTCCACTGGCTCCCCGTCAACAAGAGAATAACGTTCCATCTCCTCACCCATGCACACAAAGCCCTCTACGACCTAGGACCCGAATGCCTCAACACGCGCCTGTCCTTCTACACCCCCACCCGACAACTGCGATCGTCCAATCAAGCCCTCGCCGCAATTCCGCGCATCCATAGATCCACCATGGGAGGTAGATCCTTCTTCTTAGCGGCCAAAACTTGGAATTCTCTCCCCACCCACCTCCGCCTTACACAGAACCACCTCTCCTTCAGAAAGCAACTAAAAACTTGGATATTCGAGAAGTAAAATACCCCCCCTCCCTCAAGCGCCTTGAGACCCTCAGGGTGAGTAGTGCGCTATACAAATGTCTGAACTTAAACACAGATGTCATGTCCATAATCGTTCAAGTATGAAAGTATGGATGAATGTAAGGACATGGATTGCACAAAAAGGTACACCCTGGGAAATAAAAGCAATGCACATGTGTGACCTTGACACACATAGGCAGTGAGATGAATGGGAACATGTGCACTCTCTGTGTCCTCATTGCGCTGAGACAACAATCGCGCAATTTCACAACTTTGCCCCACGCAATGATAGAAATAGGGCTGTGTATGAAATGTCAAAGTCATTGGCAGGCCTGAAGTAGTGTCCCCCATCACATTTGAAAACAGAACATCTCTTCGCATACCTACTTACACTCAACTGGGTGGACACAGCCTGTAGTGATGGATCACATTGATCCACATGGCAAGAAGTTGGACACCATTATCACATTGCTGAAGACACGCAAGAACACAGGTCTATCAGCAACTATCCCAACCACAATGTCTGGCTCACAGAGGTATAGCTGGCAATAGGGACTCACCCATAAGTGAAATGCTGAGCGGGTGTGCAGCCTATGATGATGCGCCGTCCTGGTGGTCTGGACTGGTAAGGATTAGTGTGAGCCCTGCCGGACCGCAGTGTAGGCCTGAGCCAGCTGGCAGCACAGGCCTACCGCCATGTGGCGTTGCCTCATGGTTCACAGAGTTAGTGGCACCTAAAGAGCTGAGCGGGTATCCAGCCTGCGATGATGCCGTGTGCACTGATCTAATGTCTGCCATTGCGAAATCAAGACCCAGAATCACGTGTGTGACCTGGTGGCTCGCGGTGCAGAGCTGCATGATGTGGAGGCTGCCAAGGTCGCGGCCCCCGGGTTTGGAGCGCACACTGGCACGTGGTGGGCCCCCTTGGAAACACGCCGGTGGCGGAAGGTGAGCAGTTAGGCCTGGGTGTGCAATCACCGCCGGGCGGCGGGAGGGGTGGGGTGCAGCAGCCTGTGTGCGCAGGAGCGGGCAAGCGATGATGGCATGTGCAATGATGTATACTCTGCCAATTATAAATCTAGACTCGGCTTGAGATAAGGGACCTGGTGGACTGCACTGTATACTGGCACGTGGTTGGAGACACACCAGTGGCTGCAGGTAAGCAGTGAGGACTGGGTCCACAGTGTCGGCACTCTCTCTCCCCTTCTTCCTTTCACTGTCACTGTCTCTCTCTATCTCTCTTTCCCTCTCTTCCGTTCATTCTCTCTCCCTTTCTTGCTCTCTCTCTTTCTCTCTCTCTCTGTCCATTGATGAGCGCATGACACACCTTCTTATCTTGAATTTTGTCTTGCAGGCTGTGACTTACAGATTGCCCAGAGAAGACCCGCCATGACTCCAAATAGTTGTTTTGAGTTTAATTTGAATAAAATAATTTGTTTGGAAATTCAAAGATGAATGAATGATTCTCTTTTTCGGACCACACATGAATGTTAATTGTTGTAATTGTGCAACATCAGGCAAATTGGTTTGTTCAGGATTTCGTAAAGTTGATGTAAAATATCTTTGTCCGGGGGCTGGGGGACCTGGGGGGATGGCGGTGGGTGTTGTGGCCCTCTGGTGTGGCTGTGGGCTAGGCTCCCAGTTCTGATGCAGGTTATCATCCAACGTAATACCAGGAAAGAGCAGGTCATGTGGCTTATTGCAAGTTTTGTGATCCTATCGCTGTATTGGATGGTTGTTGGGAATGTTGCGAAGTGGTGTTTTCGCTGCTTTTTGCACGGGAACACCTACACTGCATCCCATTAGCGTTAGTTGCCGGTGTCATCCGTGGCAATGTTTTCTGCAGCTGCTGTTGCAGGAAAACTGGCAATGTCTGCTGTTAGCACCAGCTTGTGAATAAGGCGATAAATCTATTGCCACTTTGGCTGCGATAAAGTGCCGCTAACTTGGCGATAAGTCCTTGAGAATATGCCCCACAGTTTCTTAATAAACAATACAGATATTCTGTAGGCCAAGTCAAGATAATACCGTCCAACAATGAAAATACGTGTATTGTTTAGAAGCAGAGGAAAGTCATTTTATGGACTTGGTCCTTTCTACATCCAAGAGTAAAATAGATTGTGTGAAATATACACAATTCTGTACTCCGCATAAAGCAAGCCTCTGTGTTCATACGTATAATAGAACGTGATCCAAATTTATTCTGTACATCGTATTTGTGCCCTAAAAGTTGTCTGAAGGTTACATTTTCTGAAGCGCCTCTGCTTGTTGAGAAATAACCCTGGAGAGTAGTGTAGGATGACAGTCATACGTAATGTGCCCTCCTCTTTAAGAGACACTCCATTCACAACTCTACACCTTGAAGAGATAAACTAATTATTCTTCACATCCTTTTTGAATTACATTAAAATGTTTGATATTTGTTTCCCGATACAGACAAAAAGCCTTTCCCCGCTCAGTTCATCAAACGGGGATGTTTACTCTTTTTGGGTAAAACGGACACAATTTTAAACGTCTGAACAGGCGGCTCCAAGTCTAGTGGTTTCATCGGCTTTGGCCTGTTTGAACTAGAAACGTGTTTTATTTAAACCTGTAGTTTATGCAGTAAATTATGGAATATATGCTGCAACATTGGGCAATTCAAATGTGGAAAAAGCAGCGGAACCATGATTCCCGAAGAGAGTAGTAATTCTGCTTGACTGTCTAACCTAGACACAAAGCGAAAGCAGAAGTGAAAACCACAAAATAGGCGTCATGTCTGTCTTATTTCCGCTCCCATTCAGAGGCACAGCTTCAGGGGGGTGTTTGGGGTGTTACACACCCAGAAAAAAAATGTGGCCTTAAACAGTTGGGTACATGTGCTTTCAGTCAGGGCATGGCATGCTGAACACCTAGGATTTTCACATACCCACACTGACAAAATCACACGCACACGCACACACACTTGCTATAGACTCTGTTGTGAAAGCCTTACAAATGCTGATTAGTTGGAAAAATGTTGTGTTTTAAATGCACCTAACCATCTGCCCTCCTCTTTATTTCCACTACCCCTCAGCGTGATTGTTGGGAAATCTGAAACTCACCCCACCCCAATCTTATTGACCAAGCTACTCCACTGCTCCTATTCATGTTTATAGGTCTTGCCTAGCGACGCAGCGCATGCGCTGTTCACCTTGGTGAGATCTATTGTTGTGGGTTTTGCATCCACAGGGGGACAGGAGAGGTGTACTTGCCCGGACAGCTGATGTGCACGCTCATGGCGTATCTTCTCTGGCGATCTCAGCTTGCGCACGGACAGCAGATGTGCACGCTCATGGCGTCTCGCGCGCTGCCACTGCTCTTTTACTTTTGCGCCCTCAAACAATGCACTCGTGACAGAGAGTGCTGCATGTGTAACCAAGGACGCTTTCAGGCTTGTTTATTCATCCAGGAGACAAGAAGGGTCGGAGAAAGGCAGCCGGTGAGGTGGGTCACTCGCACCACTAGTGCGGCTTCCCTATCAGCCCCCCTCATTGTCTGCCATTCGTGAAGCTTTTCAGGAGCAGCTATCCCTTCTCTGTCTGGCCAAGAATTTACATCTCTCCTGCCTCCTCCTATCCGCACCAGCGTGATGTCAGAGGAAGCTCTTTTAAAGAGACGGCCCGTGGAGCTCCCCTCCTCCTCCTCCCGTCTCCTCCACCTCCTCTCTGCAGATATGCTCTGACTCCCTGCTGCCTCAGGTACAATAAGCGCAGTGGCAGGACACGGCGGCATTAAGGGCCTTTTTACGATGTCGGTCAGATGAGCGTCAGACCGACATTGTTTCGGGAGTGGAACCGCTGGACAAGTACTTGGTGGTTCCACTCCGATATTATGGTGTGACTGCCAGCACGGCAGTCGGAAACACAGCCTTTACCAATGTGGCTTTTCCGGGCCGCAGCACAAGCAGCAATGGTAAAGGGTATGCTTCTAAACATCAGAGACCCTGGGGTGCCTGGGGCACCCACACAGCGGAGGCCTCAGTGGATGCGGCCCTGCTCCTGGCCCCAAATACACTTTCTGACAGCCTTTCGATGTCTGCGAGGTCAACATGGAAAGGTTGTCGGAAAGTGACATCCTAATCCCTATGGCAGTGCCTCCACTGGGACCGCCTCCATTGTAGGGATTTGGCTTCCGACTGATGCCCCGACAGGATCCTTGGGCCTGTCCGAGGGAGCAGTCGGTCCTTCAGATGACATCGCTCCAACCGCTGGCATCGCAATTCAGTGGTCAGACCGATGCCTTGGTTGCCAAACTGATCGCCACCAATGGCCTGTCGGTGGTGGTCCATCGGTGGTGGTCCGTCGGACATCATAATAAGGCCCTAAGTGTGGTGCCTGCCAGGCCCCGCTCTGAGATGTTAAACTTGAATAAACTATCAGAGACTCGTGTTTTGTGTTCCATACATCGCAACATTATAAAACTAGAACAGGGAGATTTGGCAAAAAATCCAGGGGACTTTATTTACCCCATTGATGTACATTGAAACAAGGGCAATTTTAGTGTGGAAACAGATTAAATAAAGCTATTTTTGGCTTAAAAAAAATCAGGAGTCGCCTGTCTGAATAGGGTCTGTTGGCATGCAAGGTGCTGTTACTACAGGGCATATCTGACTTCAGAATCATGAACATCAGCAGCGTGGCTTTTGATACTTTTCCCTCAATTCCTCCTTTTCCCTGTGACTTCTTGCTGTAGATAGCTGCAGAAGGCTTCCAGATGGAAGGTACACTCGAATGCGTGCAGCAGGTCCATCTATGGTAGTGATGGGGGCATGGCCACTTTGATCAATTTCAACAAGGAAGGCAATCCTTTAGCCAATAGAGGCACAAACAGACTCAATCCAGAAGTGTGAGTGCTTATCCCCTGTCCTTATTTAGCCAACGATTCAGACACCACTTGTGCTTGCCACTGCCTGCAACCTGAGTGTGGAAAAGTAAATCTGCCAGGTAAGGCCACGAGGCAGGAAAACAATCAGTTTATTTCATGGGCGTAACAAAACTTAAGGGGGGCCCCCCTGCAGGGTAGGGTGAGGGGTCCCCTCTGGCCTCAATATGAAGCTCTCCGGCCAAAGTGCGGTGCTGAGGGGGCCCCTCCCACACCGCAGGGGCTGCAGGGGCCTGTGTTATGCCCTTGGTTTATTTGCTCACCTGTTTATGTGCAGGCTTCTATCCCAGCAGTGATGCGGAGTCGGCCCAAAATGCAATAGTCTAACCTCTGATGTGTGGAACCTAGTAGAGCTGTTGGAGAGCAGGCTCACTTGTTGCAGTTCAGTCCCATACACTTAAGAACAATTTTACTTTTTGAACAGCACTCCTACACCCTGGCGCACAGTATAACTTGTGGGAGTAAATTCCTGCACCTTGGGGGAGGCGACTCACTCACAGAACATCCTCATACCACGTAGAAAGTCTCATTCCTGGGTGTACACACCCACACCCTTGCTCACAGTATTACTCTGGGGAGTACAAACCCACACCCTCGAGCACAGTCTCCCTCCTTGTAGTACAGCCCCCCAGGGTGTAACGCAAAAAGATGGGACCCTCATGCAGATGATAAAAAGGGGGCCATTTGTTTCCTATATTTCACAGATTTTAATTGGCCTTGGGCTGAATGGGGTCTCCCTGAAGAGTTAAGGGCCCCTCAGTGGTTGGGGCCCCCTAGCACCACAGGGGCTCCGGGGGCATGTCTTACAGACAGACCCAAACATTTGTAGACAGCAGTGATGGGAAGCTCACAGACACTGAAGACAGGTTTTCATGTAAGTGAATTTCTTATGGTTGATGCATTTTATAAGCAACCACATCTAACTACCTCTGATTACACCACAATAGACTGGATAAAGCACGAGAAGCTGTCTCATTAAACCCACTAAATGTAACACTAACCTTGGAGTAGTGCACATCTTCGGAGGTAGTACACACTAAATAAATGCAATTATAATACAATACACTACAAAACAAAGGTTTTTAATATGTTCTGATCTCTTCAATGTAATTTCCTGATATAAGTTATTGAAGAGTTAGTTGCCGCACCTTAAATCATAAGTGCGAAAGGAGACAATGATATATCATTCGAATACCAAAATTCAAAATTGATTCTCACTTTTAACTAAATGAGATATAATGATGGGTAAAATGCCAACTACGTTTTTCATATCTAAAACTGAATGTTGCAGATAGATTTGAAAAGGATAGAGATATATCTATCTATCTATATATATATATATATATATATATATATATATATATATATATATATATATATATATATATATATATATATATATATATATCAACACAGGTTTCCACGAACAGTCAAACGGACTCAATCCAGCCGCAGCACCGCCAAGAAACAGGAGACCCAGATTTCCGTGAGTAATTATTTTATTCTGCATATATTTATATATTTCCTGGCGCGTTTTCGACTGTAACATCAGCCATGATCCCAGTTGAGCCAGTGAATGAGGCAATAGTATGCACGCGCTAAAAGCAAGAAATCATGTGATTTTAACATGTTCATACAATTCCCAGAATGCACTTGTAATGTAACTACATACTCTTTGACAAATTGGGGAGCATGACTCGATCACTTTTCATATGACAGTATGAATATTCTTAGTATTATTGTTATGAAGGCTAGAAAGAGAGACAGGAGAAGTAATGTCTCCTCTTGCCGATTCTGAACCAATTGTTTGTGCCCACAAATTTGTTGAGCAATAATGGCAATATGTAAAAGAAATAGATAATTCTGAAATACACATGGCTATTAGAAAAACAAAGTACACTTGAACAAGTGAAAGATTGCGTTTGAAGCTATTAAGCAAGATGTATATTGACCTCTCAGCCGAAGAGTATGCGATTACATTACGAATTCTGGGAATGGTATGAACATTTTAAAATATAGTGATTTCTTGCTTTTAAGGCGTGCATATTCTTGCCTCATTAACTGGCTCAGCTGTGAACAAGCCTGATGTTACAGCCAAAACGAATCAGGCAATGCTACCATTCTGTTATTGAATAAACACTGGTGCGTCTCTGTGGGCGTATAATGGGAGGGTGGAACCAGATAGACCGGGTTTATCCACCTTTAACAGATTAGGGCAAAACTCCATCATTGATTACATAATGGTTGAAGCCAGACACTGGGACAGGGTTCTGAATTTTAAGATCCTCTCGTGGAGCGATAGTGACCAAAATGCCCTGGTTCTGACACTGAAACCAGAGAGTTTTGGTCTGTCTAGCCCGGCCCCTGAGCCTATTTCTGCTCAACCGCCTTTCCTGCTATCTAACAATGGGCGTCAAATTAAGTGGTCCAAACTTCAGGACTCTCAGACTAAACTTGCAGGAATATATCAGCTGGCACTACCGCAGCTGATAGAAATGGGGGAGGTGGGAGAAAAGGTTCCTGACCCAGAGGCTCAGATTAGGACTCTAGAAATCGAAAAGCAGTTGATTGCTAAACTATCGGATGTGTTCTACCCTTGTGGAAGAACGAAGGTTACCCCATTCCAAACTCACCCCTGGTATGACGCATCCTGTCGGAAAGCAAAAAAAGACCTGTTAGTCGCAATAAAAGATAAGGATAGAATTAGTATAAAGCAGTGTCGGCTCAGGTAAAAGCAGGTTGTCAACAGGAAAAGAAAAACTGGGAGTTGAACAGATGGGAAGAACTAAGATTAGCACTCCTGAGCAAAGACTCCAAGTCGTTCTGGGCCATTGTTAGTTCCGGGACGCGTGGGGGTGGACCACCTCCCATAGCGAATATAGCATCTGTAGTTTGTGAAGCCCATTTTGGGACACTATATGCTAACCCTGCTGAAGAGTTATTTTTGTCCCCTACCCTTGGACCCCCACATGAGCATAGATTGGAGGCGCTGACGGTTCATGTGATGGGAGATGTGGAAGAGGTTTCCCCACTCCTTACCCCAGGACCCCTCCATGAGAATCGATTGGCGAGGCCCTTGGATACTGAGTGGGGCAAGGTAATAGTGTCCCCCCTGTGTGAGTATCGTTTGGGTGGGCCCCTGGACATCACACTTACGGAGGTTGAGACCGCAATAGCCAAACTTCTACCTAACAAGGCCCCAGGCTTGGATAGGCTTCCTGGGGATTTATTCAGAGCACAATCTAAAATCTGGGCACCATATTTGGCTGTTTTATTAAAACGCAATACTCAAGGGGAATGACTCGCCAGATACCTGGCTCGGAGCAGAGATTGTCCCTATCCATAAAAAAGGCTGTCCGCTAACCCTGTCTAATTATAGGCCCATCAGCTTGATAGACACCACACAAAAGCTGATGGGCAGGATCATCTTAGACAGAATTCAGGGGTGGATAGAGGAAAACGAGATTTTGACTATATTCCAAGCTGGGTTTAGGACGGGCATTCCCACAATAGACCAAATTTTTAGGCTGCATGTACTATTTTGGAAAACGGTGTGGTGTGGAGGGTGGCAGCCTTTACCTCATCTTTGTGGACCTGCAGCCCGCAATTGATTTAGTACCGAGGTAAAAGTTGTGGGGCGTATTGCTAGGTATGGGCCTCCCCACCTATATGTTGGACATTATGAATAGACTCCACAAGAATAACTACGCTCAGGTCAGGTGTGGGAGGCACGGGGAACTGTTGGCTTGTTTCCCTGTGAAGAAGGGGGTACGCCAGGGGGGTGTCCTGGCCCCAACCTTATTCTGTCTTTATATAAATGGGCTAGTAAACCATCTGCTGAGAGTAAAAGACAATGATGCCCCAAGTCTGGTGACCGGGTGGGTGCCCACTTTGATGTTCGCAGACGACACTCTGTTGTTGTCCAAAACATCAACAGGCATTCAGCGCACCCTGGACGGCTTCGCAGCTTTCTGCACACTGCATGGGCTAGAGATAAACTTGGATAAGACCATGTTTATGATCTTCAATCCCCCTAAACAGACTCGTCCAAACCCCTGTTTAATTGGTACGTATTTGGAAAGAGTAAAGACTTTTGAGTACTTGGGTATTACCTTAACGGAAAACTATGATTGGGACCCTCAGACAGCAAAGGTGGCCCTTAGGCTATCCTAAGTGGTGGGGGGGAATCAGTAAAGTGCATAGAACTTCGGATTTTAAGCCTGCGGTACCGGTCGTAGTGATCTATAAACTCGAGGCCCGAGCGGCTTCTATGTACGGAGCAGAATTATGGGGACACAAACGTTCTACCCTCGCGAGGGTAGAACATGCCTTTATGAGGAATTTACTGGGCCTACCAGAGAGCACACCACTGATTCCCCTGCGTATGGACTTGTGGTTAGAACCTATAGAGGAGGCAGCAGCAGCACGGCCGCTGATGTATTGGAAGAGGCTTTGGTCCGTGTCTGAATTAGTTTCCTATAAAGAAGAATTCACAGAGGTGTGGGCCGCTTTAAAAACCAAGAACATTCTGTGGCTCCTACACATTAGGGCACTCTGTGGGCAAATTGGTTTACCTGAGCTGTGGGACAACCCTGTAGATAGTTGCCCAGGGATAACCAAAGCTGAACTGCTGCGCTATGTCAGGAACCAGAACTTAATATCTCTCCAGAGACGCAGCACTCTGGGAAGATTGACAGGGGAGTTCCTTCAAGTAAAAATTGAACCCAGAATGGAGGATTTTTTGATATATATATATATATATATATATATATATATATATATACATACTCCAAATGCTCAAGCATTCACTGCTGCCTCCAAACCGAGAGTTGCGTCGTCAAGAAATTAGACTTCTTGGGCCAAGTCTCAATTAATTCAAACAGAAGACCACGCCGTGTGAGATTTAAAATGGCTTTTTAATGTGCCGCTGCCAAACGTGTTTCGACTGCACAGCAGTCTTGATCACTGGTCATCGTTACACAAGCGTGCGGCCATTTAAAAAAGGATCTTTTACGCAACGTCATTAGAACTACCTGTCAATGGACAGGGAAGACAGACTCGTAGTTTTTGCTTAAAGTGGAGCACATTTCATTGGTAGCAGTCACAGTCTAAATTCATATTGCACTTTGTGCTCGCATACACAGCAAAAATTCATAATTTATAACACAACAGCCGGTAGCCACGCCAAAGTCCCAAGCGCAGAATTAAGCGCGTGGACACCAAAGCCAGTCTTGCAGTATAGTTGCTTTATTCAATCATAAGGTGCAGGGTGAAAGGAAATGCCGAACAGACGCGTTTCGGACAGAGCGTCCTTGCTCACTGTTAGCGGGAGTAACTTTTCTCATCTGCTGAATAAAACTTTTTACAACTGCAGCTCTGGGCGTCCTGTTTTCATCAATATCTTTTGATGTATTGCGGAGTGAATATATATATATATATATATATATATATATATATATATATATTATTTTTTTTTCAACAGAATTCTCCCCCTCGAGGGAAAGAATGGCGGAGTCGCAAATCAAAGAAAGTCCAGCACCACGCTGCAAGTAGTTTTCTTCAAGTGATTTATTAATCCATGGGGTCAAAAGCAAAAAAAACAACGCGTTTCGACAGCGTCCACTGTCTTGATCACGGTCAGTTTGCGTGTGTGTGCTCACATATTTTGAAACATTTCCTGAAACCAAGATTCACGCCCTCTATGGGTGTGTCATAATTTGCATTATGGGATTTGTAGTGTTTTAAATCATTTCAACAATCCAAGGCATTTTTAAACATTTCAAAATTGGTAACCTTTTCAAAAATGATTGTTAAACAAGCAAGTACCAGAATGGGGTAATATGGTTATTCGGATTAATAAATGTATGTCTTTTTACATCATTAATCAATTGAACAAAAACGAAAGTACTGCCCTCCAGTCGGCTAATTACTGTATTCGAGCATATACTGTGGTTGAGCACCAAGTCCAAAAAGTGAGGGCAAGTGAAGTTAGGAATGCATAACCTGCAATAGCAAGTATACAATATACATGATTGAATGCCCATGCAACTTGAGACACATCGGCAGTACTATTTGTGAACTAAAAAAAACGTATCTTGGAGCATGTGCGGGCAACAATCCACAAGGACAGGAGTAATGCTGTTGCCAAGCACATGGAGGCCAATCATAATGGAGACTGGAAGCAATTGCGTTTCTGGGGACTGGAAACTATGGCTCTCTCTGACAGGGGGGGCCATAATGAAAAACTTCTAAGACGTAAAGAATCTAGACACATATTGTCTTTCAGAACAATGACCCCACTGGGCCTCAACCAGTCGGAAGAACTTTATATTCACCTGTAGGGGACTCAAATGTACAGTAAAATGAAATAATGTTGTTACTGTTTGGCATCTCACTTATCCAGATTTTATTTATCACAATCATTATTATTTTTTAACTATCCCCTAACTTCACTTGCCCTCACTGAGGAATTTGGTTGGTTTACCACCAAGCACACCACGTATTCCTCTACGATTTGATCTGGGGCTGGAGTCAATAGAGGTTGTGGTCAGTTCCAGAACTGGCCTCCTATAGAGCGGAATTCCTGGAGGTTTGAGCTTTCCTAAAAAGTAAACATATCCCCTGGTTGCTCCATATTAGAGCTCTTAGTACACGGATAGGTCTGCCACAGCTTTGGGAGACTCCTGAGCTGTGTTGCCCGGGGATATCCAAATCGGAACTACAAAACCTGATGAGGCGACAGAATTTACTAGCGCTACAGAGATCAGCTACCCTGGGCAGGCTGTCTGCAGAGTTCCTCTTAGTAAAAATGGAATCTCGATTTGAGGAATTCTTAGATGTAATACAACCACCTCTTGCGAGGAAGTTGTACCTTCAGCTAAGGCATGGCAGTCTAACACTCATGGCATTCACCTGTAAATGTACAAAATAAGATAAGGAAGCCTGTCCGGCATGTGATTATAAAGAGAAGATGTCTCCCATGTCATGTTCTTTTGTCCTGCGTATGTAACAATAAGGAATGTTGGCTGATCCCGTTATGCAGGAACCTTGGATTTCGACACTTTGTTCAGGCTTGTCGGGTCTTAATTTATGATACCCACCCCCCTATTGTTTTCGCCGTATCCCGCTTCCTATTTGGCATGTGGCGTAGAAGAAAAGGTTTTGTATAATATATGTGATCAATTATGAATGTTATACTGCTGCCTTTTGATAACTCTCGAGTTTAATCCATTTTTATCTCTAATATCGACTTGTTCGCTATTTATTGTTTTAATGTCTTGTGCTTTGTATGTATTTTATCTGCACTTTTATGGTCTTCTGACCAAAATAAAGTTATGAAATGGAAAATATTTAATAAACCATTTATAATATTTAGTTTCGAGTTGAATATTTATTTATTTTTCCATATACTTTACCATGTGGAGATCTCCGCCCGACTGCAGGGTCTCCCTTTGGTAAAGTAGAGGAAACATGGGAATCAAAGGGTCCCACTGACATGGCTATCCACTGAATCTCTCCATTTTAGATGGATTTTTATAGGTTAATTGATGCTGCCTTCCTCGGTGACCTATGCGTTCCAAACAGCGCTGCCACAAGGGCGCCTTTCGTGGTAGAACTCATCTTCTCATCTTCCTCGTCCCACTGCAGCCCTGACTTCAGTCAAGTTACCTCGTTGTGCCTGGGTCAATATTGTGGCAAACCAAACCCCAATAAACCCACCATCAAAAGGGAAACTGCGGATCTCCAACCGCAAAGGAGTTCCCGGGCAAATACGAATCTTGGCAAAGCCTCTTGTGACTTTAGAGTGGTTTCCTTGGAACAGCTTAGGGGGGCATCTGGTCTCCACCGAAGGTCAGGCTGCCAATGTTCCCTTGGATTTGGAATCGGATGTTGTGGCTGGTGACTTAAATTGTAGACATTTTTATGGGCTTGTCTCTAAAAAAATTAAAAAAAACGTCTGGTCCCGTGAGGATAATATAGAAATGCACACATATGGCGAGGCAACCGCTAAACAAATTGGTAGCCAGCCTGTGGTGCAAAAGGGTGAAATGCAAGCAAGGCAAAAATACCCCTCAGCTCCCGGGTTCGTAGCAAACAAAGTATACGCACTGCTGGGCCCCGCACACCCTTGGGTCCCGGTGCCACTGCACCTGCTCTACTAATGATAGCTAGTGGTGGTGCATTATGCATACCTCACTCTCACACAAAATAGATAGAACGCCAGAGAAACAGGGTGCACGCTTCCTCGACACATACAACAGGTCCGAGAAGCGGGACAAATGTTCCTCGCACACAAGCAAATACAATACAGAGTTCAAGCCAAGCAGCGGTTTCACACACATTCCGACACACAGCAACCAAGAGATCTGTCTAGTGTTTGTGTGCTGTGTGAAGAAACCAGTTGACACAAGTTCTAAAACCGGCTCTTTCACTTATCCGAAACCACATGGTATTTACAAATAACATCTCACTGCCAACACGTTTTTTTTTTTTGAAGAACTTACCATTCTGCCCGCTGCACCCTCGACGCAGCTTCACGTGCCCTCTGCGCGGTCTCACACGGTGCCCACGGTGGTTATCGAAGTACGCACAACAGACTCGGTGACAGCAGTGACATAACTTCCCCTGGTGCGACTTCCCCTTCCCGCAGAACTATCCCGGACTTTCCGGGCCTCTCCAGTCGAGGGCGAGGTGGCCTGGTGCCAGAGGACGAGCGCGCCACAGCTCCGCGGAGTCAACACTCTGGTGGCACTGCACCGGCTGGTGAAGCACGATTTGGCGCGGTGCGTTTTTGCGCCGCTTGGCACAGCGTTGCTCGACACGACTTGCTATGGCATGGATTGGTACTTCCTGGCAAGGCTTGGCACCGGTTAGCGCACCCTTCACATGGCAGGAGGGTAGCACAGCTCGAGAACTACAAGCTTGAACTAGAGCAGCAGGAAGAGTAAATATAGGGTGTGGGTGGAGAGTGTGAGGGGGCGGGCCTCTCTGCCCCTGAGGCACGCGATTCTGTTTCAGGGACTTGGCTGACAGCTTTCTCACAGGCAGCAAGTATTAGTGCAGGAAGTGCTCCGTGGGCACAAAATGCTAGCAAGGACACTGCCCTCATAGCCTGGTTTTGTAGAAAAATCAATCAATAATTGGGGTGAAAAGCGCCCCTCCCACCCCGGTATTAGCAGGGCGGAATTAGGCGCTGGTGGCCCCGGTGCGACTGTCTTTGGCTCCCCATGACCTCCCTCGCTACGGATTCTCTCCCTACCACCCTTTAAAAGTTCTTAAGTCAGTGCTTCAAATGGAAAAAAATAAGTGCAGGTACTCAGTACTACTCACCAAAAGGAGCGGTGGACTACGGGGTGGAGTGCTGGACGGGATTAGGGGCGGGGCTATGTTTTCAACCTTTATACGCAATAAATTCAAGTGCAAAGTAAAAAAATCGGAAGAATCTGTCCTATGGTCATGACCCTAATAATAATAATTGTATGTTCAAAACCGTCTCTGAATTTTGCCATTAAAGCTTTGCATGCTGGAATTTTTAGAGACCCTTACTTATAATGAGAAAGAAGAACTACGAGTCCCAGCATGCAAAAGTGTTACCAGCTAAAATCTTGAACTGTCTGAAAGTCTAAACCCCATTCCATGAAGCTGCCTGTCACATTTGGGATAAACATGGTTTCCCATACGAAGCAGTTCAAATGCACCGAACCCAGAAAAAACATTGTGTTGCCTTTAAAGAGTTTTTTTTCTTTGAGGGATTTAAAGTGCTGATGAACTAACATTTACAGTCATTTAAAGCAATGACATGCTAAAATGCTGTACTGCCCTAAATAATGCGCCCCTCTCCCTCGTCCATTAGTTTTATGGTGGACTCTAAACTCTCACTGTGCAGGATCAAAAGATAAACTAAACACCCATCCGCCCCACACTGCTGGAGGAGGTGCAGAGAAGAACTGCAAGGTTACTGTGCACAGGTGACAAAAGCTCCTGTTCTGGCGCTCCTGGGCGATCTCAGCTCAGGATTGCAGAACCAGAGCGGGTAGCGTGAAAAGTGCTGCGGAGGCACGATAAAATGCAAGGAGCGCCACCTGTGTCTAGGCAAGGCCACCATGCCTACCGGTACTCTCCTTGTCCTAGGAGAAGTTCTGGTACTCAAGGGGCAAACATTTAAAAGTGCCGGTACTCCGTACCGGTGAGTACCGGCCCATTTAAAGCACTGCCTTAAGTGTCCATAACCACTCTCTCTCACACGCATTTCTTTTGTTTTAGCGCCACTCATGCCAGTGTCAATTTACAAGTATCAATTTACAGTGTGTAGAGAGTGTCAGACACTTTACATTGCACACACATGACACAGAGACAATGAATCATATGGGTGTGAATCGGTGGATAGGCAATGTTACATAAGACCGAGGACTTCAAGGTGTAGGCGTCACCTGTCGTCCATATTGGTAGACAGTATAGATAAAGAGTTCTTGGTCTGGAGAAGCACAAACTCAGAAATTAAAAATTAACACTATGCAAGGGGTTCAGTTTGCTAATAGCCCGACCCATGAGAAAGGCTCTATCCTTGACCTCATCATTTCCAAAGAGGACTCTATTCAACTTGAGTCAATCCAACCTTGTGACTGGTCAGATCATCATATTGTCTCCTTCTTCATCAATGAAAAAGTTAAACTTAACCCAGCTCAACCCTCCAAGCCCAAAGTTTGGAAAAGAGACATGAAGAAACTTAACCCAAACTCCTTACCGCCTAACAGCTACAATCTCTTACTTCCTCCGTCCGGTGTTACGGACGTTCAACTGCTGACTGACCATTATTTCAATGCTATGACCACAATAATCGATGAGGTTGCACCCTTGCAACTGAAAAGAGTCGCGTCCAAGATCTCCAACCCATGGTATGACGGGAGCCTCAATGAAGATAGACGGGCCATGCGAATGGCAGAGCGCACCTGGAGATCAGCCCCCTCTGCACTGCACCTAAAAACTCTGAAAAAACGGAGAAACGCCTACTTCAGGAAAATAAAACGTTCAAAGAGAGACTCCTTCAGCCTCCAGCTCGCCCAAGCAAAAAACCGCCCAAGAAAACTGTTTGAGCTAATCAGAACACAATCCAAAGAACAACCCCAGACACTCAGCACCAGGGGCGCTACACCTTCCTGTGAAGACTTCTCTGCTTTCTTTAACCAAAAAACTGACAACATAAGAAGTGATCTCAATGACGCTATCCTTTACTCCAACCCCCAACACACAGCACCGTCTGAACCAAAGAACAATGCTACATGGTCATCCTTTGGCACCTACTCCGAAGAAGAAATTGGCAGATTGCTCTGCACCCTGAAACCATCCAATCACCTCTCTGACCCCCTTCCTGCTAACGCTTTAAAAGTCTTTACCCCGTCGCTCCTCCCACTTTGGACTAAGATCATCAATAGCTCTCTTCAACAGGGATCCATCCCTAACGCCCTCAAAGTCGGACAAGTCACACGTTACTAAAAAAAACAACAGCAGATCCCACTGATCTAAACAATTACCGTCCTATTACAAATATTCACACGCTCGCTAAACTGTTGGAAAAATGCGTACAGCTACAATTGACTAATCACATAAATAATTTTGATCTCCTCAACCCTCATCAATCAGGCTTCCGAGCAGGGCACAGTACCGAAACTGCTATGACTCACATAGTTGGCGACGCCCTCCAAATCCTAGACCAAAATGATACCTGCCTCCTCATCCTTCTTGATCTCTCTTCAGCATTCAACACAGTTAAACATGAGAACCTACTCGAACTATTAAACACAAGAATGGGTATATCTGGGACTGTTCTCAAGTGGTTCACTTCCTTTCTACACAACCGGTCTCAGCGATTCAAAAGGAACAACCTGATGTCCTCCGCGGTACCTGTATCGTTAGGCGTCCCTCAAGGTTCCTCCCTCTCCCCTACACTGTTCAACTTAGTCATGGAACCTCTCACTACTCTGCTACAAGCATCCAATGTTCACTTCCACATGTATGCCGACGACACCCAACTTTATCTCAAAATACAATCCCCCAAGGACATCTTGCTTCTGAACTCCACGATCAGAAACACCCAATCCTGGCTTGCAGAGAATCACCTCAAACTCAATGCGATGAAGACTGAGTTCCTCCTGATCTCACCGCCCGCAAAAATCTCTACCGCTCAAACTTGGCTCAAGCACCTAACTGCTCTCAATGTACAACCTATCATCGTTGACTCAGCAAAATCTTTAGGCATAACACTTGACTCCAATCTTAACATGCAGCAGCACATCAGCAAGGCAACCAAAGGAGCGAACTTCCAAATCAATACCTTGAGAAAGCTCAAACCCTTCCTGCCAACCAAAGACTTTCAAACTGCAGTACAATCTATAGTCATCCCGCACATAGAATACAGCAGCATCGCCCTCTGTGGGCTCCCCATTACCACAACGGCACCCCTAAGAGCGTCCCTTAACGCTGCAGCGAGACTCATCACTGGCTCAAAAAAACACTCACATATCTCCCATGACTTTAAATCCCTGAACTGGCTACCTTTTGAAGCCAGAATTCATCTGAAAATCGCCTGCATGACACACAAGGCTATACACATGAACTCACCCGCCTACCTCTCTCAAAAGCTGACAATTTCGGGCGGCTCTAGAACTACTAGAAGCACAAACAATCTTCTGCTGAAGCCTCGAAGATTTCGGAAGGTAAAAACCTATAAACGCTCCTTCTCAGGAATGGCGCCCAGGATCTGGAACTCACTCCCTCCTGAAACCAGGCTCATCTCCTCCAACAAACTTTTTAAGAAAGAAGTAAAAGCGATCCTCATGGCTGAATACACATGAACTATTATTCTGTACTTCCAGGACTCCGCGTTGTACTACCTTCCTGACCCCTTGGCTTATTTGTATTACTGGTATTATCGACTCACTTGATTGTATACGTTCCCTCTCTGTTTATCTTCTTTTACATTATTGAAGTACCTATCTGACTTTGCACACTCTACCTACACTACCTCAAATATTACCTACTGTTATTTTACTGATTCTCCTGTGTGACTATGCACCCTGTACTCTCCTACCTCAACTATGCCTACATCTATGCTATTTTCAAAAGTAGTTTAAGCACGCTTAAACAAGTATATGCTCCCTCTTTATGTACTTTCATATTATTGGCGTACCTGTTTGACTTTGCACCTTGTACCTACACTACTTCAACTATGACCTACCTCTTGTATTTTGACCTACCTATGTAACTATGCATATCGTACCTAACTACCTCAACTATTACCTACTATTATGCTATCACCCCATGTCCTGTAAAGCGCTCTGATATCTGCAAAGATCTTGTTCGCGCTATATAAAACTTTGAAATAAATAAGAATTGATTTCTACCCAAATAAGCCATTTTTGCGAAATTAGGATAATGAAAGACTTGGGGGCGTGGGGGAGGGGAGGGTGGTTGGGGGTATATCAATGCTCTAATCTATACCTTGCCGTTTGCATGCAGTTCTTTGACCACAGTTGATAGGTCTCTGTTCTATATTAGGATTTTAACTTAGAAACTGCAAGTAAAAAAGGATCTCTTGGAAAGAAAAAAACAGTAACCCACTAAATAATTTACGATATAGGCACTTCTGTGATATGCATGGTCTTTGCAGCAGGCATGTGAACCCTCTGCACTACCTTATGTCGAGTCAAAACTTCCTCCAGACAAAACTCTGATCTCTGTCAAGCAGACCCATTAATCACCAGAGTTATCTTGACATTTTTGTCCTTACCCAAAAAAAGAAGCTGCAACTGGTGCTTTTACATCCACAATATATTTGAAAACACAGCACTCCCCGCAGTCAGCACCCAGTGGTGTGGCACTGGTTGCACCGCCCTAGAGGCGGCCCTGGTTCAGAGCCACTGCACCAGCTGCACTATTGATTATGGACGTCCATTGGCCAAAATGGCAGGGGTTGCAGAGTGACATTATGCACCATTTGACCGTAATTACATCAGAGGGATTGGCATCATCTGACCTTCGACCCTGACTCTTCCTAGGAAGTCATGTCACATAAGCTTAACCCTGATGACATTCTGATAATTGACATTGCTGAAGTTCCATAATAACTTTGATTAATAAAACAAAACAGCACAGACAAGTGAAATGAAATGAAATGAAATAAAATGAAGGTAAATTTGTAGAGCGTGAATTGCTGCCAAGGGGCGTCCAAGCGCTGGGAATAACAGAGGTGACCTCGTAGAGTGGCTAGCGGAGAATTAATGAGGAAGGTTGAATAGGAATGTCTTTAACTGCATGCGGAATGAAGAAAGGTTGGGGTTGACTCTATGATGTAGGGGGAGAGTGTTCCAGGTCTTGGAGGCATTGTAGGAGAACGTCCTGCCGCCAGACCTAGTCTTTTTTATTCTTGGGGCCGTGGCCATAAAGGTCTGGCTTGAGCGGAGGTTTCTGCTGGGTTGGTAGTGGGTGACTAAGTCACGGGTAATCATAGGACCTGTGTCCCAGAAGGCCTGATGGGCAATGCACATGGCCTTGAAGAGAATTCTCTGGCGCACTGGTAACCAGTGAAGGCTGACCAGACCGGCTCTCACTGATTGCCTGCGAGGAAGCTCAAGTAGTGTGCGAGCCGCACAGTTCTGCACTGTCTGGAGTCTGCGTAAGGTGTAATCTGGAGCGCCAAGGTAGAGCACGTTGTTAAAGTCTAGGCGGGACTGTATTAAGCCCTGGATGGCTACCTGCTTAGCTTCCATGGGTAGAAGGGGGAGGATTTTTTTTAACATCCCAAGGAGGCCAAAACAGGTAGCCAAGAGTTTTGTGGCCTGGGTATTGAATGAGAGGGATCTATCCAGCCACACCCCCAGGCTCTTGATGTTGTCCTTGGGTGCTGGAGGGGTGCCTAGACAGGGGGGCCACAAAGAGTTGAAGAAGCTGGGGTCGGAGGGGCCCAGGAGCATCAGCTCCGTTTTGTCACCATTTAGTTTGAGGGATGAAGAAGACATCCAGCTCTTTACTTCCTGTAGGCACTCTCTAAGTCCGCCTGACAATGGCGTGTTGGCCTCCTGCGCCAGTGAGACCACCAGGTGGGTGTCGTCCGCGTAAGAAATAATCTTAACCCCAAACGGACGGACGACCTCAGCCAATGGCCTGATATAGATGTTGAAAAGGGCAGGGCTTAGAGAGGAGCCTTGAGGGACTCCGCACCTTAGTCGTCTACTAGTGGACACAGACTCACCATCGAATACTCGAAATGATCTGTCCTCCAGGAAGGATTTGAACCAAAACCAGGCTTTGTCCTTGATTCCGACACCAGCCAGACGGTACAGCAGGGTGTCGTGGCTGACCGTGTCGAATGCCGCGCTGAGGTCGAGGAGGATCACTGCCACTGATCCTCCTTGATCCAGGATTTTTCTGGATTCCTCAGTGACCATAAGGAGGGCGGACTCGGTTCCGTGTTTGGGTCTGAAACCCGTCTGGGTGGGGTCTAACAGTTGGTGGTTTTCTAAGAAATTCACCAGTTGGAAATTAATGTATCTTTCCAGGATTTTACTCACCCACGGGAGCAGGGAGATAGGCCGGTAATTGCTAAAATCTGAGGGATCCAGATTGGGTTTCTTTAACAATGCTCGGACAAGTGTCTTTTAAATACCACCTACACTAGAGTGCTGACATTATCTTTGAAAGTCCTGGGGTGTAATGCCTCAGCGAACTGTAGCTAGTGAGAGAAGCAAGTAAGACAGACCTCTTCGAGAGGAGCTCCAGGATTTTTGTTCTGGGACATTTTTTAAAAAATGGGATAACATCTTGCATTATGAAGTACACTTTTCACATAATATTGCTAAAATGCCACAGGCTCTGAAAGGGCAGTCAAAAAATGTTCAAATCCTTTCATGGTGTAGAAAGCCAATGAAACATGACTCACCACAGGAGTTGATCCCATTTTTTACAGAATGTGCTATGGGGGGCCGCCATGTGAATTTTGTTCATGGGTGACCCCACATGCCAACAATTATGTGAAATACGCCAGTGCCAGAATGCTGTCATTAATGCTGTCCATATACCATGGGTGATCCTTATGTTAAATATTACCTCCAGTGTGCAAGTGCCAGGATTTTGCCATGTGTTCCTCCTATCCCAAGAATTTCCTCAAATATGCCAGTATATTTACACAGGTGCACTGTATACCACGAATGACCTCTTGCCTGCCAGCATCCGTATTTTAGCATGGGTGACTGTTATGCCATGATTTACCTCCAGTATGACAGTGCCAGTATTTTGCCATGGGTGCTTCTAGTAGACATGCATTACCTTCCATATGCCAAGGCCAAAGGCAGATTTGCTAGCATAACACTCTCACTCAGGCTTACTTGCATTCATTCACTCGCTCACACTCATCCTCACCTACTCACACTGATTTATTCTTACTCATTTGTTCAATCTCACTCACTCTCTTAAACTCACTCTTACTTTTACACATGTATTATCATTCATTCGCAATCCTTCACTCTCCTGCATTCTTACTCTTACCCACTCATACTTTCTTACTCAGTCACACTCACTTTCACTCATTCCTTCACTCAGTCTCACTTATTCTCCGTCACTCTCACTCACTCATTTATTCACACTCACATTCTCTTTTAATCTCACTCACTCATACTTTCTCATTCACTCACATACACTCTTACTCTCACTCCTCACTTATTTTTACTCACTTTGACTCACATTCTGTTATAGTCACTCACTGTCACTCATTATCATTCACACTTATTCTCACTCACCCTCGCTAACCCTCCTCTCACATTCATTCTTACTCTTTAATTCTCAGTTTGAGTCACTCTACCAACCCCCTACTTCACTCTCACTCATTGCAACTCATTCAGTGACACCAATTCACCTTCCCTGTTAATCTCACTCATTCATACGTTCTCACTCACGCCCACTCTAACTCACTCATTCTCAATTATTTTCACCAGTTTGACTCCATCTCATTGTGACTTAGTTATACCCACTGTAACTCACTTTCACAAATAATCACCCACATTTACTCTCACACACTTGCTAACACGTCCTCACATGCATTCTTACTCATTCACTTTCACTCACTTGCAGCCATTCTTACACTAACTCACTGACTTACTGATGCTCACTTCCTGACACCAAATCTCACTCATTCTCACTCACTACCTGTCCCTAATTCTCACTCTCTTTCAGTCTCACACACATGCATACACATACAAAGAGACATACATGCTCAGTGCTCACACATACACTTTCTCTGAAACACTCTCACCTACAAACACATACATTTACAATGATTGTTTTAATTACCTGAGCTACCAGTGAAGGTCCCTTTTAAACTAATGGATTTCATTTTTCTTGTATTACACTCATTGTGAATAATAAAGCATTGTTCACTATGAGTAGAATACAAAAGGGCAGAAAACAAAGCAAGGCCTATGGTGCATATGGGTTCTTGGCACTGTTTTTCCCCCTTTGATGTTAAGAAGAAGGGCACCGCAAGATGATGAATTCAGTGAACAACGAAGGCCTGGTAGTGTGGAGGAGAGTAGGGCTGCTCTCAGATTCACTGTAGTTGTGGTACCAGTCAAGGTCTGGCTAATAGGACCTGACACCAAAGAGGCTGTGTGCTAGGTGAGGGAGAAGTAAGGACGGAAGAGGACAGTACCAGCAGAGATGAGCAAAGGGGAGTGGACATGGTGAAGGAAGGGAGGGATGGGAAGTTGAGGGGTGAGGGGAAAGGACGTGACAGGATGGGAGGAGGAGACAGATGAGGGGAACAACACAAGACATCAGAAGGTCAGAGTAGAGCGAGGAGCCCAGTGAGGGCAGCGACCCAGGCGCGTACCACACAACCCAGCAGCCCCCCAGGGACGCAGGTGTGCCCCCACGAGTGTCCAAGCCCTGAAGAGACCCCTTGGGTTGTGTGTTTGTTTGCTCGTGTTTTAATTTGTCTCCCTTGCAGCCTTCAGCTGCTGCGTGCAGCAGGCTTTATAAGGGCACAGAGCCCAGCACTGGTCAGAAAGAAAGTAACAACATGCTACTTTCACTTTCATTCTGACCATGGGTGTGTAAATGGAGAAGCCTCTTTTGAAACTGTACTGGGCCCAGGGCCAGCTTAAGCGCTGGTGGCACCTGCTGTGACAATCTTTTATGGCCCCCTCCTCGCATGATGACCTTCTCGGGTTCCCTCACTTCCACCTGGCAAAAGTGCCCATCGTCTCTCCCTTACCCCTCTCCACGTACATTTCATGTTTTTTAAAGTGCTGGTAAAGACAGCCGTTACTAATCCTTTCAGCTATCCACATAAAATACAGATCTGCTATTTGTAGCAGGCACATTAACCATTTGTGCCAGACAAAATTCTGGATCTTTCTCTCTAGCAGAACCATTATTCGCAGGAGTTGTCTTTACATTTTTATTGCTGCCTGAAAGCTCAACGGTCAAGGAACTCTGCAGCAGGTGCTTTTAAATGGTAAGTTATTGCAAGCACAGCGCCTCCCCTGAGGTTAGTTCCGCCCCTTCCCCCCTCACCCCCCCACCCCCGCCCCTTCTAGGTCAGTGCCCAGGGCAGCCGCACAGGGCGCACCACCTTAAAGCCGGCCCTGATTGGGCCTCCTTATAATATTGCATGGCAGCGGGTAGGGAAATACAGTAGGCAAGTGTTTTTTTGTTGGCAAAGTCTGCACTTTTAATTAACTGCTTTGAAGAATTTTCAGGAAGTAGGTCATTTGTACTGGGGTTTGAGTCGACCCACCCTCTTGGTGGTACCCTGAAACGACATGGGTGCAGAGCTCCGTGTGCTGGGCTGGATGTCTGCTATTGAACTGCTGCAAGGAATTGAACTCCCCAGATTGGCGAGGGAACAAAAACAGGTGGTGCATTTCCTGTTTCTCCTTTAGGAAAAAGGTTGCAAAATCGGGCAATAACAAGTCAAGGGGGTATGTTAGTGTTTTCAGTCTGTTGCTGGGAAGGTGGCTGGTTGGGGACTGGTGTGGATGAAGGGCAGTGGAGTGGCTTGTCGTGGCATGCTGGGTATTGCCAGTGTTGCTGTTCTGATCAACCGATCTAAACAAACAACGTGCAGCCTTTGTTATAGACTTTGCACTGCGGTAGAGTCACTGCCTCAAGGCCACCAGACATGTGAGGGATGCAGTACAACCTCCATCCATGCTTGAGCTGAGTTGAGTTGCGCTGTTGGACCTGCCTGTCAGGGTCCCAGGGCTAGCGTGGCCTTGAAAGGGGCTACAGGTCCGAGTTGCATTTGCAGATCAGTGCGCGAGCTCGAGGCTCCGGGAACTGCAGGATGAACGAACTGGGGAATCAGTGCTTTAAATGGGCCGGTACTGCCCGGGATGCTTGTAAGAAGGCTCAGGCGAAATTTCTGCTAAAGTGGCATATTGTCTTGTAATGTTGGTAATTTTAGTAATTTCACATTACGCTTGCTAGGCGAAAGGGTTGGAAAGACGCCATTACACAAGGGAAGCGTTTTGCTAAAAAAAATATAAAGCCAAATGCCGGTTTTGCATTGCATGTAATTAAAAGTAATTCTGTGTAATTTAACCGAAATTTCGCGTAATCATGCAAACGCAAATGACTCAATTTCGAACATGCCTACATGTAATCGCTTTAGTTCAGGAACAACGGGACTAATAGTGCTTCAAGTCAGGATTCACATACAGTGGCTGATTTGATCACATAGGCATGGGTTTTTTAAAAACAGACTGGTGACTTCACAGGTGAGGACTGAGATGAGGTCTGAGCGCTATGGCAGGGCTGCTTTGAAGGACAGGGTAATGGTGCTGCAAGTAGGAATCTACATGCACTGACAGACCTGCTCACAAGGGCACTCACTTTTTAGGTTGAGCATTCGAGACCTCTTGTATATACTTTAGAATATACTTATGTGTGTATGTACTTTGTGGGCTCTGGAGGTCAGCCCTAGGACTTGGCTGTTTCCGCTTAGGGACTTAGGTCCAACTCCCTCTATTTAACTGTCTCGATAGAAAATGACTAGCAGAGGTCCGTAAAATACCAGAAACATTTTAGCATTCTAGATTCCAGTCCATAGAGATTGTCTTCCACGAGCACCCGCAGACAACAATATTTTTTTCAGTTCTTGTTTTTCCAGTGATATGACCACTGAAGCCCCTGATTTTATATTAAAAACAGAGCTTTGGACTATATCATTTCCAGCTGAAATGCAGTATTTTTCTCCATGTGTTACCACACCTGGCGTGTCACGCAGTTTGGTGCTTACTTTCCCTCCATGTTAAAGAACAGTAGCTGTTTCAGCACCAGGCTAATGTGATGCATAGCTAAATACATATAAGGCCCCAAAGGCGAGACCAATTGCATTGCCAATGCTTGTTCAATGCATTTTGATGATAATGAATGGACGGTTTGAGGCACATTGACTGATTGCTTGTAACGCTTATGGATCTACAGGGTTATGGTGCTACAGGTCAGGAATGAGGTATATTGGATGAGCTTCTTGTGATGGCCAAACCACTACAATAGCAGGTGACTAGGCTTGGTGCTAGCTAGGATGACATAGTGCAGCTGTGGCTTTTTCTTTAGCAATTTTATTCTAACATCTTTAGCCTTCTTTCACTTGAATTGGACTAATTCACTTGAAAACAACTATCTGTAAAACTACAAAACTGGACTTTGTTCCCAATGGCATGGAACCTCTGGTATTGCTGATAAGGCTGCAGGTCATGTTTTAAGTGCATTGACAGCTGCTTGTAATGAACATAGATTATTAATAATTTACAGGTGAGACCCTTGGATGTGTGTTTGTGAACAGATGTGTGAGTGCAGAGTGCACAGGTTCAAGAAGTCACTTGCGCCTCTCACTGTTGCCAGAAATACATCTGTTATTAGCCAATGTGTCTTGCAGTGTGTATCAGGAATCTAAGCGGGGAAGCTCTCACCTGAGTGACAAGTGATGCAACTCAATTTGATATTATCATAGAAGCAAATGCCTTAGGAAATAACTTCCAGTGCCATTATCATTTTGCCAGTTAGTAATTCTGAAGCCATATAAATCCCATCTTCTATTTGTCACCATATTTGGCAAGTATATTGTTTGAGAGAGCCTGATCATCACAAAGCATGCAGCAATCATTTTAATGACTATCTCAAGGTGGAAGGGGTCCAGAATCAAAAGATTGACTGTTGTGGGCAGTGAAATTGTGCAGATTACATCTTACTGGTCTAACGGTACCAGAAGCAACTCCTCCAGATGATGTGGGAAGAAACCAATATGCCATATTATGACAGGGTGGGACAGGGACAGAGGACATGTGGATGTTGTATGAGTGGTACTGGCTGGGGAGGGGTGACTAGATATGGTTAAAAAAGTGGTTTTGGTGGCGAGGAGTTAGAAAGTGAACCCACACCTCAACAATCGCCTTCCTTTGTCAATTGCTATCACAACTGTGCCCAGCTTCAGGACCTGTGTTTTCTTATACTGTCCATGTTTCGTCACCAAGACTTGCAGCACTGCTTTCTGTTCTGTATGCCTTTTTGTGAAACAGCATTGCTGCTGCCTTTGCTTTTCATCTTTAACCTGAGGAAGGCTGGAAAAGTAACTGTTCAAGCTGTGTGATAGACAAGACGGAGGCCCTCATCCTTGGCTCCACCCCCTCTGCCTGGGACGACTCCTGGTGGCCAGCCTCGCTGGGAACTGCGCCGACACCCATCGACCAAGCACACAACCTGGGATTCATCCGGGACTCTTCTCTGTCAATGAGCCAACAAGTCAACGCCGTCTCCTCCTTCTGCTTCAACACCCTCTGTGTGCTCCACAAGATCTACAGGTGAATACCCACTGAAACCAGGTCGGTCACCCAGGCCCTCGTCACCAGCAGGCTGGACTACGGCAACGCCCTCTACGCGGGAACCAAAGCCAAACTCCAGAAGAGACAAAACGCCTCCACACGCCTCATCCTCGATATCCCTCGCCACAGCCTCATCACCGCCCACCTGAAACACCTGCACTGGCTCCCCGTCAGCTCCTCACCCACGGTCACAAAGCACTCTGCGATGCCGGATCAGCATACCTCTACAAGCGACTCACCTTCTATACCCCCAATCACCAGCTCTGCTCCGAGGACCTCGCCCTTCACCTCCGTTCCAAGCATACACCGAACTACCACCGGCAGGCAGATCCTTCTCCCACATCACCGCCAAGACATGGAACACCCTCCACATCCACCTACGACAGACCCAGGACCTGCTGACCTTCAGGAGACTCCTCAAGAATTGGCTGTTTGATCAGTAGCTGCTCTCCCCCAACCCCCTCAGCGCCTTGAGACCCTCATAGGTGAGTAGCACGCTTTACAAATGTTTGATTGATTGATTGATTGAGCTGCAACTCTATGTGAGGGGGATTGTACAGCTGCAGCTCTGTGTGATAGAGGCTTGCACAACTGCAACTCTATGTGAGGGAGTCTTGCACAGCTGCAGGTCTGTGTGACAGAGGCTTGCACAGCTGTAGCTCTATGTAGGGGAGGCTTGCAGAGCAGCAGCTCTGTGTGAGGGAGACTTGCACAGCTGCATCTCTATGTGAGGGAGGCTTGCACAGCTGCAGCTCTGTGTGACAGAGGCTTGTACAGCTGCAGCTCTGTGTGACAGAGGCTTGCACAGCTGTAGCTCTATGTAGGGGAGACTTGCACAGCTGCATCTCTATGTGAGGGAGGCTTGCACAGCTGCATCTCTATGTGAGGGAGGCTTGCACAGCTGCAGCTCTTTGTAAGGGAGGCTTGCACAGCAGCAGCTCTATGCAACAGAGATTTGCATAGCTGCAGCTCTGTACGACGGAGATTTGCTCAGCTACAGCTCTGTGTGAGGGAGACTTGCTCAGCTGCAACTCTATGTAAGGGAACCTTGCACAGCTGCAGCTCTGTGCGACGGAGACTTGCACAGCTCAACCTCCCGCCCTTCACATCAGAACCCAGTAACAACATTAGCGACGTCCCTCAAGGTTCAGCCTCACCCTGTTCAACACCTAAATGGCTCCCTTTGCCAGAGTCGTAAGATCGCAGGGACTAAACATAATATCCAACGACGACGATACCCAGCTTATCCTCTCACTATCAGAAGACCCCACCTCCACACTGGCAAACTTCCATAAGTGCATGATGAACATCACAAACTGAATGAGGACCAATTGCCTACAACTTAACACAGATAAGACAGAAGTGCTGTTCTTCAAAACCCCTCCCCTTAGAACTACACATGGTGGTCCTCTGAATTAGGACTCTCACCTACTCTGACTAATGATTCCTGCAACCTCCACATCATCATGGACCGTAAGCTTACCATGAAAAACAGAACAACGCAGTCTCACCAGCCTGCTTCCACAAGACTTTCAAGTAGCTCCCTATCGACACTAGACACCCGCGCACTGTTGCTCAAGCCCTGTACACCAGCTGACTGGACTATGGCAACTCACTCTATGCAGGGATCACCATGCAACTCCTCAAGAGACTGCAGATGATACAAAACTCAGAAGTCTCATCCTTGATCTCCCCAAGCAGACCCACATCACCTATCACCTCAAGAAGCTCCACTGGCTCCCCATCCAGAAGAGAAGTCAGTTAAAGATGCTGACCCGTGCCTTCCAAGCCTTCCACAACCTAGGAGAAGAGTACATTAACCACCAACTGAACTTCCACCTACAGTACAGACCCCTGTACTCAGCCTCTACCTCCCTCTTCCTCTCCTGCACCCCCGCATCTGCCACAGCAACAGTTAAGGACACTCCTTCTCCCACCTCACCGCGAAGTTCTGGAATGACATCTCACTTCACCTTTGGACCTCATCCTTCCTGCTGGAATTCAGAAAAGGACTTAAGGTCTGGTTATTCGAATGAGTCCTGGCAGCTACACTCTCGGAGCCTGTATACCCTCATGGGTGATTAGCAGAGATATACAAATCCAATTGGATTGGATGGACTTCTCCTACATGAAGGAGAGTTGGAAAAGGACACTGTTTTCTTGGATACAATTGTTGTCCAGAAGGGTGGAGACGGGCACAGAAACCAGCTGCAAGAGGCAGTGCCAGGAAAGAGGTCAACAGGAGTTGGAGAGGTTTGTAGGGAAAAAGGAATCTGTGTGGCACTGGGAAATTGTGTACTAATGGCGGGTGTTGTTTAGACATGACGGGTGCACCATACGGTATTAGGAAACAGATTTTATGTTGAGAAGTTGAGAAGATAATTGGGTGGCAAGAGAAGTTATGAAGTGAGTAAAGACAGAAAGAACACCTCCGGGATGGGCTTTTCTGGTGGTGGTGTGATGAGGCAAAAGCAGTGATTGGCAAGCGGGTAAAAAGAGAGACAGAAGAAATAGAGGAAGATAGATGGAATGAGAAATCAATGAGGAGGGCAGGCAGGCCAAATAAGGAAACGGTGGATGGGCAGTAGAACACATGAAAAGGAGCGATGTCATAGTTCTGGAGGAAAAGAGGGAATGAAATTGTAAGGGTGGGAATTTTTTACAAGTGGGTGGGTGGATGGATTAGTAATAAGTGTTAGGTTTTGCTGAAGGCATGTTAGCGTTTGTGGTATAACCATAGGAAGTGAGGTTGCCCAGCTTGCTCCCAATAAAGCGGGTTTTGCTCTCATGAGGAAATGGTGTAGCGTAAGTATTCACCACCCAGTTTTAACTTTGAAAGAGACATGCAGAGGCCAGTCTACTTCTGACAGAATACCAGCACCCACCACCAATAACGAGATAGTAGAAGAGGCAGGGATAGTGCCAAACAGCTGTTGGCAGCATCTAGCCTGTCTGTGCCCAACCCTGAGGAATCTTAGGACATTTCTCCCAGGAATCCTCTAATTCCCTGAGCCCCGAAGAGACGAATCTAATCATCCCTATAGCTACATGATAATCCCAGGTACCAAGGAGCACATTCACCCTGGCATAAATAGAATCGTAGGGATTCCCTTGCTGGTACCATGCACTTGTGAGGTACCGGCGAAGGAATACCTGGGACTCCTCTCTTGTCAGATATCCTCGTGCACCTCATTTAAATGAATTCCTCGGCTTACCATGGTGTCTTGAAAGCCCCAGGTCCTGGATAATTCCTAAGATTTCCCTCTCTTTTATGACATGACTGGGGAATCCCAGTGATTTCAGAGGGCCTCCAGCTTGTGTGTCCCACCAAGTGGCCCTGTAGGGCATCCAGATTAAAGACTGACATCAGCATGGTGTTGCATGCACTGGCATGCTGATGACCACCACCGCCTCTCCGTAGCCCGTTCATAGGCCAACCGTGTCAGTATTCAATGACAATTACCACTGGTGGCTTCATGGGGAATGGCAGGGTGATTGCAGTGTTAAGGTGTGAGGGTTCATCTACACAAATCTGAATAGAGGACATTGAGTGTAAGTTAAAGTTTTATAGAGCAAGATCACCGCCATAAATTGGCGGCTCTCTCACCCAGCCACACTCGTGGTTTCACCCTCTTTATTTAAAGTCAGGGAAAGTTACGAGTTAACACCAGCGGAGTCTCAGCTGTCTCTGCTTGTGTAAGCCCTTGATTTGGCCAGTCCCTTCAACCAAAGGGTCTTCAAGTCATAGTGATGGTCACCTTCCCGTATGTAGGAGTTAAAAACCATCACTTCTTTTCTAGACCGGGGACTGTCATACAAAGTAGAGAACATTTTATAATGGCCCTCATGCGAAGGGAACAAACTAATTGCATGTCATAACAATTGTATTTTTATCCTCTTTTGGTCTTCAAATCAGCACCTCTTCGTTGAAATCAGGCACACACACCGCCAAACCCATGTCGAGTCCCTGCCCTTAATACCCAATCAAGATCTTTGCATCAGATAAATTGACCCTCTGACTTATCTGTGATTTGAACTATTGCCTCAAGAGATTGACCCTCTGACCTATCTGGGATTGGAACTATTGCCTCAATAGATTGACCCTCTGACCTATCTGGGATTGGAACTATTGCCTCAATTGATTGACCCTCTGACCTATCTGGGATTCGAACTATTGCCTAAATAGATTGACGCTCGGACCTATCTGGGATTCGAACTATTGCCTCAATTGATTGACCCTCTGACCTATCTGGGATTCGAACTATTGCCTCAATAGATTGACCCTCTGACCTATCTGGGATTCGAACTATTGCCTCAATAGATTTACCCTCGGACCTATATGGGATTTGAACTATTGCCTCAATTGATTGACCCTCTGACCTATCTGGGACTGGAACCATTGCCTCAATAGATTGACCCTCTGACCTATCTGGGACTGGAACCATTGCCTCAAAGGTTAGACACAAATCTCTGCAGCAAGCGCACTAAGCTGCTAAGGTTAGGGTGACCAGACATCCCCGTTTTCCCAGGACGGTCCCCGTTTTTGGAGAAGTGTCCCGTGTCCCGACACTTTTCTCCAAGTGACTCAAATGTCCCCGTTTTCAACCAGTGTCCCAGGAAAACACAGAAATGTCCCTGTTTTTCATTGTTCCAGTTGAGCATGTGCGCGCATGCTCTCTTTGCACTGGCATTTGCTAGCCTTTGATGTTTTATTGATTTGAGGCAAATATATGCTGTAGTCCTTAAAAGTGTAAATGTAGTAAGAAGTACTAATGCTGCTGTGTAAAGGAGAGGGGTGCCAATAAAAGACCTCAGATTTGTTGTCTGTAAAGCTTCATCTCGGTCTGTGGAGGGAGCTGTCATTGTTGTCCCTTTTCTATGTCTATGACAGCTGTCAAATAATCCTACTTTTAATGTCGATGGTTACTGCAAACCGTAGTCCTACTTCTATGTCTATGACCTGTCCCCGTTTTTTGTTTTGAGAATCTGGTCACCCTAGCTAAGGTATCTTGCTGGGATTTGATTCTGTGACTAGCAGGTTACACACAGATCTCAGCATCGCATGTGTCAACCCACCTATCTTATTATGAATGGCTGACAGTACTCTGAAACCTACACATCAGCACCCTGTGCTCTCTTAACAAAGAAGACAAATATATGAGCAAATTACCTAAAATTTCTTGCCATTGTATAGGGCACAGCGTGGGTAAAGTTGTTCCAAATAGGCACAATAAAAATTGATTAGATTGCGCTTCCTATATGGATCATAAGTAATGATAATACTCTGACAACAAAACAAATAATGACAATTGTCCACCCGGCCTAAGTTCAATGAATATTTGTGAAATATGGGAGACTCAAGGGACCATCTTCACATTCCGCAGGGGTCCCATCATTTTACGTTACGTCACTGCTCTTGTTTTGAAATCTAAGACATGGACGATGCTCAAGGCTGTCAACTTTGGTCTCAGCAGCTGCTTGGGTCACGCATGGAGCCACTTTCCTAAAATACTCCGCACCTGCCGGAGCCAATCACATCCCTGCAAACTCTCCCTGCCCTGGAATGGTACTCCTTCGAATGCTGTAAAAAAAATGCGCTTTTTATTATATTCATCGTTTTTTTGGCCTGAGCTGCGCCTCCGCGGCAGCACTTTCTGCAGTTCAAAAATACTACTTTTCAACCCCTCCTGTTTATGCATTATTTATTCTCTTTTCGTTTTGGAGGGAGTTAGAGGATATCCTACCGTGACCCGAATGTCTCTCTTTTCAGCCTATTTTGGAGATGTGTTCTGACCTTTATATGCTTGGACCACGGCCATAAAGCTTGCATACCACGCTTTTCTGCTGACAGAAAGCGCTTCCGGTCTTGGCCAGGAAGTGAACTTCAGGTCAAGCACGGCAACGGCTGACAGGCATTTAAAGAAGGGGTCAAACAGCATTCCTAAAAAGTGCTGTTATTAGTGCATTAAATCTAAGTATGAATTTGATGAACGTAAATAAAATACTCGGTGGATCTGGCAAAAAGCAGTAGGAGCACCCAAGCTGAACGTATGTGCCGAGGGCCCTGCCTATGCCTTTATCAGGGACACAGCACGGGTTCTGGGAGGGCGCGGCAGAATCCTCCCAGCAGGCACACCGCCCTGGAGCCCAGTGATACCAGGGGAGGAGTGGAAGGCGGGGACGTGCGAGCTAAGTAAGCTCGAGGTTGGTGGGAGGTGGGATCTAAGATTCAATGCAGTGAAATGCAAAGTAGTCATGTAGTCGGAGCAGGTATAGCCTGTGAACTAGTTTAAAATGGAGGGATTTTCTGTGGGTCATTTAATCCAACGACAGCAAAGTTTACGAGCCCTGCAACATGGTGAGATGTGGCATTGAACAGGAAAACGTTTAGCAGCAGTTACTGATGTATGAATCCATGTGAGACTCCATCCAGCTCTGGGACTGGGTACCACAAGGGAAGCATTGTGCTCAGCTGTAAATGTCGCATTATAGCTCTAGAAGCCATGTCTGGAGCACTGTGTCGAGTTTCTGGGGCCAAATAAAGGGTTGTTATTCTAAAATATCTGCCTTGGGCGGGCATGCACATTCTTTCCCACAAGTCAACACCCCACGGTTTGCCTGGGAAAGTGCCTATGGGAAAAGCCCTCTTACTAAGTGGCTTGCAACCAAAATGTGAACCAAGCTTCTTGCTGACTGGGAGCTGGGACCTCATCCAACTTCCCTGGACTACCTTCTGCGACTACTGCAGCCAGTATTTTGAAAACCTACACCCCGCTGACCGGCACAGACTTCAGCAATGTCTTTTGGAAGGTGCCGCTGGGTGCTGGCAATTCCTGTCCACCTGGGACACAACTGAGAAGAATTTTTGCTTGAGATGCATACCTGCTGACCAAAAGTACCCCCCCCCCCCACACACACACAACCACCCTGCTTATTCTCTCAAGACCTACCTCAAAGAGGACAAGTTGTGCCACGGGGAAGAAGCAAACAAGCTGACATCAGCAACTGCATGTGTATCTGAGGAGACCAGAATAATAGGCATCATTTATGGGCATACATGCACTGATCGTAAAATCCTTAATTTCAGCACCCCTTTTGCCCACAGATTACCCCTCTACCAGTCTTTGCATCATGCCACAGTCTGCAACCAACACCACCTGTGATCTAAGAGTGTTAGAAGACGCTTTTGATAGCCTTTGACGTCTTATCGATGTGTCAGTGAGGCCCTGCAACGGGTAGCCTGTGTACCAGGTCCAGTATCCTGAGATGTAGACTGACTCTTACTAACAGCCAAGCACTCTCCCATGGCTCTAGAGTAGTGGGTTGTTAGACGGGGACCCGGAGGGTTGGCCGAGTACAGGGGGGAGAGGCCTCCGGTGAGGGCCCTCTCCGGTAATCGTACAGACAAGTAACTTCCCCCCCACAGATAGACACCACACAGAGATGAGTTCTGCACACTTTTATATATATCTTTAGGCAAGGTAACGGACGATACAGCAGGACCAGGATACGAGGATCCTGCCAATTCTAGTCTCTTTGGGGAAAAGGGTAGCGGGACAGTCTGAGTACCGGTCTGGTACGGAAGCAGCAGAGGTGGAGCTCACAATCCTCGAGCTGTAGGGTTCGCAAGGAGGGGCCGCGGCAGTGCCAGCAGGCCTTGAAGATGGTTCACGACGAGGAGGGCCGCGGCAGCGCCAGCAGGCCTTGCAGATGGTTCATGACGAGGAGGGCCGCGGCAGCGCCAGCAGGCCTTGCAGATGGTTCACGACGAGGAGGGCCGCGGCAGCGCCAGCAGTCCTTGAAGATGGTTCACGACGAGGAGGGCCGCGGCAGCGCCAGCAGGCCTTGAAGATGGTTTACGACGAGGAGGGCCGCGGCAGCGCCAGCAGGCCTTGAAGATGGTTTACGACGAGGATGAGCCGCGGCAGCGCCAGCAGGCCTTCAAAGGTGGTTCACGAAGAGGAGCCGCGGCAGCGCCAGCAGGCCTCCAAGGATGAGTTTGTCTCAGTGTCTCTCGACTCCAGGATACAACTGCCTTCCTGCTCTGGAGCTGCCCCAGTTATAGGTCTGGCGCCCTTTGATGTCCGGACCCTCGCACTTGGAGGTCGGGAGGTCCGGGATGAGGGAGTCCAGACACCCAGCAGGGGGGTGGAGCCAGCGCCCAGGGAGGCTGGGGGCGATCGACACCTGGCGGAGGGGAGCCATCGACACTCCTTCTCCCATTGACCTGCCAAGTGGTCTCTTCACCCCCTGGGTGGATGGTGGTGCCTCGATGTCGGGGCCTGGCTGGGCCCGAGGCCGAGGTCGACCCGAGGCCACGAGGCCTGGTCGTGTAGTGTCCAAAATGGCGGCTGGGCCGGAGACAGGGGTCCTGGAAGGGACCCGGGCCAGCCGATACTGTGGAGTTCAGGAGCCGGAGTTCCGTCGGGGAAGGGCCGTGGGTTGCCCCTGCGGGTTGCAGGGGTGGTTCTTGTCCGGGGAACAGGAGGAGTAGGGGTTCGCGACCCACCATGCGGGGAGGGGACGGGCCGGCCACGAGGCCTGTCCAACATGGGTCTTAACATGTGGTCCGAGACCCCATATGGGTGTACGAAGCCTACTCAGAAGTCTGCGACTGCAAAATGTACTATTGACATTTTTTAAATGCTCTGTAAATGTGAAGGAATTTGAAGTTGGAGGCTAACAATTAAGCTAATGTTATCAGATTGATTTGTGGGAGCACTGCAAAGGCATCAAACAGAATATTATGTACAGCAAGTGGCCTCAACTGTGTAGTAACATGTATCCTATTTATCTTGTTACTTTCTCCCTAGCTGCTCAGTCAGTGTGAATGTGATGCATGGAATGTTGGTGTGATGGTCTTGAATGGAATGTTTGGGTGCCTGGATGCCAGTGGCTCAACAAAAGTTTAAGGGGCCCCCTTGCAATGTACATGGAGGAGCCCCAGTTTTGGATTTGATCTGGAGCGCTCAGGCCTGAGTACTGTGCCGAGGGGGCCCCCCGCACCTCGAGGGATACAGGGGTCTGTGTTATGCCCCTGCTGGATGCTTGAGTGTGACAGTTGGAGTATGGGCTGAGCAGCAGGCAGACTGCACCTGGTGGGGCTGCATCACAGGAACACAACTTCTTGTAACTGTAACTAATACATCTACTTGAACCTATATCTTAGCTTTGGACTTCATCACTACAGATTTTTGGAGACGATTCTCGAGAAAAAGAAACTCTGAGTTCCACAAAAGGACTTATTGAAAGAAGAAATCTTTAAAGAAAACCTACAGAAACTCGGATAAAGCCTCCAGATTGAAGTACAGACGTGCCGGCTCCACCAGTGCCCTTTACTCTGGAAAGCCCCAGCCTGCGCGTACTTCATTGATTTAAAGGATTGGTAATTCCTGCTACTATGATAGCTTGTGTGATCCTGAGCACTTGTCAGCCTGGACATGCTTCATCGTCCATTGTACTTGTTCTAATGCAAGCAGATGAGTGGTGTGACCCTGAGCACTTACACAGCTCATCTAGCGATCTCATTATCGGTTGGCTGTAGGGAGAGCATGTGTCTGTTTATATCGTTTTGAGTCATCTTTCAATTTACTGTCTATGACCACCCATGGTGGGTTATATCAATAGAGCCTTCTTATGCTGTTTTGGAAATCTACTTTCCAACTGCTCAGCAAGTGACCAATGGCTGCTCAACAGGGGATCATTTGTGGAGTCAATGCCTGGATTTTTCACCCCACTCTACAATCGGTCTGTTCGAAATGGATTTGTTTCTAGAGTTTAGCTACAAATGATTTATTTGTGTGGATCAATGTGTAGACTTTCATTTCTCGTGCCTTCTTTAGTGGCGGTATTTCACCTTTGGGAAATGTCTTTCTCTCGCTTTAATTTTGGCCCTTTGCAAGCGACTGGAGTCGGACTCCTGGTGCGGGTAATTTTGTCATTTACATTTTCTTGTGATTTGCCCTCCCACCATTTATGGCCGTTAGAGCGTTGTGTGTGTTTGAATAGACATGCAATAGTCATTTGTTCTGCGTGCATTGCCAGTTTCGCGTGCACCCTTACCTTTGTCTTGGTATTCCCATGTCATGGTTGGACCATGCTGTGACCTCTTGCCTCTGTCTCCCAGGCGAGCTGTTGCTGTACGCTGTGCTGCACGGAGCCACCGTGAGCCACCCGGCAGGAGTCAAGTTTGCGTGCCACCATTTTCCGTATCTCTAAGGAAGCCTTTCATATTTATCCTAGCGCGCAGCTGCGATCTCCATTCCCAATGGATTCCTGTGGGAAACGGGACACTATACTTTCGGCATGACATTTTTCATTAGGTCTCGACTACAGCATTGCTTTAGCAATGCTTGTTTGTCAAGATTATAGTAAGGCTTTCAAAAGTCTACCCAAAACTGCGGATCGAGTACAGTTCATGTGAGCCAGGAGCATGCACATCGTCAGCCACATTGCACACCACCATATGTCTGAGTCTTGGCATCAGGCTTCAAAGGAATCTGCTCCCAAGCCGCTCCCCTGCCCCCGCCACCCAATGCCGCTCCCCCGTCCTCCACCACGCAATGCCGAGATCTTGTTTTTTTTAACTTCAGCACAAGGCGTGCGCTGGTTCTTTTTTGGATCCTTTATCTGCATTATAGAAAGAAATGGAACACCGGCGCCCTCTTGTGGCAACATGCGCGCGCACGCTTGTTACATAAGGTTATCTGTAGTTAATAGGTTTCTGTGGCACCACATCCCTCCTCTAACTCCCCCAGGATTGTTCCCTGTTCGATTCAGATTCCTTACTCTAGATGTGATCTGAAGCAGCTCACTTCTTTTCAGATGTTTCCACTTAAGGTGTCTGCCTTCATGACTGCCTCCTCTGAAACCCCGACTCTTCACCACTAGATAGCACAATCATTGTTAGGTCTTGAACTCTGCTCAGCAGTTGGTGTCCTCAGTTACAGGACTGTCCCCAGTGCCATACCTTGTTTTTTTTTTTGCTCCGATGTTTTTGTGGCCGACTCGGGTTTCTGCAGTGCTGGCCCCCGGCTGGCTTGTTTTACTTCTTGTCGACAGTATCTTGTGAAGCATCACACTTGGCGCTTAGGAGCAGAGGCGCCTGCGATCACTTTTGCGGCATCCCTTTGATGTTCGCGTGTTTGCCGAGGCGCGCACGTGTGCACTCCCCCACCCCTCCCACTTGTTTAGTTCTTGCTGCGCAGTAACTTATGAAGCATCACACTTGGCAGGTGAAAGGTCAGTCAGAGGCGGCCTTGAGTATTCTAAACAACTGCCTGTGCTGCACGAGGAAGAACCACTGAGCTAGAAGTTTCCCCCTGCGGTACAGAGAAATATATATTAAAATTGAACAGCTCTGACCATTGCCCAGCTACTGCAATATATGCAGTTAAATTTCGCTTATTACTTCATTGTGCGCTGTTGTAACTGAGTTGCTGGAGTGTACCCCCATCCTGTACCAGCTGATATTGGAAATATTTGATCAACAGCACTTTTCATTGTTAAAATCAGTGTATGAGATATCTGACAGCCAGCAGCAGGCAGTATTCACTGGTGTGACGTCATCCAGAAGAATGCGTATTGTCTCCAGTCTCCGTGGGAGCCAAGAGACAGTTCTGCTGTACCGGCAATTGTATATTGAAGAGCATTATCTATTACAAAAGCTACCTCTCGTCCACAAACAAAAGGCAAGATGTGTATTGGCCTAAATGTGAGCAATAGAAATGGGTGTTCTGTTTCTCGCCATCTGCCTTAAGAGCTACCAGCGTCATTATGTAGTCAAAGCATTGTGCAACTGTACTACCATTTAATCTTTGTCAGACGCCCCATCGAGAATGTTCTTCAAGAATTTGCCTTTAATAAAATGCTGACAGCTGAGAGACCACATTTCCAGTGCCAGTTATCCAAGTTTCAGTCCAGATGATACAGTTTTGGAGTTGGTTTTATTGGCTGTTGCCTCAATTTAAATTCCTCAGATTAGTGGTTTAATTAATTTGAGCAAATAGCATTGATGTTGTATGTTCTGAAACTGAACGAATCTCTGCTGCGGAGGGAAAAAATGGACATGCGTATTTTCCCTAGAAACCGTGATTCCCAATTAATTATTTTATCCCTATGACTTTTTGAGGGAATTATTAAACCTCAGGCATTGGGTATAGTGCCAACTCGAATTAGTTATTTTCTTTGTAGCTGGAAAAAAAACCTTAAATATTTAAATTTAGACAAAAACCTTAAGCTTATTTAAAATCATCAGCACAGAAGGTTCGATTCACAATATGTGTTTGTCTTTGAATTGGAGCAACTTTTATTGCTCACATGCGAAATAGCAGTGGGCAAAAAATGTATGTGAAAGGGTGTAACGGACTTGCAATTAACACAGGAAAGTGTCAGCTTCTACACTCAGTGGTCTTTCCTTTCTAGAGCTTGGGCCCAATTAAGTGATCTTACATAAGGCCCATCGGGAGCTTCCCTTCAGAAACAATTAAAAGTGACTTCAGTGAGTGAAAATCACAGAACAAGCTTTTGCAATGCAATAGGTCTCGCAATAGAAAAGTTTGAGCTTTTGGTGTGTAAAATGTAAAAATGTTTTAATTTTTGTTTATGTTTTTCAAAATATAAAAGTATTAATTTTGTTATTAGAAATGCCAATAGTTATAAAGTGAGCAAATGTTACATCTATAGCATTAGTAAAGGTACATGTTTAGTTTCCCCCTGTCTTACATGTATTGATCTGACAAATCACAATGTTTTAACAAGAACAGAAGTGAAAACATTTAACATCTTTTTATGACATTTGTAATAAAGCTTGAATCAATGACAGAAAATATTTGAACCAGTTGTTGTTGAATGGTTGCACAGATTGATGCTGTTGTAGCGCATAGTTATGTTGTGGTGCCCCTGAGTGATGCTGTAGTGGTGCTGAGTGGTGCTGTGGTGGTGCAGAGTGGTGCTGTGGTGGAAGTGTGCACTGCCGGCTGGTGGTGTGTGTGCCTGGTGGAAGCGTGCACTGACGGCTGGTGGTGTGTGTGCCTGGTGAAAGCGTGCTCTGACGCTGGTGGTGTGTGCCTGGTGAAAGCGTGCACCAACGGCTGGTGGTGTGTGTGTGACTGGTGAAAGCGTGCACTCATGTGGTTGTGCGTGTGGTTGTAAGTGTGGTTGTATGTTGTATGGCGGGCGTGAAACTTAAAGTACGGCTGTCCACCGTACAAAAATAATTAGGGGAGGAGAAGCCCTTTAATGTGGTGTCACGGCCTGGCGGCCGTGAAAAAATGCAATTAGGAGAGGGGAGAGTGGTGAGGAGAGTGGTGTTGAGAGGGGAGAGTGGTGGTGAGAGGGGAGAGGGGAGAGTGGTGAGAGGGGAGGAGAGAGTCAGGCCTGGAGAGAGTGAGGATAGGGGATAGAGGCGAGAGAGAGGTGAGTGAGGAGAGAGAGAGGGATTGGAGAGGGAGTCCACAGAAGGATGAAAGGCTGAGTGGACCCACCAATATTTGAACCTGTGACCATGAGGTGAACACAGGCCTCTACAGTGGTTGCATTCGTCCACTGAACCACAAGACTCGGCATAGCAGGGTCGAAAACCAGGTTATGGAGTAGCAGGTCAAAGCATGTGAAAAGGGACAGAACCAGTGAGAAACGTGAGACAGGGGATGGCATGTTAGAAAGTACAAGGAGATCAGCGAGAAAGACGGGAGCTGAGATAAAGGAGAAGAAGAGGGTTAAAGAATACCGCAAGAGATGACAGATACTCCAGCACAAGACCAAATGTTATGTAGGCAAGGGTGGCCTGGGGAGAGTGCAATAGGGGTGGGCAGGAGAAGCAGCTCCGAGTGACGGCCTGCGGCCGTGATGGAGAGGGAGGGGGTGATGATTAGGGGGGAGGAGAAGGGAGGCCGACCGAGCGCACGCTGGGGAAGCCTGTGGGAGGGATGGTTTGATGAACATCGATAAAATTCCTGCAAGCAGCCACGAGGAAGCAGCACAAGTTGTAACAGGCACCCATGGTTTAATAATAACTGTGTGTGTGTGTGTGTGTGTAGGGAGGGAAGAGGGGGGTGGGAGGGGGGTTAGGGCAGATGCAAAGATCAGTGCTGTGTTAGGAGTGAAGTGCAGGACCTGGGGCCTGTGGATTCATCCCTCCACACCAGTAATCTGTGCTCGCCCTCGTGATCGCAGGTTCAAGTTATGATGGTGCCACTCAGCCTTTCATCGTTCCGAGTTCGATGAAATGAGTGCCATTGACAACAATAAACATCTGTAATTCCGCTCCAATGTATATGTGCTTTATAAATGCACGTCGTGCTCGTATGGTTCCCTGACGCCCCGTAACCCACTCAACCAAACTTACACTTTACACTCCTATAAAACCCCGAGCCGCTAGGTGTCAGCGCCAGGGGGATGGGACCACAAGCTCGCTTTATAAACTCAAGTCAGGAGCAATTTCCCATTATTTGTTTCTTTTTTACTTAGGGGCATCTAATGGAAAGTTTGTTTGATCCAGGAAAATGCAAGTGTTGCCCAAAAAGAGGCGGCCTGCCTCCTCTTTGGAACCCTATTCAGAGGCCGGGGCTGGGCGCTTCAGCATTTCTGACGTCATCCGGTAAAGCCACGGAAACATTGCTTCAGTAACTGCCAATGAACAGCAAAGATTGCAGCCATAAGTCTTTTGGCGACTCACGCGGTATAAAAGCAACTGAAATAAGTAAACGTTCAGTCTGTTGTTCACCTTTGAATATTAGCAACATAAGCCTTTATATTACCTATAATTAATTATTTAAAAAACGCTGGGCTGGGGGTGATGATTTTCATATCTGGCTGTTCATATAGCACTTGTTGCGAGGTAGCGCTGTAAAGCTCACGGTGGTGGGTGGTGGGGACTCTGAAGGATGACAGTCTAAGACGATCATCCCTGGTTTCGGTCTCAGGCTGTCAAGCGCCTACATTCAGCAAGAGAGGGATCAGTTGAGCTGTCTCTCTAGTTGTTACCATACTAACGGCAAGTAAAGAGATGAGAGAGCCTTGTTAAGAAAATAAATTTCAGTAAATATGTGAATTGTTTCGTTCTGGTATTTCCTAAAGCATTACTGCAATTGTGGAACCCTTTTTTTTATTCAAAAATTGACATGGTTTCTCGTAACACGGATATGTGGTGGAATGCCTAATGTGACAGGCACTGACGTGACAGTCGTGGATTCTGCGCTGGATGTACGGAGAGAGAGGGACAGAGAGGAGGAAAGGTGGGAGGGAACACAGCCTGGGGGAAGCTGGCTGGGGAGGGGGAGGAGAAATCCGAGTAAGGCTGTATGCGGGGAGAGAGAGGGGAGGTGCTGGAGCTGGGGAACAGATGGCTGGGCAGAAATGCGAGTCACGGCCTTGCGGCCGTGAAGTATGAAGCAGTGGGCGGGGAGGCAGGAGCAAATGGTAAGGGGAGCCTTTGAAGAGCAAGGCAGGGGGATAGAAGCGCGTTCACGAGCACGTGCACTTCTACAAATCCGCATCGTGAACTCAGCTTTCTGGTTTGACTGCAATAGGTCTCTCTGCGAGACCTAAAAACCGCGACTCTACATTGTCTCTTGAATTTACATAGTTTGTGAATATATGTACCAGTTTAGGACATTGAAAGATGTTTAGATGAACTTTCGAAATGTAAATTAACTAATATTTCCCTGACATCTGACCCCCCCTCCCCTGGGACTGGTAAAATCGGGGCTTCTTCCGAGTTAAGACTGCACCTCCTGTAACTTAAGTGTGCTGAGGGAGGGACCCACTTAAACAATGGAAGCTTCCGAGGACGCTAAAGAGCTCTTAAACTGCATGTGTGTTTAGGTGCTCACACTTATTCACTGACTTACACGAGTCTACAACTTTCACTTTTTAGTGGTGCATAGACATATGTGTTGAAAACACTGTGGCTAAAGGCACGGGTCTGTGATGTCCTCTACAAACATTCCCAAAGGCGCTGGAAGTTTTATGCTTCGCGGCGGTACCCTGTCCTGGGCTGATATCTGGGTAACTGCTCTGGGTTCAAGGGCTTCAAAGCGAAGAATAAAGCTGTGCTTGTCTGCACCCTTCTGTGCTGGGGCATTTTAATTTATATATATTTTTTCTAGCGCACAGCCTCCTGCCGTCTGGGTTTCAGGGCACTGTAGAAGGAATGAGTGGCGAGACGAGGAGTAAAAGAAGTATGTTTAAGTCCCAGGGAGCAGTCACTGCTTGCATGGGGCGTACATGTACACATGCATGTACAGAGGGTCAGCAATTTAAAACAAGCATTGGCATAGCCTTTAGGTCTTGTTGCTTTTACTCATGGTCCTATAATTATAATATGCTTTACAAGTTGGTCTGATTATCAGAAAATCAGAGCCATTCTCTAAGCTAACCTGTGTGGATGAGTAAGCTCCCCTTTTTAGGTCGAGCCTAGAGCAGCGCATGCGCTGCTTGCTCCACACCACACCCACACACACAACCACACACAACAACAACCACACACACAACCACACACACAACCACACACACAACCAACCACACACACACAACCACACACACAACCACAACTACACACAAAACCACACACACACAACCACCCACCCACAACCACACCCACCCACACACACACAACCACACACACAACCACACACACAACCACACACACACAACCACGCACACCCACACAACCACAAATACAACACAACCACAAACACAACACAACCACAACCACACACACACACAACCACACCCACCCACACACACACAACCACACACACAACCACACACACACATACAACCACACACACACACAACCTCTGCCACCAGGCACACACACAACCAGCCATCAGTGCACAATTTCTACAGGCACACACACCACCAGCCATCAGTGCACACATCAATTGTTAACACATCCACAATTAACTATTGTAGCAATCGCAGTACGGCGCACTTTACTTTTAAATATATTCATCTAAAGCGCAGCATGCCACCATTGCTACAAAAATAAATACACTTTTTTTTTGGCCTACAATTTGTAGGCTTTTGTTGCAATTGGTGTTGCAATATTTAGCAATGCCAATAGCTCAAACTTAATTAATGCGAGACCTATTGCATTGCAAATGCTTGTTTTTGTTTTGTTTTAGTGCCAAGCACTTCTGTGTTTTAATTTTACAAGAATTTTGTGTTTTTATGCCGTATGTTGTTTCTGGTCTATTTATTTACTTGTATTTTGAGGGAAGTCAGTTTGTATGTCCTTCACCAATTTGTTCTGTTTCTTTTTTTAAAAATATAGGAGGATGATGAATGGATGATATACTATGTATATTTTGTCTATGCATCTCCTCTATATCATTTCTATTCTTTTTGTGCATCTCATGTATATTTTCTCTTTGCATTTTCTCTCTCTTGTACTTCTGTCTGAACCTCCCATTTTATTTTCTCTGTACGTAATCTTGCATATCTCCTGTGTTTTTTCTTTTTCCATGCTCACGCTAGATTTTCTTGGTATCTATGCTTTGATACGTTCACGTTTGGGTTTACATTCTTCTTGCTTTCTCTGTACTGTTGCACAATTCTATTTCTTGGGTTCCCCTTGTTTGAACCCTTCCTCTTTTGCAGTTTCTATTTTTGTGTGGTGGAAGAAGGGAGGATATGTAGTAACCTGTATCCTGTTTATCTTGTTACTTTCTCCCTAGCTGCTCAGCCAGTGTGAATGTGATGCATAGAATGTTGGTGTGATGGTCTTGAATGGATGCTTGAACGTGACAGTTGGAGTATGGGCTGAGCAGCAGGCTGTCTGTTCCTGGTGGGGCTGCATCACAGGAACACAACTTCTTGTAAATGTAACTAATAAATCTACTTGAAACTACATCTTGGCTACGGACTTCATCACTACAAACTGAATTTAGAAAAGCCACAACCTTCCTATTTAAATTACTATTTTGATTTGTTTCTATTTGTTTGAAAATTGAATAAATGATTTAACCATTTTTGTATTTGTTTGATGAATGCTTTTTTTTGTGTGTGTTTTTTGGCATTCAAATAATTGAAAATGCTTCGGCCGGTAATGACTCATTGGGGGTCTCTGGATTCCAATAATGATTCAGTGAGGGTCCCCGCGTTCCAATAATGATTAAGTGGGGTTCACAAAAGTAAAAAAACTAAATGAATCACCACTTCTCTAAAGTACTTAACCTAATTCAAAGTGGACCCAAAAGAAAGTAGGGGATCCTAACTTTGAGATGCAAGGTACTCAAGGCACCCCCAGAGTACCCATAAATCCTAGAGGCAAAAAAAGGATTTTGAGAATCAGGCCAATTTACAGACCAGTGCCTCAAGATCTTATCACAAGGTCCTAGGCTCCCAGGCCTTGCCAGGGGCACCTGAAGAACAACACTTGGACTAGTAATTTTTAAGATTCTGATTTATATTTTGATAGGCTGGTTACTCCATAGCAATGTTGACAGATATCCAGTTCACCGAAATATAAATTCCATTATATCCTACGGGATTTACATTTCAGAAGATAGGATATTCACGACCAATGTGATGGAGTAACCTGTCCTCTGAAATATAAATCAAGCCCTAAGTTCAGGAGCAGAAATTTGATCCAGAAAACAATAAACAATGGTGCTAGCATGCAGGGAGTGTACTCCCTGCACGTGGTGGGCACTGTTTGTTTTCCCTGTAAACCCAGGCTGGGGAAATCAGCAGCAGTATCATTGCCCTATATAATGATGTGCTATTGCCATTGTGACCTGGCGGCTCTATTGTGGATGGATTGCAGGTCAAGGATTTCTGACAGTGGAACAAGCTGGGGCATTTCTATTGGAAATCCAGTGGCTCCCTCACTCTAAATGGGTTGGGGGAACCCTAAGTTGGTTGTATGGGGGAGCGCACCAATTTATGGCAAAACTCTGGCACTGCCAAACTCTGCATGTGGTTCCTAGTGTGTAGAATGCTGGAGCAGTACATAACACTTGCAGTTTTGGCCTTGAAATTTCTAGCTGCTCCCTAGAAAACGCAGATCTAGAGAAAACAATGGGCTGGGGGCTTTGTTTGCGTCACAAATCCAGTGCCAAAGACGACTCTGGAAAATTGTTCTGGAGGCCACATGTAGAATACTGAGTTATTTTTCCATAGGTCACAACAGACGCATTGCTTTCAGTGCTGGAAACCACATCTGCAGTACTGTGTTCAGTTAACGAGGTCCCATCAGGACTATTGTGTTCAGTTCTGGAAGCCACATCTGGAGTGTTGTGTACAGTTAATGAGGACTCATCAGAAGTATTGTGTCCAGTTGTGGAAGCCACATCTGCAGTATTGTGTACAGTTAACGAGCCCCCATCAGGACTATTGTGTTCAGTCCTGGATCCACATCTGGAGCGGTGTGTACAGTTAATGAGGACTCATCAGGACTATTGTGTTCAATTCTGGAGCCACATCTGGAGTATTTTGTACAGGTAACGAGCCCCCATCAGGTCTATTGTGTTCAGTTCTGGAAGCCACATCTGGAGTGTTGTGTACAGTTAATGAGGACTCATCACCAGCCCTGGAGCCACATCTGGAGTATTTGGTACAGCTAACGAGGTCCCATAAGGAGCATTCTTCTGGAAGCCACATCTGGGGTATTGTGTACAGTTAACAAGCCCCATCAGGACTATTGTGCTCAGCTCTGGAGCCACATCTGGAGTATTGTGTACAGCTACGAAGATTTAATCTGGGGCACGGTGTACAATCATTGAGGTCCCATCAGGAGTTTTGTTTTCATGTCTGGATCCACGCCTTGAGTAATGTGCACTGGTGCTGAGCCCCCATTGCAAAGAGAGACTGGAAACGGAGAGGGTGAGAGCTGGCTGGATGGTGAAGGGTTTGCCTTAAAAACCCACTGAAGAGAGATGTTAGGTGTCTGGCAGAGTGGAGGGGAGGGAGGAGTTAGTAAAGTTGTGTGAATCCCTCTGCGATACGCACATAACGGAGGACATTTCAGCAGAGGAGTGGACTCAGCTCAAAGGGACGCGAGATAGGATTTGTCGGGGTGGGGGCGATATGGGCCTCTTTCACACTGCACCGACGGTAAACACTAATCCTGATCATTGCCGGTGTTCTATGATCCGCTGCTCCCATGATTGAGCGCACCCCCTGTCATTGTGCGCATGCGCACCAATGGTGCGCATGCGCACATTAATTTTTTATGACGTTTCATGACGTTTCAATACCCCGCCCATCAGGGACTGCATCCCCGGTTTGTGCGCACATGCGCATGCGCACATTAAGGTTTGAACGCACATGCGCATGCGCACATTCATTTTCTACGTTGCCAGGGGGGGGACGCTCCTCCGTGAATGCGGCAGCCACGCGCCTCCGATCAGTCCCCCTAGGTCTGTGGTTCCCAAAGTGTGCGCCCCGGCGCCCTGGTGCGCCGTGATGAGCAGCTAGGGGCGCCGCGCCGCCATGCAGGAAGTAGGTGATATAAATTGCAGCCCAACATGCGGAGGGGGGTTTAAAATACCACCTTCGGAATGGTTTTGCCCAGCACACTGCAGCCATACGCTTCCGTACGTACGCACGCATTTACACGTTGTACATAAGCTGTGTAGGCTCACCATTACTGCCTTAGCAAGCTTGGAGCATCGGAGACACGTTGCTGGTGACCCCCGTCTTGTGCCCTGCCTCGCTTGACCCTGTTCAAATCGGTAAGTAAGTGTCGCAGACGAATGTAGGAATGTCTCATCATAATGCTTTTTAATTTTCAATCGTTTGAACAGTAGTGTAGTGGCGCGCGATTTCACTGAGCTCCGCATGAAAGCCCTTCGATTTTGCTGGTAACGTGAGATTCATGCCAAGCTTTAAAAGCGAGCCAGATAATCAGAACCGTGGCTTTTCAAAGTCTTTTTCCAGCTTGTCTTCCTTGTACCCGTGTTTTCTCGGCTTTTCAGTGAGAGATAGTGTGAAGGGAGTTCTACGTGGGAAGCCCGAAGGTGTCAGAACGCTTCACAATAGGAACAGTAATGATAAATGTGAAAATTACAAGTGACCAAATTACAAAACCAAACGTTAAGTTACATGAGGCAGTAATATGAGCAAACAAAATACAAGAGGTAGCAAAAGGTACATTAGAGGGGGCGCACGGTGGAAAATGTATTTGCAAAAACTCCGGGTAAAAAGGCAAAACAACAGAGTCTGGTGCTTTAATGCTACCTTCATGGAGTGGAGCTCAGAATTTGGAGGTATTTACCACTTCCAGTAAATACCCGATCCTCATCTTCCAGTATTTACAGGTGCATTAAGTGCCCCACCCTATGCCACCCTGCTCAAAATCAGGGCATCATTATATGTAATTTCACCTCACATGGCTATCATGAAAGTGCTGCACAGGTCAGGCACTTTTGGGCCTACGTGGAATGCCCGAAGATGTCAGAGCGCTTCACAATAAGAACAGTAATGATACATGAGAAAATTACAAGTGACCAAATTGCAAAAGTTAAGTTGCATGAGGCAGTAATATGAGCAAACAAAATACAAGAGGTAGCAAAGGTACATTACAGGGGGGAAAAGTGATATGTGTGCAAGTTGCAAAAACGTACAAACTACAAGTAGAGGTATAATACTGCAATAAATGGCAGACACTCAAGCACAAGAACACATAGGGAAGGCACTTCCATAGTCATGGAGAAAATAATTTTCTGTACTGGAAGGTCTTCCTTAAGATAATAGAGAGGGCGTGAGTTACATTTGGAAGTGTCTTTGAAGGAGGCGAACTTTGAGGTCAGTTTTGAGGCCTGGGAGGAGGTGGTGGCTCCCGAACACATGCAGAAAAAAAATGGTTTTCTCTGAGAAAAAGGCCCCCAAGCAGGGCGAGTTTGTCACTCCCTGGTGAAACTAGTGACGGGTAAACGGAGTGTGGCTGATCCAGGGGCCACCATGTCCCAGGGCGCCTCCATGCATATTTTGTTACTAATATCATTATAATACCTTCATTGCGTCCCAATTACTTTACGGAAGACAACAGGAAGTACTCCCGAGGTCGGGCTTACATCCCGCCCACTGGTAAAAAAAAATAAACGGTGGGGAGCCACGGCCAACTGCCGATTAGGTCAAGGGAGCCACGGGTCAAAAAAGTTTGGGAACCACTGCCCTAGGTAAAGGATGGTCTCCCCTCCAGGCCCTGTACTTATGCGGCCCGTTTCCCTAGGCAGTGCCGCGGCCTCTCGTGGGTGGCAGATCCGACAGGCTCGCAGGTCGCGCTCCGTGGGAAGACGCCACAGTGGCGTCACTAGGGTGGTGCGGGGGTGCCTCTCGTGGGTGGCAGATCCGACAGGCTCGCAGGTCGCGCTCCGTGGGAAGACGCCACAGTGGCGTCACTAGGGTGGTGCGGGGGTGCGGACCTAGTTACTTAGATGTCCTAAATTTATTTATGCATTTTTATATAGCGCGGACTTTACCCGGAGGCGTCAGAGCGCTTCACATTAGGAACAGAAATGAAACATAATGAGAAACATTACAGAAGAGCAGATTACTAAAACATACGTTACTTACATAAGGTAATAGTGACAATTGTGAGCAAACAAAAAACATGAGGTAGTAAAAATTGTGAGCAACCAAAAATACATGAGGTAGTAAAGGTAATAGTGACAATTGTGAGCAAACAAAATACTTGAGGTAGTAAAAATTGTGAACAACCAAAAATACATGAGGTAGTCAAAAGTGCACAAGAGGAAAAGTGACAAGTGGGCAGTTATAAGAGAAAACAGAGTATAATTTGAGGTATAATACTGCAATAAGTGCTAGGCACAAGAACAGGCGTTACGTAGGCAAGGTGGCACTTGTGCAAGTATCAAAGGTAAAAACATGTGAGAGGTAGCAACCGTGGGTTACAAGGGCAAAGTGTTGTGTGCATGTTACAAAAGGGCACCGAACACAAGTACATGGAGAATACTGCAAAAAGGCAGACACTCCCACCACAAGAAAACACTGGGAAGGCACTCCCATGGTCATGGAAAGTAAAAAATATCAGTAGTGGGAAGTCTTCCTCCGAATAGCAAGAGGACGTGAATTACTTTTGGAGGTGTCTCTGGAGGAGGAGAACTTTGAGGTCCCTTTTAAAGGCCTGGGAGGAGGCGGTGGTCCGGAGCTCAGGCGGAAACGAGTTCCAGATTCTCACTGCGTTGCCTGAAAAGGATTGGGCCATTGTTCTTTCCTTCTTGAAAGTGGGAGGTTCAAGCAGTAGATTCTCGGCATTGCGTGAAGGTCTACAGCCTCCAGAGAGTTTCAGTTTATTCACCAGGTAGCGGGGAGAGGAGGAGTGCAAGGCTTTGTTGGTGATACAAGCGGTCTTGTAGATAGCTCTAGCCTCGAAGGGAAGCCAGCGGAGGGTGGATAACAACGGTGTGATGTGATCGCTTCTTTTGGCCCCATAGATGAAACGAGCTGCTGAATGGAAGACAGACTTAAGTGGGGACAGGTGAGATTTGGGGAGGCCAGTAAGAAGAGAATTGCAGTAGTCTAGTCTGGAGAGGACCAGCGATTGCACCAGGGTTATAAGGTCCTGCTCCGGGAAGAAGCGACGGATTCCCCAAAGAAGGCGCAGTTGGTAGCGAGCAGATTTTGCAATAGAATTGATGTGGGGAGTTAGATTGAGTTTTTTGTCTAGAATGACTCCAAGGGATTTTGCGCTGTCGACAATGATGGGTTTGTTGTTTAGTAGATTCATCTGATCCATCCATGATTGAACCGGGGGAGGAGAGAGTGAGGAGGAGAAGAGGAGGAATTCAGTTTTGGAGGGATTCAGAATTAATTGATGAGATGACATCCAGTTTTGAATGGAGTCAAGAGTAGATTTTAGGATGGAGAGATCATGAGTGGAGGCAACCTTGAGGTAGAGTTGAGTGTCATCTGCATAGAGATGATAGTGAATCCCGGATTTGCTTAGGAGGTTTCCCAGTGGTTCTAAGTAGAGATTGAACAGTGTGGGTGCAAGTATAGAGCCTTGGGGAACACCTTGACCCACCGCCACAGGAGACTAAAGACTGTTCGCTATTTTGATCATTTGAGATCTGTCAGAGAGGAAGGATGCAAACCATTTAAGCACAGTGCCCTCCATGCCCATTCTCTGTTGAAGAATATTGAGGAGGGTGTTGTGATTAACAGTGTCGAAGGCTGTGGAGAGGTCAAGGAGAATTAGCAGACAGGACCCCCCTGAGTCGAGTATCCTCAGCGCATCATCAACCACTTGCAGTAGGGCTGTTTCAGTGCTGCAGTTTTGGATGAAGCCGGACTGACAATTGTCAAGAAGATCATTGTCCTTGATATGACGAGAGAGTTGTTTGGCTACACATCTTTCCGTTATCTTTGCAAGAAAGGGAAGGTTAGTGATGGGGCGGTAGTTATTGAGGTCATTCGCATCAGCAGTGGGCTTTTTCAGCAGAGGGGTGACCTGCCCAGTTTTGAAGGGGACAGGAAGGGAGCCTTGCCAGAGGGAGAGGTTGATCAGAGTGGTCCAATAGGGGAGGGAATGGGTATAGAAGTCAAAGGCAATGGCACTGGGGATAGGGTCAAGCGAGTGGTTGGAGGGCTTTGTTTCGCGTATGCATTTGAGAAGGGCATCTTCAGATATGGGGTCAAAGCTCTGCCAAATGGCTAAGGATTTGCGCTCCTCTGGAGGTGTAGGATGAGCAACCTGATCCACAAGTGATTTCACCTTTCCATCGAAGAAAGTAGCGAAATCCGCTGCTCTCTTTGTAGAATCCTCCACCTTGGAGGTTGGGGGAGAGCAGCTCGGAGTCTTGATGAGATCGAATAGTTTTTTGGGTCTATTTTTGGCGGAATCAAGGAGGGTTTTGAAGTGCGTCGCTTTCTCAAGGAAGATGTGCTTGTGGTATTTGGATCTTGCTGTGCGAAGCAAGGCTAAATTGTCAGTGGAAGGCAATTGCCTCCATTGCTTCTCCAGGAATCTTAGCTGCTTCCTTTCCTCATAAAGGGATTTGTTGAACCAAGGTGCTGAGGGAGTGGGCCTTATCCTTTTGCTTTTGAGTGGAGCGACGTTATTAATTTCAGCTTCAAGAACTGTGAGGCATTGGGAGGTGAGATCGTCAACAGCTATGTTCGGGTCTAGCCTTGGAAGTGAAAGCAAAGCTGATTCACAGAGGGGACCGACATCAATGTTTTTGGCATCACAGAACCAGGAGATGGCCCTCTTGGGTTGGCCAAGAGTTATAGAGTGTGAAAGTTGAAGAGAGAATGGGATGAGGTGGTGGTCAGACCAATCTACATGAATAGGGGTAGTAGTAGAAAGCATGCCTGCTTTAGAAATAACAAGGTCCAGGATTGCGCCCTTAGAGTGGGTTGGTTCAGTGCAGTGTTGGATAAGATCATTTGCCGAGAGGAAGGTGGCCAGTCAGTTCGCAGAGGAGTCTTGTGGTGCACCCCAGTGGAGATTGAAGTCACCCACGATGGTCTGATTGTCATTTTGAGAGTATTGGTCGCTGATGAAGTCTTTGAGATCTTCTATAAACGAAGAGCTACTGCTACAAGGCGGGCGGTAAATGATATGGAATCTGAGCGGTGAACGGTGTTGCAATTGAAGCTCAAGAGAAAGGCATTCAAAGGTGTGGGAGGAGCTGCTAGGAGACGCCTTAAGTTGGAGGGCGTTTCTGAAGATAACTGCAACACCTCCCCCCGTGTTTTCAGTTCTGTCATTCCTAAATATGGAATAACCTGTGGGTAATAGGAGATCAAATATAGAGTGAGAGGTATCTTTGAACCAGGTCTCTGTGAGGAAGAGCATGTCAAGTTTGTGAAGGGTGATGGTGTCGGAGATTTCAAGTTTGTGTTTTACTGCAGATCTGCAGTTGTGAAGCATACAGCGCAGCTCTGTCAAGACTGTTTTGGTGACGGGGGCACTTGGGCTCTGAAGGGTGATCGTGATATTGTACATTTGCGGAGGTGCTCGGGAGGGTTTAGGTGGACGCTTTGTTCTGACAGAGGTGATTGTCGGAATAGTGTAGACAGTGGGGTTGCTAGGGTATGCCTGCCTGGCCACTAGTGTGGGTGCTGCTTAGTGTTAGTGCAACTGACTGCAACTTGAAGCACACGCCGCCAAGGCGCCACGCACGCATGCACCGCACCGCACCCAGATGCGGCTGCCAGAGAACATTTTGCCTGCATACTGCCTCTCATTGCGCTGGGCCCGACAATACTCCTTTGATCGTCGCTGTGCCAGAAGTCTCACGCAGGTAATTTGATACTCTTTTATTCATTTTTGAGCGTAAATAATCACTGCGTGTGCCTCCAACAGCTCTCATTGCGTGGCTGTCTCCTCTGTGTTAATGGATACAGTGCACCTGACTAGGCCCTGCATCAGTGCCCGGTAGCCGTTCATTTCGGTTCTGACCGGGACTCCCAGGCAGAAAGGACCACGTCAGGATAACATCGGGAAGTGGTGGGGGAAGAACCCATGCCAGCCGGATTCTGCCTGTCCAACGCGGATCTAGGGTGACACAGGCCAGAGCTTCCTTAGGTTGCCCGGTGCAGAACAAAGTCAGTTTGCAGCTGCAAAGTGCATGTGCACTTCCAAAATGCAACATATATTCAAGCACTGGCAGCACAGCAGCAGGTCGCAGCTCCTGGCCCTGGAACTGCACAGTGGGGAAGCCTATGCCCTGGAGGGAAAAGGGAGGAAGAGGGTTGTGTCCGGCCTGGCCACAGTGAGAGAATCCATAGATAATTTGGAGCTGGACCGACGGGCAGCCCCGGAGCTTCAATGAAGCCTAAACTGGACGCGAGCTTTTGTCAGCGCATGCAGGGTACAGCTGAGACAATGACGATTTGCCCCCTGAGATGAGGTTGCAGCTATCTATTTAGTTGACGTTCTGCCACCAGTGCAGTCCGATCTCCAGATGGCAGGTCGGGTCACAGTGTGTGGGGTGTTTTTTTTGTCTGTTTGTGGGCTTGTCAGGCTGGACTGCTGATTTTTTCTGAAGAAAATTAAATCCTGCAGTAAGCTTAAATGAACGGAATCGGACATGCAAAACACGTATAGCATATGAGGACAACCTGAAAACGTGTTTGTTATGATGTACGTCATGATCTCCTACTGTTGCACTGACTTGCAATGCTATGAAAAAATTGTTTTTGGTGGCACAGGCGCGTTGCTCAAAGGGGTGTAATTTCTGATATTTATGTTTCCTTCATTTTTATTGCTTGATTTTACTCGCAAAAAAGTGTCACTCATAGTCGTTGAAATGTCACTCATAATTTCCCTAAAATTATGAAAACGTCACTCATAGCAATCTGAAACTTTGGCAGCTATGCAGATGTATGTTGTGATGATCGTCACTGGTGGTGCGATGCGGATGCGCGCGGGCCGCGGCTTATGTACCCAGCAGTTTGGTCCCAGGGCCGTCAATCTTAGCACTACTACCAATGACGGCCATGGGACAGCCCCCACGCGCTGTGCGCAGCGCACCTGCTCTCTGACTCATCACAGCGCGGTCACGCGCCCTCCAGGGAGTGGACTGAGGTCGCGGAGACCGTGCGTGCGCCGCAGTGGTGAAACACAATACCTACGACGACATCAGACAGAGGCCACCACCTTCTTCTCTGTGATATCGCGTCGCAATTCGCCTTCGAATTTGGGATGCCAGGGACGACGGTGAGACTAGAGAGAAATAATATTTACATCAGATAGATGCCAAGTTTCAGAATGCTTATGTGTGAATTTTTTTTAATTTCAGTGTAATTATGAGTGACACGATTCAGCCACTCTTTCTCGCGAGCAAATTCAAGCAATGAAGACCAGGGTATTAGGGTCCACACTCTGCTCCTCAGTCAATCATAAGTCTCTTTGCTCGGTCGGTTGCAAGGCCGTCCATTTTAGTACCTTGCGAGAACCACTGAGCCTGTCGCCATTTCTTACATCCCTCCCTGATATAAACACTCCCCGATAATGCTCCACTCAGCCCTTGGTCCATCTACCAGGCCCAGAGGGCTGCCCAGGTCATGCCCAGGTCACTGTCCATCTGTCCCTGCATATACTTGGATTAAGGAGTCTGCTGTCCACATGGGTAAAGATTTACGTATTAAAAAGGCAAGGCTCATCTGATGTGGTTAATGAGAATTTGCTCTGTTTTTTAAAGGAGGCATTTGATCCCACCTCTACTGCTCTCAACTTATAATACCTAGGAATTGGGGAGACATTCAAGAAAATAGTAGCGATGCAAGTGGGATTGGGGAGGGACACACGCATAACCACCCGTGGTACCCTGTTACTGCTCTCGTGTCCATGAGGATTCATACTGCTCAGATGCTGTCCCACCTTAACAGATGTATACTCTTCAATGGTGGTACTGCGGGAACATGCCCCTGCCCATTAAATTGCACACTCGTCAATAGCAGTAGTACCAGATGTTCTCCCACTAGCAGGCTGCATACTCTTCGATAGTACTATTGCCCAGACATTCTCGCGCCCAGGAGGATACATACTCCTCAACGGTGGTACTGCTCTGATGCTCTCCTGCCCATGACAAAGCAAGCATACTCCGATTTGAAAGGATAAATGCTGGATTTAGATCTCCGGACGGTGAGAGCCTAACTTAATGGCGGCCATTCACCAGTGTACCACCTAGCGCCTAAGAACTTAAAACCTGAAATTCTTAACGAGGCATAGCTCTCTCAGTGATTCCTATCATAATGTCGGTCTGATGTTTCCACTGCATCTAGTGCATATTTTAAGCAGGTATTGGCGATGCTCTTGCAGGGCCGGACTGGGAACCAGAACCGGCCCTGGCAAAGTGTGTTAAGAATACAAAACTATTGAGTGTTCTTAACTTCTTTATTCCGACCAACACGTTTGCTCCTAACATGGAGCGAAGCGGCAGTCAGCTCGGCGATCAGCTGGTAACTGTCATATGTGACAGTTATCAGCTGGTGACCTCACTGCTAAACGGTGTCCTCGCAGGGACACTGGGAAGCACGTCTAGTAAGGTGTCCTAGGAGGGACACAAGTATTATAAACACAACACATCCCCCTCCTTTGGGGGTGATGGGAACAGTAGAAACAGATAGAGAACATAAGGTTCCACTATCCACAAATGTAGTCCTTAAGTTTAGCTGGCGGTCCTAACAGTCTGCCGGTCCTGCTAATGTCCATCGGTCTCGCCCCGTCATGGGTTGGAACGACAGGTAGTCTGCGCCTTGCGCCTGCAGGTCTGGATGAAGGAACAGAACGGTCCGCTGGCTGGGTGTTTTCATGTGTACCTTAATCGCTCCCGTCCCCAGGGGTGGCAGGAAATTCAATGTCGGATTCGGTGTCAGAAAAATAAAGTCCTCCCTTACTCTATCGCCCTCCTTCCCTTTCTTATCTATCGCCCTCACTCTATCTATCGCCCTCCCTCTATTTATCGCCCTGTTCTCTTCTCTTCTCTTCTCACGTGCTGATCTGCTGCTCTCTTCCACCCCACCTCCTTCTTTAACTCCCTGTTCTTTTACTGTGCTGATCTGCTGTTCTTTCACCCCGCCTCCTTCTCTAACTCCCTGTTCTCTCACACACAACCACACCACACACAACCAAACCACACGCGCAACCAGACCCAACACACACATGTTTATAAGCATTTTATCTTCTTTATTTCTCAACTCACTAATGCAAATGAAAACCTGTACAGCAGTGTCCTTACTGCAGTTTTCATAATTGTACCCAAGAAGTATCTACACCTACCAGAATGGCAACAACTGCTGCTTAGCCTACGAATTCCTTGACCACCCAACATTGGTTCTTGGATTATGCCTGCCATTATTATAAAACTGTTAACACATTTTTGGACACCATGTAACTTGCCTTATCTGCATACTCTCTGCTAATTTTATGTTATCAATTTGCAGGATTATGGCGGTATTCAGAGACCTGGAATTGTTGTAGACTACCAGAAAAGTCTGGTATTTGGTGGGCCTGCTGGAAGGTGGATGAAAAGAAAGATGATGCAATCGCTTAATAAACCCATTGGAGGGGCGTTTGTCAGCAAAAAACCTAAATTGAGAAAACCTGGATCAAATGGCAATGCGGTCAAAGAAGGTATGTTTCTAGATAGACAGCTTCTGTTTTTAAGGTTTCGCCTGGCGATCCGCTGCATAGCAGTGTTCGCGCAGGCGAAAAGTTTTGTTTAGCAGTATGGGTGCTTTGTCCCGCCTGCTCTTCCATTGGCTAGCTCCATAAATGGAGGCTAGCCATTGAAAGGGACATCTGTCTGTTATTGCCCTCCTATCTATCGCCTTCCCTCCCTCTATCTCTCGCACTCCCTCCCTCTATCTCTCGCACTCCCTCCCTCTATCTCTCGCACTCCCTCAATCTATCTCTCGCACTCCCTCCCTCCCTCTATCTATCGCCCTCCCTCTATCTATCGCCCTCCCTCTATCTATCGCCCTCCCTCTATCTATCGCCCTCCCTCTATCTATCGCCCTCCCTCTCTCTATCTATCGCCCTCCCTCTCTCTATCTATCGCCCTCCCTCTCTCTATCTATCGCCCTCCCTCTCTCTATCTATCACCCTCCCTCCCTCTATCTATCGCCCCCCCTCTATCTATCGCCCTCCCTCCCTCTATCTATCGCCCTCCCTCTATCTATCGCCCTCCCTCCCTCTATCTATCGCACTCCCTCTATCTATCGCACTCCCTCCCTCTATCTATCGCCTTCCCTCCCTCTATCTATCGCCTTCCCTCCCTCTATCTATCGCCCTCCCTCTATCTATCGCCCTCCCTCTATCTATCGCCCTCCCTCCCTCTATCTATCGCCTTCCCTCCCTCTATCTCTCGCCTTCCCTCCCTCTATCTCTCGCACTCCCTCCCTCAATCTCTCGCACTCCCTCCCTCAATCTCCCGCACTCCCTCCCTCAATCTATCTATCGCACTCCCTCAATCTATCTATCGCACTCCCTCCCTCAATCTATCTATCGCACTCCCTCAATCTATCTATCGTACTCTATCTATCTATCGCCCTCTCTCTATCTATCGCCCTCTCTCTATCTATCGCCCTCTCTCTATCTATCGCCCTCTCTCTATCTATCGCCCTCCCTCTCTCTATCTATCGCCCTCCCTCTCCCTATCTATCGCCCTCCCTCTCTCTATCTATCGCCCTCCCTCTCTCTATCTATCGCCCTCCCTCTCTCTATCTATCGCCCTCCCTCTCTCTATCTATCGCCCTCCCTCTCTCTATCTATCGCCCTCCCTCTCTCTATCTATCGCCCTCCCTCTCTCTATCTATCGCCCTCCCTCTCTCTATCTATCGCCCTCCCTCCCTCTATCTATCGCACTCCCTCTATCTATCGCACTCCCTCTATCTATCGCACTCCCTCCCTCTATCTATCGCCCTCCCTCTATCTATCGCTCTCTCTCTATCTATCTATCACACTCCCTCTCTCTATCTGTCGCACTCCCTCTATCTATCGCACTCCCTCTATCTATCGCACTCCCTCTATCGCACTCCCTCTATCGCCCTCCTTCACTCTATCTATCTATTGCCCTCCCTCTGTATCTATCTATTGCCCTCCCTCTCTATCTATCGCCCTCCCTCTCTATCACCCTCCCTCTATCTATCTATCTGTCTATCTATTGCCCTCCCTTACTCTATTGCCCTCCCTTACTCTATTGCCCTCCCTTACTCTATTGCCCTCCCTTACTCTATTGCCCTCCCTTACTCTATTGCCCTCCCTTACTCTATTGCTCTCCCTTACTCTATCGCCCCTCCCTTACTCTATCGCCCCTCCCTTACTCTATCGCCCCTCCCTTACTCTATCGCCCCTCCCTTACTCTATCGCCCCTCCCTTACTCTATCGCCCCTCCCTTACTCTATCGCCCCTCCCTTACTCTATCGCCCCTCCCTTACTCTATCGCCCCTCTCTATCGCCCCTCCCTTCCTCTCTATCGCCCTCCCTTCCTCTCTATCGCCCTCCCTTACTCTATCGCCCTCCTTCCCTTTCTTATCTATCGCCCTCATTCTATCGCCTTCCCTCCCTCTATCTATCGCCCTCCCTCTATTTATCGCCCTGTTCTCTTCTCTTCTCACGTGCTGATCTGCTGCTCTCTTCCACCCTGCCTCCTTCTCTAACTCCCTGTTCTCTTGTCTTCTCACGTGCTGAACTGCTGCTCTCTTCCACCCCGCCTCCTCCTCTAACTCCCTGTTCTCTTCTCTTCTCACGTGCTGATCTGCTGCTCTCTTCCACCCCACCTCCTTCTTTAACTCCCTGTTCTTTTACTGTGCTGATCTGCTGTTCTTTCACTCCGCCTCCTTCTCTAACTCCCTGTTCTCTCACACACAACCACACCACACACAACCAAACCACACACGCTACCAGACCCAACCACACACATGTTTATAAGCATTTTATCTTCTTTATTTCTCAACTCACTAATGCAAATGAAAACCTGTACAGCAGTGTCCTTACTGCAGTTTTCATAATTGTAGCCAAGAAGTATCTACACCTACCAGAATGGCAACAACTGCTGCTTAGCCTACGAATTCCTTGACCACCCAACATTGGTTCTTGGATTATGCCTGCCATTATTATAAAACTGTTAACACATTTTTGCACACCATGTAACTTGCCTTATCTGCATACTCTCTGCTAATTTTATGTTATCAATTTGCAGGATTATGGCGGTATGCAGAGACCTGGAATTGTTGTCGACTACCAGAAAAGTCTGGTATTTGGTGGGCCTGCTGGAAGGTGGATGAAAAGAAAGATGATGCAATCGCTTAATAAACCCATTGGAGGGGCGTTTGTCGGCAAAAAACCTAAATTGAGAAAACCTGGATCAAATGGCAATGCGGTCAAAAAAAGGTATGTTTCTAGATAGACAGCTTCTGCTTTTTAGGTTTCGCCTGGCGATCTGCTGCGCAGCAGCGTTCGCGCAGGCGAAACCTTTTGTTTAGCAGTATGGGTGCTTTGTCCCGCCTGCTCTTCCATTGGCTAGCTCCATAAATGGAGGCTAGCCATTGGAAGGGACATCTGTCTGTTATTGCCCTCCTTCTATCTATCGCCCTCCTATCTATCTATTGCCCTCCCTCTATCTATCGCCCTCCCTCTATCTATCCATCGCCCTCCCTCTATCCATCGCCCTCCCTCTATCTATCTATCGCCTCTATCTATCTATCGCCCTCTATCTATCTATCGCCCTCCCTCCCTCTATCTATCGCCCTACCTCTATCTATCTCTAGAGATTGGCTCGTAAGGGAGAATGCGGTTCCAAGTCTAGCCGGTGCCGTTCAGCCGCCGCTGTGTGGCTGGCACCAGAGGGTAGGTCCGACGACAGGGTATGTGGGGTCCGGTTAAACAGTTTTCGTTTAGCTGGCACCGATGGGTGAGGCGCACAGCCTGGGATGATGACGGGCTGGGTAGACCGGGTGTGTGCGCTGCTACCAGAGGGCGACGTTCGAAGATTATGTCGCTGGCGGGCAGAGATGGGGTCTGATGGCCAGGGTGCAGCTGGCATACGTCTGTGGCTTTCACTCGATTATTGTGCACCCCCTGCCTGCCATGCTCTTCTGCGCTCTTCTCCCTGGCAGGCTACGGCAGCCAGGGCAATGCCTCATTGTCTTTTGGGAGTGGTTGGCAGGTTGGCGCTCTCTTGTAAACGCCAGGCACGCCGCCCAGCGGCTGCTCTCTGAACTGCCTCCTGTTGAGTTCAGACGGAACCAGCCATTCCCTTTTCTGCCTGAACCTGGTGCCCAGAGCAGGCGCCCGTGGCCCGCCCGCATCCATCCCCCCGAGGCCTGGGCCGAGGCTGCGCCGGTGGAGCCGCATTCCAGAGGAGCCAGACCCGGCCGGGCCGGCTCCGAGCTCGGATTCCTTCAGAATGCAACTTCCGGTTGGGCGAAGTTTGTTGTGATGGAGCGCAGCAGCCAGGTGTTGTAATTACTCAGTGAGTGTTTGTCTGTCGGAGGCGTCCTGAGCCGGGATATGGCGGACGGAGAGCTCACCCCCTCGCTGCCACCCCTTCGGCTCACGAACAGGTGGGCGCTGGATTATTTTGTAATACTGGGCAGGTGAGATGCGGAGTCGGTGCTGGATGAGAGCGAGGTTTAGACGAACGAGTGGCTGGGATGAACCTGAATCTCTCACCCTGCACTGGACCTCCACACCCGTCACTCACACTGGATAACGGCACCCGTCACTCACACTGGACCCGAGCACCCCTCATTCACCCCCGCACACGTTATGCACCCCCGCACACGTTATGCACCCCCGCGCATGTTATTCACCCCCACACTGGTCCTCGGCACCAGTCATTCACCCCTACACTGGACATTGCCATCACCACAGGACCTCTGCAGGAATCACTCACAACTACACCGTGTCTGCCTCCCGCCACTAAACACTGGATCTGAGCACCTGCTACTCACCCCTGGATCTGAGCACCTGCTACTCACCCCTGGACCAGAGCACCCGCCACTCACCCCTGGACCAGAACACCCACCACTTACCCCTGGACCAGAGCACCCGCCACTCACCCCCTGGACCAGAGCACCTGCCTCTCACCCCTGGACCAGAGTACCCCTACTCACCCCTAGATCTGAGCACCCGCCACTCACCCCTGGACCAGAGCACCTGCCTCTCTCCCCTGGACCAGAGTACCCCTACTCACCCCTAGATCTGAGCACCCGCTACTCACCCCTGGACCAGAGCACCCGCCACTCACCCCTAAACCAGAGCAACTGCCTCTCACCCCTGGACCAGAGCACCCCTACTCACCCCTAGATCTGAGCACCCGCTACTCACCCCTGGACCAGAGCACCCGCCACTCACCCCTGGATCTGAGCATACGCCACTCATCCGTGGACCAGAGCACCCCCCAGTTGAAAATTAACTTGGGTGAATCTGAAGGAGCTACATTTTAAGGTGTATTTCAGAGTGCACAGTCTGTTACGATGAGACCCAGGGGCTCATTATGTCTGTGGTGCATTGAACCTAGGGGGCAAGTCAGAAGTGCTCACTATATCCTCGTTGGCTATTATTACTAAACCTTAGGCTTGCATTAGAGTCTAATGGGCCTCTTTCACTTGGACGCGACGTGTTGCTTGTATCTGATTTAGGATATTACATAAAATGTGACAATCGTGGCAGATCTGGTATTAACATTGTTAAATATTTCAGGAGTTACTGGCGATTAAATTGTGGAAACATGATTTCTGGTATTTATGATGCAACTCTTCCCCCCAGCAGCAAAGGGAAACTGGAAACCGTCTCGTAAATTAGGTATATATGCGCGTTTGCTGTCCTACCTCCAGGCTATTTCAAGCAATAATTGTTTAATAAATAGTTGAAATATTGATTTGTGACAGGAGGAACACGCTGTAGAAAATGTGACTCTAGTATGTAAGGCATTATGTATTGCGATAGGAATGGGGAGCTCACAGAAGTCCGCACATACTTCTTATCCTTTGAATACACACACACACCCACTAAGCAATCTGTATCCTGTGCTCTACTCATTCCCAACACGCCAGATTTCTACTCACCTTTCACCCTCAGCTCTTACCCCTTTGCCCTCAGCTCTTACCCCTTTGCCCTAAGCTCTTACCCCTTTGCCCTCAGCTCTTACCCCTTTGCCCTCAGCTCTTACCCCTGTGCCCTCAGCTCTTACACCTGTGCCCTCAGCTCTTACACCTGTGCCCTCAGCTCTGACCCTGCCCTGTGCCACACATTGAATTGGAGATCTCTGCCTCGTTCACAGTTGCTAGATGGACCATATCAGTAATATTCATTGGCAGTCTGGGATCAATCAATCAATCAATCAATCAGTGACACTTATAAAGCGCGCTACATACCCGTGGGGTCTCAAGGCGCTGGGGGGGGGGAGCCGCTACTGCTCGAACAGCCAGGTCTTCAGCTTCTTCCTGAAGGAGAGGTGGTCTTGGGTCAGGCGCAGGTCGGTCGGGAGGGAGTTCCAGGTCTTGGCGGCCAGGTGGGAGAAGGACCTTCCTCCTGTAGTCGCTCTTCGGATGCGGGGGACGGCGGCGAGGGCGTGGTTGGCTGATCGGAGGTGGCGTTTGGGAGCGTAGAAGTTGACTCGGCTGTTGAGGTAGCTCGGGCCTTGGTCGTGTAGGGCTTTGTGTGCGTGGGTGAGGAGGCGGAATGTGATTCTTTTGTTGACGGGGAGCCAGTGAAGGTCTCGCAGATGTCCGGAGATGTGGCTGGTTCGTGGGATGTCGAGGATGAGTCTGGCTGAGGCGTTCTGGATCCGCTGGAGTCTCTTCTGGAGCTTGGCGGTGGTCCCGGCGTAGAGGGTGTTGCCGTAGTCCAGTCGGCTGGTGACGAGGGCCTGGGTGACGGTCTTCCTGGTCTCGGTGGGGATCCACCAGAAGATCTTCCGTAGCATGCGTAGGATGTTGAAGCATGCCGAGGAGACGTTGTTGACTTGCCTGGTCATGGAGAGGGAGGAGTCCAGGATGAAGCCCAGGTTGCGTGCATGGTCTGTCGGTTTGGGTGCGGTGCCCAGGGCGGGAGGCCACCAGGAGTCGTCCCAGGCGGAGGGAGAGGAGCCCAGGATGAGGACCTCCGTCTTGTCCGAGTTCAGTTTCAGGCGGCTGGTCGTCATCCACTCGGCTACCTCTTTCATCCCTTCGTGCAGGTTGGCTCTGGCGGCGGCGGGGTCGTTGGTCAGGGAGAGGATCAGCTGGGTGTCGTCGGCGTAGGAGATTATGCTGAGGTTGTGTTTGCGTACGATGGCCGCGAGGGGGCTCATGTAGACGTTGAAGAGGGTGGGGCTCAGAGATGATCCTTGGGGGACGCCGCAGATGACTTCGGTGGCCTCTGACTTGTACGGTGGTAGGCGGACTCTCTGTGTTCTCCCGTCGAGGAAGGAGGTGATCCACTCCAGCGCCTTGTCCTGGATTCCGACGTTGCTGAGACGCCGTACTAGGGTGCGGTGGCAGACCGTGTCGAATGCCGCGGAGAGGTCTAGGAGGATGAGGGCCGCTGTTTCTCCATTGTCCATCAGGGCTCGGATGTCGTCGGTGGCGGCAATGAGGGCGGTCTCGGTGCTGTGGTTGGCTCGGAAGCCGGACTGTGAGGGGTCGAGGGATCCGTTCGTCTCGAGGAAAGCGGCCATCTGCTTGTTGACGGTCTTCTCGATGACTTTGGCTGGAAACGGGAGGAGCGAGATGGGGCGGTAATTTTTGAGGTCGGTGGGGTCCGCTGTTGGTTTCTTGAGTAGGGCGCTGAGTTCGGCGTGTTTCCAGCTCTCGGGGAAGATGGTGGTGTCGATGGATGTGTTGATGATGTCTCGCAGGTGGGGTGCGATGACAGCGTCGGCTTTGTTGAAGACGTGGTGAGGGCAGGGGTCGGTCGGTGATCCGGAGTGGATGGAGTTCATCGTGCGGATGGTGTCTTCGGTGCTGATCGGGGTCCAGGCGTGGAGGGTGGTGGTGGGGGGTGGTTGTTCGGTCATGGTGTGCGTTGGTTGGTTGTTGAAGCTGTTGTGTATGTCCGCGATCTTGTTGTGGAAGTATGAAGCCAGGGAGTTGCAGAGGTCTTGCGATGGGGTGATGGGACAAAAACCTGACTGGAGGTGGTAGGGGTTTTTTGGGGAACTTGGACGATCACATTGTCACTGTTAATGTGTACTCTCCAGCCTGGCACGCTGCTGCAGCCGGTGACTGCTCCTCTGAACTCTTCTCTCCTTCCCAGAGCTTAACACCAAGAAGCTTGGCTTTGACGAGTTCTTGCCCATGCTGCAGACAATTGCGAAGAACAAGGACCAGGGTACCTACGATGACTTTGTGGAGGGGCTGAGGGTCTTCGACAAAGAAGCCAATGGCTCTGTGATGGGCGCTGAGCTGCGACATGTACTAGTCACTCTGGGTAAGAGGCCATTTTGGCACAGTACTATTTTCAGGGCAGAGAGTAATTGACTGCTGAACTCCCCAGCCCCCCTGCAGTATTCAGGGCCCCCCTTTCTGATTCCGAGCTTAGATTTCTACCTGCGTCTGGATATTACAGTTAATGTGCCCTGTTTCAGCCTTACAAAGTGTCCTATCAATCTCATTTAACTGTACATTCTTTTGGGGCGAGGGAGGACGGGGACATGGTTGGGTTACAAGTGGTTTTTGGATTGCCCATTCTACAGGCTAGAGCTTTGACTGACTAATAGTTAGTCTTGGTGAGCCATGTCCTGGAAATTGGTGGCGCCCTTGTCTTGTGGGTAGCGGCCTCTTCAGAACATCTGCTCTGTCTGGTTTTACCCTGGTGGCTGGCTAGTCTCACCAGCCAGTGCTGCTTCTGTGGCGGAAGTGTATTTGGTGGGTAAGTGCTGGGTCTAAAGCTGTGCGTGCTGCTGCATTCTTGGCAGTTAATCTGGAAGGTGTTTGATCGAAGCCTGTGTGCATTTTTGTCCTTTCCTTTGTGCAGGTGAGAAGATCTGTCTGTGTGTGTGGCTCTGTCTGTGTGTGTGGCTCTGTCTGTGTGTGTGGCTCTGTCTGTGTGTGTGGCTCTGTCTGTGTGTGTGGCTCTGTCTCTGTGTGTGTGGCGCTCTGTCTGTGTGTGTGTGGCGCTCTGTCTGTCTGTGTGTGTGTGGCGCTCTGTCTGTGTGTGGCTCTCTGTCTGTGTGTGGCGCATAGCGCTCTGTGTGTAGCGCTCTGTGTGGATAGCTTCTTTTGTCGGCTCTGTGTGTGGGTGGCTCTGTCTGTGTGAGAGTGGCTCTATATGAATGTCAGTGCAACCCATCACGTCATTAACAATTACAGACCTTCACATCGCCAACACCTTGGCATTGGTTTGATAGTTGAAATAATTGGGCAGTGTGGTGGTTATAATATTAATTATGGGTATCTCAAATAAAGGCTTTGTCAATGTGAAGGGCATGTCTTTGAAATTGGATGGCCTCTTCTCCCTATTTCATTTTTTTCCAAATCCTTGGGCTCTCTCATTAACCAATCTGTGTCCTTCAAAGGGCATGTCCTGAAAAGAGCACAGACATCGGAGTCCCAGCTTACATTAAAGCACATTATCTGCTCGCCTGGTCTCTTGGCTGTGCTCTTTTCCCCTTGGGGGTTTCAGGTCACGGCCTGCTTGGTGGGGTTTGATTGCTTGCTTGTGGAGGGAGCGAGATTGCGGGTCATTCCCTAATAAGAGTCCCTGGTGTTTTTTAAACGCTTATCTGGCACACCCTGGTGGCAGAGTAGTTTCAAAAGGGTTTCTGTCCACATTGAATGCCTTCTCTTCTAGGTTCCAACCAAGTTATTGTAGTTGAACTAGCAGTATGTGTATAAATTAACGTTTATTTATCTAAAAAAAATTCCAGGCTTACAAGGAACAAATAAAAAGGGAGAGCGTACTCACTGCTACAAGTATCCTAAACAACCCAACAGTCAAGTCCCGGTACGAACAGTATGCAACGGTAAGATTTTTAGGAGCCATATCTGAAGACATTGAACCTATTGACTCAAGTTGAATAATTGCTTGGCCAGTTAAATCGGCAGTCCAACTTTTTCTATAAGAGTTACCACAATGGTGAGTGACCATGCCTTCCAGAATTATTGTTCTGACTACTCAGATGTCTGTCACAATTAAAGTTTTACAACCCACTGAAAATGCCAAAGGTTCCAGGGACGTTAGTTTCATTTTTACCCACACAACCATAGAAAAGTCAGCACTTATACCTGTATCCTGACTCGTGTTTTCACACTGTCAAACCCCCAATCTTCCAGGGTATTGGTGAGCTGCCAGTAGATTCAGAGCTATCCGTTGGAGATGTCTGCTTTAAATATAAATGTAATCCAGCAAATTCTTTATTGGTATTTCTAGTAAGTATATTTCTGTTGCAGTCTTGTATTCAACCAGAAATATGGCCATTCTGCAGTTCTACTTAAAAGCGAATTTCACACCACACATGGGTAACCCTTCAGCCACAGGCATAAAAGCATCAACAGCTTACCTTCTCTTTCAATAAAACTTCTCAATCTGCCCAATCTACCTTCTCTTTAGGAATGCTGGAAATCTCACTGGATGGAAAGCAATTTCCTCCAGCTGAACGCTGCAAAAACTGAGGTTCTGCTCTTTGGAGATGCCCCCTCCTCTGGTCACCTTCCTGGTGGCCCCCAGAACTAGGCACACCCCCGACCCCGGCAACCACAGTCAAAAACCTCTGTGTTCACCTTCAACAGTCCCTAAACATGAAGAAGCACGTTACTCACACAGTCTGATCCTGCTTCCACACCCATGGCTTACTAAGGAAAGCTTTTACTTATGTCCCCGACACAACAAGGAAAACCCTAACACAGGCCCTGATACCAAGCAAGCTGGACTATTGCAACGCCCTATTGATCGCAGCAAATGAGTCCTCCTTAAACCAATTGCAAATGATACCAAACACAGCCGCCTGCACGGTTCTGAATGCTCCCCCCAGATCAGCTTCCTCTCCCCTCCCTCATCAGCTACACTGGCTGCCCATACGACAGCGCGTGAAATTCTAGATCTGCTGTCTCACACACAAAGCTATCTGGGGCAATGGCCCTCCCGATGTAGTAGAGAAACTTCGCCGCTATTACCCGGCTCGGACTCTGCGCGCCAGCTCCCAATCGCTCCTCAAAAGCCCCAACATAAAAAAGGCTAGACCCGGAGGCAAGTCCTTCTTGCACCCTTCATCTGGAATCAACTACAGCTGGCCCTAAGACAGTGTCTGGACCATCTTAAATTCGGAAGACTCCTGAAAACTGCCCTGACAGAGTGAGGGAGTGAGAGTGGGAAAGGGAGACAGTGAGGGAGTGAGAGGGAAAGGGAGGGAAAGGAGGGAAAAGGAGTGACAGAGTGAGGGAGTGACAGGGGGAAAGGGAGACAGTGAGAGGGAAAGGAAGGGAGGGAAAGTGAGTGAGGGAAAGGGAGACAGAGTGAGGGAGTGAGAGAGGGAAAGGGAGACAGGGGGAGGAAGACAGAGGGAGGGGAACAGAGTATGGGAGAGGTAGGGAGAGTGAGGGAGGGAGACAAAGAGAGAGCAAGAGATGTGTGTATCCCGGGTCTGGTGGCTCAGTGGACGAAGGTGTCCGCTGCAGGGACCAGTGATCAACCTCATGGTCAGTTGTTTTTTTGGTTGCTCTAGCCCTGCCACCTCCCCCACTGACCCCGCCCCCACTGGTGCGGCCCTCGGACACAAACCACAGTGTAAATTTGGCCCCTGAGAGAACGTTTGTGAGTACCCATGACCTATGCTGTGCTTCCAAGCGCTGAGATACCCCCCTGGGGGTGATTCAAGAGCTATACAAATTAAATAAAATCATTAATTAAATCAAACAGGTACACATGCTGCAAACTGATAAGTTAATTACCATCAACAATTAGCTTGCAGCCTGTAATGCTGTGGATGCACTTCCACCCTTCCTGCCTCCAGGGCTCACACTGCATATTGAATGTTCAGATCTGTTTACTCCTAACTCAGCTTTGCAAATAACACTTCTTCCGTACTGAGTTTCACCCAAAAAATTGTAGTTTCGCAGGAAATTAATTTCTTGGAAATGTGATGCCCACCCTCAATATTCCAGTCATCGCCCCCTCTGTACAAGGACTCCTCGGAGCTCATGGGCGTTCATAGACCTGGCATGGATTTTTCCATCCTATGGCCTGTCTGGACATACTCTAAAATTTAGAAGTCCTGCATATGTTCTCCCCGTTGTAAGATGCCTTTTCTAATAATACATTCTTTCTGCTTTTTTGTGATCTGAAATCTGAGTTCTTTACTTGCACTGTACACAAGACTTTTGCTGTTACTTTTGTAATAGTTAGTGTGCATTTGTTCTGCAAAAGTTTGCTAAAGATGGTTTAAAACTTGTGTTTACTTTTAGGGTGAGAATCCCTTTGAAATCGTTGAACAAACAGGAGAATCGGTAGTTGAGGAAACAACTGATGCGAATGATGAAGACAATGAGCAAAACGAAAAGGAGGACATTGATGGTGAAAACGATGAAAATGAGGAGCAGATAATGTGGAGGCAGAAAGTGCAGATGCGGATGATGCTGCTGACCCAAATGATTACTCTGGGGACTTAACCACCACTGATGAAAACTAGTTGAGAAACTGCCCTGAAAGACCAAACACTTTAGCACACTGCATTGGTGGACTTAAAGAACAATTTTCCGCAAAGTTGAGCAGTTCGTTCACCCTGCATGCATTCCACTTCTGTTTTAATTGCCTATGGGCAAACCGGTTTTATGTTTTCTTTTTTTAGTATATTACGCACAGCAAATGCTTCAGTATTCTTCCAGTGTAAATTGATTTGTTCATGGTTACGTTTTGAGTAATTTTGAGCAGTTGGAGTTCTAAACATTCCAATGTGAATTTTTCCAGTTTTTAGCACCCAATGTAGTGTTGTATATAATTCAAGCTGTTGTAGCAAAGAAACCCTGATTATGTCCTGCAGTAATAAAGGCTTACAACAAGATTATACACTTATTTTGCACCTCTCCTATATGGTACTGTCTACCTCAAAGAACGGGTACACTCAAGGTGGTGTTTTATGCCCGGAGGTAGCGCCCCAGGGGGGAGCACTCGCCTGTTTAATGCTGATCAAAGGCTCTTTGCTGAGGTGTGAGATTGGAGAGGGTGCCGAGGGTATTCTGGGTGACGAGGTGTCACTGTAAGGCCTGGTAGCCTCTAGATAATCAGCAGAGGTGGGAATGGCAAGAAACATCCGCTCTGCCTATGGGGGCCTTGTGACACCAGCTGGGTGATTCACCCACCGAGGTGTTCCTTTCTTGCTTTAAAGCGTTCGATTTGTCTTGTGTTTTTTCTGCACTTTTATTTAGCGCGAACTCTATCGGAAGGTATTGCAGCGCTTTAAATGAACACTACTTACATCACACAAGGTCACTTTTTAAACAAGAAAAACAAGCTTTTTCGGAAATTATGTAGAATATTCCATTTGTGAAGTGCTGCAGTCGGGGCCGGAGCTGAATTTTAATCAGGGGGGGACTGCAGTGATGGACTGCAGTGTGTCTGCTGTTATACCAATGGCATAAATCACGCCGAGCCAGACTCTGCACCCACAGGCACCAGCTCCCGAATGTCAGGGTGGTCCGGAAGCAGCAGGAAAGGTCAGAGGTGCCAGGGAGAGGGGGCTGGACACACAGGAACGGAGGAACCAAGGAAGCAAGAAAGAGCGGGGAAGACGAGGGAGGAAAGGAGAGGAGGAAGAAAATAATATGATAAGGAAGAAGGAAGAGGGGCGAAGACAGGGATAAACGAAGGAGGGGGTTATGAGGGAGGAGAACAGAAGTGGATTGACAGAATAAAGACTACGGAAGTAAAGCGCGAAAACGAAGGAAGCAGTAGAGGCGGGCATGCAGGGTGGAAGGAGTAGAGGGGAAAGATCAACAGGATAGAACGAAGAGAATGGAAGGAATAAAGACTGGAAGCTGCACATTGGGGACAGAAGAAATAATGAGCAGAAGTAGAGACGGAGAAAGGCAGACGGACAGAGAAAGAGACTGAAGAGGATGGGGCAATGTTGGAAAGAACGAGGAATGAGGTAAGAAAGAGAAAACCGGAGCGAGAACAAGGAAGGTGGAATGAAGAAGAGGAAATCAAATACGGAAGGCAGTAATAAAGAAGATATGAGAATACAGGTGATGAAGTTGTAGAAAATATGGAGGAAGGGGAAGAAAGGAGAAAGTACACCAAAGCATGTAAGAAAATAAGAGATGCATCGAAGATGAAGAATGGGAGACAGGGAGATTGACAGAGGAATACATGAAGGAGGAGACTGAGAGAAGGAGATAGAAATGGGAGGAAAGTGAACAAGTCGGTGTAAAGTGGTAGGTGGAATGAAGCATGGGCCGCAAAGAACACCAAAAAAAAAGCGAGAAAAACTAGCTCTGGCATTGCGCGGAGTGGGGCGGGGGAGCGGCTTCCTTTCAAGTCTGATGCCGAGGCATGGTGTGGGATGTGGCTGGCGATGCGCACACGCCTGGCTCACATGAACTGAATTGAATCCGCAGTTTGGGGAGACTTTTTGGAAGCCTTACTATAATCTCGCCGAACAATGCTTACGCATTGGTTTAGCGAGACCTAACAATTAATGTGTTCGTCTGTAACACAACTGGTGCTCATGTAAAGCGCTCTGATGCCTTCAGGTCTAGTTCACACCCCCCCACCCACAAATGTATAAACTTCACACAGGATGACTTCCTTCAGGATGTCCTGCACTGCTGCAAGCTCCTCAGTCCAGGGCGGCACCTCTGAAACTCAATTCTTGCAAGAAGAATTGACAACCACCTCAAATTGTGAAAGCCTTCAAACCTGGCTGTTTATAGTTCCTTGAAGCTGTGAGACAGCATGCTGCTGAAGCACAGGGGGCACGGGTTTTCAGTCACAGAGGTGTAGTTTGGTCAGTAAGATTGGGGGTGTGAGCTTCAGATTTCCCAACAATTGCGCTGGCATTTAATGTTATAATACATTATACAACAAGCAGGGTGCATGAGAGGGGCTAAAGTGGCAGTGGAAAGGGAGACAAATGAGGATGGGTAGCGGTACTAAGTGAGAGAAAACACAATATTTTGTAAAATAACCAACATTTATGAAGACTTTTAAAACAGAGAGGGAGACAGTGTATTGTTTGTCTGCATGTATGCAAACATTCCTGGTGAAATCCGACCGACACCTCACCATACCCGACTTAAAGCATCTGTACCCAACTATTTACCAGAAAATGCATTTATTAGGGAGCTGTAGCACCACAAACACCCCTCCTCCTGAAGGTACGTCCCTGTGCAGTTGCATGCACGACCCTATCTGTACTCACATCTTTCTCCAGAATTTCAGATTTAAGGGCAGGTACATATTTGCCGCACAATGATTTTACAATGTCTCTGATTCTCACACAAATCACGCTCAGTACTTCCCGTAAAAGCCAGATTACATCCCACATTCTTTCAGCCATGCACACAGAAAGAGCCTCCCTAGACCGTGTTGGCAATCAGAGGGCATCTTACATCATCGCTAGTGGTATAAAGTGCTACATTAATTCTGCAATACAGAACAAATCAAGTCAAGTAGCCAATAACCGAGGTAGAGGGATAGGGGCAGAGAAAGAACAAGAACATGAGAGAAGGCAGAGAGACAGCCAGATAAGCAAAGACAGAGAAACTGAAAAGTGGAGTAGAGCAAGAGAGATAAGCGTTAGGGAGAGGCAGAGAGAAACAAAGTGAGGGGGTGAGTGCAAGGGAGGCCTGGACAATAGGATTCCTGCCTGGAGAGGTGGGAGCACCACCCCAGACTGGACTTTCTGTATTGGGACAAGGAGGGTTGACAAGAAACAGACACTGCCTGGAGCAAACTAGGTGCTCCATGCATAGCCCCAGCTCTGGCGCCAAAACTGGACGAAGGAAAGGGGGTGTAACCACCGCCCTTCCTGGTCCCACCCATATCAATCAATCAGGAGTTTGTTAAAGCGCCACTACTCACCCGTAAGGGTCTCAAGGCGCTAAGGGTGGGTGGGGGGGGGGGGGGGTGCAGGTTCCATTCCATCAAGGAGGGGGTCTGTCGAAGAGCCAGGTTTTGAGGTTTCTTGCGAAGATGGGGAGCGATGTTGTCTGTCTGAGGTGGAGCGGAAGGGTGTTCCATGCTTTGGCCGCGAGGAAGGAGAAGGAGCGGCCTCCCGATCTGGTCTTTCTGGTGCGGGGGACCACGGCGTAGGAAAGCTGGGCTGATTGTAGGGTCCTTTGTGGTGCGTGGAATTTGAGTCTGCTGTTCAGGTATGCTGGTCCGGTGCCGTGGAGGGCCTTGTGTGCGTGGGTGAGCATCTTAAAGGTGATTCTCGCCTCGACGGGGAGCCAGTGGAGTGTGCGCAGGTGCTGGGAGATGTGGCAGTGTTTTGGCAGGTTGAGGACCAGTCTTGCGGCGGCGTTCTGGATGTTCTCTAGCTTGCGGATGAGGTTTTTGTTTATTCCGGCGTAGAGTGCGTTGCCATAGTCGAGTCTGCTGGTGACCAGGGCGTGAGTGACTGTCTTTCGGTGTTCGAGGGGGATCCATTTGAAGGTCTTACGGAGGGTGTGGAAGCAGGAAGATGAGACAAAGTTGATCTGGTGGTCCATTTTGAGCTCGGAGTCCAGGATGATTCCCAGGTTGCGTGCGTGGTCTGTGGGGGTTGGCGGGTTTCCGAGGGCGGTGGGCCACCAGGTGTCGCTCCAGGCGTCGGGGTTTGGGCCCATGATGAGTACTTCTGTTTTGTTGGTGTTTAGTTGAAGGCAGCTGTTTTTCATCCATTTGGCGACGGCTTCCATGCCTTCTCGAAAGTTGCGTCTGGCGGTGTTGGGCTCGTTGGATAGGGAGAGGATGAGCTGGGTGTAGTCTGCATATGACACGATGTTGAGTCCGTAGGTTCTGACGATGGGGGCAAGTGGAGCCATGTAGACGTTGAAGAGCGTCGGGCTGAGGGAGGAGCCCTGGGGGACTCCGCAGGTGATCGGTGTGGGGTCCGAGAGGAAAGGGGGGAGTCTGACCCGCTGCGTCCTGCCGGAGAGGAAGGAGCAGATCCAGTCGAGGGCCTTGTCCTGGATTCCTGCAACGTAGAGTCTGCGTATTAGGGTGCGGTGGGAGACTGTGTCGAACGCCGCTGATAGGTCGAGGAGGATGAGGGCTACTGTTTCTCCTTTGTCTAGTAAGGTGCGGATGTCGTCTGTTGCGGCGAGGAGGGCGGTTTCCGTACTGTGGTTTTTTCTGAAGCCGGATTGGGAGGAGTCGAGGATGTTGTGTTCTTCAATGAATGTGGCAAGTTGGCTGTTGATGGCTTTCTCGATGACTTTCGCTGGGAACGGGAGCAGGGAGATGGGTCTGTAGTTTTTGAGGTCGGAGGGGTCTGCTGAGGGTTTCTTTAGGAGGGGGTTGACCTCGGCGTGTTTCCAGTCATCGGGGAACGAGACGATCGCCAGGGAGCGGTTGATGGTTTGGCGGAGCATGGGTGCGATGGTGTTGGCAGCTCTGTTGAAGATGTGGTGGGGGCAGGGGTAGAGTTTTAGATTTGGAGGCCAATGACCTAATTTTAGCGTGATGAGTGACCACTTGCGCAACAGAGGAGCCTTGTGATTGTGTTAGTTCCTGATTATGTGAGGCAGAAGATATTGAAATCGGATCAGGCTGATCTGTGGGTATCGGAGCGTGGGCATGAGTACTACCAGGTAAAATGTTATCTTGTGCCCACGCACTGTAGAGGGTTGGATTATATACACGGGGCATTTCATGTTCCCGAATGGTTCTGACAGCACTACTTCCCACAGTCCCTTGCCCTTCAGTCCCTTGCCCTTCGACATTCACCTGAGCTGAAGACTGAAGACTCTCCCTTGTGGCCAAGGAGTGACCACCCTGGGCAACCAGGCACCATCCAGCGTTTAGTTGCTTCGACAGTGAAATGGATCCCAAACAAAAAAAATAAGCTCCTGAGTGGCGCCGTGTCTGGCTGCCATAATTGAAGACACATGGGCTTTGGTGCGCATAACAAACACCAATAGGCCGTAGGCGGAGTTAAGCGACCGCCTATGGCCTATTGCGTGTTTTGTTATATAACAGCACGCATGCAAAGCCCAATCACAATGGACCTTGAAATGCACATGCACGACCTATGTGGAATTTCAAGGTCCATTTTTGAAACCCTAGTAAAAGTGCTTTTCGCTCGCTTCGCTTGCAAGCCCTAAAAAGGTGAAAAAGATATCGTACCTGATGAGAAGACACTGGGGTAACACTGTTTTGTCCAAAACTGAAAAGATAGTGCAGAAATTATATGTTAGAATGATTAAGGAGCTGCAAAGAGGGTATACAAACACCATCACCCTAGTCAACACACACTGTCAACCAAGATTAGGCCTGTATAAGTTCCCTTTTGACTTAGGGAGTACACAAAACAACGGGGAGCAGAAATACTACCTGCTACCCATCAACGCCAGCAAAACCCTAGTCAACGCACACTGGCAAACTAGAACAGGCCTGTATAAGCTCCCTTTTGAGTTAGGGGGTACAGGAAACAACAGTGAGCAGAAATACTACGCCAGCCAAACCCTAGACAACACACACTGGCAAAGTAGATTAGGCCTGTATAAGCTCCCTTTTGAGTTAGGGGGTACACAAAACCACGGGGAGCAGAAATACTACCTGCTCCCCATCAACGCCAGCCGAACCCTAGCCAACGCACAACAAACAACTTAAACAGGCATGTATAAACTCCCTTTTGACTTAGGGGGTACAGAAAACCACAGGGAGCATAAATACTACCTGCTCCCCATCCACGCCAGCCAAACCGTACACAACGCACACTGGCAAAGTAGATTAGGCCTATCATCACTGGATAGTATGTATGAAAAGGCCATTATCAATAAGGGAAAGTAGGGAAAAACCCTTCCCCTGAGGAATATTCTGATTTGGGAGGGAGTGAACGGAATACCTAACGAGAAATATTGGCTCAAGCCTATCCATTCACCCTCTGTTGGAAAATAATAGTCTAAAACCCGGTCCATTGGAAAAACCGAGCGAAAAATCAATATGCACACATTTGGTATAAGAGCGCCCGCCATGTGGGGAAAATTAACCCCACAGCAGAGTCCCGTGTCATATATCCACCAGCTAACCTGGCCCTCCCACGTTGAATGAATCGCAAGGGACTGAAGAACCTGGAGTTATAGGGGAGCGCCAGCAACGCAGTTAAGCGCCTGACAATTTTCAGTTGTTATCGGAAACCCTGAACCCAAAAAAGGTGATTGCTTACTTGACGGCGGACATGCCAGAAACCTTGGTAATCAGGACACAACCCTTGGCCATGGGTGTTGAAGTCGGCATGGAGGTCTTCATACATCAGAAATGCTAGGATCTGTTTCTGCTGACAGTGAAGGTGTAATAATAATTCACATTGGCAAAACGATCACCCGTAAGGGTCTCGAGCTGTAAATGTAAATGTAAATGTGTTTCGATTTATATAGCGCACTTTAACCCAGGGGCCTCAAGGCGCTTGCTTAGGGAACCCGTCCTGGTATTCCCCTGTGAGATACCCCGGCCGGGTATCCACAAGGTGAAAGCCAGGCATCCCGCCGCGAGGGGCCGTAGTGGAGATTAAGCAAGCTATTACCCAGAGTCGCAGAGTGTGACCCCGTGAGTCGAGTAGGCACCAGAGCGAGAATTGTAAGCACGGGCGAATTTTGCGAATCTCGCGTTTGCGAATTTTGCGGATTTGCGAACTCGCAATTCGCAAAATCCGCGAATTCTCGCGAATTTGCGGATTTTTTTTGTGTGTTCGCGCGGGTTTCTGCCAGTTCGCGAGGGTTTTGTACAATTTCGCAAACGCGAACTTACCTGTCGGCTCGCAAGTTTTGCGAACTTGTTGTTTCTACGTGTCCAGCCTGTTTGGGACACTCTTCTTCATCACTGCCACTCTCTGTCACCACTGCCACTCTCTGACTACTCATGCCACCCTCTGGCCCACCCATGCCACCCTCTGTTTCATCACAGCACCCTCTGGTTGTCCAGTCAGTGTACATTATTGTGGCAAAGCAAAGCACACCTTCCCTGCCTCAAGTGACCTGAATTAATTTGGGGCTGATTAATGTGTCACAGAATATTTTTTTAGCTGGCACCTGCTTCCTTAGTGCTTCCTGATTAGTGATCTTTTGCACTTGCTAAGTGCTTTCATTGTTGCAAAATTAGTTACAACACCTGCCCTGCCACAACTGACAATAATGAATTAGGGGCTGATTAATGGATTTGAACTTCCAGCCTGGCTCCTGCTTGTCTCCCTTAGCTGTAATTCAGGACCTTTGTGGCATATGTGTAACTATTCTGAGGTTCAGAGCAGGGTCACATAATAGTTGCAAGTAGGCAACTGAACTCTGGAGGGGCCCCTCAGGAAGCACTACAGGAAATGGCTACTAATGATGAGCCTGAACTTTTGAACCTGGTAAGTAGTTTCAGTTTTGCTAAGATCGTATTTCTGCAATTTAGCGCTTATTCGCGGGGCGCGAAGTTGTACTGGGAAGCCGCGAACTCACGCGAACAGTGCGAGCACAATCCGCTGCTCGCGGATTTGCGGATTTTGCGGGAGATTCGCGAATCTCGCGGATTGCGAATTTACCGAAAATCCACAAAATCCGCGAGCGAAACGGATTTTCCGCCCATGCTTAGAGAATTGTCGACTCCGTGGAATTTTTTTTTTTGAGCCCGAGACCCACCGAGGCGTGGAATCGAACCCTGGTCCACGGCTGATCTCAGCTTCTAGGTCTGCCGCCTCTAACCACTGAGCCACGCTTCTCCACTCCACCCCTCCACTGTAGGGGTCGTCAGGAAGATTAAGCAAGCTATTGCCAAAGTCACATGGTGCCAGGCTAATCTGGCGCCGAGGATCGAACCGTGATCCCCAGATTCCAGCGTCAGTCGCCTTAACGCCACACCCCTTTCCAATATAAGGCCTTAGAAGGGTGTCTAAGGGAAAATGAGTCAACCCCTCCTTTAGTAGGAGGAACAGGAACCTCCTAAGTTGGCGGTAGCTCCGTTTACAATATATTGGAAAGAGCCAAAGAGGCTAATGGAAACGAAGGTAATAATACCAGCACACCAAAGCGCCTGAAGGAACCCTTGCACGGAGAGCTCCAGAGTGAGCTTCAAGGGGAAGTATGTGAAGGATTGCACCCTCAGACAATGCCAGAGAACGAGATAATGGATGAACCCCCTGAGGCATAGGGGAACGGAAGTGCAGCTGGAACCGGCCCTGATATTGTGTATTCCCGAAAAGGGACCGGAAGCAGAAACCCTGAAGCATAAGGGGTTATAGGCGAAAATGGCGATAAGAAGGTGCAAACGTAAAGGACCGTTATGATGTATCCCCGGGGGTCTAGGGGAAGGCTAAACTTGCCCCAAAAACTCCAGATACCTTGCCACAAAGTTAATGGTGAACGACCCCCCATGTGGCATGGATAAATCATCCATTTCCCAGAAAAGGGATTTACATCTCTTGGAGGAGAAGGGGTGAAAAACGTACCCAAAACCGTATCGTGGACCCTGCAACCCGCGGAGTCCCCAGAGAGACCGAACTATCTAGTACGACAGTGCTGGATAAATCCATCGTATTTAAGATCTAGAATCAGGCGGGAGTGGATGTCAATGGTAGGAAGAAGACCGACCTTGGCGGTAGGAGAAATTAAATAGGAAAAAAGAAAAAGGATAAGAAACAAGACAAAACAACAACGCCCAAAGGATATGCGTAAATAATAATGATGGGCGGTCATAGGGCTTACCACACCGTGTTGAGGACTGTATACCTGGGGCCCTGGTGACCGACACTGGGATGGAAAAATCCCGATTGGCACCAAGTGCATTCTGGGGCGAATGCTCCTTTAATGTACGTTTCATCCTCCTTGTAACTCACCCAGCCTTGTAAGGGTGTCCGAATGTAATATTGTAGTGCCAAGCACCAATCACGCCCGTGTAAGGGTGTCAGAATGTAATATTGTAGTGCAAGTCACCAATCACGGAGGAGTAAGAGGGGGAGCCAACCCTTTGCACACCAGAAGTGAAATTAATAATATAACCGGCTCCTCAGCAGAGCTGTAGTCGAAATCATTGCAGCCCACAAGGGCGTAAGAGCCATGTCTAGTTATAAGGAGCGTGTGCGCACTCCGAGGGCCCTCCTGTTGTTACAGCCGGTAAGGCGTAAGTCAAAAAATTGCTCCATCTGAACTTGAAGCATTAGGAGCCTAGGAGCAATTTGGGAACACAAGCGAAGGGCGTAATCCAAACTGGTATAAGTGGAACCTGATTGGGTTACGCCCCCCGGCTCGTAATCGTCTCTAATCCGCACTCAGCCACTTGGGAAGGCCTGTCGCGGATAAGCGAGAAACTGCGCCATGATGGGAAGTAGTCCCCGATGTACTCATGGAAGTACATTGTGAAGGTACTAGTTTGGGACAATATATAGTACCTACCTGCACTGAATACGTAACCCTTGGCATTAGTAAGATACCTTACCATCACCCGACAGTGGTGTAGTAGTAACGCTGGAACCCCAGAGCGGGGCCAAGCTCTCCCAGCCCCGTCTGGATTTAGCGTCCAGTTGGGCCATCGTATGTAGAGTCAATCTATAACATGAGAGCACGCCATCTCCACACCAACGTGAGCGTCTTAAGGCTGCGTGACTGGAAGTGTTAACCATTTCGTGTTATGACACAAAGACATCGTCTAGGCAGTTGAGGCATGAAGCTTATAATGCAAATTGCACAGGCATTGCAACTAGAAGCACACATTGGTAAAACCCCACCGGTCAAGGAACATTTCAAGTATCCCGCCCGTGGGCGAAAACAATTCCTGTCGGGAACACTTAGTAAGCTTGAGAAACCAAGGCACAGTAAATAACACAGAAAAGCTGCAAGGTCCCTTCTATTACAGGTGGAAATACATATGAACACATATAACAGAGATCCGTCAGGCCTTTATTGTAAAAGGGGTGTAAAACGGGTATAAAAACTAAGTCTAATAAGGCCACCCGCGTTGAGGATAGACCGCCGTATTTTGATCTTAATTTGATTTTGATTTTGACTTAAGACTGACTGCTCCTCCAAAGACACCTCCAAATCTAATTCACACCCTCGCTATCTTCTGAAGGAAGACCTCCCATTATCGAAAAGTCTATTGTCCTGGACTATGGAAGTTCCTTCCGAGTGTGTTCTGGTAGTTTGAATGTTTACCATTTTTTTCAGTATTATCCTTGTACCTGTGTATGGTACCCTTTTGTAACTTGCACATGTCACTTTTCTCTTGTAACACACTGTTTGCTACCTCTCACATTTTGTTTGCTTTAGATACTTGCACAAGTGCCACCATTGCCTACGTAACGTTTGTTCTTGTGCTGGAGTGTCTGTCATTTATTGCAGTATTATACCTCTACTTGTACTTTGTATGCTTTTGTAACCTGCACACATATCACTTTTTAGGTTTCGACCTGGCGAGGGGCACACAGTGCCCCTCCCAGATCGAAAACTTTTGTCTACAGTAGGGATGTTCGGACCGCCTCGGTTTCCCATTGGCTAGCTCCATAAATGGAGGCTAGCCATTGGGAGACAGAGGCTGTCAATCACGCTTTCTCGGGAAAACGCGATTCGGGGGCGTTTCTCTGGCTTTTTTTAAGTCCCGCCCCTTTGTCCCGGGCCGCGCTGTGATTGGCTGCCGGCCCGGGACACCCCCGTGACGTCATTTCCTGGGCCGCGCTGTGATTGGCTGCCGGCCCGGGACACCCCCGTGACGTCAGCCAATCACAGCACGGCCCGGGACCTGACTTGTTTTAATATCTCGCCCCCTCACCAAAGCAGGACCACCTTACACTTATGACACATCTCTAGTGTGTTAGGAACTAGGTTTAGCGCCATGCCTCCAGAGGACTACAAACTGGTAGAACATTAATGCATGGCCAGGGATTGTGAAATCCACTGATGCGAGTACTTTTGAGATGGCCCCTGAGGCTCGTAACAGGCCATCTCCTACGTAAGCCATTGCTTGGCTTACTGTTCTTGACACGTGACCACGCCCCCCTTGTTTCATTTTGGTTCCTGGTTGCTGCGCGTTTGGTGTATTGTCCAGCTCTCCGTCCCGTCTTTAATTATGGGTTTATCCAGCCTTGGCCCCGGACTCCTGCGGACCTCCTTGGCCCCCTTTCAAGAGAGGTACATTCCTGTTGGCGTGCACGTCGCTGTTCCGCTCCGCCCGCTTCTAAGCCGGTCAGCGCACCACACCTTTAATTTTGGCATCTCCCTTTCGCCTTTATTCGAGTGGCTGCTCCGCTCCTGTGAACTTGGAGCCGGCCAGCACGCGACCCCCCCAGCCTCATATTTCTTTGCTCGTGAGCTCTGCCTGCACGCGCATTGCTGCTACGCTCCTAATTCCTGAGCCGGTCAGCACGCCGTGTCATAGGTGTCACTCCTCAGAGTTCCCATCATTTCTTTTTATCGTATGTTTTGCTGCTCCGCTCACGTACTCAAGCTGAGCCGGCCAGCACACTACGTTTTGGAGAATTGTTTCCTGTACACACTCACGTTGTTGCTCCGCTCTGCCCGCTACTTTGAGCCAGTCAGCACATGATTTTTCAAAGGCACTTTTTGTGTAGTTTCCCAGTCATATTATCCCATTCCCTTCGGCCCTATAACTCATCTATAGAACCTTGAACCTTCCCTATCCCTCTCAGTTGTTTTATACACCACCACCCAATATCCTCCTACAAACCTGGCAGAGTGATGGATGAGAGTATCCCCTTAGTGTAGTACATGCAAAACAGAAACATCCTAGATACATCAACTACTGGCTCCTGTTTCTTTCACGATGTTCAGGGATTTTCCTCTCTCCCTTGGCCTTGTTTTTTTAGCCGTCTCTCTCCCGCCCGCCCACTGTCCGTGCCTCCTCCCTCCCGCCCGCCCACTGTCCGTGTTCGATGCCTTCATAAATAAAAGAAATAAATAAAATCACCCTCCCTCCCATTGTCCTGCCTTCTCCCTCCCGCCCGCCCACTGTCCGTGCCTCCTCCCTCCCGCCCGCCCACTGTCTGTTTCCGATGCCTTCATAAATAAAATAAATAAATAAAATCCCCCTCCCTCCCGTTGTCCTGCCTTCTCCCTCCCGCCCACTGTCCGTGCCACCCCCCGCCCACCCACTGTCCGTGCCACCTCCCGCCCTCCCACCCACTGTCTGTGATGCTGTGAGGAGAGGGGAAGGTGTGTGGGAGGGGCAGGCGCGAGACGGCGCGTGCCGTGCCTGGAGAGAGGAGCGTGGTGCGCGAGACCGGGGGACATGCACTTCTCCATCCCAGAGACCGAGACCCACAGCGGGGAGGGCGGGTCCTCCTACGTGGTGAGTGATTGGGTCCCTGAGGGCGCCCGTGCCTCTCACCCCTCTGCTTTACTCTGTGCCCTTCTCACCCCACCTATCTCTGGCTGTCCCGCTGTCTGTCTGCGGGTGTTGTCACCCTCTCCTCCTGTGTCCATCTGGTGGTGCTCCTTTTGATTTTGATTATCCTGCATCTCTCGTGCCTGTCACCCCTCTTCTTACCCCGCCCCCATCATGCCGGTACATGAGCATCCTCCTGTCTGTACCCCCACTCCCCCTCTGCAGGGCCAGTCTCCCCTTCTGCCTACAATAGACTAGAGTCGACTCTGCACTGGCGTGGCTTCCGTTCTGTTGTGCCCGAACACCATGCAGCAGCCGGTGCCCACGTGAGGGCCACAGTGCCCGGGAGGCTCTCAGCACATCCCTTGGAGCCTACCTACCGACTGCCCCCAGTGCCACGTTAAGGAGGCGGAGTCATCCCCCACCTGCCCCCAAGTCTGCCCCGTTCGTCAGAGCATCAGATGCATTTTTAATATTATTTACATAGCGCTACCCGTACCCCCTTGTGGCCTGAAGCGCTTCCTCACTTCTTAAGTGGCTACTCCGTGTATGTCTAGCGCTTCCTGGCCCTGTCCTGGTCACGGAAGCGCTACCGTTTTCACTGACCCCCTGGGCGCTTTTCGTGGTGCAGGATTCGTAGCGTGTTGCTTGTACATTGGCCTCTGTGGGGTAATTGGGTGCAGCATGGAAGGTTTTGTATGTAGTGCTCGCAGCTACAAGTTTTATCTTTGAAATGCTGCAAAGAGCGAGTCATCTTATAATACAAACTCGGAGCGCAGCATTTTATTAGCCTCAGAAGGATGAAAGGCCCAAGTGGCTCCTCCAGCGTGTAAGCTGCAGGTTGCAGATACGTCTCACTTTCAGGCGCATTAACCCACTGAGCTATGCCGACGGGCTTTCCTGCTGTTTCTGTTTAGAGATCGGATGCCTGATGGTAAAATTTAACTGCAAGTCCTGCCTGGCTTCCTCCCGCCACACTGGCCCCGGGGATCTCACGGGCCGTTTACAAAATATGAACCAAACAATGCAATCCACTAAATATACCATAATGCACCTTGACACCGCGATCTTCGCCCTGCTCACCTGGCTCCGGCCTCCATCCGGAAGGCCTGTCCTGCAGCGCTCCGTGGGCCCCCTGCCGGGGCTGCCCCCCTCCTTCTGAGCGCCTCCCCCCGTCACTCACCTCTTGGTGGAAGCTGATTTAGAGGCTGTTCCAGTTTATTTACTGCCTTTCACTGAGTGAAACGCAACCTTTGACCCCGCGCACTCGCCAGGATCAGCAGGGGACGACCTTCACCTGGGAGGGAAGGAAGGAACAGGGGGCTATAATTACAAGGAAATGGCGCAGCGGGGTGTTGCGGCCAATTTAGCTGTGCCATGCCGCGTCATTTAAAACAAGCGCTGGCGTTGCCAATAGGTTTCGCATTTGGAAATTTGGAGCTATTGGTTTTGTAAATGACATTTTATATTTATATATCGTTATTGGCATTGTCAATAACAATATATAAATATAAAATGTCATTTACAAAACCAATAGCTCCAACTTTCCAAAGGCGAAACCTATTGGCAATGCCAGTGCTTGTTTCTCCTGTAATGTACCGATTGCTACCTCATGTATTTTGGTTGCTCACTATTGTCATTTTTTTATCATGTAACTTAACGTTTGCTTTTGTAATTTGTTAATTTGCAATTGTTTCCTCTTGTATCATTACTGGTCCTAAAGTGAAGCGCTCTGACACCTTCGGGTAAAGTCTGCGCTATATAAAATCGCATAAATAAATAAATACATAAATAAAATAAAAAGAAATGCCGAAATTGCAACTATGCCGAAACCGGAATTGAACCCGGGTCTTCCAGCTCTGCAGTCAAACGCTTCTCCCAACTGAGCTATTGAAGCGTGCTTGAATTATGACGACGCACGCCTGTCCTTGTCTGGCTCCGCCATGAAGCCTCGCGCACCGAGACTTCCACAGACTCTGCAGCGGGAGAAGGCGCAACACCAGTACGACGCTTCCCCGGAGCACTCCACTGTAGAGAGCCAGGCGGGCTCTACCATACAATGTAGCAACACTCAGGCATCCACTCACCCCTCAGGGCGGGCACGCCCCGAGGGTATAATAAACCCCGGTAAAGATCGCTCGTGGTCTTCCCGGCAACCTGATCCCAGAGTGTCTGTCCAGTCATTTCACGCTAAGGCCCCCATGTTATAAGGCCCTGACCCCATCACCACATTGGCGACGAGGGCGGACTGCCCTGCGCGTGCTGGATACGACGAGGAGTGACGGCGCATCACGGAGCCCGCTCCCGCTCTGCTCCGGTCCGCGGCCTGCCCACGCGCCTTCCCGTCGGAAGCGCTTTCAGCTGGCAGGGCCGGGACCGCGGAGCGCCCAGGGTGAGTGCGCGATCATTGCCCCCCCTGCGAGCGCCTCTTGGCCTACCTGGCTGGTTGTCCGGGCGACGGCTGCCTGTGTCGAGGCATACGCCGGACCGTGAATCCGGCTGCTGAGGCCGGTGAGGCTCCGCGCCACGCCTCCGACCCGCCTCATGTGCACCACGCACCTGTAAGTGCGTCAGGCAACGCACACCACGCTCCTGAGCCTCTCCCTCAGGCGACGCTCCCCCGCCTCATGGACACCACGCACCTGTAAGTGCGTCAGGCGACGCTCACCACGCTCCTGTGCATCTCCCTCAGGCGACGCTCTCCTCCGGAGTCGCTCCTCTTGTCAGCTGCCCCAGGCCCAGCGCGGAGAGCGCGAAGAGCGCGAACGAGCGCGAGGCGGCCCCCGGTGGCTGCCAGTGGTACTGCACGCGTCACCATCTCTAAGGAACGGCGCGAGGAGCGCGACCGTGCTTATCTACCCCACACCAGGTGCTTACTGAGCCCCAATGGGTGTCACAGATAGCCAATAAAGCTCCTATTAGCACACATAGCCAAATAAAAAGTGGAAAGAAAAAAAAGTAATAAATTGAAAAAAAATACAATAATAAATAAATAAAGGACGCACCATGTCCCTGGAGGAGGGAGCCCCAGTGTTGCAGGATGAGGCACCAGCACAGGCTGCACAGCCTTCACCACCTGTCCAAGCAGGACACATCCCAGCACAGGCCCAAGCCGCAACACCCGGCCCGCAGACTGGCCATCATACCCATTCAGGCGCGGCGCCGTTGCCGCCGTTCAGTGAAGCGTCTGACCCGGCCACTGCGGCAGTGAGATGGAAGGCGTGGGTTCGCAGGCTGAACCATTATTTCAAGGGCACCAGGGAGACAGATGGCGAGGTCAAGAGGTCCCTTTTGATCCTATACGGCGGAGCAGAGATAGACGAGCTCTTTGAGACGCTCCCCAACACAGGAGGTGACAGCGACTACGAGGCCGCGGTGGCCGCACTAAACAAACACTTTGACCCCCAGCTAAACAACGATTTCGAAAAGTTTAAATTCAAACGGGCGTGGCAAACGGGCTCTGAGTCGGTAGACATGTTCTACGCACGGCTACGCCGGCTGGCGAACACCTGCCCGTTCATTGACCCGCGTGAGGAAATTCGGGATCAAATCATTGTGGGGTGCCGTTCAAAGCTGCTCAGGAAACTAATCCTGCGCCAACCAGGGATTTCGCTCGATGAGATCCTGATTCTCGCAAGGTCACATGAGCTGTCAGACGTGAGGGCTGAGGAGATGGAGGCGGCGCTATACACCCCGGTAGCTACCCCCGCACAGACCAAGCCAGTGCAGATCAAAACGGAGAGAGTGGAAGCAATCCACCGGAAACCTGCGGCGAGTCGGCCGCATCAGGTGACTACGACAAGGAATCAGTGCGGGTACTGTGGAGAGGCCCACTCCGCCACCGCAGCGTGTACAGCAAAAGGGCGCACGTGCTCCAAATGCGGCAGGATGAACCACTTCGCGAAGGTATGCCGAGGGGGAAAATACAGGCCGGCAGGGACAAGGCCGAGAAACATACAGAGGAGAGTTCATCAAATGTCGCTTGAAGAGGATGCCGACCCGCCACCAGACAGCCATGCTCAAGAACGGCCTCAGTGGTACGAGGATGATGAAGACGACGAAGTCTACGTCGTCTCATACGTAGGCCGAGCATCCGCAGCGTCCACAAGGAGAAGACCCCCACCGATGTGTTCAGTCAAGGTGGATGGCACAACAGTACAAGCACTCATAGACACTGGGGCATCCGTGAATGTTATGGACTCCGAGCAGTACAACCAGATGATGCCGAGGCCCGAACTGATACCGTCCCAAGCGAGAATATACACGTATGGAGGAACAGAGCCCATGCCGCTGCGCGGAGTGATCACGACAACAATCAGACAAGGGGAATACTCCACTGTAGCTAAGTTCCACGTCACGGAAGGAAGGAAAGGCACGCTACTAAGCTGCCACACTGCCGAGGACCTCGGATTAGTGTTTTTCGCTAATCAGGTGCACCAGTCACATGCAGAGTTCTTGATGGAGGAGTTTCCAGAACTGTTCCGAGGACTAGGGAAACTCAAGAACAAGAAGTTCAAACTACACATAGACAAGTCTGTGCGACCGACAGCCCTAAGGCACCGGCGTGTCCCGTTCAATCTGCGGCCGCAGGTGGAGGAAGAGCTGAGGAAGCTTGAAGAACTCGGTGTAATCGAGAAGGTGACCGGGCCCACACCGTGGGTCTCTCCACTCGTCGTGGCGCCCAAGCCCAAGCAACCTGGAGCTATACGGCTGTGCGTGGATATGCGTCTGCCAAATGTAGCGGTGAGGAGGGAAAGGCATATCACCCCTACCATGGATGACATCATAGCGGACCTCAACGGTGCCAAATGGTTCTCCAAACTCGATTTAAACGCAGGTTACCACCAGCTGGAGCTTGAGCCAGACAGCCGCTACATTACAACCTTCTCCACACACGTCGGGCTGAGGAGGTACAAACGACTAAGCTTCGGAGTGTCCTCGGCAGCTGAAGTCTTTCAAAATGCAATCAGAGAGGTGCTATCCGGACTGAGTGGGGTCATCAACTTGAGTGACGACATCCTGGTGTACTCTGGATCGCTTGAAGAGCATCACGTACACCTGAGAGCGACCCTCAAAAGGCTATCAGAACAAGGCCTGACACTTCACAAATCCAAATGTGCCTTCTACCAGGACTCAGTGGACTTCTTCGGTTACATCTTCACCCGAGAAGGCCTGAAGGTTGACCCCAGGAAGGCCGAGGCCATCCGGGCTGCCAGCACCCCGCAAAACCCCACGGAAGTCAGGAGTTTCCTCGGGATGGCAACGTATTGCGGGAGGTTCATCCCCAACCTTGCCGACCTGGCCGAGCCACTGAGGCTACTCACCCGCCATGACCATAAGTGGGACTGGACAGTGGCGGCGAACACGGCGTTCCAAGCTATCAAGAACAGCCTCCTGGACACCACAGTGATGGCGTATTTCCAGCCAAAGAGGAAGACTGAACTAGTGGTTGACGCAAGCCCGGTGGGCCTGGGAGCGGTGCTCCTTCAAGAATACGGAGCTGATGTCTGGAAACCGGTGGCGTACGCCAGCAAGGCTCTCTCGGACACCGAGACCCGCTATGCACAGATCGAAAGAGAAGCCCTGGCCATCAAATGGGCGTGTCAGCACTTTCACTTGTACCTATGCGGCCAGGAATTCCGGGTGATAACGGACCACAAGCCCCTTGTGCCCCTATTTGCAGGATCAGCGAGGCTGGCCCCTCCAAGGATCGAGAGGTGGGCCGTCCAGCTACAGGGCTACAACTTCCAAGTCATCTTCCGCCCGGGGGTCAACAACCCAGCGGACTACCTGTCGAGACACCCGGACTGCACCAAACCAGCCACTAGACTAGAGGAAAGTCAAGAAGCGGACGCCTTTGTGCACTGGATCTCAGAAAACGCGTGTCCAGAGACAATGACACTGAAAGAAATTGGGGAAGCAACGGAAAGAGATGAAACACTATGCCGAGTCAAGCACGCGCTCAGGGGAAACCAATGGGCGCACTTCCTGGATGGAATACATGGGCTCAGGCCGGAGGTCAGTCATGCCCGCCAGCAAATGTGGCAGATTAAGAATGAACTGAGTGTCGGGGATGAAGGTGTGGTCCTTCGAGGGCATCTAATAGTGATACCGGAAGACCTCCATCCCAGGATTCTGTCCCTCGCTCACGTCGGGCATCAGGGAATGGCCAAAACAAAGGCCAGGCTGCGGTGCCGAGTCTGGTTCCCGGCGATGGACCTCAAAGTAGAAGAGATGGTGAGGGCCTGCCACGCGTGTCTAATCACCGGAGGAGATCCCGCCCCGGCCCCTGTCATAACGGAGCCCTCCCCGACGCTGCCCTGGACCAACCTGAGCCTGGACTTCGGGAGTTTCCCGGATGGTCGCCATACCCTGGTACTAGTGGACTCTTTCTCCAAGTTCCCGGTGGTGGAGGTGATCCCCTCCACAGCTTTTCCCCAAGTCAAACGGAATCTAGACAAGATCTTCGCGACCATGGGATTGCCGGAGGAAATTAAAACAGACAACGGTCCTCCCTTTCAAGGCCGAGACTTCCAAGCCTACTTGGACGCCCTCCAAATCAAACATCGGAAAATCACCCCCTTGTGGCCGCAGGCCAATGGAGAGGTGGAGAGACTTATGAGGACCATTAACAGAGCCCTGAGGATTGCCGTAAGTCAAGGAGAAGATCCGGAATCAGCTCTAGACCGATTCCTGGGAGCCTACCGACAAACGCCCCACTGCACAACCAAGTGTGCCCCGGCCCATTTACTGTTCAAAAAGGCCCCCAGGGACATCATCCCGTCCGCAAGTTCGTGGACACCACTTGAGCGAGATGGGGACGCCATTCAGTCCAGAAGAGATGTAACCAACCAGAAGGCCAGTGCGGCCAGACGTGCGAAGACATCAAATCTACAGGAAGGAGACACAGTAGTGGTCCATGACCGACACCCCGGATGGAAGTATAGGACCCCCTATGAACCGGACTTGTGGACCGTTGAAAGGATCAGAGGAACCATGGTGACTGTCAAGAAAGGTGAACAAAGAGTCACGCGAAATGTGTCATGCTTTAAACCAGCGAGGGGAGGAACAGAGGACCAAGGCGAGGAAGAAGAGGTCGGGCCACGACAAGCCGGTCTGTCTCCAACAGCCTCATCATCAGCGAGAGGGTCTGATGATCAAACGTCGGTTGAAGACCAGAGGAGAAGCCAAGACCCGTTGCCGTTGCCGTGCGTATTGGCCGACAATTCCCCGACCTGCAGAGCGCAAGGAGAAGTGTCCCCGGCTGGGGACACTCAATCACCAAAGGGCCGAAGCCAAAGATACAACCTTCGGCCAAACCCTGGCCCAAGCCACAAGTTACGGGACTTTGTGTGTACCTCCCCCTGAAGACCAAGAACTGGTGATGAAGCAGACTGAAATGAAGGAGGGATGTAGAGAGCCAGGCGGGCTCTACCATACAATGTAGCAACACTCAGGCATCCACTCACCCCTCAGGGCGGGCACGCCCCGAGGGTATAATAAACCCCGGTAAAGATCGCTCGTGGTCTTCCCGGCAACCTGATCCCAGAGTGTCTGTCCAGTCATTTCACGCTAAGGCCCCCATGTTATAAGGCCCTGACCCCATCACCACATCCACCACGCAAGCAGGCCATGGGGGGAGTTAAACCTGGTCGAAGGGGCCGCACTGTCAATGTAGGCAACGCTCTGCGGACTACACCGCGCGGGGGCCGCTCCGCCCTAATTAATCATAAAAACCAATAGCGCCCGCGAGCGCTGTACACTAAAGCACCTGAACAGCTCCTCCCCCGTGACGTAGGGGCAGCAGCCGCTCACGGGGGAGCGACGCATAATAGCTTGGTTCTGAAAATCATTGCACCCTGTGACGTAGGGGCAGCAGCCGCTCACGGGGGAGCAGCCATTCTCAGAACACCGGCCACAAGATATAGACTTAAATGAATTTACATTTATATGGGTACAATTGTCGCAGACATGTCTCATTCATAGATTCGGAAGGGCCCATAAATCGGAAAAATCACGGAACTGTTTATTGTGCGGAAACTTTGCAGGCCTTTATGATGCAGATCTTCCATTGGTCAGTTCGGGCTTTGTCACAAAATCCTGGGGTGCAGTCATCACTAGATGGATACTATGTGGAATTGCCCAGTGTCTAAATACAGGAGAACGCTAAGTAGGCCAGTCGAATCAAAATATGCACAAAAGGGTCATGGAAAGTGACCCCAAACGGGCAATGACATGCAGCCTTCTTTCTTCATCTGCTGCACACCAGAGCCCCTCCCTGCTGGACACCTCGCTGTTCGAGAGGGTGGGCGCCAGCCCGAGCCAGGTTCCTGTCTGATACTTTTGACCCCTTAAGCCAATCACTCAGCAGCTATCAGGTGCGAACAATGGGAGGCTGCAGACAGTGGGTAGAGCTCACACAGGACCAGCCCGTTAGGACCTCACAGACACACTGCTCAACAGCGATCACAAGACAATGCCCATTGTGAAGGGACAGTCTGCATCCGATATGCGTTTAAGGGACTCTTCCGCCACGCGGGAGGCCGAGCGAGGCGCAGCCTGAAGGAGCACAGCTGTCAGTAGTGTAGTAGGCTCAGTTGCACCGGGACCCGTGAGAGTGAGCGGCCCCCTATTATAGCTGTTTGACTTCCAAACCAAGTAATGGGGGATCTTTTTTTATTGAATTAGGGCCCCTGACCCCTTTGGCCGGCCGCTATAAACCAGCCCACTTCTGTACTCTTGCTATTTTTTGTATTAACTCAGCACAAGAGTTTGATTACTTAAAAAAACACCTTTTTACCTTACAGAGAGTAGGATATGGCATAAGGACCAGAGCTGCCGCATTGGGAAATGGAGAATCAGGTTTGAGTCTCGGCGTTGGCTCAAAATCCGTTGATTCAGGGCAAAACAGTTAGGGGCAGATTTACAAGCAACTGATGCATCTGCACAGATGCGTCAGTTTCTTGCAGCAGTGCAATACACTGTACAATACAGTGCTCCATTACTCAAGGATTAACAGATGTCTTAGAAATGCACAAAAGTGACCCATCGCTGGAGTTGCTCATGAAAGTGACGTAACTCCAGCAATGTGCCACAAAAGATAGGTGAGTCCCATACAAAAAGCTCTGTGTAATTCCTTATGCTTAGTCTGAGCAGGCGTAGGGATTTTGACGCAATGAAGGCATAGAGAGATGCAATGAAATCCTGTAAATTTCACTGTGTCAGTTCTACGTGACTTTTTGCATGGGAACGCCTAGCCTGCGTACATTATACCTGGTGCAGGTATAATGTGACGCAGGGCTTTACAACGTGACGCATTGGCCTAGATACATCACATTGTAAATTGGCTACATTGTTTGCGCCGCCATTGCATCAAAAAAGTGATGCAATGGCGGCGCAAGGAAACGCAAGGGGCGTGAAAATCTACCCCTTAATCTCCTGTGCTAAAAATAAAAAAAGTGTCACCTTTTGCAGGGCCGGTGCTAGGCATGGGCAGTGTGGGCAGCTGCCCATGCCCTCGCACTCAGCGTACCGGCATGGGGCCCCGCACTTGTGGTGTGTCATGTTGTTTCCCTAGCAATCAATTTGGAAGAAAGGTGTCTCCTTGAAATTAGGGTACAGGGGAGTCCTCCCCCCGCCCTCTCAGGGAGGATGTCTGGAGGCCTACGGGAGGGAGACACTCACTCTTGTCCCAATTGCAAGGAGACCTATTCAGAGACACTGCGAGATGCCCATTGTCCAGCATATTACCGCCCCCACCGTTTTAACTTTTAGCCCACAAGCAATTCTCACACCCATTTGACTGAAGGTGTGAGAATTGCTTTTGGGTTGAAAGTTAAAACTGTGGGGCGCTAAAATACTGGACAATGGGCCTCCCGCTGTGTCTCTGAAATGCCTCCTTCAAGGGATCACTTATTTAAATTAGAGGGACCTCACACATTACATTCCCTTTTTGCCCAGGGCCTCGCAAATCCTAGAACCGCCCTGTCTTTTGTAATGTACCTGGTGCTCACTTAAAGCACTCCAATACTTTTGGATCAGGATAGCGCTATATAAAACTGCAAACAAAAGCCCAAAATGTTTGTGTTAGTTAAGGTTATTTTATCTTTGCGAGATTGCAGGAAGTTGGTTTGCAGCGCCCTCTAGTGCCTCAAGTTAAATTCCTGACACATCTGAGTGCTCGGAGAAGATCCACTCTTGGAACTGGTTAGGAGGGTCATTAAAAGTGATGTCCCTGCGCTGCACAAAGAGCTGTTTGCGCAGGGATCGCAGTTTAGCTGGGGTGTGATGTTTATTATACGGTAATTAGCAGGTGTGATAATGTACGCACTTCCGATTTAAATAATTGTCAGCAGGTCCAATCAGTCGGAATTTAACGGATGAAAAATGCCTGGTAAATAAATAATGGGTGGGACATGTGGCACATATGGGTGGTGCTCTGTTATCCCCCTTAAGGAACCATTCAGGCTAGTTGATTTACTACGAAGTAGCCCTTGGACAGGCATGCCAATGCACTAACCATCTCCAGGACCTCAGTCACCGAGCCCTCCTGGGCCTGTTACTAAACCAGGTTAGGTTTATGGAGTAGCATGGTATCTAGAGGCCCCTCTCTGGACGCGTGCCTGCATTAGCTCAAAAGCATCACCTTTGTTAATCAATATTGGGCAAACCGCGCCCAATAGTGGCAGACTGTCACACACGCCGGAGCTGACAATTATGAGCGGAGCAGCCCTATGAAAGTCCAGGGTTGACTTTCACACATTGTGGATTTAAGCAAAATGAGGCTGATAAATTAATGCCAGTTTAAATAGATAACGTTTGAAGCTTTATAACCTGCTTGATAGAGCCAATTGAAATGTGCGCTGCAGGCCTGATCGGTCACACCTGACGAGAACCTCAACAACCCATGAATGTGCAAGATTTGCAAGCTGAACCGGAACTGAGCTGCAAATCCACTGAACCATGGCCTGCTAGTGCAGCACCTGCGACTGTCACCGGAGAGGTGCCGGTATCAACACCACTTAGATTGGGCGCCCATGGCATCTGGCCCTAACCCGATCACCACCAGTCTGCGGGCCCAAGACCCGTGTAACATGGCCACCATGACCTAGGAATCAGAATACACAACTATACATACTCGGTTGCTGTAACATTGTCAGTCAGTCAAAGTACTTTATTTCGATAATTCAATATCATAAAAAGAAGGTGAAAGCATACAATACATTCAAAATACGCATTAAAAACAATTACATTCATGTATTAAAAATATCCCACAGAATTCATAAAATTACTAAAAAGTCATTTAACATAAATATGACTACCATATTACATTGCTCTATTAAAAACCCAATATATAAAGAGCTAAAAATTCAATCAATTACAGTTTAACATTTTTCAGTTTATCATTTTCTTGTTCCTAACCCTAACAGCACCTGTCAGATAACTGGCGACATGAAAAATAATTCGGGGGCTGTTAAGTAATTGCAGATATAGGAGAGCGGGCTTAACTTGTAAGAACCCTGCCTCCTTAAGGATAGGAACAAGGAACTTGGTCCTTAATACCGTGTAGTTACCACAAAACATCAAAAAATGCATGGTGTCCTGCATTGAGAAATTATCGCAGGAACATGGTGGTGCCTTTTCAGGATTACAGCATTCAGGAAAGTGACCTAAGTTCAAATGAATCATATTAAAACGAAAGCGTGTCAAAAGAAACCTGTGGAAAGGACGGTTAACTAAAACAAGGTAAAGTTCAGGTCCAGGGGGATTAGCAACAATAAGGTTGCTCCTTACCGTGGGTTTTATGAGCTCAATTTCTTCTCTAGCTAACATCAGTATTTGTAGCATAGCCCCCTTTATTAGTGCTATGTCTTTACGAGTTATTTTGTCAGGTGAGAGAAAGAGCTCAGGTCTCCCTAATTTGTGAACCCAATGTTTAACATAAGATAGCCACTTGATTTTATTTACATTATCTAATGAGAGGCAATCTTTAATGATAACATGGTTCAAAGAGAGTTCTTCATTCAGCCACGTCTTAAGCCAGGATATTATGGGGGCCACTCTAATCGCATCTGTAATAAAACCGACTCCTAACTCTGAGTGGATCGTATAAGATGGGGTAGACTGTGGCACTGATAAAATTGTTCTCATGAATTTATTTTCAGTGACTTGTAGACAGTCTATTGCACTGTACCCCCAAATTGAAGACCCATATGTAGCTACAGTCAGGCATTTTGCTTTGTAAATGTTCAACAAAGCCTTTAGGGGCCTAGCCCCCAGTTTTTTACTGAAACCCATGATTGCTGAGGAGGTTCTAGCAAAGGCCACATTTCTATTTTTAATCTGTGGTCCCCAGTTCCCATTCTCCTCAAAAGTAATCCCCAGAGTGGAGAAGTGTGGCTCACTGGTTAGAGCAGGCAGACCCTGAAGCAGATGTCAGACCCGGGACCAGGGTTCAATTCCCCACATGGCAGGGTCTTGAGCTCAAATGTCCACGGACTCGATAATTCTCGCTTCGGTGCCTGACCTAATCATTGGTTCACACTCTGCAACTCTGGGCATTAAGCTTGCTTAATCTCCACAACGGCCCCCGTGGCGGGATGCCTGGCTTTCACCTTGGGGATGCCCTGTAGGGGCTATCTCACAGGGAAAAGCCAGGACGGGTTCCCAAGGCAAGCGCTTAGAGAACCCTGGGTGATAAGCGCTATATAAATCCAATATACAATACAATACAATACGGGAATGTAGGGACTCTACAGATTTTCTCCTTGCCACAAAAGAACGTTTTCAAATTTGTCTTTCTTTTGCCTCTTCCCATAATCATAATTTGAGATTTCTTAACGTTAATTTTAAGATCCAGGGACATCATAAAAAGACCAAAAGCATCCAGCAAACGTTGCAGGCCTACACCGGTCCGTGCCAGAAGAACGGCGTCATCCGCATACAGGAGAAAAGGGATACCAAGTTCCCCTATATGCGGAATATCAGACGCGGCCTCCCTAAGCACCGGCTCAAGGGCATTTATATAAACTGTAAACAAAAGTGGGGCCATAATACATCCCTGCCTGACCCCCCTTTCGGATTTGAAATGGCTAGAACAACGACCCTCTGTAGTCACCCTGACTGAGGTTAAAAGATCAGAATGCAGATCAGCTTGAAAATTGACCAAAACAGGGTCGAGACCTAGGTCAATTAAAATCATCCAAAGTTTTGTACGATTTACAAGATCAAATGCTGAGGACAGGTCTATAAACCCCAGGTATAGGGACCCATCCTTAGCCTTGGTATATTTATCGACCAGCAATTGTACATTAAGCACTGATCTAAAGTACCTCTTTTGGATCTGAAACCATATTGGGCATTTGACAAAATACCTTTATCGTCCAGCCACTCCTGTAATTTATACAGGATGACCCGACCCAAAACCTTAACAGAGGAATCTATTAAGGATATTGGTCGGTAACAGGCAGGGTCTGCCCTGTTACCTTTTTTGAAAACTGGAACAATAATGGATTCTTTCCAAGATGCTGGGATATTGTCATGATTTAACGCGTTAAAAACCTTACATAGGATCTTCGACCATAATTTTGGGGCATATTTAAAAATATCGGCAGGGACCCCATCGGGGCCGGGAGCCTTGTTTATCAGTGTTTGTTCTATCGCCCTTTCAACTTCTTTCACATCAAAGGTAACACAAGAACCCTCCTTTCTATAAATAAACTCATTTAGACAGTCCTGTTGTGCCGTATTAGCATATATGCTTCCAAAGTGTTTGATCCATGCCTCGTCGGGTATGTTAGACTCAAGAGGACGGGTCTCCTCATTTGAGAAAAGTGGCTGGTTTACAACTTCCCAGAACTGACTACTATTTTTTAATGTCATGGGATCAAGTAGTTTTGACCAGGCAATTTCTTTTAACTCGTTCTTCCTAGTTAAAATTGTGTTCTTATAACATACCCTTGACTTAGCTATTAGGGCGCGATCTTTAGGACTAGTCTTTAAGGCCCTAAGTAAATCGGCATGAGCCTTAGTGCACGCGTGATCGAACCATCTCTTCACATGATGTTTGGAAGGCCCTTTTGCCCCAGTTAAACTTTGATTTGTTTACAAATATTATCAAATATTACTTGAGTGTCTGATGCCCCTGAGTCAAGGCAGATAGCTACATCGCCCTCCGCACTAGCCAGAACTACCTCGACAATGTTTTCGGGATTTATATTCGACCACTTTAACTTACGGCCTTGATCTATAGGAATCACGTTTCGGCCACCCTTTTTAGACAATAATTTCATAGTTAAAAAATCCCTGGACGATACCTCCATCACAACTGGATTATGGCCACTGAAGGCTGAAACCACTGTATTATATCTTAACACTTTACCTAGTATAAAACAAGACATGAAAATGAAATCAATAATTGTGCCATCACCAAATCCTTCAAAAGTAGGGACTCTATCTTCACTCTCACCGCATCCAGATTCATAAAGATTCCACACCGCCAAAAAATCCTCGAGTGCCTCCCCTCTTTTTGAGTGTTTGAAGTGCATAACTGTAGAACAGGGGGGACCCTCTTCCACTGAGTTAGCACACGGCTGGTTACAGGGGTGGATATTAAAGTCTCCTAAAAGAATTATCTTGAAACAATTTACCTTGGTTCTATAGATCGGCAAAAAATTATCGATATAATCCAGATTATGTCTGGTACTTTCCGTAGCATTAGCATTATGAAAGTTAATAAACAAAATGTTTGATGAATCAGGGGAATTCAATTCAACAATTAAACAATTTTCACAACCTGAATCAAGCTGGGTTAACACTCCTTTTAAGTCAAGTTTGAACAAGCTCAGTAATCCTCCTTTTGATCGACCTACCACACTACTTGTGGCCGGAATAGAAAAATGAATATAACCATCCAAGGAGAAGCTATTAATTGTGTCCCAAGTCTCCTGAAATGCCAAAATGTCAAAAGTTTTCAAAAAGTCAATCCATATTTCCTTTTCGCATTTGGCCCTAATACCAGCAATGTTCCAAGTCATGATTCTGCAGAACTGTGGGTTAGGCCTTGGGTTGTTTACAAGTCAATCATTTTCCTCCAAGGATGCCAAGGGCGCAAACCAATTACAAAGTGGGAGAATTTGTTCGGCTTGGAAGTTTGGCCTACACAGAGCATAACAATAGGAGTCCATTGCCACTGGAGTTTGATGACGAGGATAGGCACACAATCCAGCGCTCTGTATAAAAGGGGATGGTGGTGGGTTCTGGTGAGTAACATGAGATTTAGAAATGTTACTGAGATGGTTACAGAAAAACCCAAGGGGGCGTGCACAAATAAAATCTTCTGTGATTGGTAAGGAGGCCGCCCTCAGAAGAACAGTAGCTACATGCTGAGGGTGCCTAAAATTTACGATGATACAGTCTCCCTTGGTTGTTTTCCTAGAGCTGCCAATCCAGCCCACTCTGCGTGTTGATATAATGTCATTTCTAAACATAAGAGGAAAACCACAGTATTTACCCAGCCATGCCAGTACTTTATGATTCAGAGAATCCATCGTTTCCCCCCTTACAGCATTCAACCGTGAATCTATACCAGGGACGTTTGTTAGCACTACTATGTAAGGAGCGCATTCTGGTGGTAAGTTAACTAATTGTCTTTGCCTGTACTCCCTCAACCCTGTGTTATTAACTGGGTTATTCACTGCAGCAATAGGGGCAGGGTTAGCTTTCGGGATAGGAGGAGAAATAGGTTGATTACTCGAGTGGGTGAAACTGGCGGGCTAACTCGGCCTAGTGACATACGACGTGCTGTGTTAATCTTATTCAACACTTTTACCATGTAGTTATCTAATGGTCCAGACAAAGATGGAGTTTTGCAAGAGCGCAATTTAGCGTTGGCTGACCGGCTTAATGTAGCTTAATGTAGCAGTCAGTAATCCCACTCAACAATTAGCACTCACGGTTATTTGCAGTCTCAGGAGGCATAAACGAAGGTCCGTGGCCCAGCCCGGCCTCCTTTGGCCTCTGACGGCCGCAGACGGCCCCGCCCTTGTACACAGTGGGCCGGTATTGAGCACAGCACTATGCTCCAGGAAAAACAGCGGAGGAGAAGCCTAGTGGCCCGCTACCATCCCTCCACCACGCAATTACCGACCCACGTGGGCCGCGGCCCCGGGTGCCTCACAGCAACGGAGAGGGAGCCCCGCCAATCTTGCCGCCACCTCCCCCAACGCGCAGCAACAAGTCCTCAAGGCCGGCCGCAAGTCAGGAAAGAGCTTGCCAGGAGGAGGTAGGAAATGCACTGCACTCTTCAGGGCCTCTCGCCTCTCAACTCCTTCCCAACAAATTCGCAACCTCGGTGTACGCAACACGCACCCCCCACCGATGCAGTAAACCAAGCCTGCGCGACACCGGTGACGGCGTTAGAACCGAGCTGCAGCCCCCAGTAATGCTGCTGCCTAATGACATGACTCCTAGATCGTGTCCGGGTCTCATCAGAGATCAGGGGTAACCGGAGGGAAATTTTATTACAGGAGTCTGGAACTGAACACGACTGTATAACCCGCCCTGAGCCACAATGCTGCTTCGCGGCGCGAACAAAAACTGCACGTCTTTGGCAGGGGACAATCTACAGCCCCACACGGGCACAAAGAGGAGGGGGAGTGGATAGGGCGACCCACGCTCACAGATGCCCCTGCCGCAACTCCCATGTGGGTGGGGGGGCGGTGACCAAAACCAACACCAAAGCAGGGACCGCAGGAGAAGAGTTCCCGGGCCCAATACTGTATTAACTTCCTGACAACAAAGCCAAAAAGGTCTACCCTGCCCCCAAATTCACCGCGCACGATGACCCCCCCGGTTCCTGAGTACATGGAGCCCCAGGCACGCTGCAGATACAGACTGTCCAGCGGGGGAGGGAAGTAGCCGCAACAACGCCGGCCAACACGAGGCAACCAGTAGAGACGGCGTGTGCGTGATCAAAAGAGGTCACCAAAATGGTGGGGGTGGGATATATACCCTCCCCCAAGTGCTGGGCGCCCAGGAAGTGACTCCACTCGTGCGCCTCAACCAGGCTGAAGAGGGGGGGACTCCAACCAGAGTCCCTGCCCCTGAAGAGAGTGTGGGGGTGTGGGGTGCCCCGGCGACATTAGAGTGCTGACCTCTGTAGTGGCCCCCTGTGGGTGCCTCGGCCAGCAGCATGTAATGCAGGTAGCACCAACATTCATATATTTTGCCAAATTTTTTGTTGGCTATGGTGGGATTTGGCATTAGTTATCACACTGTAAACTCCAAACACTGATGTCCTTTTTAGGTCGAAGCCTGCGTTGCAGCGCATGCGTTGCTGGAGGCAAGAGTTCTTGTAAACAAGAAGGGGCATGAAACCACGCCCCTTCTGCCATTGGCCGGCCTCGCGAAATGGAGGCCTGCCATTAGACAATGTCCCTGTTTTGATGATTTGTCCGCTATACTCCCTCCTTTTCAGGACTCCGTGACCTGACTTCTGGTGTCGCAAGCCGATTTCCAGAAACGTTGCTATGGCAATCAGGAGGCAGTTCTCGGAGTACTGGAGGGGAGGGATTCAGTAGCTGTTTCCGCCCCCCTTTTTTTTTGTGCGTGTGTTTGTCTGTCATTGTTACCTCGTCTTTTCAGCAGCACATGCAGCAGTTTGCAGCTCAGGGCAGACAATCGCGCCTTTTATTTATCTTATGGCAAAACGTAACTATTTCCCAGCACATCAACGCACACTGGTGGGGGGACAGACCCACATGCCAATTCAAATTGGCCTCGGCAGGGAAAATGTACTTCGGAGCAGTGAGAGCAATAACGCCGGGCCTGTGCACCAAATCGTTTTTATATTGGGGATTAAGCAAATCGGGCTATTACGGAAGCGTGGTGGAGGGCGGAGGAGGTGGGGCTTTGGTGCAACGACGTGAGGTGGTGGGTTTAATTTGCTTGTTCTTCTATGTTCACAGCGTCGTGTCACTGGTCCATTAGACATAGAAGGGGGACAACTTTATTCGTGAGCCTCCGGCCTGGTACTGGGGTGGAGTGGTGACGTTGCTCTGCACAGCCGCGGCCGTTGAATGTGGGACGCCCAACAGAGGCAGGCGCCTGGCTGGAGCTCCCAGTTCCTCTGTTCTCCGTGTACAGCCTCGTTGTGTCAGTCCGGCGGCGCGCCCGGGAATGCCAGGCTCTTGCTTTGCGGGATGTATTAGAACACACTGGCCTCGCCAAGATGGATGCTGTTGGAGTCTGGCAGGAAGCGGCTCTAAAGCAGGCCGAAGTAGCGGCCCAGCGGCTGCGGGAGCTGCTGGGCCTCGGGTTACTTCACAGTGAGCTAGGGCTTGACCTGGGACTGGAACCTGCATACTTCCCTTCTTGGGCGCTTCTGCTGGTGACCGCGCTGCTGCTCAGTCTGATATTCTTTGTTGCGGCCTGCGCAAGCAGGAGGAAGAGCCGGGCCAGCCCGACTGAAGATGTCAGCGGCGTCAGCAAAGTCTCAGCGGGGTCCAAGAGCACTAAGAGCAAGGAGGCCAGGAAGAAGAAAAAGAGAAAGGGCCCCGAGAAGAGTAAGGTGAGGGTCTAAGACAAAGTAGCTTTGGTACACCTATTTAATAGAGCCTCCTTTTCAGGAGTATTCAGCATTTATTTTTGGTACAGATATGGCTAGTTTTGAGTGTAAAATGTATGCTTGTAGTGCAGTATATGTCAATGGGACTTTGAAGGGAAGAGACAGTTAAACGTCGCAGGGCCCTAATTGCAAGTGTAAATGGGAGATGTATCTCTGCAGTAGTACTCTTGCTTTGGGGGTGATGATATACTGGGGCAGTTTGGTCCTGCCTTATTGGTATAATGGGTCTCGGGTAGTTTGGGGCTACCTTATCGGTGTGATGGATCTAGTAAAGTAGTCCTAAGCGTTTGAAAGTGTTAAAAGCTGATTTTGGGTGGGTGAGTGCAAGGCATGAAAGCAAGTGGCTTTTTTCAATCAAAGCAAATGGAATTTGTTCTCTAGTTTGTTCATTTGCTTCCAAAGATCCACCATTGGACAATTATTTTGGGTGACAGTGAACATATTTACCATGCATGGGACAAGGCCAGTGTTCAGTAAATATCTGCATGTTAGCGAGTGGTACGGCTGCTTTCAGGGGAGGAGGTTCATAGTGGAATTCTAAACAGTCCATAGAAACCCAATCCGACCGGTGTCAGATGCGTGCCCTCTTTAAATACTCACCAGGTCATAGGTGTTTGAAAATATAGCTGTACCAATCCCTAAACAACCCCCATCGTCCCTCTTTATTATGCCCTAGTTGTGATGCGCACATGTTTGATTCAGAAATTAGGTATGGGTTAGTTAGCGAGCATGTAAAGGATTCCTGCGGTAAGATAGGTAACATTGATGTAGTCCTCAGCAGTGTGCAGTCAACAGCATAGTATTTCAGCATCTGTGGTCCTGTCAGGATTCGTTTCTGTTTTTAATTAAACACATTTTGGGGTATTTTTACCATTCAATTTGAGATACCGTTGTTCTACTTAAATTTAGGTGAACGAGCCAACAAAGTAGCACAGAACCGAATCATCGCCTACCTTGGCTCTAAGAGCATAGGCCGTTGTGTCAGCTAAAGCATTTCAATAACAAGAGATCCCCATGCTCCAGTCAAAAGTGAAAGCGGGCTGTGCTTGTTTTTAGGTCGAGGACCTAAAGGCTGCGCTTGCGCAGTCTGGGGAAGAGATTTAATGTATCTTAGTAGGGCTTTAGAACCCGCCTCCCTGGCCCGTCTCTCCTCCATTGGCTGGCTTCCTTAACGGAGGCCAGCCATTGGAGGAGAGAGCCATCCCTCCAAAGAAGCTCCGTCTTTTTCGGATTCGGGGGCATACATTTTGCTGTTCTTTAGCTCGTGACGTCGTCCGTCACTCAGGACAGCAAAACACGCCCCCGAATCCGAAAAATTTTGGAAGCTTGTAGCCGCCATTTTTTATTTTTTTTGCATTGTCCGGAGCCAGGCTGCACCCTCAGCCGGACCTCCGTGAATACGGTACGTGCAAAGACCCTTGCACCAGCCCTTGCACTAATCACATGCATGCTCGCAGGCCTTCCGGAGGTAAGGGGCGACAGATGCTTTAATACAGGGCTGTTACCAGGGGCAGCGGGGGCACACAACATTACACAGGGGAGCTATTCCGCTGACGGTGTTGTACTAACGTGCCCCTTTGAAGGGCTGCCCTTGTGAAGGGCACTGTGCAGCGCCTCCATGACCCTATTCTGAGTGCTCCTCTTAAAGGATCCTTTCTCGTGCTTTCCATGCATTTTGGGGGGGGTGGGGGGGTATTACTGATGGCTCATTAACGTTAGAACGAAATGTTAGTATGTTTGCAATATAAACTGAGGGCAATGCTTTCAAATACAGACGAAGAGGGAAACGCAGCGTCATAGCGCCTTGAAGCGAAGTGGGAAAATGTACTGTCAACGATGGTGGGAATATTTGGAAGGGGCGGCTTTACATTTCCTCGAGGAAGGAGCAGGCCTGGCGTGCGTAGAGAGCACGCACAAGCATCTCTGTCCGTATACAGACAAAGCCTGTAGGCGCGATCGGTCCTAGAGCTGTCTGTGTGGTCTGGTGATTGGCGCTACATCAGTAGTTCATGCACCGGGCAGTCCGCAGCAATACCCATGCTCACTCTTCACCACGTGGGTAGAAAAGAGGATAGAAGTGCCCGACCTCGCTGGAGGTGCAGACTTGGACCAGAGAACAGAGGAGGATGGGTGGTTCTGTACAATCGGACACACGGCCGATTTATTCATGCATTGCTTTAAATAGCGCCAACGTCGTCCAATCGGGTTTCAGAGCGCCTTTATCTAAGGAGGGCATGAAAGCGCCATCCCCATGACCTTATTCGTTTGCGGCTCACGCCTGCATCACTCCTCCTGGGAGGCTGGATCCTGTATTCACCATCCTGTGAATGAAGGGGGCTGGAATGTTAATCCCGTGCCCCCACCCCGAGCACTCCCCCTTCATGGTGCCCCTGCTGGCAGCCCTCAGCCCCTGAGGCAAGTACCCACTTAGGGGCGTGGCTGCCTTTCACAACCCCTTTTAGAAGTACACAGGCCAAGGAACAACCTGGAATTTGGCTTATCAGTCTATTAAATACAAAGTAATTTACATTCTGTGGATGTATTCCATGCAACCTTGGCAATGCTTGCCTGGCTCGTCATGCCAATAAGCTGCGGTGTGCCTCGCGGTACAGATGTTCTGTTTCTGCTTCTGTCTGGGGGTAAAGGGAGGGGGCGAATCACTCCCAAACTTTTCAGTACTGGTTAAAAGGGTTCGCCCGGCTTTGCACACACGCATTTGCATTGCTTATTTAACAACATTTCTCATTAAATCTTGGTAAGCACGCCTGGCCTGGTGACAACCCGGCTCTCACCCTGTCAGTTCCTTTCCTCCGCTCTTTAGGTGCCCCCTCTTTTTAAAGATGTAATTCTATTATTTGGACCGTTGTAAATAACATGTGTTATTAGCATAACTCAGTGCGCTTTTTAGTGGACTTTTGTCGGGATGAATGGCTAAACTAGTCTGCTAAAAATCAAAGCTCTGTCGCCTGCTTTTTCAAGGCAGGCTTCAGCCGCAGGGGTATTAGTCCGCTGAGCTACCTTGCTAAGATTTACCCCTTGACTCGCAGTTTGCACACAATCGCCGCAATAGCTGCTGTAACACACTGATCTTTCTTACTCGGGTGCAAAGTGACTTAAAGGTCACACTCTCTCCTCTACAACATATCAAAAAAAGAACTGTTTTTAAAAGAATTAACATTAAACGAGCTACAGATCACACATGGCTGTGCAGCCTAAGCATTATTTGAAACTTCAGCATTAGATCAAACTTGTAGCTTGCAGGTTGCTTGGAGATTCTGTGGCAAGAGCATGAACCCACTGAGATATGTTAATAAGATCTGCGGCTGTGGTTTCCAGCCTACTCTCTCCCTACTGAGCTGACCAATATCTAGAAGTGAAGCCTGAGACCACGGCCACTGGAACTATGCGGCATGGAAGGGACAAATTATGTGGCATGGTTAACTAAATTATGCGGCAAGAAAATGCAAATTATGCGGTGCATTGCTGCACATTTTGTAACAGTATAACTAACCCTATTTTTCATTTTGGCTCAGGTTAACACTGTCTGGGAACATGTTTCACGTCTTTAGTACCAGTTTAACACCCACATGCACAATAAGCAACAGGGGAACTTTCAACTTTTGCCAAGTGCAGCAACATACGCTGCTGTGATTTTAGTCATTTTTTGAACCAGAAATGTTTTGGGAAGGTTAAATAAATGCAGGTTATGCAGCACGTGATGGATTATGGAGCAAATTTATAACCAAGCGAAAAACGTGGCAGCCACAAAATAGGCTAATTCCAGTGGCACTATCTCAGAGCTACCAGTAACAACAGCTCTCTATTGGAGCCAGTGCAAATGGAGGAAAGGAGGGCGAAGAGAAACATATACAATCAGTGTCAAGGGTAGAAAGCATTAATGAAAAAGAACCTGCGTGAGTGAAATAAAGCGGCAGGGAATGTATGGGGGGTAGACGCGAGATGCATGAGATGGAATCAAGACTGCGCTATCTTGTTATACTGCACCTCAATCTTTGATAGCACCGGCCGCAGGCTTTGGAGAAAAGCTTGTGAAAAAAACGTATTAAAGTGAGCACTGCTGACAGGCATATTATCCCTCTGGGGTGCCTTCCTGGATTTTGAATATGTGACTTGCCGGCTACACACACAAAACTGTGACGGGCATGTTAATCCACTGAGCGGATGTGCCTGTTGCACACGGATCTCTAAACAGGCACGTTAACCCACTGAGCTGTCTTAGTGGAACTGGACCCGGATGCTCACACACAGATCTCCGTTGCTGGCACATAAATCCACTGAGCTGTCTTGCTGGCATTCGAAAAACACCAAAAGCACCGGGCGTCTCTGCGCCAGGCACATTAACCCGCCGGGCTTTCTTGTTCAGCTATAATCACTAGCAGCTGTGCTGTGCCCAGCATCTGGCCCGGCCTCGATGGTGGCAATGTTCACGTAGCCGAGTTTATCGGTGAGAACTTCCCATGACAGCACCTCTGCCTGGAAGATGTTTCAGTGTCTCCCGCACGGCGCCCTGCTCCCACACTCTCCCCACCACACACACATAGCCCAGCGCCTCATCTAACAGCCGAAAGCCATTAATACTGGGACTATTGTTTACAATTAGTTGGCTGTACTGTCACTCTCATTTGCTTATTTATTATTCAAGCTTCTATAGCCTTTACCTCCTCTTCTTGTGTCTGTCCCTCCCCTGCAGCATGTCAAAAGTACTTGTGTCCTTCAACTGCTGACATTTTTTAAGGTACTTTTTTCTCCCTGTTTAAGCGCTCCATAACCGTGCATGCATTTTCCATCTGTCTCTCTCATGTGCCTGTATGTGTGTGTGGGTGGTTTTGTGTGTGTGGCTCTGTGTGGGTGTAAATGCAATAGGTCCTGCATTTGCGAGCGATTACGCTATTGGCATTGTAAATGACAATGCCATTTATTTAACGATTAAGCTATTGGCAATGTAAATGACAATGCCATTTATTTATGATTAAAAAAAAAAGTCATGAGCAATGCCAATAGCTCTCCCTTTAATAATGCCAAGACCATTGCATTGTAAATGCTTGTTATTGAAATGCTTTAGCTGACACGACCAAATTAGGATGGTAGAAACTGTATGTAGCACTGAGTCTTTAAAAAATAAACAGGCATGCTTTTATTTTAATATGGAGTCAGAATTGATACTGGTGGATGTATGTATATTGTGAAGTATCTGTGAAGCAAGTGGGTGGGTGAGATTAAAAGAGCTCCTGAGAACAGCAGGTATGTGGAGAGGCTATGCTGTTATCATACTTTATGCAATGTTTTTAACACCCCTTCAGCCCCCTTCCTTGCCCTCCCGTCACCCGTGGACTTCTGCTGGCACAAATCAACAAAACCATCATCCGCGTGCAAATGAACAATCATTAAAAATGCAATAGGCCTCGCCTTTCATTAAGTTAAAGCCATTTGCTTTGCCATACAATACCATTAGCAAAGCAAATAGCTTTAACTTAATCAAAGGCGAGACCTATTGCATTTTCAATGCTTGTTTTTAGGTGCAATACGTTTTCGACACGGAGAGACCCTAGCAATCAAGCACTTTTAAGAACAGAGGTGCAAATTGCGACTCTGTAGTTAAGGATGACACCTCATTCCATAGGAAATGCCAATTTTGTACCATTAACTAAGCATGGGCGGAAAATCCGTTCCGCTCGCGGATTTTGCGGATTTTCGGGAAATCCGCAATCCGCGAGATTTGCGAATCTCCCGCAAAATCCGCAAATCCGCGAGCAGCGGATTTTGCTCGCACTGCTCGCACTGTTCGCGTGAGTTCGCGTGAGTTCGCGCCCCGCGAATAAGTGCAAAATTGCAGAAATACGATTTTAGCAAAAATGAAAGTAACTACTTACCAGGTTCAAAAGTTCAGGCTCATCATTAGTAGCCATTTCCTGTAGTGCTTCCTGAGGGGCCCCTCCAGAGTTCAGTTGCCAGTTGAAACTATTATGTGACCCTGCTCTGAACCTCAGAATAGTTACACATATGCCACAAAGGTCCTGAATTACAGCTAAGGGAGACAAGCAGGAGCCAGGCTGGAAGTTAAAATCCATTAATCAGCCCCTAATTCATTATTGTCAGTTGGGGCAGGGCAGGTGTTGTAACTAATTTTGCAACAATGAAAGCACTTAGCAAGTGCAAAAGATCACTAATCAGGGCGCACTAAGGAAGCAGGTGCCAGCTAAAAAAATATTCTGTGACACATTAATCAGCCCCAAATTAATTCAGGTCACTTGAGGCAGGGAAGGTGTGCTTTGCTTTGCCGAAAATAATGTACACTGGACAACCAGAGGGTGTGGTGATGAAACAGAGGGTGGCATGGGTGGGCCAGAGGGTGGCATGAGTAGTCAGAGAGTGGCAGTGGTGACAGAGAGTGGCAGTGATGAAGAAGAGTGTCCCAAACAGGCTGGACACGTAGAAACAACAAGTTCGCGAAACTTGCGACCCGACAGGTAAGTTTGCAATTTGCGAAAGTGTACAAAACCCTCGCGAACTGGCAGAAACACGGGCGAACACAAAAAAAAAAATCCGCAAATTCGCGGGAATTCGCGGATTTTGCGGATTGCGAATCCGCAAATCCGCAAAATTCGCGAACGCGAGATCCGCAAAATTCGCTCATGCTTACCATTAACCCCTTCGCTGCTGATGACGAGCTCAGCTCATCATCCGCCACGGTGGTCGTGTGGGGATGACGAGCTGAGCTCGTCATGTAACGCAGGTTTTTGTAAATTGCCACACAGCGGAAAAATTACCGCCGCAGCAATGTGGTTAATGACTTTATCCGCCCATGATCCTTTTCCACCAAACCTCGGAGAAACAGCAACAAGCTGCCATTGCTCATATTTCTTCACGTGCCTTATGGACCGCGATGTAGGTGCAGCAGAGTCAAGACTTTTAGGATAGTGGCCACCGAAGAGAACCCCATACATGAGGTAAGAGATGTGTCAATGTATGTCTGTGTGCATGGGCACTCACTCCTCAAAGTACCTGTTTGCTCCTGAGAAGTGCCAGAATTCTCCCATTAAATGTATTGCAGCAGTGCTGAAAAGTGCAGGCACTCTCTCTTTCAAATTAAAGAAGTGCAGATATTCAGTACTGAATAGTACCTGCCCATTTAGAGCACTGGCTGCAAATGGGACCTGCCTTTTTATCTGAAACCTTGCAATCAAACGAGCAGAACTCTGCACGCTGTTCCCATTGTACCGCTCATGACATGTTTCAGCATCCTGGCCAGGCTTAGACAACTGCAGACCCTGAGAACAGTCACACGTGCGACCTAGGGTCAAGACTAGAGCTCTGGCTTTCGTTATCCTTTAGGGAGAAGTTGATACAGTTTCACATGCGTAAATACAAGCAGACATAAAATGGCAACTCAATTGTATTTATTAACATCTACACTCCCCCATGGATGTTCAGACATGAACCTCTGCAGCTCAAATTCAAAGGTTCCAAAAAATCTTCAGAGCTCATAACTTTCTTTGTCAAAATAAGGTCCTCTGAGAATCCTGCAGGAATTCCATGTTGTGCTGGACACGTTATGACCATCTGTGAAAAATGTGTGCAACGACTTCCATTACTAACACACCCCATGATCTTCTTCAGCAACCGCCTTCCACTGGAGGATCCTTCCCATTACATTGGGTAAATGTAAAGTTCAGCCCCAAAAGTGTATGGGATAGCATAGCTCTGTTTAATTTGAAGACACCCTCCATACTATTCTTCATTAAGACTCAGGATTGTCTCTGCAGCCTCTGAGGGAATCAGAAAGCCCAGAACCCAAAATCACCCAAGATATCTTTCCAAAAAATTGAAGTTTAGAACATGGCCACCAAATGTGTACTCTATTTCCTTCCGACCTCAAATCCCTTCAGCATCCCAACTACTTGCATAGTTCAGCATTAGCAATGCTCCAGGTGATAAGTACCAATTCGTAATTATTTTACACAGAGTTCTCTTGTGTTGTAGGCATCTCACGGTTTTTAGTCAGGCACCAAGCTGGGTTTCCTGGCACAATTGAGATACATAAATAAATAAACTAAACTATCGCATGAGACATTGAAAGCTTTATATATATATTTGCAATCGGTTCTTTCGAAGAGACGTAGATCTTGAACAATTATTCTGTCTGTGTCAGCTCTCCGAGGTGTCATGGCCTAGGACAAAGGTCTTCAAACCTGGGGCATGTTCCACGGGGGTCCGTGATTGTATTTCTGGAGGGGTGCAAATGCTTCTGCAAGTACATGTAAATAAAGATGGCCTGAAAGTGCAATCTTGTTTATTTGTATCGTTTCAAGGCTACCTTAATGTACAGTGGTAGAACTGCATGAAAAGCGTGGGGACTGTGATCCTGAGTGCCGTGGCGGTGGGGGTCAGTGAATGTGGTTACAGGGAAAAAGACATGGCTAAACATAACTAAGTATTGTGTAAATTTTTGCTTTTTCACCTTCAGGTTACTGCATATAATATATCGCTCACACGTTAAAAGAAAAATAAATGCAAGTTTCACTAATCAGTGGGAAGTGTACTTGTTTACATTATATCACTTCAATTGGTTAATGCCATCACTTCAGATGTCTATCTGTGTGACCAGATAGTCACATAATTGAATTCTGGTTGGCACAGTGAGGAATAGTGATTTGTTTATTTGTAGCAGTATGGGATCTTATCCTGTCACAGAGAGCTCTGTGAATAGGCAAGTCATTATTTTAAAATGATATGTGATACAGTATAGATGGCTGATTTAGTGCTTAAGATAAAACATGTGCGTTCAAAGTATATATTTTAGTAATACAAAACCACGATGCACCTTGTGCAAGCATTTTCAGATGTGTCGATTACAACGCATTGCAGAACTCAGCTGTAACCCCCTTGCATCACCTCTCCAAAATAATATATATTTGTCTTAACGAAGCTTAAAGTGACTTAATCAGTTAATGTCTATACAAGATACCTTTACATTTGGTGATTAACCAGTTGCACATATTTACATTTCTTTCAAATAGCAGGCATCCTGATATGGGCTGTTTCTTTGGCTCTATGTCCCTCTCTCTGCTTCACAACGCAGGAGACCCGAAACCCCCTTCACATTCAGCCAGAGGCACTTCAAGGTATGCATTTACTGCCTAAGCTGCTTTCCAAATAAAATATGAAAACTGGTTTTGTAACATTTAAAAAGCATGGGTATGCCTGTCCCAGATCTCATCCACTTCGACCTCCCTTTACATACAGAAGTCTTTTCAGGTTACTTGAAGGTGTGGCAAGAAGGAGGCCAGCAGGGTCGCACTCAGATGGTGAGCCCTGATAGTACAGACCCATGGGAACTCTAATTACAAAGTAATGGAGAGAGAAAGTAGAGAGATCCATGGATACTATCAAAGAGAAGGTCCAGAGGAAGGAGCACTATGTGGTAGCTAATTTTAAGGTCTTTCAAAGCTTGCAAGAACTTTTGTTTTACTTTCAGTGGGATTAGAGGCCATCCATTGCTTACCATTGGTTGGTATCATTGTTTTTCTCTTTTTCTTGCTTCCTATTTGTCAGCTTCCATAGGCTTTCCTTCCTTTTCTTGTGTTTGTCCCTCTTCTGGAGAATGGATGCATTACTGTGTCCTTACTCCACTTGCTTTTTCCAGCACTACTTTTTCCTTTTTGTTTAAGCCCTTTACAAGTGTGTGTGTTTTCCAACTGTCTCCCTCATATATTTCTTCCCATACCTCTCCTGCCCTTCCTCCATTGCCCATGCATAGCCCCTCCCACCCACTCTCCACTGTCCGTGTGCTTCCCAAGTCCCTCACGCTTCCCTCAGTTGTCCATATGCTTCCCACGCACCTCCTGCCCTCCTTCAGGAGGCCATTGCAACTTGAACCACCCATTGGTCCTGCCAGAGCTGCCAATGATAGTACCAAGACAGCTAATAACTATCACACTCCTACAAATGTGACAATTCATACTATTCTAGGCTACTAAAGCTGTAAGAATTGCTTGGGCGACAGGTATTAGCCGTTTATTATGTATATTAAATTAATAAACAACTATTGTAGTCATCTATAAATTATACAAAGAGTGCCATCATGTGTCAGACTGTTATAAGTGCTCTGGTGCATAACACAGGCCCCGCACACCCTGCAGTGCTGGGGTGGCATGAGCTGCATGGGGCCCCCTCAGCACTGCACTCAGGCCTGAAAGCTCCGGATTAAATCTGGAGTGGGAGCCCCTCTGTGCACCTTGCAGATGGGCACCCTCAACTTTCGTTATGTGACAGTGTAAGGGCTGGTGTTGACAATTAAGTGCCAGTGCTGAGCACCGGAACCAGTGGCTCAAGTTAAGAACTGCAGCCACCCTCCATTATTCGGGTGCTTTCCCCAGCCCTCCCACCCATCCTCCATTGTCTGTGTCTCCTTTCACCTCTCATCTCCCCTAGAAGTGTCCTTCTCTCCCCCCTCCCTCAGTGTTGCTGCATCACCCAACCAACTTTTCTTTGTTAGAGAGGTCGGTGGGGGCTTGTGGGATGAAGCAACATGGAGGGTGGGGGAGAAGTTATGCAGGTGAATAAAACAGCTGAGAGGGGATGGGGTAGCACACAATCAAAAAGAATAGTAAAAAAAAGCCCTATGATATGGCCAGCGCTAAGGTCCTTTTTCTTTTTTTTTTTTAAAGTACATTATCGCTGGACACATCGTAGGTCATGTTACAAAAATATATTTTTAGCCATGCTGCAGAACGGCCGGGCTTTGTATAGCATGCCTACAAATCATTACTGAAGCCAATAGCTCTCATAGGAAAGACCTATTGGATTTTTTTTAATGCTGATTTAATTTATAAATGGACAAAAACAGCTTCCTTGGAGATATTCCCTGAAGAAAGGGGTAAGATATTTCTTGGATTTTTAATTTTTTTTTAAAGGGCACCATTACAATTAGTACAGCATTTGCCAGGCGCACTAGGGCCAGGAGTGTTGGGGGCCAATGCACCCCATTTATGGCTGTGCTACTGCCAAAAAGTGAACTAGGGGGCATTTTCCATGATAGTATTATGTCCCAGGTCACCCTTGATGTGCAGGGAACAGGGCCAAGCAACAAAATATGAGATGTGGGACCTTTTTCAATTTATTTGCACAAAAGAGCTGACAGCCTTCGGTGGGCCTCATGGGTTGGGGTGATGGCTCAGTGGAGTGGGCAGATGAGACAAGGATGTCGCTGTTATTGGTGCTGAAGGTGCAATGGCACCAGAGTTCAGTGTTGTGAGGGGCCAACTAAATCCCAATTATGGAAGTTTTAGTATCTTTTCTTGCTTACATTAGGGCCTAGGGCACCCTCAGGGCAATGGCCCAAAGTAGGGGAAAATTGAAGCAGAGGAGACTTAGCTTGGGCTCAGAGAGATGATGGGGAGTGTTTGGGGTTCAATGGCGGCCCAGGTTTGCAAAAACAGCAGAGGCGGCAGCCTGCTTTGTAATGCGGTAGGTATCATTAGTGAAACAGATGCAGTGGCACTGGAGTTTAGTGGTATGAGGGGCCCACTATATCACAGTTATGAATGTCTCATTTTACAAAAGGGACACAGCTGCTCATTTTCCTCACTAGTGTTTGGGTGTTAGGATATGGTGTATTATATGGTGTGGTTGTGAGACCTCACTGTCTCACACTCTTCCAACCCTTTTAGGACAAGTCGGGGTTCATTTGTCAAACCTTAGCTCAACCATGGATATCTGTGGCTTCGAGCAGTCAGGCTACAATGAAGGACAAGTGTAAAGCATTAAACAGCATCAAAACAATTGAAGAAATCCAACACCAATTTATAAAAATAGGTTGTATTTTTGGACACCAAAATGAAAAAGATCCACCAGAAGGCTCCAGAGATCGAGATTTGACCAGAAAAATTAATCAAGACTTTTCTCTCCACCGCAAGCAATCATTGTCAAATTCAGCAAATTTGATGCCTAGATACCTTGTCAGCAAAATGTTAATTCAAGAATGTATTTTGAGCTGCCATCTCCAGTGGAAAGCCAGTCAAGGGGACCAACAAGGTCTGAAGAAACAGTTACCTTCACTAGGAAGCAGTCTCCAGTCTAGCCCCAGCATGAATGGCGACTTGTCATTGACTTCTATGGAGTGGTCCTGATGTGAGGATTACAGGAAGCTGAAGATGCCTAAGGATGATGAACATGCTGTGTGATCAACAAGTGTCTTTCTAGGCCTACTCCTCAATGCACAGTCCAGGTGTTGAAGATTGCAGGGATCTGTTAGCATGAGCTGAAAGCCATTTTGTACTTGGCAACCATTTTAGTTAGCCATGTGTTCGCAATGTGCTGTTTCCCTCTTCCAGAGTCTTGCACATGCTCAGAGGGGCCTAGCCAGTAGAAGGCACCTGCTCTTATGTTATAACTGTCAGGCTATTCTTGCTGATGTAAGGAGAAATAACTCTCCCACTTTGTTAAGCAAGCAAATCTTGTATACCCAATTTAGTCATTTTGCATGCTTACATGTGCCAGGACCTCCCCTTGGTTTTATGCTGACTAATGTAACCTAAGAATATATAAGGCCCCTGTTTTCTGTACTCCTTAGAATGCCTCTTACAGTTCCTGAGGGTACTGTTTGACGTAGTCTCCCTCATCTGAGGTTATTAAAATATGTTTTTTGATATTACAGCTTCTGTGCCAATCTCTTCTTTGTTGGAGGTGTATCAGTGAGACCCCTGAGAAGGTTTCTATTTTCTTTAAATGGCGCTCAATGTGGACCTCATCAGAGAAGCGGCTATCCAAGGGAGTGATCTTGACAGGAGACGAGAATCTACTGAGGAGGACAGGACAGGACTCTACTAAGGAGGTACTCTGTGCATGGAGATTCTAGGGATTCTCTGTCTCTGCAGCCCAGTATATTTCTGGTCTTCCTGGTTTGATCCTCCAAATGTTTACCGCTCCTGACTTAGAAAATTTTTGGCGTGAGTATTCTAAAAACGACTGTTAGGTCATTCAGAACTTGGCAGTTAGAATCTGGAGACCTATGCTCGGTAAGGTCATTTGTGAGATAGTGAGAGAAGTGTGCCGGCTGCACAGATAAAGTGAGAAAGTGAAATATATAGAAAAGTGAAATACTACAAAGTGAGATATAAAGTGATATAAAAGTGAGATGTAAAGTGATATAACATAAGAAATAATGTGGGACATAAAAAGTGATATAGAGCAATATAAAGTGATACAAAGTGATACAGTGATATATAGTGATAAGGAAATGGAATTGGCCAAAATTATGGAATATGGAAATATATGAACTGCAATTTGTATAGGCAGGTAATGAGGAGACTTTTCTCTACTTTCATTAAAATTTGAATGGCACATTACTTAAGTGCTACTTTGTGTATAGTATTGTATATTTTACAATATTTTTGGCATGTCTGTTTCAAGCACACGTCGAAGAATGTGTTGCTTTTTGAAGGTACCATAATGTGATGTGAATTGAATTAGCCGGCTCCCTTAGAGGGGATACCTAAATAGGTTTAGGTATAAAAAACATATTTCTTCCTTGGTGACAAAGTACCCCATGGAATTAAAATGTGCAAAAAAAAAGGATCCTATTCTGCACATTTTTATGAGTGGAAATATGCAGAGTGATTTTTGGTGCTCTGCCAGCCAAAGCTAGTGAATTGAGTGTATTTTAGCTTCTTGAAAATGGAACAATCTGTTTGGCTGTTTTGTGCAGTCTTTTGGAATACTATTGAGAAGCTCTTCTTGTAAATATGACTTACAACTAGTATTTACAAATGGTTTGGTTTAAGTACAGTCTAAGGGCTGTCCTTTGTTTCTGTCCTAAGTGTTGATCTATGGGTTAATCGTGAGTTTAAATGTCTATGTGGTTTGTGGTTTCACATTGGTGGTACTTGTGTGAGTAAATAGCGATTGCGCTTTTTGTGTAAGAAAGGCTAGCCTTAAGCTCGCTGTATTGTGTGTTCTAAGTTTATGACCCCCTTCTGTAAATGTCTGGAATGAGCTCAATGTGTTTTGTTTGCTGTCATCACTCTGTTATGCAAAATGTCATTTAATTAATATTAAATAAAAATCCAGAAATAAATTATGTAACATATGCTAAATAGCTGCGTGCTACTATTAATTTGACAGAGTAAGACACTACATATGTGTGCAAACTGCCACAATGCTAAAGATAAAATTAGAATTCACATTCAATAGGAATAAAATAGGCCTCAAAAACGAAATTGTGTATTTGGTAATGATTATGACTAACATATAAAATGGTACAGCATTTTCCTTAGATACATTGTATTAGATATTAACAGGCAATCACATTATCTGAGTGAATTTGATTGTTGCTGAACTAAACACACATTATAGACCAATAGATTTAACTGCATTGAAATGCCTCAGTTTTTAAATAGATTGTGATGAGCTTACTTTCAGCACCAGAGAGAAGCTTTCCAATAGTTGTGTTTTAACTGTCTCACTGAGAAAAGCTGTCTGACACAGCCAATGGATATTACACTTTGTCAAGACATTAGAAATACAGAAAAATAATTTTCTCTCCTGAGAAAGGCATGGGAATTCGAACCCCTGCTGCTCAACCAACAGGTCCATAAATAGCCCAAGGCTATTTTTGCTCGCATGGCCACAGAAAAGAAAGCTGAAGTCAACTAAATCTCAAGTCAGTGAAAACACGAGGTAAAACCCTGCATTTCACCCTACTGTTTTAAAAGTTAGAAATACAGTTTCATTATTTTGGATAACAGAGAACAGATTACAAGTAGGGATTTTCCTTTCTTATTGCCGTTTTACATAAGCACATCCGTGGTTCTGATGTTAAATAATGACTGTCCTTTAAAAAGTGGCGCAAAATTTTTCATGTTTCAGTTAGGCTTCTGTGCTTAGTTTTCTAAAGGAAACGTCTAAATATGATAGGCAAGGGATGATGCTTGCTTTTCATATGTGGAATTATCAAAATGATTGGTTTTATTAAAATATATATATATTTTTATTTATAGGAGAAAAAAATATTATTGAAAATAAGTGCTTTTAAATTAGTTTTTAATCTTTATAAAGCCTAATAATCATACTGTGAACTCATAGCATCACAATTTAATTTAAAGAGCGGGGTACCGCAATATGAGAAAATTTGAATGTGAAATGTCACTCTGCGCAGGCATACAAACTAATTTTTATAAGACTATACGTTATACATTTCTGATTCCCCATTCCTGGGCTATCTAGAGAACACTCTGGGGATGCCTATTATGCAGAAATATTGTAGGATATTCATTTTCAAGTGCTCCAAACATCAAAGTCGAAATTGGGCTAACTTCATTATTTAAAAACAATTCTGCCAATCAGAGCAGCTTTTAAACTGCTCTCAGGCTTTAGTAAATGCACATATTTAAGTATAACACGAACAGCTGACCTCTCTACTCCTAGAAAAGTATACCGCACAAGGCTTACAATTTAAAATAAATATAAAACCAGCAGAAGTTATTCTCTTACCTCTAAATTACTGGAAAATAGGAATAACAGGACTGCCTTTCAGCTGTGATCTTCATAGTCACTTTGAATTGGGAGAACCGCATGGAAACCCTTACACACAACATTGGACAGCTGGTAAAGGGTAAAGGTCGAGTTCTACATTTAGAAGCCTAGCAGGGCTCCCAGCAAGGTTTGCTTTGACATTTTGACATCTGAAACTTTTCACAGTGATGCACTGATATGAATAAACGGCAATATAATTGTATATGTGAGTTCTGATTAACGGATAGCTTTGTCATATATACAGCACTAATGCTTTTAGTTTGGAGATTACTGTACAAGGGCTGAGGCAATGGGATTTAGTTTGACTTCATGTGCCCTCATGTTACAACTAGTATACTTACTAAAGGGATTGGTAGTTGGTTATTCATGTTCGTTAGCTCTCAATGTACTATTTACCCCCTCAGAATTTGTTTATACCCAGTTGCTACAAACAGAGATTGATAGTGTTGACAGAAGTAAAACCTGTTTCAGGTTTACTACTGTCAAAATGGCGGAAGGAGGCTAGCTCCTCTACAAATTAAGGGTAGGCAAATGTATGTTTTCTCTCTCTATTTCTCATTTTCTTAGCCTCTCTAAACTGTCTATGAAATAGCCATGAGACATTTAATTGGCTATTCAGTAATACTGTTTTAAACATTGTTAGCATTAATAAAATGAATAAAATACATGTTAGGTTACTGCCCATCCTGTTTGATGAAATTATGAAAGGATGAGTATTCTAGATTGCTGTTCCCTTATTTAATCTTTAAGGGGAACTAGATGTGGGTAGTTTTTGTTCTACAATTCTCAGGTGATAACACCATTATTGTTTGTTATTGTCATGCTACATAGTTTAGCAAGGGCATTTGTAGTTTTTTATTAGCTAGTCTGTGTAAATGAGATGACAGTCCTTATTAGAGCTGATGTTGCATAGTTTGGATTGTGAAAAGTAGAACGTAGGGAAGATACCCATGTGATCCTTAGCAAACATTTTTGAAGGAAATATTGTTTTATAGGAGTTTGTTTGTCACAACATGTTCTGCTGGAGAAAATGTAATCCCTGTTAAATTAGCAGTTTTAGATTTTCCTGCTGCTCCTATAATTTAAGAGCATGCTCCTAAGCTTACAATGTAGGTGCTTTATTACGAGAAATCATTTTAGAAGTGTCTGCAGTCCTGTACAAGTAATGTAAAATCTATAAGTAAAAGTGTACAACATTTCCTTTTTTCTTCAGGGTCTTCAGATTAATAGTTAATAGTATATGTTCTAGCCCTCATAAAGGAAACACTAGAAAAGTCTAGTGAAAATGTTTTTATTAGATAGTGCTGTTGGCTATTCTGAAATTGAAATGGATGGTCACTGAAATGCATAGGAGCCCTAGAAATGTTTTTACTAGATGGTTCTAGGATTTGCTTTTGCTTAGGGTTAAAAAAATGATAATTATGTTTGTGATAATATTAATTACTCTCTCCTACTGCTATATGTATGTTAATTATGACCCAATGCTTTGTTCCCTTTGAACTCCTGCTTATACCTTATATATACCCGCTTACTGAAATGTTTAGAATCAAAAATGCCCACCTAGCACTGAATTTGGATATTAATACGTTTTTGAAAATTAATGTGCAAATATTTTCTATGTCCGTAATGGATCATAGGAATGTCTTTAGCTCATGCTAAAAGGATCATCTGTTGGAGATTGCAGGGATCTGTTAGCATGAGCTGAAAGCCATTTTGTACTTGGCAGCCATTTTAGTTAGCCATGTGCTCGCCATGTGCTTTTTCCCTCTTCCAGAGCCTTCCACATGCTCAGAGGGGCCTAGCCAGGAGAATGCACCTGCACTTATGTTATAACTGTCAGGCCATTCTTGCTGATGTAAGGAGAAATAACTCTCCTCCCACTTTGTTGAGCAAGCAAATCTTGTATACCCATATTAGTCATTTTGCATGCTTACATGTGCCAGGACCTCCCCATGCTTTTATGCTGACTGATGTAACCTAAGCATATATAAGGCCCCTGTTTTCTGTACTCCTTAGAATGCCTCCTACAGTTCCTGAGGGTACTGAGTGACATAGTCTCCCTCATCGAAGGTTATTAAAATATGTTTTTTGATATTACAGCTTCTGTGCCAATCTCTTCTTTGTTGGAGGTGTATCAGTGAAACCCCAGAGAAAGTTTCTATTTTCTTCACAGATGGGAGGACTTTTGCAGCAGAGGTTGACGTGCCTTGAAGTCCTTGCTGATTCAACAAAACTCCAGTCACCACTCTATTTTCTTTGTCCTTCTTTTGTCCTCTTCTCCAGTTTAAGCAAGATCTGAGTTCTGGTTTGCCCGGGGTGCCCCTTTAATGCCCAGAAAGTGCCCTTAGGTGAGGTTGTGGCCACTAGCCAATGGGCTACCCGGTTCTCTTCCGCTTCATGAAAACTTTCTCTGAAGTGTGGCATCTAGTTATCCCAGAGTGATCTATTCTGGCCTATCCTAAGATCACTGAACCTCTCTTTTGGTGTGTGGCGCTTGGTAGCCTGCCCTAGAGGTGTGGCTACCTGGGGACTGCATGCCCACATGCCCATGGAAAAAACTGTTATATAGTGTTTATCCTTCTCTGTCCCCAACCCCAACCTGTCTTCTTAGACAAAATAGCAGCCCATCTCAAGTGAGGTCATCATTTTCCCTTCAAAGACTGTTTCTCCTTTGAATTTCAACTTTTGGGCTGACAGCTCCTCCAGCAGTAGGCTTCTAGTGTTGTCTTTCCTGGGAGCAGTTTACACACCGATCCAGGTGGGCTCAAGACTGTCTTGTGACCAGCGTCTGCAAATGATAACTAGAAAACATGAGCAACTGAGTGGAAATTTTCTCAAAGTTGCATGTAGCAGCATGTTACATTAATTTTGACTTGGGCATCATGTTGGGCAGAATGTAACGAATTGTTTGATACCTTGAAGTATCAACTTTAGTACGCTCTTTCAGAGGTTAGCACAACCCTGCATTCTCAACTGGGGTTACTAGGCGCTCTCCCATAAAAATGCTAATTGCGAGTATTTACCGCTACAGCATGTAAACCGCATGTTCTGCTTTATAATGTGCTGCTCCCTGCTTTTGGACTTGATAGGCCTGCTGTAGGGCTGACTTAAAGGGAAGGTTTGGGCATGATTTTAAATGGCACAGTTGAATTAGCAGTTTTTAAACTGCTCTACAACTCTGCAGTGACAAGCTGGGAGACACGTTTTACCTTGTCCCACTCAGAGTGGCAGAACAAGAGCTGCATGCCATGGGGGACCCTTTACCTTACTGGCCCAGGGTTCCCCTGGTACCAAATACAAGAGCCTTATAAGTAAGCCAATTTACCATAACCCTTTTAAGGGCAAAATGCACTGGCAGTAAGGTCTGGTTAGAAGGCCTCTGTGCAATCTCATAGTTGAAAAACCAGCAGTATCAGTCCAAAACTTGGGGTTGTTCATGACAAAGAGAGGCATTTTTTACATAAGGCCAAAGGCACCCTTGCTACAAAGAGCGGACCAGGCATGGTGGGAAAAGGAAGAAAGAGGCACAGGAGACAACCTTCTACTCAAAGCCACAGCTATCATTAGTGCACCAAGTGCAGTTACATTGGGACCGAGGAGCGCAAGGGGCAAATGCACCCCAGTTATGGGTAGCAGTGGTTTCTGCTTGTTTCTGATTTTGTATGATGCATTTGCTTGTTTATGAGTCTCACATTTAATATGGCTTATGAGCTATACAAAAGTACCCCTGAAATGATCTCATAAGCCCCACCCCTTAAGCTAAGCCTGGCCCCTTCCGCCCCCACCCCACAATCCTTTCCATAAGGTTTTAGAGGGGGGGTACAACCTCAAAACATTTTGCTTGGAGGGTGGGGGGGGGGGGGGGTAAGGGCGGAGCAAACATTTTTTAAGACCTCTGACCTAGGGTCTGACATGAAGATCTCCCATCCTCTCCATCTCACTCAGGACAAATTGCCTCTTACACTCCTCAAAGAACATACATTTTCCCTGCCTGTAACATATTTGCTAGTGTTCTGCAACCTCCTGATTTCCATGAAAATAATATAACATTTTAGGAGGAAGACAAAACACACCCATTGGAGGGTGTTAGTGAGCACCTAGAGACTACAAATTCCAGCATGCAAAAAACTAATGACTCACCTGAGAGGCCTTAACGGAAGGCTACAAACAAAAAAAGCATGCAGCGAAAAGGTGGCCTGGGAAGCTGATGCTTTGTGCCTTCGCTGACAGCCTGTGAACAAGGGCTGGGAGGCCCGAAACATGTCAGGCACAACAGTGTTCTGTATGTATATGACGGTTCACACGTGGTGAATAAAGAGCCCAGCATGGATCATATTGCTGTGGAGTGCGTCCTCCTTTTTGGGCAAACTTGGAAGATATATATGTTTTTGTTCTGTCCCATTGAGGCAGCCAGATAGGCCCACTAGCAATTCCCTGTTCCGGGTGCATCCAATGTTATTCGGACACACAGAGGGAACTCTTGAATACTATCCTTCATGGTGCTGTCCTGTAGTGATTTGCAAATTCAGGCATGCTAAGTCCCACTCTGTTACATCCCAAGCTCAGTAATTTCTTGGACAGTCTGGGGATCTTCTCCTCTCATGCGTTGTGTGTCTTTCATTGTCCTGGGCATCATGGACACCAATAAGAACTGGGGGCCAGATGTAGGTGGCCGAAAATAGCCATTTACCGATCGGTAACGGCCGAATTCGGCCGTTACCGACCGGTAAATGGCCATTGACATGTAGGGGCCCTTAAATGTTGCATTTTCGGTAATTTTACCGAATCGGTAATTTTACCGATTCGGTAATTTTACCAAAAATGCAATATCGAAATGTGGGAAGCCAATTTTCCATTGGCACATGGCTTTCAGAATCGGTATTTTACCATGGAATACAAATCCATGGTAAAATACCGATTCCTGTGTACATGCACATCTGTGCATGTACACATGTGCCATGTGACAGACAGACGTGCCCTTAGGGCATGTCTGTGTGCCACATTGCACACATGCCCGTTTTGGGGGTGCTAGAGGGTGTCAAAGTGACACCCCCTGCACCCTTGACAAATTCGGTATTTACCGATTCGGTAAATACCAAATCGGTATTTGAATTGAATCCTATGGGCTTCAAGGCCCATAGGATTCAATAGCAAATACCGATTGGGTATTTACAGAATCGGTAAATACCGAATTTTTAAGGAAACAGTAAAAAATCCAGATGTTGGTACCTACATCCCATTTACCGATTTTGAAATACCGAATCGGTAAAATTCGGTAATATTCGGTATTTCAAAATCTGTAAATGTGATTTACCTACATCTGGCCCTTGATCTTTTATTTAACCCTGGGGAAACGATTAATTTTTTAGGCAACTGTGGAAGTCAGAATATAAACAGAGGCTTCTTTCCCTAAGATATGTCTTAATTAAATCTGGAAAGGTTGGAAAGTTAGCCCTATAGAATCTGCGAGTATTGAGGGTTAGATATACTGCGGCCACTTTATTTTCTTTGTACCCATAAAAAGGCAATAATCAGTCCATTAACGCCTCGTGTCCTCTTCCATTGTGAGGTATCACATTTCTGATTTCCCATAATTTACATTAAAGATGGAGAATTTATGAAAAGCAATCAACATACCCACTATCTCTGGGAAAGAGGATTCCTATTTATTCTCAAAAGTATATTGTCAGCAAATACATTCATCTTATGGGTGTCGGACATGAAAATCGCACCCATAATCTTCTCACTAAGCATGATCTTAATAGCCAACGTTTCTGCTTTCATTGCAAATATTTGAAGTGATAAGAGGACACCCCTGCTAAGAGCCTCTTCTTAATGCCAAGTGTTTCAAGCAAATCCCATTTGTGAGCACGCTTACTGATGCAGATGCATAGCTCGCCCATAAATACCTCAACATATGGGTTCTCACACCAGTTATGATCACAACTTATAAGACCCCATTCAGACAGCCAGGAGGCAGGATGGGCCTACTGGGAAACAGCTGTGGTGATCGGGATCATTTGCCACTGATGTCCTGGGGTCTGCTTACTAAAATGTTGCAAACTGGGCTAGGTACTCCCTTTTTGTACTTGACTCTAAGGATGTTGGGGGGGAGCAGCCAAAGGCTTCTCAGGGTGGCAGTACAGTGGGCGGACACCAAGAACTCAACAATCAACACCCAGGTTCAATAATTCCCAGTTCTTATCTTAAGTACTTTATTGTCACAGTAAAATGAAATTCTGCATATGTTAATGGGGTTCAGAACATGTGTTTGTTTGATGCAGGACACGATCAGCAATTTTGGCACATTATTCAGTCAAAACATTTCAAGTTCCATAAATGGTGAGACCGAAAAAAAGCACTCAAGATGAAGAATGACAAAAACAAGGATTTAATTAACCTTTAAAAAATATTTTTCTGCATATTGTTTTATTATACTGAAACCAAACCGGGTTCACACAGCTCAGTCAATAAATTCACACATCTCCTGACCAAAGCAGGTTAATGGAGAGCGTTCATGATTGGTAAATGTCCATTGCACGTTTACCAAGCAGTTCCAGTGCACAGAGCAAAGGTCATTTATTCTTCAATACACTAAACAACCCATTTCACCTGACTCCAAAGCCTCTTTCAAGAAAACAAATAACACTAAGGTGCTTTAAAAAATAATTTAATTTACAAGTGATAGGATGTTTTCACACAATTGGCATAGAAATAAGAGTAAAACATGTGTCCAATGGAAGTTACCACATCTAAAAACCAGAATAGAAAGATTTCCCATTCTTTATGTCATCGATTTAGTTTCTCCATCCATAGAGAACATCTATTTGTCAGAATTAGACTAAATTCACAGTAGGTTATTTTAAAGAAAAAGAGTATAAGAACAGACATTTTCTCTAATAATGTTACATAATACAATTCTCACTTTAGTTGGCTCAATATAAGCTGTAGACAATGCTGTTCTATGACTAACATCTATGTAAGCATACATTATTAGACATTAATAAACCAAAACTTTTAATATAGCACTGGGCCAGCAACTGAACACTGCAATTAATGAACACTTTTTTTATTATACCCGTCTCTACATCTCACTCCCCACCTATTATACAAGACGGTTGCATTGGTGCTAGGTTCATGATACATAAATACTTAAACAGACAAAGGGCCTGATTCCGATCTTGGCGGATGGGATACTCTGTCACAAAACTGGCAGATATCCAGTCCACTGTATTACAAGTTCCATATGATATAATGGAATTGTAATTTAGTAGATGGGATTACCCTGTCCAACAAATTTGTAAACAGGCCTTAAATCACTGTAACATACAGCTACACTTTTTATAGATAATCTTTCTTCAATATTAAGTCCTTTGTGCATTTTAGTACACCACATATTGTTTATTTTGGAAGACATCTGACCTAATTCTAGCTCATGCTTGTCCCTCCAGGGATGCCCATTTACATTGTAGTTGCAAATGTATTTCAATACATTACGATTGCTGGTAGTGTTATGTATGATGTGAAGAGCTAGCAGATACACTACATCAGTCTTTCTAATGGCATTCAAATGTTCTGTCGGTCTCTATTTTATTTGCATACTGATGCTTTCTTGCTTACCAAAGTGTAAGGGATATGACAAAGAATGTTAAAAATGTGATATAACAATTGATAACTATTTAATCTAAATGAAAGATTCTGTCACTGAAATCAGTCAGAGATCAGCATTTAACCATTCTCAGATGTAATTGTTCCTGTGTTAAAAAATAACTTCGATAGTCATGTTTGTTTACAGGGGAGAAGCAAAAGACGATGGCTGCATTGAATACTTTTGCAAGAGCAATCAAGATATCTGTAAGATTTGATTTTAGAGTATCATCCAGTAAAGAAATGTGACAGTGTTCTCTACTCTGTGGAACCTCTCACTCAGATTACCGAATCTGATGGTTTGTTAAACAGTTGATTATGATCAGCAGTTTTTGCATGAACTTTCAGTCCCTCACATCTAGCTTTCGTATCTGATTCTCACAAGTGGTGTCCTTGGAATAGAGTAGAATCTCTTTGCAATACCCACACTTGCATTTCAATTGCTCACTAAAGTTCCACTTAGCATGGAGCAACCTAATGGGGCATATTCTGGATGATACTTTTAGGATGGAGATTACAAGCATGCAGCAATTATGACTGAGTTTTATATAAAAGGTTTTTAAATGTTGTCTCTCAGTATGCACTTAAGTTCCAAACATTCTACTAAGAACTGTTGCATTTATATGCATATTTGAAAGCACATAGATTGCTATTTTGTTTTTAAATATAGTCGGACAGAGAAACTAGATAAGAATAACAGATCATGAATATTTCGGATCAGGATTATGTATTTTATCTTTGGTTGAGGACAGGTGGGTCCTCAAAAAATGTTAATCATCAAGTTAGGAATCGTAGGTGCAAATAGAGAACCCAGGGTAGTATGATGTTATTGTAAAAATAAATCATAATTAAATAAACAGCATAAAGGTTTATAAAGGTTTCAGTAAGTTTCTCAGAGCACGCCACTCAGTCTGGTTAAATATTTTGGTGCCTTCAGATTAGTTTGATGTTTAAACAAGTAATATAGCCGGCACACATCAGGTTTAATTACCAAACCAGTGTGTGCCAAAGGTACACCCATGACATAATTAATCATATTCTTGACGTTTCCAATGCATGAAAGGAAAGATGTGCCAAATGAAGAAAGAGATCTTTCTAGGGGTATTTATGTTCTCAATCAGATAACTAATTCATTTCAAATTGGGTTTCACTGGTTGTTCAAAGGCACATTTCTGCATCTTGGATAAAAATGACTTCCTAACCAATCATTGGACAGTGTAGTATTTTATAACAGAAGTTAAAAGAAATATTTTAAAAGATTACTTATATCTAGGTAAGTTACGCTTTTGGTGACAGATCATAGAACACTAGCATGCAGTCACAGATGGAAAAGCAGCTACAACTGGCAAACACGTGTGCATAGAGAATCATAGAGTAGCACCATTATTTGATTCCAATTTAATTTTAAAGTCAACAGTTGTGGAATCAATGAATGCACTTAGACCGAGTTATACAATCAACTCAAAAGGATATCCCTGTTTTAACAGCTTTCCACATTTATTAAGCCCAATTAAGTACTAGATACTTTCTGTAAAAGGTTTTGTGATGGACAATGTAACAATAAAAACATGTATTCATTTTTTAAATATTTTGAACTATAAAAGTTTAATATTTTTTAATTTCTTTAAGCATTATATTAATTAAGTGGAAGTAGCATTTCAAGTAAAGACAAATACGATGTGCTTTGAAAAGACAAGGGGCGATGGTAAAGGTGTGGGGGGCACCACTCATAGGCAGTGACAAGACCAGCTAGTTTAACATGAGTTATTAGGAGGCAGATAGAACAGATGGAAATATTTATGGCAGAAGTGGCATTGGGGGAAAAGGTCTCTTTAAGCATTTTATGGAAAGATGGAAACATTGCAACACAACACTACATACATATACATTTAAAAAAACAAACCGATTGAGCAGGACACTTCTGGGGCAAAAAGAGGACTTTGGGGAATAACGTTTTTTTTCCGAAATGGCCTTTCAGAATGAGGTGAACTTACAATATGGGAGTCAGAAAAGCACAAATACAAACTGTGTTATCATTTTTGGTATAATCCCTTGTAGGAACCAGTCACGGTTCAACAATTCAGGCTGGGGGAGGTTGCTACAGATGTCATGGTCTCTTGATCTCTATCGGGCATGCCTGGGTAATTAAAAGCGGCTCTGGTAATACTGCTCAAATCTGTCCGCCCCTTTGTCTCCTCCCACAACCACTCTTTTCATTCATCCATTACAACTCTCTCCTTTCTCTTTTCCCTCTCTGATCACTTTCTCTCTGCCTTCCTTCTCTCTGTCGCTTTTGAAGCTTCTAGTGCCTGCTGCAACTACTCTCAGAGAACTGGGGAAAGTGTCTGAAGCTGCTCTGTGCTTTCAGAACTGGCCTCAATTGGCACCGGCCCACTGGGGAAATACCCAGTGGAATAAAAGTCCTGTCCAGCCCAGATCCCTAAGTAGTTAACTTAGTACAAAGAATATCTGTTCTGTAATAACAGTCTGAGTAAAATAATATATGCGAGTTCGGTTCTTGATGTAATAGTAATCAAAATGTACTTATTCTGAATAAACGGTTAGAAAAGTAGCAATAGAGGAAATACTAACTCAATTAAATATACAGTAACATCCCCTAAGCAGAGTTCTCTCTATAATGCAAACCATGCAATTCAGCTTGTTGAGAACAATGTGTTGCTAAATAACATTACATCATTTATTTACAGCTAAAATAGATTAAACAATTGAAAACAAAGATTTTAGTAGAATTAAACTACACAAGTCTTTTCTCATGAAACCATAGCTTGAACAAAGAAATAGAAATTGGGGAACACATTTGAATATTACTCTGATACACACTACAAATTGTTACTCTCAAGGCTATCCATACTTCTCACAAATGCCTATGTACTGTGCATGGTGTAATGCCCAGCTCATTTAGACTAACTTTCTAATCCAAGGCATGTTATTGATATATAGGTTTTAGTCCAGAATCCTCGGACAATCCAAGCTACAACACGCTCGTCCTATTGTAAGCCAATGACAGCCCATGTTATAAAATAATGTATCTCTATAATTCTTTGCCAATTCCAAAGCATCTATATTAACCTTCAGTGGCAAGGATTTCCCTACCTCTACATTTTTAAACCTTGATATGAACGGACCTCAGAAAGATACATCTTTTCATTAGCCTGGAGCGGTCATTGGATTTGCAAGTCATTTCTATAACATGCTCCGAGATATACTTTCTGCCAACTTTAATTTCCCCGGATATGATGAACCCACTTTGATTTCTGATGAACCCACTTTGATTTCTGATGGTATTCTCAAAGTGTGCTCGATGCTCCCTACTCGAGCTCAACTGATGGTGGCATGATCCCTCCAATCTCCTATATAAGAATACCATGTATGAAAATGCAGTGCCTCTGATGCTACCCACAAATGAAAATATGGCTAATACATACTAGCTCAAGCCCTACCCCTTACGAAAAGAGGTTTTGATTTACCATCACACAGTATTTCTGATATTCATCCTGCGAGCCCAGCATACAAGGACTGTAATTTATCCTGTCTAACTGCCACTGATTGCCAGTTTTCTTGTAAATTCTATGACATGTTACCTGTAGGACTGCGATACGTTATTGTTACTAGCTCGGATATGCTCACATTAATTATTTTTCATATGTCTCCTATAGCATTTTGAAGTGTGCCGCCCTGCACTGAAAGCACTTTGCTGTTACGGTCTCAAGTATGCACCCCATACTATAAAATCTCCTCCTTTCACTACAGTGCTGTGAAGTGGTCTAGTGATACAAAACAAATCTTGAATCGCTGTCGGTACCACATGAGGACACTTCCAGAGACCATGAAAAGCTCTTCTTTCTACAGGGAGAATTCCTGAGAATAAAAAGGAAAAGGTCTGGAGGAAAAGAATGAAGAGGTCTGAAGACTAGGTAACTACCTCAAGCATTTGAAACGTAACTCTAGAAGACATCTGGGAAGAGTTGACATAGTTCACAGTCCCCAGAGATGTCTGAAGACAAAAAATACGGTTTTGTTGACTTAAAGAATTACACCAGAGGGGGAAACAGCAATTGCAGCCCAGCTGTTACAACACAGGTACAGCAGGGATGCCAGGACATATTGTTTGGGGTCAAGCACAACACGTTTTCATGTTTCATTTGTCTTTGGGACAAGTAGGCCCAACCCCCTGCAGTACAGACCTCTTGGCTGCCAGATTAAAATATCAAGTGATGAATGGGGAAGGGCATTGTCTGCAGTTAAGCTAATATTTATTTCCGTGTGTTATTGCTGTTGGAAGTTGTATTTATGGTTCATCAATACAAAGCCTTTATTATTAGGGTGACTGCTCTAAGGAAATGTTGTACATTCAGACTGCACTACTGACAGTGGTTCCAGTATAAAAATGTCTACACATGTTTGCAAAGTTTAAGAATTTGAAGCTACGTACAATGCTTTCAGGATGCTCTCTGATTAGAATCAAATATATGCAAAAGCTTGAAAGCAAGATTGACGATTCTTTGCTTTCAAAATAAAATGTTCATTAAAAAAATGTAACTAGAAAATACATGTATTGCTAAACTACTGTATAATTTTAGTTATCATTTCTTTGATGCATCATTTATTAAAATGTGTTGATGCATGCTAGTATTTCCCAAAAATATTCATGATGGAAAAATCAGTGTAACCAGTTTCAACAAAATTATAGGGTGGGTATGGGTTGAGGATGGCAAGAGTTATTTTAGGGTTTAGGTGGGTATTGGTTGAGGGGCTGTGAGATTTTAAGTTGATTTATATAAAACACACACTTTTATTTACTATATACATATATGTATATATATATACATATACACACACACACATAAAGTGGCTATACCTACCTGTACATTTTTGACACAGCGTATGCCTTTGTGATGCAACCTTTTACCACAAAAATATAAGTATTTTACAGGTAAATAAACAATTTGTGTATATGGTTTATACTTACCTGTAAAATACTTATATTTACTTGTGAAACCTTTATCACACATATGCCTTTACCATTCATGCTTTTAAAATGAAATTTGTTGTAATGGCATGCATGGTGATTGTAAAATAATGCGTGGTAAAGGTTATGCTTGGTAATTACATTTGCGTTTTGATGGCATGCGTTACAACGGAGCAAATAATTCCGTCATACACACCACCAGAGTACACCTACAGATTTGGGCAAGGCTTAAATAAGAAGTGACTGTACGATCAGATGTCTCGAGATAAGGAGTAAATCTCAGGTTAGTTAATAAACACACCTGCAGGCATTTAGGGACAGTATGTAAAGTTATGGTAACTTAGAATACCACATCAGGTGACATCTAAAAATAGAGCAAAATTCATATAAGTCGGGTGCTTTAATAGGAGGCATCAGGACACCTAAGTCAAAGCACAGATTACGTAAATCCTTGGACTAATGAATGCTACACAGTAGGAGATGTCTGGACAATGATGGCAAAGGTTGGATTCCTGACAGAACCTCACTGGGAAACATATGGAAGCATGAGTCTGTGTTTAGATAGCATAAAGCACAAAACCAGGATCCTGCTGATTAACCCCTTCGCTGCTCAGCTCGTCATGAGGCACAGTTGAGCGGTGCTTATGACGAGCTGAGCTCGTCATGAATAGAGGGATTCATGGAATGTCAGCACAGGAGGGGAAAACCATTAGCAGCCAAGGTGTACATTTTAGGTACGTTTTACACACCACACCCGAAAATGGCCAGCTACTAAAGTAAGGCATTACGTTGGAAAATGTCTTCAGAGTCAAGTAAATCTTCTGAAATCTGACCTCACCAAACATGAATTAGTAGCGGTCCACTTCAGTGGCTTAACTACCCTGAAGCAGGATACCAAATCGCATTCCAAATTATTTGTCTCACGCAGAAAAGCATTAGCCCACACAAGATACCAATGCTTAGCAGATGACCATGTGGACGTCACCTTCATAACCAAGATGAATACATGTAGAAGACCAACAATTCTCAGCGGCAGGCCTTCACCTCCAGAATAACCTGGGCAAGCAAATCTACAGGGTCCCAATCACTGATGCCGTTTAGAATGGGACTCAACACCCACCTGGTATAATTGTGTTCTTCAAGCGCCTCCGCACCTCTCTAAAACAGATATTTGATGTCACACATGCCTCATGTTTACATTGTAAAGTATATCTTACATTTCCATTTCTAGTATGTACCCTGTACTTTGTGAACTAAATTACACAACTAATTCATGAACCATGTATCAACCTTCACACCACACCATGTAGGTATGCCCCATCAATGTCTCTTTGTCTAAAAGCAACTGTGCTCTGCAGGGTGGACTACATAAGCAATTTAAACACAAGCATAATGGCTGTCACCGGGAGAATGAAGGCATTCTTCATATCACATCAGCTGCCATATTGTGAGCATCTAGAGATGAAAGCCTGTGCTCAGTGTGTGCTCCTGGCCTGCAGTAGGGTCTAGGTGAGGAGTGAAGCCTTTAGGATTTCAGGCCCCAGGTTTGGTGAGGTTAGCCAGTGGCTCTGTTGCATCTTCTGGTGCTTTGCCTTCCTCTCTATTGGCATGGATGGATCCAACACATATGAGGATGATCATGATCAGGCCCACGACCACGCAGATGCCAACGGTGACCTTGCACCTGGTGCTAGCGCTGGTGCGTGTGCTGGTGACTGTGCTAGGCTCAGTTCTAGGCATCGTGGTCACCTTAGGAGTCTGTTTCTGATGAAATCGCTCACACTGCGGAAACACAAACAAATCACAAGGCTAAATAAGAAGGGAAAAAATTACATTCTAGGTTTAAAGGCATCACATTATATCACTGATACAATTCTTTCATTCTGTGGAACAACTGTCTTCGATTTCACAAACTAGATAAAATTAGTATAACTGGTGTAAACGTCTAAGCATTATATTCTCTCCAGTAAGACTTTGCTCAATGTTATTCACCAACAGTGGCAGCACACAATTTGGTTTCTTTGCAGCGTGCTCCATAAAGGTGATCAATCAATCAGTTATTGTTACTCACATTAGGTTTTTAAATTATCTAATGGAGGTGACCCTGTGTTCTCAAAATAAAGTTCACTGACATTAATTTTGAAGACAGGTATTGGTTGAGCTCTGTGCATGTGGCTGATGGAAATAGCATATAGCAGATACAAGGTATGATTTAGGGCCAGGATCTCCAACAAGTAGCTCAGGAGCTACTGGCAGCTCACCAGAACCCTAGAAGTAGCTCTTTAAGAGGATGCTAACCCCAGTACTCCACTCAGAGGGTATGTGATCATCTCAAGACCCTGAGAGTGGCAGCCAGCCAAAGCAAAGGTAGGGTCTCATTATAACATTCAAGCAGACACTGTGTGAGCCTATGTGGTATGCTACATGATCATCTGTCTTAACATGCTGTAGGCGTTGCTTTATCAGTCACATTATGTGTGCATCAAGGGCAAGGACAGAAGACGGCCAGCAGTAGCTAGAGCAGTAACCACTGTGGCCTCACTAAATTGTGGGCTTACAGGAGCCAAGGGGAAAATGAGTGAGTTAGGTGGAAGATTAGCTCAGAAGGGGAGGAGAGCAGGGTCTAGATCCAGAGCTGAGGCATTTAAGAGTCTCACGTCCGTGTGGTAGTATGTGTATGCATGTGTGCATATTTATGTGTGCTTGTGTGTCTCTTCTATTGTGTGCCTCAGTAAGAAATGCCTGGAAGCTATTCCTGGTGTTAAATATCGCCAATAAGTCAAAAAGGAAATTCCCTTTGGACGAATGAACATAGAACAACTAGTTCTTACGGACCAAACAAATATAAATACATCAATACATAACACATGGACAAGCAGGAAGCAATGCCAACAGAATTAAAAACAAGTGAAAACACTCTAGTAAAATTAATCTAAACAATTTATTAATATACACTATATTTGTTAAAAAATGGGAAACAGACAAGACGGAAATCATATACAGTCAATCAGTGAAACATTCCAGTAAAAAAAGGAGGTACAGGTTGAGGACTAAATTCACACAATGATACAGAATTTTCCTCTATTTCTTGACCATCTATTACTCCTTATGCATCGACGTGTTTCGGTGGTGAGAAAGAAGTTTTACCACCTTCATCAGGAAAGTTGAGATAGTAGTTTCCCAAAAATTCTAAAATTTAAAACAGAACCATTCTTAGTTACAATTACTATTCATGGCAACATAATATAGTTCTTCTTAAAAAATATAGTGTAAACGGATTTTGGTACCTTAACAGATAATCTTACAACACTGCTTCCATGAATGTCTGTTTTTTTTTTTTTTGTTTGTTTTTTTTGTTCATGGAAGCAGTGTTGTTAGATTATCTGTTAAGGTAGCAATATCCGTTTACACTATATTTTTTAAGAAGAACTAGATTATGTTGCCTTGAATAGTAATTGTAACTAAGAATGGTTCTGTTTTGAATTTTAGAATTTTTGGGAAACTACTATCTCAACTTTCCTGATGAAGGTGGTAAAACTTCTTTCTCACCACCGAAACGCGTCGATGCATAAGGAGTAATACATGGTCAAGAAATAGAGGAAAATTCTGTATCAGTGTGTGAATTTAGTCCTCAACCTGTACCTCCTTTTTTTTACTGGAATGTTTCACTGATTGACTGTATATGATTTCCGTCTTGTCTGTTTCCCATTTTTAACAAATATAGTGTATATTAATAAATTGTTTAGATTAATTTTACTAGAGTGTTTTCACTTGTTTTTAATTCTGTTGACATTGCTTCCTGCTTGTCCATGTGTTATGTATTGATGTATTTCTATTTGTTTGGTCCGTAAGAACTAGTTGTTCTATGTTCATTCGTCCAAAGGGAATTTCCTTTTTGACTTATAGTCGTTCACGGAACCCCGTCCCTTTGGCCTTGGGGTCCATCTCTCTTTTATTAGAGAGGTTAAATATCGCCAATCAAGGGGTACATCTCTGGCACAATTGTATTCATTCATGAAACAATAGTGGAATAAGAATACAAAAAGAGCACTTGATGGATAGAATGCTAAAGAATGTCAAACAGTCACCCCCAGTACAGAGCACTGGGTTAAATCCATCATGTGTTTGCCTACCATGCCATTCCAGTTTAACCCCAGCCATATGCAAATCAGTCTTGCTGCTTATGGGAACAGACCAGCCTGAACTGCCAGGCCAGGTCCTCCCTAGACCGGAAACAAGAATCCTTGGACCGGTTTTGGGGCATCACCCCTCATTAGCCAGATTAGCTTGAGTCCAGTGACATGGTGAGCACGGGACCCACATCTGGGCACACCCATCCCACTTGGGGTGACAAACACAAATAGAACAATTGATGAACAGAATGCTGAACAATGTCAAACATTCATCCCCAGTACAGAGATCTTGGCCTAAATCTGTGTATTTCTTTGCCCACCATACCGTTCCAGTTTTGGCTGGGTCCAAACTGGGGTGACGAAGCGAGCAAAATAATTTTGGATTAAACCTAGATCTGTAACTCAGGGTCAGTGTATGAAAAGCTGCAGCACTCAGTCCTTCATTTTATTTTATGACGTTGCTATGTGCACCCTATATGTGTATGGTTATGCCCAGATGTTGGTCCCTTGCTCACTACACCACTGGATTCAAGACAGCCTGATAATGAGGGGTGATACCCCGAAACTGGTCCCATGATGCTTGTTTCCGGTCCAGGGAGGACCTGGCTTGGCAGTTGGGGCTGGACCGTTCCCATGAAGAGCTGGGTCAAGGCTGATTTGCACATGGCTAAGTCCAAACTGGGGTGATGTAGTGAGCAAAATAATGTTGGATTAAACCCAGATCTGTGACAAGGGGGTGAGTGTTTAAAAAGTTTCAACATTCCGTCCTTCATTTTATTTTGTGATGTTGCTAAGTTGAATAATAATAGTCTTCCTTGATATATTTTGGGCATTTGTTGTCCGATTGTGGCATACTGGAAGAGATCATTGGCATAAGAGCGTGTCTGGCATCATTTTAGACATCCGTGACAAACACCGGTAGCCATCAAAACCATAATAATGGCCATGGCTGACATATTGTGCACATCCTGGGTATGGTGTTGTCCACCCTTGGCAGAGAGGTGGTCATGGTATTATGGTTGACATTACTGGCATACTAGAGGCATCCATTGCATTGTGATGAGTATCTGTGGCCATGATTGTAATGTCTGGACATTGGAAGCCGAATCTGTCAATGTGAGGAGATTGTACATGTGCATACTTGATGAAGATGATAAGCGAATGTTTGGGGACTCTGTGCTTCCTAAAATTGAAAACTGATAGTTAGTAAGAAAAAGTTGTACATTTTTCCAGAAAAGCTGTTTCATCTGGAAAATAGAGTTTGTTTGCCTAAAATGGAAAGTGGTATTTATAAAGAAATAATTGCATTTCAGAAACTGATAGTCTGAGAAACCAGGAGGTTGTTTTTCTAAAAAAACACAGTTAAAGCTCTTTTGCTTGCCAGAAATGCTGAGGTGGTCACTAATGATAAACTAAATTATGGTGTTCACTAGTTTAATTTTGACAGACATGGTCAGTTTTTTTAAAGTGATAACATTTGGTATTAGCTAAATAGGGTCTTTCATGACCAGAGGTAGCTCTCACTATAGCCTCATTCTGCCACTGCTGTCCCCCAGCCTATGTCTGCCCAAAGTCTCCATGCACAATGTTTCCAGTCCAAGACTTTCCTTTTGCAAATCACTATTTAGAGGGAGCCGAGCAGCCATTTGCAACCTAAACTGTAATTGAAGTGGGTGTTCTACTACCTGGACAGGGTGGCCAGTAGAAGCAGAGATTTCAAAAGTTGCCTCATTTGGACCACAGATTTACAGATGGTTGATCATACAGAGGATAAAGAGAATTGTGACTCTGCAGCAAAAATTGCATAGTTCGAGTTTTACCCCTTAATTCGTCATCTTGTATGTAGATTTCAGAAGAGGCAAACAAAAAAAAACAAAAAAATCTAGCTCTTTCAGATCAAATGTTACAACAAACAATGTAGGCAATAGACATATCCATTTTTAAAACGTTTTACAAAACAAAAAGAAATTTAGGAATATAAGTGTTTTTGTCAAATCTGTTTTTATTGTTTTAAGATTACACTCAGGGATAACAGGCATTGCATACAGAAGTTTGCAATCATGCATAGAGTGTTTATCAGTACATGGGCGTGTGGCCACATTAGTTTAACATGCGTTCAAACTTTACTGCGAATGAGACAATGAATGCTCACCCAGGAGCTAGCTGTACTGCGTTCTGACAGTTCTGATGCAGTCTCTAAGTTGCAGTAGAAAAGCAGTGTATCAACCTCCCAGTTACTCGTGTGGTCCAATACTGATCGTTCAGCTCGATCAATGAAAGAGATGATTTACTTACAAAGCAAAGGAACAATAACAACAATGGCAGCGTAAACCATTTGTACATTCTGAACTCCTCGCCCCTTACCTTTGCCCCCCCCCCCCCCCCCCGGGGTCACTAGTGTGCTCCTCAGCTATAACCGCGCTGGTGTAGTTGCACTCGTGCCAGAGTAGAGTAGGAGAAAGTGGGAGCATACTATCCCGTCAGTACAGCGGCCTGTGTCATGCCTCCGCCTGCGTGGTCATTACCTGCTTCCTCCATGTGTCTCATGTGGCCCTCCCTTTCCAGCCGCTGTAACGCACAAAGCATCTGTTCCCAGTGGGCCGCTATAGGCTCGTCCGCAACCCCAGAGTTTCCTTCCTTTGGATGGCAGTCCCCTCTGCCCTAGCCCATGCCTGAAATGAGGAACTCCATGCCTGTGTGTGCGGCGGGTCATGCTCCTTCCATCTCCTTGTAAGGAGGCACTTTGCTACCACGAGCTCCAGATCCGAGAATCAGGACATTGCCTTGTCTTTAGGGGACCTCTTAAAGTGGTGCAAGATGTTCTCGGGCCAGTCAAAAGGTATGGTACGACCTGTGCTACCCTGTAGCAGCCCACTAATCGCCCGCCACAAGATGCCCAACCCAGGGCAGCTCCACAGCATGTGCAAGAACCCCGCCCCCAGCTCATTACACCTAGGGCACAGTGCATCGTTACGATGAAAATACCTGTTGATCAGCTCTGATATGAGATAAGCCCTGTGGACAATGAATAACTGGATTTGGCGAAACCGCATGTTTCTGGGAATACGCTCAGGACTTTTAAGTATCCTTTCCCACTCCTTATCCACCAGGTGGCCTCCCCAGGTCCAGTTCCCATTTGCATTGAAGCGGGCCCAAGCTGAGAGCTGCATGTTCCCTCGGCGATGCCGCGAACCAGGTGCCTGCCTCTGCACAGGACGTGTAGGTGTTGCATAGTAAGATGCTGGTTGGGCTCCGTGGTCAGGTCCCCCCATTTGGCAGTCAATCTCGCCATCAGGGAGCGGTGTGCCAAAAAAAACCCTGGTGGGAGCCCCAACTCTGCCACCAGGGTCTCGTATGGTATGAGATCACCACCCCGGTATAGATCTCCAAGCGTACGAACATCGGCCTCCCACCATTCCACAAGCGCAGGAGCCATAAGCACCCCTCCACCGCTACGGGAACCCTCCAGAGGTATGGCCGGTGCGTAAGGGACAGCATTGCGAGTGAGATATAGGGCCCTTCGGTAGCACTTGTATGCCACAGCTAAGAGGAGTGGCATCGGCCGCGTAACTGTAGCAAGAGGATGGAAAAGGCTGGTTATTTGTTCTAGCGAGTATGGCGGCATTGTTGTGGCTGTATCATCCCTGCCCCTATCCGCCAGCCAGCGAGCAAACCATTGCAGCTGAGCGGCCAGATAGTAGTGTTCAAAACAAGGAGCAGCCAGGCCTCCCCGATCCATCGGCAGGTATAATTTCACAAGCGCCAGCCTGTGCCTAGCCTTGCCCCAGACAATAGGAATATAAGTGTTTTTAATGGAGTAGGGTTCCGTCATTTACAATCACTTTTTCCTTTTTATAAATATAGGTTACAAAAGATGAAAACAACACAGCTAAAAACTGTGACACAAACAGAAAACTGATTAAACCTTACTAAATTTTAAAGGGTTATAATAAATGTGAATTAAAGAAATGGGCAACAGTGATTATTACACAGCTCATTCAGAGTGAATGGATTGCAGGTAAAGAAATTGCACTGTTGGGAGTGGAGAACATTACCACCCTGCAATTCTTTCATTTATCCAGCCTTCTTCTAAGAAGAGCACACTACACTATTTGGCCCATTCTTGTGAAAATGTAAACTTGTGACATAAAGGATTTTGTGGACGGAGAGCACCCGAGTAACGCTAATCATACACATAGTGGTGCGCTTGTGACATTAAGGGTGAGCGGAGGGAGTGATGCTAGCCATACACATAGTGGTGCGCTTGTGACATTAAGGGTGAGCAGAGGGAGTGATGCTAGCCATACACATAGTGGTGCGCTTGTGACATTAAGGGTGAGCAGGAGGAGTGATGCTAGCCATACACATAGTGGTGCGCTTGTGACATTAAGGGTGAGCGGAGGGAGTGATGCTAGCCATACACATAGTGGTGCGCTTGTGACATTAAGGGTGAGCGGATGGAGTGATGCTAGCCATACACATAGTGGGGCGCTTGTGACATTAAGGGCGAGCAGAAGGAGTGATGCTAGCCATACACATAGTGGTGCGCTTGTGACATTAAGGGTGAGCAGAGGGAGTGATGCTAGCCATACACATAGTGGTGCGCTTGTGACATTAAGGGTGAGCGGATGGAGTGATGCTAGCCATACACATAGTGGGGCGCTTGTGACATTAAGGGCGAGCAGAAGGAGTGATGCTAGCCATACACATAGTGGTGCGCTTGTGACATTAAGGGTGAGCAGAGGGAGTGATGCTAGCCATACACATAGTGGTGCGCTTGTGACATTAAGGGTGAGCAGAGGGAGTGATGCTAGCCATACACATAGTGGTGCGCTTGTGACATTAAGGGTGAGCAGAAGGAGTGATGCTAGCCATACACATAGTAGAGCACTTGTGACAAAGATGTGCAGATGTTGAGACCCTGAGTGGCACTACCTATACACATTGTGGAGTACTTGTGAGATTAAGGGTGCATGGAAGAATAGGCCCTGTGGTGTGCTGCATAGTTTTGTGGCCCCACCCAAGACCTACTGCCACCACCTATTGTGCAATCATACCCCGTAAAGTGCCTCAGAGGTCTTGACCCATCATTTATGTATGGGTAATAGGTTTGCAGGATAAATTTAAACTTTACTTCACCTCAGTTTTGAAAATCCTATGTATTGGAGAAGGGGCAGCTGTGAAGTCATGATATTCCAATCAAAAGTTGCAAAAGTTGCAGAAAATAGAACTAGGAACTAGGGATCAAGAGGAAAGAGCTCTATTTGGACAAGTTGCAAACATGGTTAATTGAGAATCAAAAGGAAAAGATCTCTGTGCTGTTGGGGACTACACAGTAGGCTGTAAGGCAATGCAAACCTAATGAAAAGGGTGTGCTGTATAGACCCGCGAGAAAGAGGTGTATTTTTTTTTACCATACTACTGGTAAGGTAGGGAAGCTACAGCAGCATCTATGTGTGGGTGCTCTGACAGGTGGCCAAGAGAGTGTGGTTTTGTCCGGCCATCCCTGCCCTAAAGTAGGGCATAAGCTTGCAATTTCTAAGGAGGTTATGTTTTTCTGAATTTGCTATATGTTAGAAGAAAAGCAGAGCATATATTTGGAGGTCATGTGCACTATTAAATACGCAGTTTAGATTGTGCATAAACAATTAAGTGTAATTAATTGTCATTTGCGAGGAAAATTTACCACAAACCTGACATTCCCATTCAAAAGTTACTGCAAATGCATGGGAAGGGGCTTTTGTTTTGTGCACTTTTTTCAAGCTAAATGAGTCCTCAATTCTGAAATTGACTCCTATTGCGCTAAAATATAGCACTAAACAACAGATTTGCATTTGACATAATGTCGCATACTTTCGCTGAAATTCCACGCAATTATGCAAAAGCAAAAGATACAAATGTTGCACACAAACGCATATGGCAGCATTTGTAATCGTATTATTGCCACTAGGATCTCTGCGTTTTCAGGTGCCCTCTTGCCACCTGGCTAACCGTACTGCATAGGTTTGGAGTTTCCCTCAGACATTACCTTTGCACAAAGTTAGGTGCCACCTTTTAGCAGAACGTAGACAATAACTTAAGAGCCAGCATGATCCATGTACTCACATCGGCTGTAAGGCTCTCTAATCGATCCATCATTTCGGGCACCTGCTCAGTCCTCTCGTTGACCTGCTGGACAGTGCCAACCAGTAAGTTGCCAATCTCGTCCACTTCCTGCTGGAGCCCCCGCACGCGCTGGTCACCCTAACATGAAAGAAAGATAAAGAAAAAAGAATAAACAATAGCACACACTTCACAGACTCCTGGAGCCCAGCCAAATCACTAATGATGTGATGTGCATGGCACAGGAATGTGAATAGTCAGTGATGAAACCAGACCCTATTACCACCTGCCAGAAACTTTCAATGCACTCATCAGACTCTATGGCCTCTTATCAATCACCGGCAGAGGACTCGATGAATCTGGATATCTCCACTCATGTTAGAGACACAAAGAAACCTGATAGCCTCAGCTAGTGCTGAAGGCCATGCATTTACTTAGGATAACCCAAAAAAAAACAGATATAGAGTTTACTGGAGCAGTGGCTGCTGGGGAATTTATAAAATGCCCAAATTCATGTATATCGCCTACATTCTCCAATCCCTCAAGTAGCTGAAATTAGAATCAGGGATAAAATCAATTACATTGAGGGGCCCCGGACTTTGAGCTGTAATCTCAGTTACAATGGCAAGCCCGCTGGTTGGCAGGCAACAGTAGGGAAGAAGTGGGGGATATAGGGAACCCTCAACACAGGGGGTCATATTGGCAGTGCTGTTGGGAGTTAAGCTGAAACTGGCACGATGGTCCACCTTGTTCACCATAGCGTCTTGCTGCCGAAAAACAGTAGTCAATGGCACAGTCTTTAGGCTCCTGCTCTCCCACTCAGAGGCCTGCCCACTCTAAGTGGGAGAGGCATTACAGAACGGAGATTGGAGGAGTGGACGAGAGCGTGAATCAAAACAATGGGAGACCCATGAGGAGGGGCAGAAGAATACACATGATGGATGCCTTGGTTGGGGAGGATGGCTTACTCCAGATGCAATTCCTGACATATACCCTGCTGTGGCGCCCGCAGTCCCAGGTGTGGGGACATCACCCCTCGGACATGCAGATCCAGGATGTACTCCAGACTGCTCACATTTGGAGGGTGAAACAAATTCATTTCCTAGTTTTATAAAATGCCCTTACTCGTGACAACTGCTGACATACCGACAACTGCGAGACTAGTTGGATAGGGTATTCATGGCATAGGAGTGGGAACAGTCACTGGAACACATACACAAGATTTCCCAAAACACTAGATACAAATATATGAAATGTAACTACCTGCACATGACATACTTCACCCCTCAGAGTAAATGTTATTTAAAAAATTGACGCTATGAGCTGTTGCTCAGAATTTGGATGCTGACTTAATGCACCTGTAATGGAGCTGCTCAATAGTGGAACAATTTTGGGCCACAGTGGAAGAGGACATTGAGCGCACGCTCAACAGACAAAAAATACTCACAATAAGTGATGTGGCTCACTGGTTAGAGGCGGCAGACCCGGAAGCAGAGAACGGCCCGGGACCAGGGTTCAATTCCCGACGCGGCAGGGTCGTGGACCAGGGTCAGTGGACTCGATAATTCTCGCCTCGGTGCCTACTCTAACCAAGGATCACACTCGGCAACTCTGGGCATTAGCTTGCCTCATCTCTACAATGGCCCCCCACATTCGCCGGGGATGCCTGGTTTCACCTTGGAGATACCCAGTAGGGACCATCTCACAGGGATAGCCAGGATGGGTTCCCCAGCGGTCTACAGCGCCACGACGCCTCAGGGCAGCAGTGCGCTTTACAAGACCACATACATTACAATAAGTGTCTGCCTGCTAGGATAATATTGGCACAGACCAGAAAATAAAGTGGGCAATAAATTCTTAGACCCAGTCCTTACAATAGCCAGAAAGGAAATCGCATTACATTGTAAATCAACATACTGACTGCCAAATTGCAGGTGGAAGAGAATTGTGGAGAAATGGGCAATAGCAGAAGGGGTAGTTCTCAAGAAAGAGGAGCAGAGGGGGCTCTGCAGGATGATCAAAGCAGGTCTTTGGCTGGAAGTACTGACGTCATTTGTGATGGGAAATGCCAAGGCAGGGACATGAACATAGCAGAATCACCCAAAAGAGGACTGGGGAGGGGATGTGGACCACAGTCCCTGACGGCTGTTACTAATTAGCACCCAAAGCATGTTGAACAATCAGCTTTATCCCGGGGTGATCGATCTGGTTTTAGGGTCTGAGATGAGGAGGAGAGTGGTATAGTGGGTGGAACATTGGGAGTGCATTGGAGTGGGCATAAGCAATGGTTTAAAAGGTTATGAACTGTACAGTTTAAGCAAAGTGTCTAATAAGCCCTGAATTGCTTGATGGGAGCGACATTGGTACACCATGAACATGTTCCTATAATCTGCGATAATTGCTAAAAAGTGTATTGGCAATGCATAGGTGTATGGGACTGCTGCCATGTTACTACCTGCAAAAAAACAGGATAAAATCAATAATACCACCATCATTCACAAACTCAACCAAGGTATTATTCTAGCTACACAAAGCAAGTTAACTTTTGCGCCCATACCAGGTAACCATCATCAACATCATCAAAAAAGTTGGTAATTCCTGGCAGAAGAAAATAATCGGCCTATTGTCCTGCAAATTCCAGAGCAAGAGCAGGAAAACAATCAATCAATATTTGTTAAACACAGCTTATCACCTCGAGAAGTATCCAGGCACTGGGGTACGGTGAGCCTCAATCGAAGAGCCAGGTCTCGAGTCCCTTCCTGAAGTCGGTGAGAGAGGGGGCAGTTCGGAGTTGGAATTGGAGGTCATTTCAGGATTTGGCAGCGAGGTAGGAGAAAGAGCGGCCTCCACTATGGCTCCGTTGGATGTGGGCAACGTGGGCGAGGATGGGCGCAGTGGATTGGAGTTGTCTGGTCGGTTGGTGAAATGTCAGGAGGTGGTTGATGTAGAAGGGTCCGCCGTTGTGGAGAGCCTTGTAGGCGAGGGTGAGCAGTTTCAACTGGAATTTCTTTGGAATGGGGACCCAGAATAATACTTCAACACCATATACAGGAATCAAAACTGTAAAGGCAACCTGGAACATAAACCAACCTAGCTGCCAAAGCACTGCAATGTGGTCAAGTGTGCTCTCACAATGGCAGCTCCTTCACCCTACCAGACTTTGCAACAGCCTAAATAACCCTATTTTAGCACTGCACATTTCCCTTTCACCTTAGAGCTTGAATTTTTTTCCATCATTTTAATCATCTATGTGCCATTTGCAGTTCAGGACACATCGACATTTAAAAGTGTATCTTGACCACAATTTTGAAACCCCAGTTACATAAAGGAACTGGTGGATGCCCAGATCCCTGGGGCCCGACTACCCAGACATTTGTTATCAAGACCAATTGTTCACAAGAAACAAACCCCTAAAATGTGATACCATTAGGGTGGGGAGCAAATGTGGGTGTCCTTTCAGTTACTGCTCAGTGCCCCCCTACATAAACTTTTCATTTTGAGGCAAGGTGGAGCAGCAGCTAGTAACCCACTGAACTATGTTCAATGCTGCCCCTCACCGAACACTGGTCCGCCAAAAGACACTCAAACTAGGCACAAACTCCAGGCTAGTCTCTTTGGGCACTGTAAAAACGGAATTTTTCGCTAGGAATGAACGTAATTTCACTTCGGGGGTGGATTTAAGGGCGGTTAAAATATCTGTGTGCTTTCAATCAATCAAGCAAAGGCATTTGTAAAGCGCAGGGCTGCTTCCTTCCAAAGCGCCCCGGCATCCAAAGGCTACAAAGACTGGTATCAGAGGGAAACTACCATAAGAGTTATTCAGAGTCAAACAGAAAAGTGTTTAAGTCTCTTTTAAAAATGGCAGCTGATGGTGCTGGTGCTTTGTGGCCCTCCTGTTAGGTTCTCCGGCTCAAACCCACTGTTATTGTCATCGCTTCTTTTCACTGAATCCAAACCCACTGAGAACTCAGACAAACATTAGATACATCAGAAAAGTATTGATACATTCTAGCATTCTGTCAAGACCTCTGAATTACAGTCTTGCAAACAAAGCCATAGTAAGAGGCTGAGACACATAGGCTTCCACGAAATTCTGAGAACTCACAATCTTTGTCCCATAGACTACTAAATCATTCTGTATTATAGCACCTTATCACATAAGCACTACAAAACTGGGGTTGTAAATGGGCCATAGAAGGTGCCAAGGGTGTCTATTTTTGAAGCATTTTCCTCTATTCTACCCTATCGGATTTGTAAAGCGCATCGCTACTCAAAGACTTCCCAGCACTGTAATCCCACCAGCAGCTATCCAACACTGAATCCAAGTATTAATTGGGAAGTCAGCTAATTCCCAAACAGCCAAGCTTTCAGTAGTTTTATAAAAGTAAGTTCTTGCTCCATTTGGTGCAACCTAATCGGCAAGGAGTTCCATAACATATGAGCCAGATAAGAGGAGTGACCTCCCTATTTTGCTATGGGAATTTTCTGAACTGCCTTGAGTTACGCGTTTGCCAACCTGAGGACCCTACTAAGGGTATGGGGCTGCACTAAGGATTGTTATTACTGAAACCCTTTATTTTTAATAGGCCTGATGAGCAATAGAAAAGGCCTTGAACTGCACCCGTTGTTCAATGCGGAGCCACTGGAGCTCTACCAGCGCACTCTCTCTTTAGGTTTTGCCTTCACAGCGCTTGTGTTGCGCCTGTGAAATCTCTGGTATTTAATATATCTTAAAAGGGAGTTCTTATCCCTTCCCATAGCTGAATTAATGTGTTCATTAGCTATTGTGTGGAACTCTTTTTTGTTAACTTCCCCAGGCTGCATGCATTTACGATACTTCTACTAAAGCGGTTCACACGGTTTAAGCCCCATTCACTGTCAAGATAAGATCTCTTCCCATGGAAAAGGCAGACAGCTTCTAAAAGTATGCTGGAATGCTTGATTTTTTTATTACTTAGTTGTGTAAAGTAGATGCTTTTGCCTTTGAACGTTTGTGGCATTTCTTATTCATGCCTCAGTGCCTTGCTTTGCACTTTGTATTCATTATTGCATTGATGTTTTCAATTTAATCTATTTTGTCCTTATGATCAAATTCTAAATATTGTTATAAACATTTCACGTTACAAATAAAGTTAAAATACAAGAGTTATGCTATATTTTACTACTAAACAGGCAGCCACAAGTGCAGTTACCTTGCAGAAAACGGGGCCATGATTTGAATGGTGGAGCAGGTGCAGTAGCACCGAGCCCACACGTTGTCAGAACTACTCTAAACACATAATATTGCTATATTTGACTACTACAACAGGCAGTTACCTTGCAGTCAAAAGGGACTTGATTTGAATGGTGCAGCAGGTGTAATGTAACCATGGACCGAAAATTCGTTCCGCTCGCGGAATTTGCAGATTTTCCGCAATTTCGCGATCCTCGAATCTCGAGAAATTGCAGAAAAATCTGCGAATCCGCGAGCGGGAATATTTTTTTCCAGGAAGCACTTACAGGGTTACAGCAGGTGCCCAAGTTGAAGCTAATTTCTTTGTAACCATTTACAAAATGGTTACATCGAAATTAACTTCAACTTGGGCACCTGCTGTAATGCTGTAAGTGCTTCCTGAGCGGCGCCTCGTTTCCTACTTGCAACTATTCTCTGACCCTGCTCTGACCCTCGAAGCAAGGTCAGAGAATAGTTACAAGTATGGCACAAGGCTCCTGTCACAAAAATTAAACCTCAACAGGAAGCACTGACAGATAAATAAAGCAGGTGCCCGAGTTGAAGTTCAATTTCAGTAACGTTTTTAATCAGCCCAAAACATTAGTGAGCACGGTCAAGGCTGGGCAAGTGTGCTTTAAACCCATCCCTGCCATCGGAAATTAGCTGTAATACTCGAGGGAGGTCTTTGCATCTATGAGTTTCTCGAGCGCGATCCCCTTGTAGTTCCTGTAGCCAGGAGGCTGCTTTCTCCTTACCTACTGCCCTGCTCGCTCTCTGACCCTTACACAAGAGGCATGTGCACAGTGCACACGCATAGAAGCCCCACACCACACACTAGCAGTATCAAACGTTTTTCCCGCCCTTTCCCAACTATGATGGACAGCTCACACAAGGGACCTCAGCGCCTTTTGGCGCTTTGGAAAACTTACAGGCACACATGGTCACTGGGGACAAATCTTCTGGCCCTTTACGCAGCTGCAGTGTAGGAAAAGCACTAAACATTTACACAACGAGGTAGCACTTACTGATTAGCCAGTAGTCCAGTTGAGTAGAGGTATGGCACAAAACGGTGGCATCTTCATGGATAACTATGCAGGGCAGGATTCATTCTGGCCTGAGGCTCTTGTCACAAAAATTGAACCTCAACAGGAAGCACTTACAGATATAGCTGGTGCTCGAGTTGAAGTACAAATTCAGTAACGTTTTTAATCAGCCCAAAACATTAGTGAGCACGGTCGAGGCTGGGCAAGTGTGCATTAACCCCATATCTGCCGTCGAAAATTAGCTGTAATACTCAAGGGAGGGCTTTGCATCCATTAGATTCTCGAGCGCGATCCCCTTGTAGTTCCTGTGGCCAGGAGGCTGCTTTCTCCTCACCTGCTGCCCTGCTTGCTCTCTGACCCTTTACACAAGAGGCATGTGCACACACATAGAAACCCCACACCACACACTAGCAGTATCAAACGTTTTTCCCGCCCTTTCCCAACTATGATGGACAGCTCACTCAAGGGACCTCAGCGCCTTTTGGCGCGGTGGCAAACTTACAGGCACACATGGTCACTGGGGACAAATCATCTGGAACTTTACGCAGCTGCAGTGTAGGAAAAGCACTATACATTTACCCGACGAGGTAGCACTTACTGATTAGTCAGTAGAAAGTACTCCAGTTAAGTATGGTGCAAATCGCAAAAAAATCTGCGATTCCGTGGGAAAAGCCGCAAATTCGCAGATTTTGCAATTTCGCGTGAATATGCGGACCGCAGATCCACAAAATTCGCCCATACTTAGTGTAGTGGCACTGGAGCGAAAAGATCTAGGGTCCTCAATAAACCCAGATTATTGCTAACATTTTAAAATAAACAGGCAGTCACAAGTGCAGTTACCTTGCAGACAACAAGGTGATGATTTGAAAGGTGCAGCGGCACCGGACCCAAAAGGTTTCAGAACTCAAATAAACCACCAAATATTTGCTATATTTTACTACTTTACAGACAGTCACAAGTGAAGTTATTTTGCAGGCAACATGGTGATTATTTGAATGGTACAGCAGGTGCAACGGCACCAGGACCAAAAGCTCCAGGCACCCTACTAAATACTGATTATTGCTATATTTTACAACTAAACAGACAGTCACAAGTGCAGTCATCTTTCAGGCACTAGGGTCATGATTTGATTGGTGCAGCAGGTGCAGTGGTACCAGGCAAATAAAAAAAATCAGGAGTCCTCTAATCAAAACATATTGCTATATTTTACAACTAAATAGGCAATCACAAGTGCAGTTATCTAGCAAGCACAAGGGTTATGATGTCAATAGTGCAGCAGGTGCAGTAGCATCAGGACTAAAATATCTAGGCACCCCACTAAACACCTAATATTGCTATATTTTACTACTAGACAGGCAGTCACAAGCGTAGTTACCTTGCAGACAACAGGGTCATGATTTGAATGGTGCAGCAGGTGCAGTGGCACCAGGCCCAAAAGTTGTCAGAACTCCTCTAAACACCTAATATTGCTATAATTGACTACTATTCTGGCAGACACAATTGCAGTTATGTTGTAGTTAAAAGGGGACTGATTTGAATGGTACAGCAGGCGCAGTGGCACCGGGCCCATAAGTTGTCAGAACTCTAAACACATAATATTGCTATTACATCAATTAATCCTATTATTTCCCACTTTCGTTTTTAGGTTTCGCCTGGGGCACGGAACTTTAGCTCCGCCCCCAGAGAAATCTTATGTCTCTTACAGTGTACTCTTAGTCCCGCCCTCTGTTCCATTGGCTAGCTCCATTAATGAAGGCTAGCCATTGGAACAGAGATCTGTCCGTCATGGCCGGACCAGATTCGTGGGCGTTCCTGCAATTTGTTCTCTCTCCGCCCCTCTGTGCTCGTCATCTCGGCGGTGGGCGCGTTGTTTTTTTTTTTTTAATGTTTCTTTCTTCATTCCAGGCCGAACGCCGCCGGAAGAAGTCCAGGTGAGTGCCCGTTCCTGCGCCCCCCCCTTCCCGCTGTCCGTGTGCCGTTCCCGTTCCTGCCGTCAGCGTCTCTCCTCCCCCTTCCCCCCCCGCTGTCCGTGTGCCCGTCGTCAGCGTCTCCCCTCCCCTTTCCCGCCCCCCCCACCCCCTCCCGCTGTCCGTGTGCCCGTTCCCGGAGTCAGCGTCTCTCCTCCCCCTCGAGGTAAAACACTAACTTTTGTCACTGCAAATAGGTTAATTAAAATCTTCCCAAAAACTCATAGGATTCCGGAGCCAGATTACTGGAAAAACATATTGAAATGAAACTTTACAATTAAGCACTCCCCTTTCGGCGGCCTCTCCGTCTCGCTGTGTGTAGTACTAGTTCCACAGCAGAAGATTCCTGATCTGGCGCATTGTGCACTGAACAGCTTGTGACGTCCATTAAGAGCCATCTTATCTGATTGGGACTGCGTGTGCCCACCCCCCCGCACCCCCTCCCCGAAGGCCTGAGAGATTCCACATGGGTAACACGAATCGCAATGCACCCTCCCCCTCCCTCCGTCTCACTACGCACGCTCTTACACCAAGATTGCATGCTTTGGCCTGACTATGATTCCGTAAACAGCTGCCAAGCGATGACTGCATTTCACAGCAGGACTGTGTGGTAGTGTATGTGTCCTGCTGCCCCCTTCAAGTTTTGTTAGAGTTCCGGACCGGAACCAGTAAACAGTCCGCTGGAATGCACTCTGTGCGGGTGGCTATTTAATATGTATGCACCAATCTGCCTTCTCTTTCCGCGAATGGAGCCGATTGTTAACTGGGAAACCTTGGTGCAGGAGTGCACGTCCTGGGCGCCAAGAGTTGGGCTTTTACCAGGTGATTGCAGGTCAACGTATGCCCCGCTCGTTATAGAAAGAGGGATTTGTGCGTCAGGCTAACTGTGTAGGAGTGCAGCTGCTTAGTAGTCCCCTGCAAACGAAACAATGCATTCACAGTAAAAATGACATCATTCAGAGAGATCTCCTGCTATATACAACTGCATGACCCACCCAACACGAAAGAAAAAACTCCCAATCCTAATAAATATATTTTAAAAAATGAACGAATATTATAGCATAGCCTTTCATTTACCAGAGCTGGCAATAGAGGCAAAATGTCTTTACAGTATACACGCCGGACGAACTAATATACGAATATTTAGATCGGTATTGCACAAGTGCCTGACATTTATTGAAAATATGTTCCAATTCTTGTACCCCTCAATGGCATGAAAGCATGCGCTCTTCTAAGGGAGCCCTGTGACAGCAGCTACCGGTAGTCGCTCCGACCTTAGGAGACACATAATTGTTCTGATATTGTGTTCAATGGCCATTGTTGTGTATGGTTGCATTTTGCCAAAGGCAGCTGAATTTCCCTATAGATTACCAAGGAGCGCAGCCTTTTTGTGCTTAAGGAACTCTGCTAGTCCCAGGTGACCTCTGAGCAGGGCTTGAAGTGGACCGGGTCTCACCATTGCTGAGCACCTACAGTTTTTAGGTCTCGGCCTGCGAAAGACTGCACAGACATGCGCAGTCAAGCTGGCGATATTTTTTTTCGAGATGAAACAAAATGGTGCAGATGTGTAGTAGTGGACGTTAAATGTCTGTGTGGAAAGTATAAAAGGATATGTTAACATGATGGGTCGAGGCATGATGATTTGGTTGCTGAAGGGCATGTTTGTAGTTCTCAAGATAACTCATGGTTGGGTTTTTCCTTCGACTTAAGGATGAGTGAAACTGTTTTTCAGTGCTTTAATGTCGCAGGAGTTCTAGTGCCGAAGTCGAGGTGTCAAATGTATTTCTCTGCATGTCAGTAGGTTGAGGTCACTATGGTTGTGAGTTTGTGAATTTGACTAATGTGATTAGTTATATTTCTGACGGACCAAGTGTTCTGTAAAGTGAACATTATAATATAGGTCTTGGGTTGCAGCTCTCGTACTCGCAAGTCTTATTTGCATTTGATGGGGGAGGGGAGTATTTACCCAGAATCCAAATTTTTGAAGGTAAAGTGATGAACAGCGTAAGGTGGTAGGCCATGAAAGCCCTTACCTATGTATTGTAGTAAAATGGAGCTAGTGATGGGGTGACGCATGATCTCTTGTGATACTGTGAACTAGTTTGAAGATGGTTTTTCCCTTTGGTCTTCAAATGGAGGCGCACAGTTAGGGGTTGGTTAGTGATTGTACTGCAGCATTTATATCGCTACACAGCAGTGTGTGTGTGTGTGTGGCTGGAAGGATGTAAACTTTGTTTTGATCTTTTGTGCGAAGTATTTCCATTCCCTTTATTAACCACAGGGGTACGGTTATTGTGTTATTGACGCAGCATATAGCAGTGTGGTGTATGATGAAGTGTGAGAGACAGATGCGCCGTTTTATAGTTCAGTATGCTGGTAGCTTTGAACAGATCTGCACATCTCTATAGTATTTCTTATGCTCTCAAGGCCACCGAGTGCAATCCACTATAGACAAACAGGCGGTTTTTCGTTTTCATGTATGTCCAGATTTGTGTCTCAATGTATGATGGTGCAGTGTATGACTGGGCGTTTGAGACCAAGTGAGTTGGGAAGGGAGCATATATTGTATTGCACAGTCTTGAATACACTACCTCCTACAGGAACGCCTGCTGACTCTCCTCTTAAGACTCTTCTGCAGGAGTAAATGCACAAGCCAGTTTTCATCATAGTGCAAAATGATAACTGAAATAGTTGCAATACAAATCGCATTTGCGAGAGATTAAGCTATTGACATTGTAAATGACCATGCCATTTATTTATCTGTTTTCAAAACAAACACATAAATAAAAAGTTTGTCATTCACAATGCCAATAGCTCAAACTTTTCCAAAGGCGAAACCGTTGCATTGTAAATGCTTGTTCTAAATGTTGCTATTACTTACTCGCACTGCACCACTAGTAACAGCACTATATATTGCCTTTTTGTACTTAAACAAGTCATAACACTTTAACAGTCTTTCTGTAACGTATATTGTACAACTACTCAGCAAGCTACAGCTTACAACAAAAAACAGCTTATTAATAATCACATAGGCAAAACCTAATGCATTTACCAATGTTTGTTTAGTGCAGGACTGCAGGCAGTTTTGCTGTCTTTTGTAATACTAATTAGATCCATACTGCAGATACAGAGCCACTGCATATCCTGGATGTTTACACAGATCTTTGAAAAATATTATGTTGTGGCGAAAGAGGCTGCCTGCGGCACACGCAGTGTGACCACTCAGGAGGGTGGCCACCCTAGTGCCAAATTAGCCACAACAACATGTCTAGGTGTTGGGACCCTTTGGGAGTCCCCAAAGTCTGGCGCTGGCCACGTGTCACTTCCGGCACATCAGAGGGTGGGGGGCAAGCTACTTATACCTGCCCCTGCCCATCTGGCTTTCCTTTTGGGCCTTCTGGTCACGCCGTCTCCCTCCCTGCCGCATACCCGGCTTGTTGGCTGGGGTGCGTAGCTAGGGTAGGAACTAACTTGTTAATTTGTGTTGCAGGCGGAGTTACAGGGCCATCCGGAGGCTGAATGGCACATAGGGGTAGCCTCTTAGGAGCACAATAGGGGTGCAGAAGCCAAAAAACCCAAGGAGTCTTTACGGCAGGACCCTTGAGAAAAACATCAGCACCTCACTCGTTCTTCGAGCAGTTGTAAGCCTGAGCAACCAGGGGCTTGACTGGACAGGCTCTGCCCCTAAAAAGGCACGAGTACATGGATGGACTGGTGGTCCACTGTATTTAAGGGGGATAATCCCCACAAAATGGTAGCACTGACTGGGTTGGCCACAGGGCAGTTGGCTCATCAGGCGGGCAGGGCAGCTTAAGTTAGTCCTTTATTTTATTTTTATTTATTTTATTTTAAAGGTTTTATATAGCGCTGACTAGACCCAGAGGTATCAGAGCGCTTTACATGAGTATCAGATCGTAGTTACAGGTTACATCGTTACAAAGGTTACACAGTTATTAGAGCATGGCAACATAGTTACTTGTAAGGTCAAGATAAACAATAAGCACAGATACCAAAGGGGAAAAGCAAGCAAGCGGAAAGATTCAGGGGAGGGGGAAGGAGCTGGGGAAGTAGATAGGTAATGAAGGCGGGAAAGAATAGGGGAGGGTGAAGGACATCGCAAGGAAAGAGGAGGGGAAGGGCGAAGGGGACACAAACCGGTAGACGAGTCAAAGCAACGTCCAAAGTCCAGTAAGCTGTGATCCCAGGAGAAGTGGTATCACTTCCCTTTATCTGTTGCAGGAGGCTCCCTTTACGCAGTGGCCTCTCTCAGAGGGGTCTCTGAGACTCCAGGCCTACATACTAGATCCTTCCCCAAAAAGGGGAGAGGGAGTGCTTTGGCAAGGGGTGCCATACCATACCTCAGCTGCGAGGGGCTCCCTTGGCGCAGTGAACTCTCTCAGCGGGTACGCTGAGACTCCAGAGTATAAATGTTGGATCTTTCCCCAACAAGGGGAGAAAGAATGATTAGTCAAAGGGCACAAAGGACAGGGGGTTAGGCAGACTAGCAGGTAAGGTGAGAGATTCAGGGGAGAGAGGATAGGAGCTAGGGAGGTAGACAAAGGGAGAAAGAGTACTAAATGGGAACAAATTTAATGAATTAGTTATTATATAGCGATGGGTAGACCCAATGTAATCAGAGCGCTTTATATGAGGGACAATAATGTTGCAAATTACATCAGTTAAAAGTTACATAAGTATCAACAAAAGCATTTAAAGAACATAGGGGAACAAGGTGAATGGAGCAGGAAGGTAAAGGGGATAGGAGGAAGAAAGGACGTAGAGACGAGGGAAAAATAATTACAAAAGATACCAGAAAAAACTTTTTAGGAGCATAGAAGAAAAGGAAAATGGGGTGAGGAATGGAAAGGGGGTGAGGGCAAAAGGGGTAGTGTATAGATACAGCGGAGAGACGAAGGGAAAGTTTGTCCAAAGTCCGGCTGGGTAGGTGACACCATGTTGGCATATTTCTGGTATGAAATAAATCCTGCAGCAAAATGTTTCCCAACAAACATGTCTTGTGTGTTTATTTATTGATGTGCATGCTATGTTCTTGTTGGGTAAGTTGCCTATATTGGCACTAAGAGCTACAGATACATTTCTGGTTCACACTGAAGCATGCATGGAATTGTTGCGCCACTCTGTGCCTATTCCATTTTGCAGGCCAAACAGACGTGTTAGCTGCCTTTGCCAAATGCTACTGTTCTCCATTTTATTGTAGTCAGGGCTTTAAGTGGGGAAAAAACTGGGGGTGCTCTAAAAGGGGGGGGGCAAATTTCTTAAAGGGTGTGGCCTATCCGAGTAGGGGCGTGGTCTAAATCAAGATAACTAGAATTGTGTGCTTAGTAAAATCATGAAGCCGCATCCAACAAAGGATAATAAAATAGGCAAAAAAGTATATTAAGTATAAGCCATAAAATACCAAACACTTTAAAAAAAACATGTAAAAATTATTTACATTACTTAGAAATCTATTGCAGGATTTCCCAAAACCCTTGAAGATAGTCACTGTGTTTATTTTGCTGGGGTTTCTCATAACAATTTTCTTCAGCAGACCTTCTACCTTTTGCCAGCCAACTCTTTACATACAGCTTTGCGTCAAATGTTTCAAATGGAGGACCATTGAGGTTTAGCCATAAGCATGAAGAAATGGTCTATACAAGAAGAGAGGCCCTTGTTGGACTAGCAATTAAGTTCATTGTGCTGAAACCTCGCTCGCAATCGGCAACACATCTCGAGACCTCATCCCTCTGTCATGATAGGTCTCAGACCCAGTGAGTGAGAGGGATTGAGAGCGCACACATGCCTATCACCCAGTACTAAGGGTTAGGAGCCTTCACTGGATTACTGAAGGAATCAGGTTGGGTGAAATTCCTGCATGAATTAACTCTATGATACAATAAATCAGCATTCCAAATAATCATCACTCTGACTCAATCTGATACTAAGGCACACTTTCTACTTATAAATGTATGCAAATATAGGAATATGTAGAGAACTGTGAAATCTACACAACAAATATGGATTGTTCCGAGATAACATGGGGCAATATTTACTGCCAAAAGATTTACAAGTTTTGTTACGCCACTGACACGTAAGTAGCAACAGATCAACCTGTAAAGAGAAGGCAGGCCCGCCGACAGCACCCATGATCATAATCTCCCCCCTGTGCATACTCCGGTTACCTTAGGATGTGAAGGGGGCTCTGCGGTCCGCGCTGATCTTCGGTGAAGTCGCTTTCGCCGGTGGGACGCGCCTCAGCCTCAGGTTCAGGCAGCTCCTTTCCTCGATGACAGGCGCAAGGGAACCCCGGTTGCTAGGGGACGCCTTGCGCCTCTCCAGACGCAACGTAGCTCTGCCTGACGAACCTTGGCTTTGCTGGGGGAAATCCTTGCTGCTGTGACCAATCTGAGTGCGCCTCGAAAATGAATATCCCGGGCCGGTGGTGGTGAATACTGGCAGGGTGTTTTCAAGCACACAGCGCTCAGAGGCAAAGCAATTTACAAAAGGGGGTGGTGATGAACAGAGTGTCTGAATTGAGCAGACCACTCTTACCCAGTCCAAAGATCAGGGCTTGATCCATCACCGTTATTTATCTCACTGCCCCATCCCAGCTCAGAACCTGGCTAAATGCAAATCAGTCTGTCCCTGGCCCAGTGCATCATGGGAACAGGGCAGACTAAACTACCAAGCCAATTCTTTACCAGAAAGGAGACAAGCTACCGGGGACCGGTTTCTGGCATTTCAGCCTCTTCGGCCCGGCTTGCTTGAATCCTGATGGAGCAGTGAGAAAGGGACTCATGTCTGAGTATACCCTGCCACACCTATAGTGGCCAAAATCGATTTACAAAAGGGGGTGGTGATGAACAGAGTGTCTGAATTGAGCAGACCACTCTTACCCAGTCCAAAGATCAGGGCTTGATCCATCACCGTTATTTATCTCACTGCCCCATCCCAGCTCAGAACCTGGCTATATGCAAATCAGTCTGTCCCTGGCCCAGTGCATCATGGGAACAGGGCAGACTAAACTACCAAGCCAATTCTTTACCAGAAAGGAGACAAGCTACCGGGGACCGGTTTCTGGCATTTCAGCCTCTTCGGCCCGGCTTGCTTGAATCCTGATGGAGCAGTGAGAAAGGGACTCATGTCTGAGTATACCCTGCCACACCTATAGTGGCCAAAATCGATTTACAAAAGGGGGTGGTGATGAACAGAGTGTCTGAATTGAGCAGACCACTCTTACCCAGTCCAAAGATCAGGGCTTGATCCATCACCGTTATTTATCTCACTGCCCCATCCCAGCTCAGAACCTGGCTATATGCAAATCAGTCTGTCCCTGGCCCAGTGCATCATGGGAACAGGGCAGACTAAACTACCAAGCCAATTCTTTACCAGAAAGGAGACAAGCTACCGGGGACCGGTTTCTGGCATTTCAGCCTCTTCGGCCCGGCTTGCTTGAATCCTGATGGAGCAGTGAGAAAGGGACTCATGTCTGAGTATACCCTGCCACACCTATAGTGGCCAAAATCGATTTACAAAAGGGGGTGGTGATGAACAGAGTGTCTGAATTGAGCAGACCACTCTTACCCAGTCCAAAGATCAGGGCTTGATCCATCACCGTTATTTATCTCACTGCCCCATCCCAGCTCAGAACCTGGCTATATGCAAATCAGTCTGTCCCTGGCCCAGTGCATCATGGGAACAGGGCAGACTAAACTACCAAGCCAATTCTTTACCAGAAAGGAGACAAGCTACCGGGGACCGGTTTCTGGCATTTCAGCCTCTTCGGCCCGGCTTGCTTGAATCCTGATGGAGCAGTGAGAAAGGGACTCATGTCTGAGTATACCCTGCCACACCTATAGTGGCCAAAATCGATTTACAAAAGGGGGTGGTGATGAACAGAGTGTCTGAATTGAGCAGACCACTCTTACCCAGTCCAAAGATCAGGGCTTGATCCATCACCGTTATTTATCTCACTGCCCCATCCCAGCTCAGAACCTGGCTATATGCAAATCAGTCTGTCCCTGGCCCAGTGCATCATGGGAACAGGGCAGACTAAACTACCAAGCCAATTCTTTACCAGAAAGGAGACAAGCTACCGGGGACCGGTTTCTGGCATTTCAGCCTCTTCGGCCCGGCTTGCTTGAATCCTGATGGAGCAGTGAGAAAGGGACTCATGTCTGAGTATACCCTGCCACACCTATAGTGGCCAAAATCGATTTACAAAAGGGGGTGGTGATGAACAGAGTGTCTGAATTGAGCAGACCACTCTTACCCAGTCCAAAGATCAGGGCTTGATCCATCACCGTTATTTATCTCACTGCCCCATCCCAGCTCAGAACCTGGCTATATGCAAATCAGTCTGTCCCTGGCCCAGTGCATCATGGGAACAGGGCAGACTAAACTACCAAGCCAATTCTTTACCAGAAAGGAGACAAGCTACCGGGGACCGGTTTCTGGCATTTCAGCCTCTTCGGCCCGGCTTGCTTGAATCCTGATGGAGCAGTGAGAAAGGGACTCATGTCTGAGTATACCCTGCCACACCTATAGTGGCCAAAATCGATTTACAAAAGGGGGTGGTGATGAACAGAGTGTCTGAATTGAGCAGACCACTCTTACCCAGTCCAAAGATCAGGGCTTGATCCATCACCGTTATTTATCTCACTGCCCCATCCCAGCTCAGAACCTGGCTATATGCAAATCAGTCTGTCCCTGGCCCAGTGCATCATGGGAACAGGGCAGACTAAACTACCAAGCCAATTCTTTACCAGAAAGGAGACAAGCTACCGGGGACCGGTTTCTGGCATTTCAGCCTCTTCGGCCCGGCTTGCTTGAATCCTGATGGAGCAGTGAGAAAGGGACTCATGTCTGAGTATACCCTGCCACACCTATAGTGGCCAAAATCGATTTACAAAAGGGGGTGGTGATGAACAGAGTGTCTGAATTGAGCAGACCACTCTTACCCAGTCCAAAGATCAGGGCTTGATCCATCACCGTTATTTATCTCACTGCCCCATCCCAGCTCAGAACCTGGCTATATGCAAATCAGTCTGTCCCTGGCCCAGTGCATCATGGGAACAGGGCAGACTAAACTACCAAGCCAATTCTTTACCAGAAAGGAGACAAGCTACCGGGGACCGGTTTCTGGCATTTCAGCCTCTTCGGCCCGGCTTGCTTGAATCCTGATGGAGCAGTGAGAAAGGGACTCATGTCTGAGTATACCCTGCCACACCTATAGTGGCCAAAATCGATTTACAAAAGGGGGTGGTGATGAACAGAGTGTCTGAATTGAGCAGACCACTCTTACCCAGTCCAAAGATCAGGGCTTGATCCATCACCGTTATTTATCTCACTGCCCCATCCCAGCTCAGAACCTGGCTATATGCAAATCAGTCTGTCCCTGGCCCAGTGCATCATGGGAACAGGGCAGACTAAACTACCAAGCCAATTCTTTACCAGAAAGGAGACAAGCTACCGGGGACCGGTTTCTGGCATTTCAGCCTCTTCGGCCCGGCTTGCTTGAATCCTGATGGAGCAGTGAGAAAGGGACTCATGTCTGAGTATACCCTGCCACACCTATAGTGGCCAAAATCGATTTACAAAAGGGGGTGGTGATGAACAGAGTGTCTGAATTGAGCAGACCACTCTTACCCAGTCCAAAGATCAGGGCTTGATCCATCACCGTTATTTATCTCACTGCCCCATCCCAGCTCAGAACCTGGCTATATGCAAATCAGTCTGTCCCTGGCCCAGTGCATCATGGGAACAGGGCAGACTAAACTACCAAGCCAATTCTTTACCAGAAAGGAGACAAGCTACCGGGGACCGGTTTCTGGCATTTCAGCCTCTTCGGCCCGGCTTGCTTGAATCCTGATGGAGCAGTGAGAAAGGGACTCATGTCTGAGTATACCCTGCCACACCTATAGTGGCCAAAATCGATTTACAAAAGGGGGTGGTGATGAACAGAGTGTCTGAATTGAGCAGACCACTCTTACCCAGTCCAAAGATCAGGGCTTGATCCATCACCGTTATTTATCTCACTGCCCCAGAGGCAAAGTAGGCGCTCCAAAGTTCCTCAGCGGTGCATTAATCCGCACACAGAGAGCGCGAGGGACTCAATCCTGGGGCAGATCACGTTTGAGGCAGAGCAGGCCTCACAACCTTATGCCCCAGCTGTATGCCGATGAGCACACCGAGACAGATTTCACAGGGGGGCAGCTTCAGGAAGGCACAGCGCAGAGAGCCACACAGCAGCTGGAAGGGTGGGTGCTGGAGAACTTTTGTATCCCTGAGTTCCCAGCTCTTCTTAGGCCCTTGGAGACAGACAGGCTTCAGAGGGGCAAAGCACACAGCACAGCTCCTCTTCACGTTAGGAGGACACAGCCCCCAGCAGATAGTCCCTTCCTCAGCAATCACAGCAACTGTAGGTCAGCTCCCAGACACTCAGCACGGATTCCCTCTTGATCACAAAGTTTCCTAATCTATTTTTACTGGGGCTGCAGTCCTACTTTTATACCCCAAAAGTCTTTGTTCTTCTTGTGTGAGGGGTCTTGGACCCAATCTAAACCAGTTCTGGGTGCATTCTGCCAGTGCACCTCTTCTTCCTTTGTGAGTGTGAGCCAGGGCCATCAGACACACCACAGGAGGTGGAGCCAGCATTGTGGCAGGCAGGCACAGCACTATTGAGACCCAGGTGCTACTCTTCCCACCACTCTACATGCAGATGGGTCTATTCAGTCTTGTGCTGACTCAGCCAGCCTCCTCGAGCCACCCCAGCCCCTGTCACTCACAAACCAGACAGTCAATACAAAACCAGGCAGAGGCAGACAGAAAGGCTGAACAGGAAAATAGCCACTTTCTAAAAGTGCTATTTCCAAACTTAGAATTTAAAAACCATCTGCACTAAAGGATGTGTTATTAAATTCTGAGTTCAGTGATACCAGATTCTATACGTATATCTTGCCGTTATGGGAAGATATGCAGGTAAAAATGTCACACAGCATTCCCCCTGTTGTCCTATGGGCAAGATAGCCTTTCAATTGTGAAAAACAAAATTGGCAGTATTTCACTATCAAGACATGTTACCCACACTAGTAACACCAAACAAAAATCTGGACATCTGCTCACCCTACCTTTGACCTTTGAGGCCTGAAAATAGAGCCCCCTAGAGCCCCCTTTCGAGCCCCCCCGAAAAACTGGGGTTTACTCAGCCCTAGGGTGACCAACCGTCCGTAAATTTCACGGACAGTCCGTAATTTCGGCCGTCTGTCCGTTGTCCGTGAAGGAATCTCTAACGGACGCCATTTGTCCGTCATTTTAACAGGGCGCCGGTTGCCTCACCCTAAAGCCGGCACAGCTTGCACCCACCTCTTTTCTTCACTTCGATGCTGCACCAAAGCTCCTCAGATGCCCCGCAGCAATGGAGAGGCACAGCGGGATGGCAACCCTCACACCTCCAGCCTTTGATGACCTGTTAAGAGGTGCTTCGAAGGTGACTGAGAGGGAGGGGCTGCAGCTTCAGGAGCAGCGACATCCATTCACATGCAAACAGCCCTGAATGTGTCATGTCTCTGCTATTTAGAGAGGGGCTCACACGTTCCATTTCTACCCAGGGCCCCAAACATCCGAGACTCAGCCAGATTACACCCCTGATTACACCGAGGCAGCACGTGGTTCTCTTCACAGAGCGTATTTACTGTCACTAAATTGTAAGCAAACCTCGGTTTTTCAAACATGCAGTCTATAATATAAGAAAATAAAGAAATGGCACAATCGCACCCACACTGATTAACAAAGTATGGAGGACAATCAGTTCTCTTAGAGCATCTCCTTCGAGTACTGTACATCACAGTGGGGGATGGCATTTTGGACAGAGAGCCTGTCTTCTCGTTGTCTTGTGCAGGAGGGGGCGAGGACCCCAAGATGATACTAGAATACTGCATGCCCACCCCTGTGCCCACCCTGGTGGATCATGTTCCCCCTTCTGTGATGGCTCCTACCCCCCCATGTGATGACTCCAGCATCCCCCCCCCCCTGCCTGTGATGAATCCTGTCTCCGCCCTGGGTGGCTTCTGTCCCAGTCCTGGAACGGCCTCTGCCGCGAGGGTGAAGTTCTTGATGGGCCTCTTCTCAAAAGGGCTCAGCTCAAAATTTATATGGAAAGGTCGGCGAGTAAGTAAGTGAAGGGATGGGTGAATGGCTGGATGAATTAGTGAAAGGGTGAATGGATGAATGAAAGATTGAATAAATGTATAATGAGAGAGGATGGATGGATTGATGAGTGAGGGGAAGGATGGAGAGAAAATGTAAATAGCTGGATGTATGGGTGGAAGGGTAGCTGGATGATGGATGAGGGGAAAGATGGATGAGGGGAAGGATGATGGATGAGGAGAAGGATGGATGGATGGATGGAGGGGAAGGATGGATGGATGGAGGGAAAGGATGGATGGATGAGGGGAAGGATGGATGGATGGAGGGGAAGGATGGGTGGATGAGGGGAAGGATGGATGGATGGAGGGGAAGGATGGATGGATGAGGAGAAGGATGGATGGATGGATGGATGATGGCTGGGTGAAAGGATGGATGGATGGAGAGTCGGTGGGTGAAAGGATGGATGGATGATGAGTGGGTGGGTGAAAGGATGGATGGATGAGTGGGTGGGTGGATGGTGGGTGAAAAGATGGATCAGTGGATTGGATGGTGGGTGGGTGAAAGGATGGACGAGTGGGTGGGTGGGTGGAAGGTGGGTGGGTGGATGGTTGGGTGGATGATGGGTGTGTAGGTGGATGAGTGAAATGATGGATGGATTGATGGATTGATAAGTGCAAGGGTGAATGAATGGACGTATGAGTGAAAGGGTGGATGTAAGGATGGATGAGTGAGTGAAAGGGAGGGTAGATGGACAAAAGGATGAATAGATGTTTGAAGGAGTGAAATGATAGATGGATGAGTGATAGGGTCAATGGATGGATTCATGAGTGGATAAGTAGATGGATGGATGGGTGGGTGGATGGATGGATGGATGGAAGGAAGGATGGCTAAGTGAAAGGGTCGATGGAGAGAGAAAGGGAGGATGGATGGATGACTAAAATAGTGGATGAGTGGAAGGATTAGTAAGTGAAAGGATGGCTGGATTAGTGAAAGGGTAAATGGCTGAATGGATGAGTGAATGGATGGATGGGATGAAGAGTGGATGGATAAGTGTACAGATGGATAGGGTGAAAGGGTGGATGGATGGATAATGGAGGATGAGTGAAAGGATGGATGAGGGGATGGATGAAGGGATGGATGAGTGAAATGATAGATGGAAGGATACATAATGGATAGGTTTGCAAATGGTTGAATATGTTTGGAAATGGCTGGCCTTACTTATATACTATTGCGCGACCTCTGATGTGTCTGTAAAACGTACCTATTGTCCTGAAGTTTTGTCCTGAATTTTGACCTCCTGTCCTGAATTTGTGTCCTGAATTTTGACCCCTTGTCCTGAATTTTTACACTCACCGTCCTGAATTTGCACCAATGCCAGTTGGTCACCCTACTCAGCCCCCCACAGCCCCCACTCCCCACTTATAGCCCTGATTGCAGTAAATGCCTCTGATGTGAATTCCGGTGCGTAGGTCTGCAACTTCTGCGAAACCACCCTTTGCTTCTTTTGGGGCTCGATTAAACGAGTAACGATGGGATGAACAGTATTTTGCACAGAATCTTGGGACGAGGAAAGTGCCATTTCTGCTGACATCAGTACTATACACAGAAAAACCAAAGGAAATGATGGAAGGAGCGTTGACAATACAAGCACTCACCCCCAGTCAACTGATCTGGGTTTAATCCATCACCGTTCTTTAGCCCACTTTTGTACCACTTTGTTCGCCATAAGTTGACAGGGTATGCTCAGACGTGAGTCCCTTGCTCACTTTGCCACTGGATTCAAGCAAGCCGGACTGAAGACGGCTGAAATGCCAGAAACCGGTCCTCGGATGCTTGTTTCCGGTCCAGGGATGGCATGGCTTTGCAGTTCGGGCTTGACTGTTCCCATGAGGCACAGGGTCAGACTGATTTGCATATGGCCATGTCTGAACTGGGGTGGCGAAGTGAGCTAAAGAACGATGGTGGATTCAACCCAGATCTGTTGACTGGGTGTGAGTGTTTGATTGGTTCAGATGCTCCGTCCATCACCACCCCCTTTTGTATCAGTACCATACACTACAGCCAGATCTGCATAAACACATTACAACGTTATTAAGTAGACACACATGTTTCCTCACCTAACGTGCAAATTCGATGCACCATGAAGACATTTCTGGCGCTTCTATTCACTCTTCTATGGAAAGAGTTTCTCTTTTCTAAAGCGCTCAAGTAAGCAGACCACTTCCTATCGCTGCGGATGGTGTAACTTTTAAAATGACGCTGTACAGTGGTTCTAGATCTAGACACATCTAATATGAAAACAGTGGCGTAACGAAACTTGAGGGGGCTCCTGCAAAGTACCCCCCTCCGGAGTCACGTACAGGGAGGGCTTCGGAGTCAGTCAGGGGCTTCCAGGCCAAGGTACCGTGCTCAGAAGGCCCCCTGGAGCCCCGTGCCCCCCACACCGCGGCGGCCTACTTCACGCCACTGGGAAGAAGTGCAGCCTCTGAGGTATTCGGGTGCGTTACATTTAACTTTCCACACTTAAATGCAGTCATAATAACGCGAAGACTTTTAAAAATAAATTGATAAGGTCATTGCAGCGCCCTAACTGCAACGACGACAAAGAAGGCTGAGCCCTTTCGTTTCTTTTCCCTTTGCTGCTTTGCATACCAAAGCGCTAACATTGTCGTTAAAGCACTTAAGTTACTGTCCAGATATGAAACCGAAGTTAGTGAACTTAAAATCAAGGGAACGACGTCAATAACTGTAGCAAAATTCGGCAAAGGTACACATATATCTACATGCAAGTAATGTTGAGTGAAACACCCGGGACACGTCACGCTAGTGACGTCAGATCGGTTGTCAGCTATGCCTGTCCTTACCATTTTGTCCGCCGGATTACGCCTCCCCTTCAGGAACGTCCACTCACGGCTGGAAAGCTCACGCTCTTCCTCGGCCTAGTTGTCTTTAGTAGTTGAAGTCCCACTTTGCAGCCGACCCTAGACGGCAAACAAGTTTCCCGTTAGTCCGGTTGGGCCAGTCCGTCCTTCCGCTCTCCCCCTGGGTTTGATACGCTTCTAGCCGCTGCTCACCTCCTCCTCTACCGGTCTCTCCTGTGCCCGGGCTCGTTCGACAAGGAAATGAAAACACCTGTAGAGGCAACAGGTGGGCGGGGCGAGGAAGAATGAGGTCAGAGAGCTGGGAGGCTCTTTTTAATGCTTGCCTGCCAGAGTTATTTGCTTATCATGGGATCCTGGCCCTATTCCCACGCGCCTACGATAGCTGGGAACCTGCTTTGCAATCTCAGCTGCTCCGCAGGTGACTGAAAAGATGCAGGGTGGGTGGAGACCCAGGAAGATGGTGAGATTTGGGGTTAGTCAACCCAGTGCCCATAATAAAACAGAGCTCTGAAAATTCTCAGATCCATGCATTAGCAGCTCACCCAGGACAGGCGTTTATCTTTGCATTCTGATGTTTGTAGCATTGTTTATTCAATTGTTAATTTAGGGCTACAGGTCCCAGTATGCAAACTAAAGCCCTGAATGGATTAGCTACTTCAAACATCTGGAACACTGTACAGAAAGGAGCAAACATCACACAGGATATATATTTATAATACATGGGAGCCTGCAATCTCAATATAAAAGCCCATCTGAAATTTCCTTCTTATAGGTGATTTGTGACATATCTTGTCACCTAAAAGAAATGATGTGGCTACTCAACTCTAATAAGTTACGGGGGCGCAGCCAAGATGGAGGCAAGAGCGGTCGTTGAGCTCTAAGCTCTGCTCTGCATCTGCCAAAATAAATCTGATTCCCCCTGGCCTGGCCCCATATCTTGCACGGATATAACATCGGACAGCCAGCTACACCATCCCAAGCTGATTAGAAGTTTTGGGAAGAACCACGGTACCGTTGTGGGCTTCGACCTCTGATCGTGCTGACGGTGCTCCACTACCATTGAAGCCCGAGGCTCTCGGGAGCTATTGAGACGACTCAGCGCAGGTCGCTTCCCGGCTCCTCCAAGCCTGAAACTTGCCTTGCCTGTTCCGGTGCTTTCCGCTGCCAGAGACTGAGGCCGCCGGAGTGCCCGCGACCTCCAATCTACAGTGATTGCGCAACTGGGGTAGTTAAGTAGCGAAGAATGACCAGCAGCGGCTGGCTCTGGGGCAGAGAGAACATTGAGGACAGCGGAGGCCTGCCGAACCACTGTGGACTCTCCCCTGCAATGCGGTGAGTGAGCGCCTGGGCCCTTGATCCTCGCCGTATGCTGGTGGGACCGCTGTGGGCCGAGACTGAACCCTTAAGCCTGCGTCCCTTGGCTCTCTGGCCACCATTTTGTACCAAGAACGTATCCACCTGCAATTGCGCCCGACACCAGTGGCGGCCTACTCTGAGCCCGGGGGAGCCCGTGAGAGCCTGATTAATTCCTAGGGTACTTCTCCTGTGTGAGGTGGAGGCATGTCTGGCCCCCTCCCCCTGAGTGACTTTTGGGAGTGAGCGGGGTGCAGGGAGACCGGGACCCTCCCTTGCGGGAATATATGCGGGCGGTGTGCCCCCCTGGTGAACCACTGATCATCCACAACACGCTGGGAAGGATACCTGAGATAATACACAGTCCCATTGGCTGGTGTTGGAGAGGCCTACAGAGCCTGACCAGGCCACATATTCCCAGCCCGACTTGTTCACTTCCACCTTTGCCACACGGAGACCCCAATCTGCGACCATTGGCTGTCTCTTACGCACCACGGGAGGCATGAACTTACACTTGGCCTGCCACTTCCCACAGACGACGAAATGGGTAAACCCAGAACAAAGCGGCCACAGACAGAACCACCGGAAGTGGAATCAGCACCCCCAGAGTCCAGGAGTGTGGACTCCTCACGACCCCCTGCTCAGGGGGATCGTAGCGACCACTCCCATCTCTTTGATGAATTACTGGAGGTAATACTAGACATTAAGACCACCCTAGGAACAAAGATTGACTCCCTCAGCATCGACATGGGGTACTTACGGGTGGACCACAAGAAGCTGAAAGGCCGGATGGACAACACTGAGTCTGCCTTGGCATCGCTAAGGCCCACTGTCCAGGAGATGGCCACCCAACTGCAAACCCTTCAACAAGAGGTGGACCTCCTCAAGTTACGCGTGGAGGACCAGGAGGGGCGCTTGCGCCACAATAATGTGCGCATTGTGGGACTTCCTGAACGGGCGGAAGGCCCCAACATGGAGCTTTTCCTGGAAGAGTGGTTCTCACGAGACATCCTGCCGGGTAAGGTGTCAAAGTTTTTCTCCATTGAGCAGGCGCACAGAGTACAGGGGGGTCTTCCACGCCCAGGTGCTTTACCTAGACCGGTGGTGGCTAGGTTCTTCAACTACTGTGACAGGGACCACATGCTGCAAGTCAACCGTGTCAGGGGTCCCTGGCAAATCGACAACGCCACCGTTCACATCTACCCGGATTACAATTACAGCCTGGCTGTAAAATGTCGCCGCTCCTCATACCTGGAGGTCAAGAAATGTCTGAGGGACCATGAGGTTCAATATTCCAATTCCCTGCATGTCTCCGCATCCGTCATAAGGTGGGCACGGTTTTCTGCAATACCCCCAACGAGGTGTGGACCTAGATCAATCAACAGGGCCTGGCTCATAAACCCCCCACACCATCGAAGGGCCCCCCCTCAAGCATGGACAACAGTTGACTCACGCAGGAGCCGAGGTATGTGGCCCAGAAAGGAGAGCAGGCCTTTGACACGGTCTGCCATCGCACTCTAAAGACAGACCCTCTGGTTTATCGCGATTTCGCGATTCACGAAAAAATCACGAAATCGGCAGACTACCGCGATGGCCGCGATAATAACCATTTTGGCCGCGATATTTAGAAAAAAGTGTCTCTACCGGCAGGAGACAGCAATTGGCTGTGCGCCCCTCCCCACTCGTGTGTGCCAGCAGCTTCCCGGGGACACACAGACAGTCAGTTTTTTAGCTGCCACCCGCAGCCAAGTACTTAATAGGTCTTTAAAAGACCTTTCACTTGTTAATGAGTCTTTGTGTTTCACCCTTTCTTTGACCTCTCTGCCTAGGGCTGGAATAATTAACCACGGGCGATCAGGACAGTCGATGTAAGCCACAACTCTTGGAGCCTTATCTTCCCCGACTCTGAAAAGAGGGAAACGGACTGTTAACCAACAATACAACTGCACTACAGAGCACAAACTATACAGATTAAATTTACGAAATCTTCTATTGAACAAACCATGCAAATAATATCAGATCTCAGTTAATGAGGGTTGACACCAGGTCTCTTTTTACAACCGAGCCTCACCAAGACAACAAACGCGCGAGCAAGGTATTAGTAACTTCTCCGCAGTATAAAAAATGCCTTTAACAAAAAAAAATTGTATTATATGCATTTCCATTATTGAGACAAGATTAGAGACAAAATGCATGCCTTAGAAGACTAACCGAAAACGATAGAAATCTTCAACGGGAGATGCTACGTTTTCCAAGAATGCTGCCTCACAGCATGGGCATCAGAAAGATGGCTATGACAATAGAGTTATGTTATATTCTTCATTCATATGTATTGTTTGTCTGCTTTTTAGATAATTAGAAATGCATCTTTTGATGTTCTCTGAAGATGTTCTCTGTTGCCTAGTTACTTATGCTCATTGTCACCTACAGCACTCCAACTTTAACTTATGTGCTTTTACTCGGAGGACACAAACCACCCTCTGTGAAATGATTCCCATCAGTATGAGTTTACTCCTCCTTGACCACATGGTGAAGTATAAATGTATGGATGGAAGAATGAAAGGGTGGACGGATGAAGGATGGATGAAAGGGTGGATGGATGAATGATGGATGGATGGATATGTAAAAAAATGGGTGGATGAATGATGGGTGAATGGATGGATGAAAGGGTGGATGGATGAAGGATGGATGTATGGATGGGAGGATGAAAGGGCGGATGGATGAAGGATGGATGTATGTATGGATGGGAGGATGAAAGGGTGGATGGATGAAGGATGGATGTATGCATGGATGGATGGATGGGAGGATGAAAGGGTGGATGGATGTATGGATGGATAAAAGGCTGCATGGATGAATGATGCATGGATGGATGTGTGAAAAGGTGGGGGGATGAATGATGGGTGGATGGATGAAAGGGTGGGTGGATGGATGGATGAAAGGGTGGATGGATGGATGGATGGATGGATGGATGGATGGATGTATGGATGGGAGGATGAAAGGGTGGATGGATGAAGGATGGATGTATGTATGGATGGATGGGAGGATGAAAGGGTGGATGGATGTATGGATGGAAGGATGAAAAGGTGGATGGATGGATGTTTGAAAGTGTGGGTGGATGAATGATGGAGGGATGTGATGAGGTCTAACAGACACATTTATGGTTGTCAAAAGTTGATGATGAGGAGTACCAGTTTCTAGAAACTTTTGTCGGAAGGGGGTCCTTACGCCTAAAAAGGTTTTACAAGGGGGTCTCGGGATCAAAACGTTTGAAGACCTCTGCCATAACATACAAGTTAGCTTGACAACCAAACCAGTATTAATACTAGATAGAGTATTATTCACATAAAGATGCAACTTTATCAGTCGGAGGTAGAGCCACTGGAATTATGAGATTCTGCAATAACTACAATTTCCGAATTGTTATCAATTTGCCAACCTTGCCACATAATATTCAACATCCGCTCAATAATCTTAAGATTTTAACAAAATTAACTGAATCATCAAACAAATATAACAGTGTTCACCACTGGATGTTACCCTGGTGATGGCAAATCTTTTTGTTAATAATCCTGTGAAGATCTACTGGTCATGGGATTGCTAGCGACAGTGGTTATCCATTGTTACTTTTATGGTACAATCTTGGTGTTACTCAGATATTTGTGGTATGATAGTGGTGACTTGGTGGAGTCTGGGCTTTCTTAGTATAAGACAGGTTTTATAAAATGAGGTGTAAAAATGTATTGTAGAATCCTGACCCTCGTTGTAAGGTTTTTTATTTCCATTAGAATGTACCCCCTTCCTGTGTTTGGCGGAATTGCTATATAGTTACAGCTCTTGAAGAAGGTGGTTAAGAAATCTCTATTTCCACTGAAATGTGCATTGGCGGAGGTTGTAGGGAGTCCCCCGACTTGGACACAACATTGGAGATGTTGAAGCAGTGATCCCCATGCTGGATTGCCAATTAAATTCCATCAATTTGGGTTATGTTTGTTTTGAGCGAGCATAAGAGGAGGTGACCTGTATGAATGAGGGTCAGTGAAAATGGGGTGGTTGTTCGATCATTCTGTATTTATGATCGCAGTTGTTTTGTCTAAATCACCCAGTTTTGGGGTGTATAGATAAGTAAAGTTGGATTGTTTTTGAAGCACAATGTATAAAAAAGAATGAAACTATAAAATGTATGAAATTGAAAAGGATTTATTAACAAGCAATTAAAATGCTTTAGTTGGGTCAGTGCTCGTTGTGGATTGACTACCTTCATTAAATAGATAGGTTAAGCATGAATGTATATATTTGTTTGATGGTTTGTTTTTCCCCTATTCACAAACCTAAAATTATACTGAGAGAGGGCCCTTTTCAGCGGCGGGCCCAGGGGGGATTGCTTTGGGGCATTTATTCATTTGTTTATGTCCTATATGCAGCCTTGAAGCCAAACAAAGTGTCTACATTGTAAATAAACCAAAAATACATAGTTTCATGTTGTTAAACAACAAAAAAAACGATGATATGTGTTTGTTGTAGGAAAAACCGCCAAATAAAATGCCTCTAAATTGCCGCTAAATTTCCATATTTGTGCCGCAAAATTTCCATTTTTGTGCCGCTAAATTTGCTAATCCATGCCGCTATATCCTGGGGGGTCTGTAAAGACACACCTCCTAGAAGCCGGAATCCAAGAGAAGGCCCTTGACTGGATCTAATCCTTCCTCTCCGGCAGAACCCAGAGCATCTGCCTCCCTCCCTTCCGATTCGAAGCCACCGACATCATCTGCGGCGTCCCCTATGGGTCATCCCTCAGCCCAATGCTGTTCCAACATCTACATGACCCCCCTCGCACAAGTAGCCCGCCAGCATGACCTCAACATCATCTCCGACGCCGATGACACCCAGCTCATCCTCTCCCTCACCAAGGACCCACACACAGCCAAAACCAACCTCCACGAGGGAATGAAGGCCGTCGCTGACTGGATGAGGAGAAACCGTCTGAAGCTGAACTCGGACAAGACAGAGGTACTCATCCTCGGACCCTCAGCCTGGGACGACTCCTGGTGGCTGGCCACACTGGGAACAGCACCCACACCCACCGACCATGCACGCAACCTAGGATTCATCCTCGACTCTTCCCTCTCCATGGCTAAACAGGTCAACGCCGTCTCCTCCTCCTGCTACAAAACCCTCCGCATGCTCCGCAGGATCTACAAGTGGATCCCGACAGAAACAAGAAGAATGGTGACACAGGCCATCGTCAGCAGCTGACTGGACTACAGCAACGCACTCCACGCAGGAATCCCCGCCAAACACCTACGAGAACTACAATGCAACCAAAATGTCTCCGCCTGACTGATCATCAATGTCCCCCGCCACAGCCACATCACCCTCCACCTGAGAGATCTACACTGGCTCCCCGTCGACAAGAGGATCACCTTCAAGCTCCTCACCCATGCACACAAAGCACTCCACAACGCCAGACCAGCCTACCTTAACAGTAGACTCAGCTTCTACACCCCCACCCGCCAGCTCCGCTCCGCCAGCCTCGTCCTCGCCGCTGTCCCTCGCATCCAACGAACGACCTCCGGTGGCAGATCCTTCTCCTACCTCACTGCCAAAACCTGGAACACCCTCGCTACCCACATACAGCAGACCCAAGACCTACTCGCCTTCAGAAGACTCCTCAAGATCTGGCTCCTCGAGCAGTAGCAGCACCCCCCCCCCCTCTCCTCAGCGCCTTGAGACCCTCACGGGTAAGTAGCGCGCTCTACAAGTACTCTGATTGATTGATTGATTAAGTAGGTGGAACACTTGGGATCTTCCGATTCTTCCCCTCAATAGGATTCAGACTCTGACAAAACCATGGTCCTAACACTACATGTTACGGACTCGCAACTTGAAGCACTGTCAGGGTACGGCCTGGCCCTTACCCCGCAAACTGTGAATGCACTGGGTTGATACCTCCGGACTTTGAGATGTTTTCCATTAGAGTGACCAGACCGTCAACACACGCTCACTGAGTGCCAACCTGAGCTACGGAAGGGGACATGGTCGATACACGCAGATTGGGCCACGCCCTCCACAACGTGCAATATGTAGCTGATTTAGCACATCACTTGTATTAGTTTGTTTTATGTTATAATTGTTGTTTTGATTGACCCACAATATAGTGCAAATGGCCCATTGCCCGCTGGCAAACAGGCCTGGGGTGGGGAGTTGAAAATCTAGGATTTTTTTGTGTATCTCTTTGTGTGTCTGCAGACAATGGGGACTGAAACTGCACCACGTTTGGGTCCCATTCCATAGAGGCGATGAGGCGCAAGAGGGGGTGCGTGCTATATACCATATTTACATCATACTACCTTGCAGGTGGCACTTGGGAAATATACTTTACTAACCTGGCATGTGAGGGGCCTAGCGGGGTGCGCTAAGAGACACAAAGTATATCAATACCTGCACAGTCACAGGATTACATTTGTGCTGCTACAGGAGACGCATCTCACGGCACTAACACTTGCATCACTCCGCAAGCGATGGAGGGGCACAATTCTGGGCACTATGTACTCTGAATATGCCCGGGGAGCGCTCATATGGGCTGCACCGGGGACTCCACTGCAAATTACACATTCCAGGGTGGACACGCAGGGCCGCTTCATCACCATGGAGGGTCTTCTAAATGGGTCTCCCCTGGCACTGGTCTCCCTATACGCCCCGAACACGGGGCAGTCTAACTTTTTAAGAACACTCACACCTTCCTTGCTGGCGGAATCAACAGCCCCCACGTATTGGAGCAGTGATTTCAATGGAGTGCGGGACCTTGACTTGGACCGTTCCCGCCCTCCTCTCCTTGGAGCGCAATCTATTAAACTAGCACAACACATTGGAATGGTTGTCCAATAGGCAGATTCACAATGTATGGCGCAGGCTGCATTCCCTTATGTGCTTCTATTCACATTATTCAACATTACATGACTTATATACTCGGATAGAAGCAGTATTTTGCTCCGAAAACGCCCTCCACAGTGTAGTACACGCGGACTCCCGGACTGTGCTTCATTCGCATCCCGGACAACGCTTCCCTCACCGAAAACGTGAGGACAGATTTATTTGCCTTTTCCCCTTCCGAGACCAGCATCTTTACCCCATCGAGGTCCCGAACATTACTGAACCCCCTGGACAACGCTCCTTTGTTCAAGAACAGATTTATTCAACTTCTGTGTCACTGGGACCGTTTACTTACCCTGCCCGGATCTGGACTACCTTGAATTTACCCCGCGCTCCCAAGCATCTGAACGACTTTTTCAGGCACAATACTTAACCAGCCCTGTGGCGTCCCTTGAGACTTCACCCACCGCCTGAACCTCATCCTTGCTTCCTAACAGCAATTTCAAACGCACTGTTTACAGCCCCCCAGTCCTGATGATGATCCTCACTCATATGGTTTGAAATGCCATCGACTCACCAGCAAGACATTAGGCGCCCCTTAGTGGTTTTTGTAAAAATTGTTTAAATTGCAAAACAGAATTGAACTGTATGATAAACCACTTTGTTTTTAATCATTGTTCATAACTTTTCACCTGACACCTTGCGCCGTTCACGCTGTTTTCACTGTCACTTGTGGCGCCGTAGTGTCACTCAATTTTTGCACACGTGCACCTTGTACACCATTTGGACTGTCACTTGTTATTTATTAATTACAGTGCTGATATTAACTATAACCACAATTGCCCTATTCTTTGCGGATAAATGCTGATAAAATGATGCCTCAGGCACATATGAAAATCAAAAAGAGTTTCCTTGATCTTTGATGGATAAAACTGTATAGATATCCTTTTTACTTGTCCAAAAATAATACCAGTTGGGATATTGGTTTTTGTATATGATTTGCTACCCCAATCCCAACCAGGTTGAAGGGTGTTCACTTCCGTCCTTTGTACAAAACTCCTCTCCTTGGAGCGCAATCTATTAAACTAGCACAACACGTTGGAATGGTTGTCCAATAGGCAGATTCACAATGTATGGCGCAGGCTGCATTCCCTTATGCGCTTCTATTCACATTATTCGCCATTACATGACTTATATACTCGGATAGAAGCAGTATTTTGCTCCGAAAACGCCCTCCACAGTGTAGTACACGCGGACTATTTAGCGCATGCGCTTTCTGATCACTCCCTGTTACAATGGACCTTGGTCTGGGGCGAGCAGCACCCTGTGATCTCAACCTGGCGCCGCACTCACTGATTCTTCCTACTGGGTCGCCCTCCTAACCTCTATCACCTCCTATTTCACGGAGAATGAGGGCACTGCCTCATCAACAGGAGTGGAGTGGGATGCCTTTAAGACTGTCCTCTGAGGACATGCTACTAAGACCACACACAGTGCCCGCAAAACACTGACCATTGCACTCTGCACACATATACACTTCCCTACCATCTACCTCGGAGAATCTTTCGGAGTTGGAATCGTTACTGGTCTCCCTGATTTGGGGAGCCTCAAGAGCTAGAGTGGCTCTACATAAAATATATCCTCCATTGTCAGAGGGCGGCCTGGGCGCCCCAAATTATGAGCGATATTATGCAGCAGCTCAATTACAATGGCCAATGCGATGGCTTGGTAAAAGCAACCTCGCTGAAGTGACCACAGGATCCATGACTTGGGATCTTCCGACGTGACTGGAATGGATTTCGGGAACGAACACAGCGAGGCAACATATTAATGGAAGCAGCAAGACGGCACTGGTTCAGATATGTGATGTCCGTGACCCGCCTGGCGCCTTACGCTCCCAGCCTGCCTCTAGAGCTCCTTCCAGGCCCGTACTCCTGCCATGGTCGACCGGGGTTGGGGGAGTGGAGAGAGAGTGGGTTGGATACATGGGGCAACATGGACGCAGACTCGCAACTGCTATCATTTGAAGACTTGGGAGACACTTATAGAGTGCCGCAGGGTCCTTTTTACTGCATGCATTGTTGACGCGCCAATCCAGGCAAGTGTGGGATAATGACCCGACAGAACCTACCAAATTGCATCTATTACAAACACTGCTCACACACGGCTGCGGCTGCCATGCCGTAACAGCCATATACATTTCCTTCAGATTAGACAACCCGCCCGCATTGACAGCGCTACGGGGGATCTGGCATGGCAAACTGTCCACCACCCTTTCAGACAAACAGTGGCTACAATGCCTTAACCACCCGAAGATTATTTCTGCCAACTCCAGACTAAAATACACCCAGTTCAATTATTTGCACCACACGTACCTCTCTCCCCACAGATCGGCACACATGTTTCCTACCACCATAGACATATGCCCTAGATGTCATGATCAAGAAGCTGCATTCAAACACATGGTATGGAATTGTAATGTTACTGAAACATACTGGTTTGAGGTAGCCACTGAATTCGCAGAGGCAAGGGGCATGTGGCTGTGGAACCCCTTCACTTTTCATTGGGAGTCACAAGACGTAGCTCGTCTCGCAAGGGCCTGAACAAATTCCTGGACCTTGCTCTAAGCCTGGCCAAATGTAAGATTGCTATGGACTGGAAAGCACAAATGTGCCCCAATGTCAATGCATGGATGCTTGATCTTCGTAGGGCATTGGTCTCTGAGCACACACATCAGCTAGAGACTACCGCACATGCGTCAGCACCCCGCGACAGACAGATCCTTATGCAATGGCAGGAGTTTATGAATGTGATTGAGTCTAAATTATCTGTACATCCCCCTCCCTCCTAGACTCGTTCCAACTGTCTATCCCTCCTCCCGTCGCTCTCCTCCTTCTCCCGGCCCCCGCACCATCACTCCCCTTACCCTTGGCATATACATTAGTGCATGACCGAACTCGTCTCTGCAACCACATATATGTTACTCATTGCTACACTTATTTGCCAGACACACCTGCAACTGCGATTCCACAAAGAGATCAGTTTTAATTTCCTTTTCTTATCCTTCATTCTCTTCCTCCCATTTCTTTTATAACCCCCCTTTCTATCTCTTTTTCCTGTGTTCCTTTTGTTCAGGTTCGAACTTATCTTGCAGTTGTATGTAACTGAGAGGTGTAAGTGTTTTGGGGAACGATGGCTGACTCATTATTTGATAATCCTGATCTAATTGACTGTTTTTTTAGTTATGCGGCGCTGCGGAGTGTGGCGGCATGCCAGCCAGTAATGTGGACTTCTGTGTCTCCTAAATGAGTGTTTCCCTATATCCTCACCACTGCCATTTCAATTTATTGCTATTGTGTAATGACAATGCCAGATTGAATCATCATTCAAAAGTTCTTGATGTTACTTGATTGAAATCAATAAAAATCATGTATAAAAATAAAAACCGCTAATAAGTTATTACAGTTGAGTTCTCTTGGTCCAATGGTTGCTGCTAGCAGCCAAGGAATAGGGCAGGACATGGACACTACTTACAGCTGCTGTTTAAACAAAACAGGAACTGCATTTCCATCTGATGATCTGTGTTTTTTAAATTGAAAAGCGATCAACTGAAAGGAAATATATATGGCAATGTTTATTTTCTCTCCAAGTTACAGGTCATTACAGGAAAGATAGAATTTCTGCATGTTTCAACACAATCTGGGCAACAGCATTTTTAATTCAATTTACATAAAACTGATTCTGATATCTTTTGGCAAAAGTTACTAATTGCTTTTTGGTGTGTTTAATTTTGCAGTATATATTCAGCTTTATTCTTTGTGTCTGCAACAACGAGGAAAAGAGCACTATACTAAGGCTTTAAGTAGTTTGAGGGAAAGTTGATTGTATGGCCATGTGTTATAAGGAATAAAATACCCTCTGCCATACTTAAAAAAGGTATTGCAAGTCACCTAGTTGTTTATGACCTTATAAGAGAAATATCCCAAACACAAATGGTTCATTTGATCAACCTAATAGTAGGAGGACAGGCTGAATTAGCTAGACCGGGATTTTACCCTGTGGAATGGAGGCTACCTGCAGATAGATCTCTGAGGCGGGGACTTTATCCCATTGAGTAATATTAAATTCAGTGGCACAATGCATTCTGGGACTCAAAGTTTTGATGTTCCCATTGTTATTATTGTGTTAATAGTCTCACTATGCAAAGTGTAGTTGGCTAAAAAGCCAGGAATGGTTGAAGGTGGCATGCAAGGTAAGGAGCCACTTGGAAGCCTTTATTTCTGTATTTGCAGCATAGACTGAAGTAGACTCATGAGCAGCAGCCTAATATCTGTGCGGAAATTTGACTTTGGGTCAACAAGTCACACTATTGCACTGAGGGTCTGTATTATAAATCAAATTAAGCCAGATTGGTAACATATAATCCTGACCAAAGATTCAGCATTGTGTTCGTTTAGTAGTTAGTGTAAGAAAAATTACACCAAGTGCATACGTGGGTGAACCACACTATGCCTGAATAAAAGCAAAAAACCTGAGCACAGTTTCAACATTATGTTTATTATGACAGAATGGCATAGCTTTATTGGTTGTCAGAAATCACAATGTTTTTCACACATTTTTTATTTAAGATACTTCGGGAAGGCACTTGATTGCAAGTTTCTGGGTGCATTCCCTTTTTAGAGCAGTAGATAAAAATAAGCAGTTATTTCAGTGTCACATTTAGGTGGCATTGTATCATTTGTTTCTCAAGATGCAGAGAACATAGGTCAAGAGAAGTGCCCCCGAAGACACTGTAGTATCCTGTGTGTCCCTGTTCCCCTGTTGTCTGAGGTGGGGTCAAGGAAGGACTGGACACCAAAACCGGCCCTGGAAAACTGCTCGGCCGGGCCCCCTGGGGGTGGAGGGGGTGCAGCCGAGCTGTTTGCTCGATCCGGTTTCACCGATTTTGTTACAGGCGGCCGATATTGCAGGCCCCCTGTAACAAAAACGGTCCCCCAGAGGGCCAATACCGGCCCCCACCCTAGCGACCCACCGGGGAAACACCCGGCGCCCGCTGTAGCCAGTCCGGCCCTAGGTGGGGTCTGGAGTGCTGAGATTGAATGAACTAATAGATGTTTGGTGTGTGGAGTGGAGTGGGGGCTACAGGATGGGGACAGTTCGGGGGTAGATGGAGCCCTTACACGAGCTCCCTGCTGCTGCTGCCTAACATTCTAAATGAAATCAAACGTATATCCTATCAAAGTGGCTTTAGACTTTGGTACACACACCATGCTCTCTAACTTCATCAGACGCCTAATTTCATATTAAAATCCTCAGGGCCTTAACATTCTGCCCAGTTCAGTTAGGCAGTGAAACATGCAGACCACACTTTAGTAAGGTCTACACACTATTCTGTTTTTTAGTATGTGCTAAGTGACACATCATTAATAACACAATTAAGTGCTTCCTAGAGACATTTTTGATTCTACTCATTTTCTTGCACGCTTTAGAGCCCACACAGTTAGGGTTACAGAACTACCCACAGTTATAAGAAACCATTCAAGTGTTAGGGGTGGGTAGGCAGGCTGTCTAATTCTACCAGCAGCAGTCGGAGTCAATGGGCGGGCTACGCCATTATGATTCCAATCTGATGGAGAACGTGGCCCCTTCATTATGGGACAGCACAGTTGATGGGAAGCCTGGGACACAGTGACTTGCTTAGTTGTGAACCCGTTGGCTACTCCTGTGAGGTGTCTCCTTCAAAGCTAGATACACATTATTTCCTCATGCCATCGGATGCAATAGTTGAGCTTATTCTCCCAGTTGACTAAATGTCTAATACTGGTAGAAAATCCTTAGCTTGGTAGAGAGAGATTATATTCTCACTACACCACTTCTGCTTCCAGACCCCAGTTACCTCTACTACTACTTCTTGACTCTATGCTTGCCTTTGACATTGTACATTACTCCATTGCCTTTTGTCTAGTTCCGAGCCATACAAATGCCATGTGCATATAAACATTCCACACAAGAATTCATCACAAGATTTAGCATCTCACCACAGTCATGTAAACTGTACACCAATTACACCGTCGCTCTCAGAGCCATTGGCTTTGTATTCTCACTACTCCAAAAAGGCCCCATTGCCTTCAAATATATCCCTGTATTTTACCAGTAGCAAAATGCATTCTGGGACTAGAGATTTCAATCTTACTTTGTTTACTATTTGTAGTAATTAGGACACGCTGGTAAGTTGTAATCCCAGTAGGTTTTTTCAGGTAAGTACACAGGTAGTCTAAATCTTCATCAGTCCATATCAACAGGTGGATGTATGCTGTAGGACAGCCTGTAAGTCATCATTAACAGCCCCACCAGGAGCAGCCTGCCAGCTGCTCAGCCCCTCTCACCAACTGTTATCACTCATCCAGTAACACAGGCATTCCACATATAGCTCACACACCAACATTCCACTCAGAACACTCACACAGGCTGAGCAGCCAGGGATAAGATAACATAGGATATACCATAGGAGAAAAAACATAACATCAGAATACTACATTATCACTTCCCTATCAAACAGAAGAATAACACAACCAATGCATTAAACTATGAACATAAAAGTACAGCAATAGTCCACAATCCAAGGATGAAGTGTCTTATGTATTAGTTTCACCTTTGCACTGTGTTAAGTTGGCATGTGTTAGAGTTTTAAACGTAATTTTTCCTTTCCTGCTGCCTCTGCACACGACAAATTTTGTTATTAATGCTTTTCGCCTAGTTAGGTATTTTGCTATACACGAGAATAACATGTTTGCTTATAAATGTCAGTCTTGCTTGGTAAGCTATGTCTGTACAGTGAGTGCCGTGGCCTTCAAGGTTATATCAACACAGCGCCTATTGTTTGGGTTGATCAGCGCACAGAGTCGACATAATATGGATGCAGCTGTGGCCAACTTTGGTTTTAGGCGCAAATGATATTGCACTGCGCAAGGCAGGAGACACTCTCTTGATGAATATCCATATGCAGAGTGTTGGTGTAGGAGATGATGTGATCCATTTCCACTGAACCTAAAGGTATGGGCCAGCCCTTCTAAACCCAAAGAGACCTTCTGTAGATATAATATATTATTACTAGCTAGGGAGGGTAAACTGAGGTTCTATTTAGACCTGTTTTGATCTTTATGATATGTTTGCTTGTATTAGCTAAGATACTGCGTTTGAGAACTCTGCATTAGAAACAAACATTTCAAACTCGCACGTGTCCTCATTGACTCCTGGTTCTGGATTGATATGTTAGTATAACGAAAGAGTGTTCATGTGTTCCACGTTACCTGAGGTGTTCTAAGTCCATGTTCTGGGTTGTCTAAATCATTGGGGTTTTGTAAGTTCCAATGAGACACTGATTGCTAGTCTGGTAGGGGATTTTGGATACTAAGGTGAGTTTTGGCACACCCTAATTTACTGAGGTTCTAAGTCTCTATGCACAGTTCTGTATAGGAGCAGAATCCCTGCGACATGGCGTTGCTGATTTGTGGCAGTTACATACTGGTAAGTAGGTCGTTAGCGCAGTACATTACCCGCAATCTCCCGGGCGGGGCCCCAGGAGGTGCGGCGCTTCCTGCTGGACAGGGCAGAATGAAACTTAGCCCTGTAATAGTCAACGCAGTGATGGGCAAGCGCCCCCAGGATAAGGATGAATTTACTTTCTGGCTTGCTGAGAAGTTTGACCAGCTGGAAGCAGTATTTCCTACCACGACTCCTGGTGAAAAACACAGGATTCTAACAATTAGCATGCCTAAGGACTTGACCCCAGAAATTGGTGACTGTGAGTCGTGGGGAAAGATCTTTGCGGCAGTTTATGCGAGGTGCTTTGGCACTCCATCCATGACTGTCCTTCCTACGGTCATAAAGCGTGTTCAAAATGAGCAAGGGCCTGAGGCAGCGGTTGAATTGGGTATGCGCCTATGTGGCTCCTTTGATGTCGTTTCCGATCTCATACTTGCGAATGTCAGGGGGGATGCGGTGACCTTTCAGGTGTCCAATGCATTACAGGCGGTTCCCGATGCCAACAAACCCAGACAGTTACTGAGGATTATTGTGGCGGCTTATAAAACCGTGGGCCGCAATAGCGTTGGTCTCAAGCCTTTTTCCACTAAGGAGAAAAAGCAACCCCAAGGGCCGAAGTCAGAGAAGGACGATCAGCCCAAGACCAAAAAACAAAATTGGCCAAAAAAGCAGAAACAGGGTGTGGGAGGGCAGGCTTGATTATCAGGCGTGGAGGCTTAAGTATAGGTTTGAAAGATGATTTATTGACAAAAGAGGGAACTGTAGACTGTTGAGATGGGGTCCCTGGACGGTCTCCTTCTTTCTCCGATGATTCCCGTGAGCTGGAAGGGTCTGATGAGGATAAAGGTGTTGCTCCGCTTTCTGGTTCCCCTTGACCGCGGTGGTCACCCCGGAGGCTCATAGGAGGATAAAGAGAGGAAAAGGAGCTGTCAGAATGTTGTATGGCACGAATTAGGGTATACTCCCATCACCACACCCTGGTGCGCTAGATTCTTTGGTGTGCCTAGTCTAAAGTCTTGAGTACCAAAAGCCAAGGGAAAAACAAAGGAGATAAGGGAAATGAAGACGGGGAAAAGAAAACGGTGAACTCTGTAGTAGGAGTTAGGATTATGTGCTTAGGATGAAAAGAAGAAGGGTGCACAATCATGCGACTTATAGCAAAGTTCTCTTGTTGATAAGGCGTGTATTTCACAAAAGAGATCCACCACTTTCAGGATTGACTACCCTCCAGTTTACGCTCCTTCCCTGGTATTCCCCGCCCCTCTCCCTGTTACCCCGGAGCCACAAACACTCCCCTGGCTCCACCGTAACTCTCCTGAGTCACGGCCACTCCCCAGCCTCCTCCGGACACCACCAGTCCTCGGACCAGCTTTCTTCACCATCCTCGGGATTACCTGGCATCCAAGTCTTCAACACGTTGGGTCCTGCGTCTTCTCTCACCAAGTCGGGTCCCGCGTCTTCTCTCTGTAAGTCAGGTCCCGCGTCTTCTTTCCGTAGGTCGGGTCCCGCGTCTTCTCTCTCGACGATCCCTCTCCAGCGTTCTTCCTCTCTCTCCTCACACTGACTCTCCTCTCCTGTTATTGGCCCCGGGCTTCTTCTTCCGGTTTGTGGGGGCGGTACTTCCGGGGCATGACTCTGACCGCGTCCCTGTGGAAATAGAGCAGAGGTGTCTGGATGTCGTGGTTCTGTTGATTTCTGTGGAACCATCACCCATGAATGTGGACCTCCCCTTGTTGTTCCTTCGGTAAGGGTTTTGATCCGCAAGGCATCTTCCTCATATCCCCTTTCCCTTGCTGTCTTTCTTCTAGGGTGTGGAGACTACTGTGGATATCTAGACAGATAGTCAGCGTTCCCTTGGTCTCGCCCTTTTCTATGTCGGTGTGGAATCTATAAGGTTGTAACGATAGAAACCACCTCAAAACCCTCTCATTGTGGCCCTTGTTCCTAGATAACCCTTCTAACGGTGCATGGTCTGTGAACAGAGTGAATTCTCTTCCTTCCAGATAATAACATAAGGTTGCTATTGCCCATTTGATGGTGAGGGCCTCCTTTTCGATTGTTGCATAATTTTTCTCTCGAGGGAAGAGCTTACGGCTAATGTACGAAATTGGTTTCTCTCCCTGGGGTGTCTCTTGCGAAAGGACCGCTCCTAACTCCTGATTGGAGGCGTCTGTTTGCAGGACAAAGGGACGAGAATAATCTGGACTAACCAGGACAGACTCCGATGTCAGAGTCTTTTTCAAGGTCTCAAAGGAACGTTTTACTTCACTAGGAGGGGATTGCAATATCTGTTCAGTTTTGCTGTTCTTCTGTAGAAGATCAGTCAATGGAGCTGCCATTTGGGAAAACTTAGGGATAAATCTTCTATAGTAACCTAGTAAACCCAGGAACGCTCTCAAATCTTTTTTTGTTTTGGGAAACGGTATAAGGGAAATGGCCGATAATTTCGACGGCTGTGGTCTTATGACGCCTTCCCCCAATAGGTATCCTAAGTACTTAACTGTTTGGCTAGCCAGATGACTTTTGGCTGGGTTGATTTTTAACCCCTGTGCGCCTAAGGTTTGGATGATTGTGGTGAGATGGGTTAAGTGCTGTTCCCATGTGTCGCTATATATCACGATATCATCAATGTAAGCCCCAGCAAAATCATCATAAGGCCTTAGAATTGTATTCATGGCTCTCTGAAATGTTGCAGGTGCCCCATGTAAACCAAAAGGCAACATTCTAAATTGATACAACCCGTCGGGTGTGGAAAAGGCTGTTTTTTCTTTGTCCTCTTCTTTTAAAGGTATCTGTCAATAACCTTTACACAGATCTAGGGTGCTGAAGTATTTTGCTTTCCCTATTCTCTCCACCATTTCATCCACTCGAGGAAGAGGATAGATGTCGAATTCTGAAATCTTGTTCACTTCCCTAAAGTCAATACAGAATCGAATCAACCCATCTGGCTTAGGCACGAGCACAATGGGAGCATTCCATACGCTCTTAGATGGTTCTATAATTCCCATCTGCAACATCTTCTTCACTTCCTCCCTTATTGTTTGTCGCCTGGCTTCAGGTATGCAATATGGTCTTAGTCTAACCTGTTTACCAGGTGTAGTTTTTATTGTGTGCTCAATAAGGTTGGTCACCCCTGGACTAGTGGAAAAGACCAAATCAAGAGGTTGTAACACCTGGATCAATCCCTCTTTTAAAGTCTTGGGCAATTCTGGATCAATGCATTGATGAAACAGTGGCTCCTGAGTTTCTATGCTATGAATAGCTACCGGAGCCGGTCCCTCCCATTTCTTTAACAGATTCACATGATAAACCTGCAAGATTCTTTTGTTACTGTCTACTTCTATACGGTAGGTTACAGGGGTGACTTGTTGGAGTACTGTGTAGGGTCCCTGCCACTGCCCCAAAAATCTTTGATCCGAAGAGGACATCATGAGTAACATGAGGTCCCCCACCTGAAAAGTTCTCAGTTTGGCCCCTTTGTCATACTGGATCTTTTGGGCGTTCTGTGCATCTTCTAAATTGGTTCTGACTATGTCTCGAATTTGTCTTAAATGTGTTTTTAGATTCGAGACATACTCAGGTAAGGGTGTGGTATCGTCTTGTCCTGCTTCCCACTGTTCTCGAGCCATATCTAAGAGGGTACGGGGTTTATGCCCGTATAGTAACTCGAAGGGAGAGTATCCAGTACTTTTCTGTTCCTTACACCCGATGACAAAGAGAGCCAAGGGAAGGATGTCTTCCCACCTTCGTGACTCTATATCCAACAGTTTTTTTTAGGGTGGCTTTGATGGTGGTATTATATCTTTCCACCAATCCATCCGTTTGTGGATGATAGGCGGCTGTTCTAATTTGTTTTATCCCTAACTGCTTACTTATGTCTTTCATCATGTTGGAGACAAAAGGAGTTCCCTGATCAGTTAGGATCTCTTTGGGAAATCCTACCCGGGAAAAGACTCCAATCATGGCTTTGGCTATATTAGCGGTGTCAGGTCGGCTTAGTGGTATTGCCTCAGGGAATATAGTAGCATAATCAACCATAACCAGTACGTATCTATACCCACTTCTAGAAGGTAACAGGGGTCCAATAATATCCATGCCTACTCGACTAAAAAGGTCATTGATAATGGGAAGTGGTAGCAACGGGGCCCTAAGAGGATGATAACATCTGTGCCGCTGACAAATAGGACATTCCCTGCGGTATTTCTTTACTTGCTGATATATCCCTGGCCAGTAAAAGTTCTCTACAATAGTTTTCTCGGTTTTATCAGCACCAAAATGACCCCCTAAAAGGTGACTATGTGCATGATATAATACCTTTTCTCGAAAGGTTTCGGGGACTAACAACTGGGCTTTTTGATCAGGACTGCCTTTCCGATACAATAATCCATTCTTAGTAAAAAAATAGGGACCTACATGTTGTGGGTCTTCTTCCTCAAGCGCTTTTTTCCATGCCTCCTGAAGTACAGGGTACTCTCGTTGGGCAGCATGAAAGTTACGGTCTGTTTCCCATGGGTTTTCTATTGGAACGACTGACATTACCAGGGGGTTTATCCCTTTTTCAGCCCTTCTCTGTCTTCGGCTTTTCCGGGGTTTAGTAAACAGCCACTCTTTTTCCGTGTCTTTAGAAAAAGAAGCTGTGGCTAACCATTCGTCCTCTTCCGTCGAAACTGACTCCTGCAGCAACTGGGGTAGCGTAGCGTAATCATTACCTAGAATGGCTTGTTCTGGTAGTCGGGGTATCAGGCCTACAGTTAGGGATGTACCTTGATCCTGAAGATGTTGAATGAGCACCCTAGCAGTGGGGTACGGTTTGGTGTCCCCATGTACACATTTAATGGTTACATACCTTCTATGGGACCTATACTGTTGCCTAAGTCTTGAGGCCTGACTACACTATGCAAACACCCCGTGCATTTGTAAGGGGGGGAGTTTATTGTCAGGGAGAGAACAAAAGTAATTGCGAGCCATCCCTATTTCCATAGGATCTTCTCTTTGTTGGCAAAATCTAACTATATGTCCCATCCCTCCACATTGGAAACACTGGGGTCCCGTCACAGGGGGTCTGATGAACGGAATATTAGGCAAAGGGGCACTGGGAACAAGAGCAAGTGGTTCAGGTTTCTTGAATACAGGAGGTCTTGACGGCCTATGGAGTGGGTGTCCCCCGGTTTTCCCTGCATTTTCTTCTCTTCCCTTTTGAAAGTCCTGTGCCCTGCTATAAGCACTAGCTATTTCTACTGCTGTTTCTAGGGTAAGGTTAGCCTGCTGTCGGACCCAACGTTGAATGGGGGGATGAAGGGATGTCAGGTATTGTTCAAGATAGATTTTTGCCATGATCCCATCCATATCTGTAGCGCCAGGTTTTAACCAACGGTCCGCCATGTCCTTTACCCTAAAGTACAGGGCGCGCGGCGTCTCCTGAGGGCCTTCTTTCATTTGCCTTAATTTTATTCTATAGGTTTCATCGTCTATTCCCAGTCTTTCTAGAATACATTTTTTTATCTCTGCATAGAGAACTGTTCCTTGGAGGGTGGCAGCTTGGTAGGCGGCTTGTAGGTCTCCTGATAACAGTGGTCCCAAATACTGACCCCATTTGTCTGCGGGCCATGAGGCTGCACTTGCCATGCATTCAAAATTACTGAAAAAGAAATCAGGATCTTCTCCAGCTACGTATCGTTGTAGTACAACCGATGGTAGGGTTGTAGGGCCTCTTTGTTGTCCTAGGACTGTGGTAAGTTTGTCCATAGCAGCCCCTTGGGTCTGTCCTTGTCCAGCGAGTACTTGTTGTAGCTTTTCCCAATCTTCCTCGACCAAATTCAAAAAGCGTTCCATAACCTTTTCCAAATGTTCTTGGTTTTCGGCCATCTTTGCCAGGGCAGCCTCCATTTCGCCTTTCAATCCCACTTCTGACACCACTTGTGAGAGGGCAGGCTTGATAAACAGGCGTGAAGGCTTAAGTATAGGTTTGAAAGATGATTTATTGACAAAAGAGGGAACTGTAGACTGTTGAGATGGGGTCCCTGGACGGTCTTCTTCCTCCGATGATTCCCGTGAGCTGGGAGGGTCTGATGAGGATAAAGGTGTTGCTCCGCTTTCTGGTTCCCCTTGACCGCGGTGGTCACCCCGGAGGCTCATAGGAGGATAAAGAGAGGAAAAGGAGCCGTCAGAATGTTGTATGGCACGATTTAGGGTATACTCCCATCACCACACCTTGGTGCACTAGATTCTTTGGTGTGCCTAGTCTAAAGTCTTGAGTACCAAAAGCCAAGGGAAAAACAAAGGAGATAAGGGAAATGAAGATGGGGAAAAGAAAACGGTAAACTGTTGATAAGGCGTGTATTTCACAAAAGGGATCCACCACTTTCAGGGTTGACTACCCTCATGTTTACGCTCCTTCCCCGGTATTCCCCACCCACTTCTTCTCCCGCCCCTCTCCCTGTTACCCCGGAGCCACAAACACTCACCTGGCTCTGCCGCAACTCTCCTGAGTCACGGCCGCTCCCCAGCCTCCTCCGGATACCACCAGTCCTCGGACCAGCTTTCTTCACCGTCCTCGGGATTTCCTGGCGTCCAAGTCTTCAACATGTCGGGTCCCGCGTCTTCTCTCGCCAAGTCGGGTCCCGCGTCTTCTCTCTGTAAGTCAGGTCCCGCGTCTTCTTTCCGTAGGTCGGGTCCCCCGTCTTCTCTCTCGACGATCCCTCTCCAGCATTCTTCCTCTCTATCCTCAGGCTGATTCTCCTCTCCTGTTATTGGCCCCGGGTTTCTTCTTCCGGTTTGTGGGGGCGGTACTTCGGGGGCATGACTCTGACCGCGTCCCTGTGGAAATAGAGCAGAGTTGTCTGGATGTTGTGGTTCTGTTGATTGCAGTGGAACCATCACCCATGAATGTAAACCTCCCCTTGTTGTTCCTTCGGTAAGGGTTTCGCTCCGCAAGGTATCTTCCTCACACAGGGTAAACAACAACAGCAGAAACAGGAGTCTCGTCCTGCATCACCAATGCCTGCGCCTACACAACGGTTTTATGACTTGCGCGATCGCGCAATGATAAAATCACCTCATCATTTTCAGGTTTCTGAACAACGCTCTCCTCGCTCTTTTCAGGACTCATCGGCCTCATCGACCGGTGGTGGAGGAGGCGGCAGAGGTCGGGGTGGCCAGCAAGGACACGACCAGCCTCGCCCTAAAGACGGTAAAGGCAAGCAGGACGATTCAACACAGAAGAGACCCCAGTTTCTGAAAAAGAAAGTTGCCGCTTTAACAGCGAGATATGCCACAGATAGTGAGAACGCAGCTTCGGAATCAGACATGGGCTCTGACCTTGCTGGACAGCGCGGCGGAGATTACCATAGTGCGAGAGGCACTGCATCCGCTACTGAAGGTGACAGCGACTGATCGATATGTTGTTGTGGAGACAGCTGATACTAGAGTAGCTCCCCCTGATAGACTTTATGAAATTGTCCTTTTAATTGAAGGTGACATTCAACGTACAATCAAAGGGGTATTTCAGGAGAATCTTACGATTACATATGATATTTTGTTAACGGAGGCTGACCGGCCCCCACCTTTTGTGCTTGCAGCTCCGAGAGGGGAGGAGGTAATCCTCCCTAGTTTCGCGCACACTGTCTCGAAAGAGCATGCGCTGAATTTTGCAGAGGAGTGGGCTAAGGCTCTTGGGCCGGCTTTGTACCGTACACAATGTGGTTGGGATAAATTTTTCCCGCACCACGAGATTCCTTTATGGTCTATGCGACAGCCTCAACCTCAATATCCCATCCGACGTGAAGCTAAGGCTTCCGTTACGGAAATCCTTTAACAATTGGAATATCAAGGTGTGATTGAAACTTGTGTGTCACCGATGAATAACCCTCTTTTTACTGTAACCAAGCCTGACGGTTCGTACCGTTTGGTATTGGATTACCGGCATTTGAACTCGCATTGCCGTACCTGTGAAGTACAGAATACTCACGACTCTGCTCTAGTGGTTAGTCTTGTGCGTAAACGTTTTAAAACTACACTTGACATATCCAACGTTTTTTTGCCCACAATTTGGACGGACGGGACTGAGTTCACAGTGGACCAGTTTTACCTGTGGTGGCAAACAGCGCCAATTTAAATGCTTAGCAATGGGCTATAAGAATAGTCCAGGCGTGTTTGCTGCCCGTATAGTCTCTCTTTTAGAGAGGATAGACACTGATGCGTGTTCGTATGTAGATGACATTTATCTCATGGACGACGAGCTTTGGGTGCATCTGTGTCACGTTGACCGCATAATTTGTAACTTTGCGGACTTCGGTTACAAGTTTAACTTTGCAAAGTCACACATTGCAGAGTACACAGTGTTGTTCCAGTGCTATGAGCTCAACAATGAAGGTCGAGGATTGGCCCCTCACTTCTTGGAGAAATGCGCATAACTGCACGCTCCTACAACTCTGAAAAAATTACAGTCCTTGCTGGGATTTTTAAATTTCGGGTGTACTTATATTCCCGAACATGCCCAGCGTATCAAGCCTTTGTATGCTCTGATACAACCTACTTTTACCAAATCTTGCAGGCTGCCTGAACATTCAGCAATTTCGCAATCTTTGCAAGCTGATCTTCTAGAATCTAAATACTTACTGACCCGAGATAACCACACCAGCCTGGTGATAAGAATCCTCCCTGGGGCGGTGGGTTTCACGTACCTTACTTTTAACGAAGGAGATACAGTACATATTGCTTACAAGTCATACTTGTACAGTTCGGCTGAAATGCGGTTTTCCTCTGTGGAAAAAGTTATGACAGCAGTGCAAATGGCGATTCTCAAGGAACGTGCACTGTCACAGGGAAAACGCAAGTTGGTTGTAACCCCGTTTCCTGCATTAGAGGCAGTGACGAAAGCCAGTGTACCAAATTCTAAAGCTTTGCATCCTCGGTGGATACAATGGGCAGCATCTTTGACGTCTCCGAATGTCATGTTTGTTTTTGATGCCTCCTTACAGTCGCATTCGTTTTTGCAGTATGAATTTGTTCATCGTACGCCTTTGGCCATGCGGCCTTTGGAGGACTTCCATTGCATCATAAAAACTGATGGTTCTGCACAGGTAGCGCATGGTTCTAAACACGCATAAGTTTCCGCTTGCGCTATTGTGGTAGGTGCCATGGTGAATGGCAAGCTCAAGTCCAGAGTCGGGCACACGCAGACTCTAGGGGACTGCACCGCACAATGAGCAGAGCTTCGTGCTCTGATGCTTGCATTGGAGTACGCTGATCCTGGTGTGTCAACTCTTATTGTGAGTGATTCTTACTACTGTGTCCAGTCTTACAATGAAAACCTTTTCTTTTGGATTCCGAATGATTTTCGTGATTCCAAAGGTAGCACAATAAAACTTAAAATGATCTGGGTCCGAGTGGCTGAGCTTAAAGAGCAGTTGCCACTCGTGTTTGTGATTCATACTCTCGGTCATCAGCGCGTGGGAGTCCACGCTGTTGGCAATTCGCTTGCCGATGAGGCAGCAAAATCAGCAGTGTCGACATATTTGGTTGCAGCAGTTACACGTTCCAAAACTAAGATTGATGATGATATCTTGGCAGCTGTTGCTGCAACTGAGAAGGGAGGTAAATATCCAAAAGGATTCCCTTCGAAGTATTCATACCACTTAAGTCCTGATAAAGTTCCTTATGTGAAAATACCTGACGTTGGTGAGAGATTGCTGCCCAACGCGGACCGCAGGCCTAATCTGATTACCGCAGCCCATAAAGGTGTTGTGTCTGCGCATGCGGGCGCTTCGGCTACTGTAGCTCAGTTACAACAACGTTTCTGGTTGCGGGGACTGTACAAACAGACGCGTGATTATGTCCTTCAATGTGACATTTGCCAGCAGATTAAGCCTTCGACTGCTGCGCGTCCACGACAGACACAGTTGTACGTTTCTAATAAACCCCTTGGGTGTGTTTATTTAGATCACTGCGGTCCCTTTTCTTCTGATACTGCGTATAAGTACATCTTAGTAGCAGTTGATTCATGCCCACGCTTTGTGTGGGTCTGGCCGCACCGCAGCGCTGATTCACAGACTGTCATAAGAGACTTGCGTATCTTTGTAGGGATTTTTGCCTGTGGTACCATCCATTCGGATCAGGGTCCGGCTTTCGCCTCTAAGACGTATAAGGATGCCATGACTTCATTGGGGCTACAAGTCAAGTTTTCGTCTTCATACAGACCTGAGGGTAATAGTGTTGTGGAACGGATGAACCGAGATTTAAAGCAGTCCTTGACGGCTCGAGTTATAGGCACTGGCAGAAACTGGCTGGCTCACCTCAATGGCGTGCAGCGTGCTCTTAATAATCTCCCTAGAAGGTCTCTGGGTGGGCGGACCCCATACGAAATGGTCTTTGGTATCAAGATGTATGTACTGGACCTTGACGGTCTAGACTCTGCGGCTCAAGCTGCCTCCTTTGACGTAGATGAACATTGCAATGTTTTACAGGATCTACAAAAGACCAGAGACAGTCTTGCAAAGGAACATTTGCCCTCCTCCTCAGATGATGCGTTGCAGATCCCGGTAGTTGGCTGGCTACCCCAAGTTGGAGAACTAGTTTGTGAGAAATGTAAATGTACAGGGATTTATATAGCGCAAATCACCAACTGGTTTCTAAGCGCTTGCTTAGGGAACCCGTCCTGGTACTCCCCTGTGAGATAACCCCGGCAGGGTATCCGCAAGGTGAAAGCCAGGCATCCCGCCGCGAGGGGCCGTTGTGGAGATTAAGCAAGCTATTGCCCAGAGTCGCAGAGTGTGAACCCGTGAATCGAGTAGGCACCGGAGCGAGAATTGTCGAGTCCATGGACATTTTAGGACTCAAGACCCCGCCGAGCCAGGAATTGAACCCTGGTCCCGGGCTGACCTCTGCTTCCAGGTCTGCCTCCTCTAACCAGTGAGCCACACTTCTACGCTCCCAAACGCCACCTCCGATTGACCAACCACGCCCTCGCCCTCGCCGCCGCCCCCCGCATCCGAAGAGAGACAACAGGAGGAAGGTCCTTCTCCTACCTGGCCGCCAAGACCTGGAACACCCTCCCGACCGACCTTCGCCTGACCCAAGACCACCTCTCCTTCAGGAAGAAACTCAAGACCTGGGTGTTCGAGCAGTAGCGGCACCCTCCCCCCCAAGCGCCTTGAGACCCTCCGGGTAAGTAGTGCGCTCTATAAATACCTTGATTGATTGATTGATTGATTGATTGATTGATTGATTGATAACAAGAAAGAATTTGGTCCCTCTTGTCGAGCTCCGGTTCCAGTGCTTGGTGTGAAGGGCACAAGAACAGTCATTTTACCACCACTTCCAGGTCGTAAGGAGAGCAGGTATATCTCCATTGACAATGTCAAGATACACAGAGTGGCCGATTCTTCTTAGTATGACACCGGCAGTCTCATGCCCTTCGATTTTGAGAAATTCTGTTTTGCTCCTGGTTTCTAATCCTGTGCCTGATGTTGCTCTCGAGTTGCCTGCAATTTCCAGTCCTTTATTGAGTATACTGCCTGGTACTCAACATGATGAAACTGACTATACTTATCCTACTGACTTATCGATGCCTGATTTGCAAACTCGCTTGGCTACAGAATCCAGATTTTCATTTGACACTGAATCACACACATCTAATAAGCCCTCGAAGATTTCTAATTTGGCAAGACTGTTTAAAAAAAAAATTTGATTCCCCCTTGGACTTATATTTGGATGGTGCTTTTTTCGATTTACCCTTTTATGACAATTGGTTTTGTATTTTATTTTTTCCGTCTCGTCAATGGACACTATGTTGAGGAGAGAACTGACATTCGACATATCAATGGAACTTTGGCTCCCCATTCCTCATCGCACAGAGTGCAAAGAGACTTAGCTTTTGTTAACATCACAGCTTGGCATGTCCTAGATGGGATTGTGTGGGATGCGGTTCAATTTCAAATTCATGGGCCCACTGAGGTTATAAATGTCCCCAATGTGCTTAGAGTGTCAATGAGGGATGTGGTTAAACAAAATATACGTTCTGATGATTGGGATATTCAGGCCGTTGAATCATTGTTCTCTGATTTGAAATATTATGCTGCCTTTGATGCTGAAGATTTATACTTGGAGTCTGCTAATTACGGTGATTTGTATTGTTATCAACATTTTGGCAATCACTATCTACATAAAGCTAATACCAAGAGACTCACTGTAAATTACACCCAGTGGGATAACTGTCCAGTTCCTATACAAGGCAGTTCTGCTACCTTTTTGAAGAGGTTCACTTACTTTACAGATTTTAACCAATCTAATCCTAATGCCTTTTATTTTAAAATAGGTGATAAATCCATATCCAAAGTTAGACTTACTGATACTAAATTATTGTATTCAAAGTCCTTTCTTGACCAGTTGGCTGTTGGCGGCTACGAGTTGTAGAAGGATACAATTGACCTTAAATCAGGTTGGGGTTCTAAAAGCTGGCAAGTGCAAGGCACAGAGGCTTTGCACCGAGCATGCCTCATCCCGAACCATATGTTGTTTTTGAATTCTACTATTTCTCAAACAACATGCTTTGGATTGGCTACTCCTAAAAGATTGAATGCTCCTTCCTTTCCTGACTTAGAGGAATATTCCGGTTGGGGTGATTTTACAAAATTTTCCATGAGAGAGTTACAATCTCTATTATTGAATTCCTCCTTTAACATATCCAGTTTGGATCCCGAAGGCTGGTTGCTCTGGCACAGAAGTGCTGATACATGCCAGCATCATTTTCTGGGTTTAGCACACGGCTATACACAGGTCAGGGTAGATCCCCGTTTTGAAAGTGGCCATTCTGTGACTACCTATTCTGTAGGCAAATTGTGTCAGAACTGGCTCAGACATTCTACCTTGGCGTCAGTTAAACTGCAGATGTTGATCTGAATGATTTTATTAAAGGCCCGGCTAAATGTAGATCAAAAAGATGGATATATGCTTCTTATAATGAAATTTGGAAAGCTTCCCAGATTGAGGCCGCTACCCGCCTGAGGGTTATAGATCAAGCTAATTTAGAAAAAGTGCTAGCAGTTGTAGATAACAGCATTAACACACTCTCTTCTCGCATTTACACATTAGATAATATTGTGTCATCGGTTGTAGATATTGTGCAAGATGAAGTGTCTGCCCTGTACCACGGTCAAAATCAATTACAATCCATTATGCAGTTTGCATGGACATTGCAGACACTTAAAGCCTCTAAAGTGCCATGGCATTACTTGAATACTTCTGCCTTGTTTGCCCCCGTTGATTTGACTGACAAGCAACGCTTACTATCAATGAAGGATGCTTCTTTTTCCATGCTACACATTGAGAAGTTAGAACCTTTACCATTTTCTGTGGCTGAAGCCAATGCTGCTACATGACTTATTCATGGTTTGATTACTCTTCAGTTTCCTTTATTTGCATTTGCGAATTGTGTGAAGTACTTTGCCGTTGGCAGATACGAGGCTCTAGGAAGTTCTTATCTCCATGAAGCCTGGTCGCTTCCTTTTACATACATATGTCTTAGGGAGGGAAGAGAAGTTTATTTAAATGGTGAAGAATGCACTGAAGCACCGGATCATTCCTTAATGTGTCGACATATCCAAATACATGGCTCTTGCAATCAAGACAAGCCTAATTTAGCCTGTGTTTTGAAAGGTACACCGTGCCTGCAATAGTTCCCACATTCACGTTGCTGGCTAACGGGAGTTATTTACTTTTAAACAATGAGGATTGCTGTGGGTTAATTAAAGTTATTGCTTATGTTGTTACAGTCAGTGAACGTGTCATTTGTTGCAAGAATGTAATGTATCCAACCCCGCATGGGAAACTTGATGTTTCCATCTGGCCTAAGATTCCGACCATGAAGGCAGAGTTCAATAAGATGAGTCGCATAAGAGCTCTATTGTCCCAGAAAGAAGTTGCCCTCACATCTGCGCGTGAAACATTTGTCCTCCACGTGGCTAACACCTGCACAAAAGTACGTGCCTTGTTAAATACTGATCTGCCCTTGCACTTCGGTGAATTAGTTCATACAATCCTCAATGCGTCTTCCACTGCGGGGCCTGCTCACTTTTTTAAAGTTGTAAGCAGTGGCTTAGTGACTTCCTTCCAAAATATTTTCGGAGTCATTCCAGCATTCTTCCATTCTATTTTCTCCAGCCTGTTTGGTGGATTTCCCTTACTACTGGCTCTTGCTGCTGGTGTACTCTTGCTGTTCTGTCTATTTCAAAATGGATGCACATCCTGCGTTGCAAGACGGGCTGTCTCGGCTAGGGCTTCTTCGCGCCCGGATGCTTGAGTACTATGGTGCACTGCGGCTTGCCACACTGAGTGCAACGTATGGATTATCGTTTCGATTTTCATACTTTACATGCATTCAGCCTGTTTTCCATTGCCTGAGTTGCGATTTCGAATGGCCCTGGATTTGTATATCTCTGCAATAAGGTATCTCCCGAAGCGGATTATAATCAATTTATGAGTCCCTTAGTTGCTCAAGAATTGCTTTATTCTGATGGAGGGATTATGGCCTTTGCAGCGATGCATGGTGTTCTGGGTCGTTGGAATGTGTTTGCAGTGGCGCAAGATTTCTTGGCTCGAGGTTTCCTCGAGAACCCACCGAGTTGTCCTCTGATGGTGAAAGAGGCTCGGGTAATCGAAGAGCATGTATGTTCTTTCCCTTTGTTAGATTGGATGGCTGATCTGTTTTCAGATGATAACAGTGACTTCCTGTTGGAGGCTGTGGCTGCTTATTGTGCCTATCATTATTAGGATGAACTGGGTTTGCAGTCTCACATTTTTGACCTAAACATCTCTTTGGATTTGAATTTTTTTTGGCACTATCCCCAAAAATGATTGGAAAAGATGGCCTATTGACTTTATCAATGTCCAATGCTGAGTTTTTTCAGGACTATTGCAATTTTTTTTATCTCCTTCGATTTTTTAAGTGACAAATTCGAGACTTGTGTTTGTACTATCGAACTTGAACCCTGCGTTCCTGAATTGCCCCTTTATACTTGTGCTATCAGTGCTTGGATCAAAGGGAGGGTGTCTTATGCATTGGTTTCACCTTTGCACTTTGTTAAGTTGGCAGGTGTTAGTTTGAGTTTTAAACACCATTTTTCCTTTCCTGCTGCCTCTGCACATGACACATTTTGTTATTAATGCTTTTCGCCTAGTTAGGTATTTTGCTATACACGAGAATAACATGTTTTCTTATAAATATCAGTCTTGCTTGGTAAGCCATGTCTGTACAGTGAGTGCCGTGACCTTCAAGGACAGGTTATTGTTTGGATTGATCGGCGCACAGAGTAGACATAATATGGATGCAGCTGTGGCCAACTTTGATTTTAGGCGCGAATGATATTGTACTGCGCAAGGCAGGAGACACTTTCTTGATGAATATCCGTATGCAGAGTGTTGGTGTAGGAGATGATGTGATCTATTTCCACTGAACCTAAAGGTATCGGCCCGCCCTTCTAAACCCAAAGAGAGCTTCTGTAGATATAATATAATATACTAGCTAGGGAGGGTAAACTGAGGTTCTATTTAGAGCTGTTTTCTTTAGCATTTTAACATGCTTTCACCCTTTGTATTTTATGGAATAGTAACTATGCTTATAACCTTGATCTTTATAATATGTTTGCTTGTATTAGCTAAGATACTGTTTTTGAGAACACTGCATTAGAAATAAACATTTCAAACTTGCACTTGTCCTCAGTGACTCCTGGTTCTGGATTGATATGTTATAACAAAAGAGTGTTCATGTGTTCCATGTTACCTGAGGTGTTCTAAGTCCATGTTCTGGGTTGTCTAAATCATTAGGGTTTTGTAAGTACCAATGAGACACTGATTGCTAGTCTGGTAGGGGATTTTGGATACTAAGGTGAGTTTTGGCACACCCTAATTCACTGAGGTTCTAAGTCTCTATGCACAGTTCTGTGTAGGAGCAGAATCCCTGCGACAGAAGGAAACACCGCCCACATCATAAAGTGGAAATTAACTGTTTAAATCAGAGTCAAAAGCCCAGACCCAGGGATGACGAAAACACTGCATCATCACGAGAGGGTAAGGAACTAGAGACAAGAAGGAAAGATGGAGACAGAATACCCATCCCCCTCCTCTAATAAGGAAAATTAAACGTCAATATGTAAATTCTCCATGAAAGGAGACTAGCCATCTGGACCAAACGGACTAAAACCCAATATCCTGCCCGAGCTAAAACAAGGGACAACAATGTAAAATAATGTGCTCTCCATGTTGGGAGACAAGTAATGTGGACTAAAGGGACTAAACCCCAATGCCCTGCCACTACAATTAACAAGGGACAACCTATAAAAATGTATATGCTCTCCATGTGAGGCGGCAAACAAGGAGAAAACCCTGCAACAAACAAATAACTTGCGGCACAAGGTGTCTTCTGCATGTAGGGAACGTAACCCTACATCAAAATTGATCGTGCGGCACAAGGTGTCTTACACACACAAGGAAAGTATCTTCTTGCAACAACAAAACCCTATAAGGTTTTCGTCATGTAAGGGTACAGTAGCTCATCCATGAACCCACCCCCACGTAGGGGTCCCAGACTGTGAAAAACTAAATGGGACTATTACCCAAAGCCATCCCTCATGTAAGGGATAAAATTGTAACGGGCTATAACCCAAACCACACCCTAGATAAAACTGTGACTGCCACCCACAAAACAGATGGGACACCCATATGTAGGCATTGGTAAACTGTGGCATCACTACACACGGAAACTTTATTTGTAAGTATGCAAAAACATTTCCAATTGTGGTGCTTCAATGAACTGTGACCCACAGGTGAGCGATCTCTCACCCGAGCAAATATGCACAGAGCACACCACTTGACAAAACAACACCCCCAGATGAATTACATGAACCATAAGAAAACATCAGTTAGAGGTACAGGATTGTATTTAACACAAGTGTCTCCAGAAAACACTCGTTCCATCGTACATTTGCATGAAGAAAGAGGTACCATTTATCACAATTTTAATTGTAATTGCCATTTATAGAGCACATTATCACCTTCAGGTCTCAAAGCGCTATGAGAGAGAGCCCTACCCTAGCACGAGGGAGATGACATTGGTTAGATTGTGCCCCAGGCTTCTGAAAAAAGGACTGTCTTTAACTTCTTCCTAAATGGGAGGAGGGCATGTTCCTTACCAACATTCTCCAGCAAGTTGTTCCAAATTTGGGGGATGGAGGTTGGAAGGCTCTTCTTCCTTTGGAGGATAAGCTGAAGTGGGGGCAGGCCAGCAGGCTGACCTCCGAGGACTGTAGCACCCTGCTAGGAGTGTCGTTGACTAAATGTTTTTTGATATATCTCGGGACTTGGCCATAGATGGCTTTATGTGCGATGCAGAGGCCTTTAAACTTTGTTCTCTGCCTGACCGGAAGCCAGTGCGTGCAGCTGACGTAGAAGGGAGGTGGCGTGAGCTCGTCTAGGCACTATGAAAATTAGTCTGGCTGCATCATTCATAATGACCTGTAATCTGGCCAGCTATTTTCCCAGGAGGCCGATATATATGGAGTTGCCATAGTCCAGTCGCGGCAGTATCAAGGCTGATACAGCCAGTCTAAGTGTGGCAAAGGTGAGAAGGGGGCAATTTTTCGCAAGCCGACACATGTTCCCACTACTGCCGACACCTGCTGGGTCATGGAAAGCCTGGCATCAATTTTGATGCCCAGACTTTTAACATTCAAGGCCGGCTCCGGATAGGTGCTGAGCTCTTGTGGCCAAAAGAGATCGTTCCAGAGATTGGCGTCTGTAGTGACAGCCAATACCTCAGTCTTGTCTGGATTAATTTTGAGGGAATTGGCCGACATGCAGTTGACTGTAAACTTTAGAATGTTTTGAATTCTTGAGTGGGCAGTCGGGGAGCTGTCTATCTGGATGATAATTTGAGTGTCGCGGCATAGTTATAGATCCGGCACTCCATATGGTTCAGTGCAGCTATCAGGGGCTGGAGGTAGGCGTTGAAAAGGAGGGGTGACAGCGCCGAGCCCTGTGATACCCCACACAAGAGTGTGCCTGGGTCGGGCACATGATCAGTCCACTGTACTCTCTGGGAACGGCCCCTAAGGAAAGATGTAAGCCACGCAAGGGCCGTGCCCTGGATGCCCAGCTCTGCAATCCGTGACAATAGTTGGTCATGATTGACCATTTCAAATGTCATGGATAGGTCCAGCAAAACCTGGGCACATGGCTTTTTCTTGTCGGCTCTCAGTCTTAGTTCATCCAGTACAGACAACATAACCAATTCGGTGCTGTGGTGGGCCCTAAACCAAGCCTGGTTATTCTCTAGATGGTGTGACAGGGAGTATAGCACATGCTGTTCCAGTACTTTTGCAAGGGATGGGAGTTGGGAAATTGGGCAAAAAATGTTTAGATTCTTCGTATCTGCCCCAGGTTTTTTTAGGAGCGGTATGACGGGGGGCTCCCTGAAGTTAGTAGGGTCATGCCCTGCTTCCAAGGATTGATTAAGGAGCGAGAGGACCTCGCTTTTTATCCCGGGAAATGCCACCTGAAAGATCCTTGGTGGACAGAAGTCTGCAGGTGACCCTGATTTCACCCGCCCTATTAGGAGAGACAGGGAATCATGGATAAGCATGGGGAAGGTGGTGAGTGGTTTATCAAACATAGGGGGCAGGAGTGCTGGTGCTAAAAGGCAGGGGGGCGTAGGGGTGAAATGAATTTCCATCAGAAGGTCCTTCACTTTCGTTGCGAAAAAGGACTGGAACTTATTACAATCTTCCAGGCAGAAGGAGGGCTTCTGTTCCTTATCTTGTCTTAGCTCTTTCAGGATCCGGAAAGTCTCTTTTTGAGTGTTGTCAGCAGCCGCAATCTTTGCTTCATAGATTTCTGCTTTCCTTGTCAGAATTGCCTTTTAATAGGCTGAAAACATCGAGTGGTATTCTGACCGGGTGCCTGGGTCATAGGCTTTCCACCAGGCTCTCTCGCACTGGCGAAGTGTTTGTTTCATATTTCTTAAAGCATCATTGAACCAGGGGGCCCCTTTACCTTTATTCCTTATTCTTTCCCTACGTGCTGCAGCTACCGTATCAATAGCGTTCTTCAACCTTGTCAACAGGGAAGAACTTTCTACATCAAGGTCTCCCTGTGTTGTCATTGAAGTGGCAGATTTATACAGGATAATAACCAGGTTGTCAGCTCTGATTTTATTCCAACTCGGCAACACTTTCCTTTCCGGGGGTGGACAAGCAGCTTGTTTAATGAGTGGGAACCAGCCATTAATTACATAATGGTCCGACCAAGAGCAGGGGCTGATAACTATAGGGCTAGTGAACGGATGGTAAGTCCAAACCAGATCGAGTGTATGGCCCTTCTCATGAGAGGGACTGTTCACTAGATGGCGGAGTTCTAGAGAAAGCAACGCCTCTTCCAACTGTTTAGCCTGGCTGTCTTTGGGAATATGATCCCAGTGGAAATTGAAGTCCCCTATCACCACAATACATTGGTAGCGTGAGCGGATGTGGTAGACTAATTCCGTGAAGAGTTAATCAATCCTGGGCGGGGTTCGCGGGGGGCGAAATACTATCAGAATGGCAAGACAAGCAGTCTGTCTTGAAAGTGTCTCCAAAAAACATCTGTTCCGTCGTAAATTTGCATGAAGAAAGAAGTACCTGTAAATATCTGCTTGTGGATAAAAGAGCAATCCTGGCAACTTTTGTTGAACTTTATGTAAAACACAATGTGGTTGGTAAAACGTGCCGGATGGAGGACCTTCATGGAGTGTAACTCCAAGCTCAAAATGGTGGCACGCAAAGTGACTCCACGCCGGATGGCTCCGGTCGCGTTCATGTAAGACAATGAGTATATGCAGCGTGATGCTTGTGGAAATGCTGCGATGTCACGTGAACATCGTGAAGCAGGTAAAAGCGCGTTCAGCTTGTGACACGCACCCCTGTTTTTTCAAACTTACAAAAAGTGGTTGAACTGGCAAAGATGTAATGACAACTCAAGGGACAATAATAAAAGACGATAAAAAATATCACTTCAATGTCCCGCTCCGTGTACCAACTCCTTACCAGAATTGTAAAAATGCCAAACACTCCCTACAAGACGATGAGCCAAGCTGTGAAAACACATTTTGTAACATTTACTGCTCGAGTGCAGTGAAAAGCTTCTTTACAAATCTCTCCAGAAACGGGTTGGAAGGAGCATAAAACAAATAGTGCAGGCATATACTTCCTTGCGTCCATGAAAATCTTGAAGTGCGCAACATTCATGTTAGAAATGCCAAATAAAATGTCACAAATTACAATAGTTACATCTCTTTAAGGTACATTGGTTGAAGCCAGACTTGTCAAACTAACACCACCACATACCAAAATGTAGCAACTACACCCCTCACATGCCTGTCAATCAATCAATCAATCAGTGACACTTATAGAGCGCGCTACATACCCGTAGGGTCTCAAGGCGCTGGGGGGGGGGGGGGGGGGGGGGGGGTGCCGCTACTGCTCGAACAGCCAGGTCTTCAGCTTCTTCCTGAAGGAGAGGTGGTCTTGGGTCAGGCGCAGGTCGGTCGGGAGGGAGTTCCAGGTCTTGGCGGCCAGGTAGGAGAAGGACCTTCCTCCTGTAGTTGTTCTTTGGATGCGGGGGACGGCGGCGAGGGCGTGGTTGGCTGATCGGAGGTGGCGTTTGGGAGCGTAGAAGTTGATCCGGCTGTTGAGGTAGCTCGGGCCTTGGTCGTGTAGGGCTTTGTGTGCGTGGGTGAGGAGGCGGAAGGTGATTCTTTTGTTGACGGGGAGCCAGTGAAGGTCTCTCAGATGTCCGGTGATGTGGCTGGTTCGTGGGATGACGAGGATGAGTCTGGCTGAGGCGTTCTGGATCCGCTGGAGTCTCTTCTGGAGCTTGGCGGTGGTACCGGCGTAGAGGGCGTTGCCGTAGTCCAGTCGGCTGGTGACGAGGGCCTGGGTGACGGTCTTCCTGGTCTCGGTGGGGATCCACCGGAAGATCTTCCGTAGCATGCGTAGGATGTTGAAGCACGCCGAGGAGACGTTGTTGACTTGCCTGGTCATGGAGAGGGAGGAGTCCAGGATGAAGCCCAGGTTGCGTGCATGGTCTGTCGGTTTGGGTGCGGTGCCCAGGGCGGGAGGCCACCAGGAGTCGTCCCAGGCGGAGGGGGAAGAGCCCAGGATGAGGACCTCCGTCTTGTCAGAGTTCAGTTTCAGGCGGCTGGTCGTCATCCACTCGGCTACCACTTTCATCCCTTCGTGCAGGTTGGCTCTGGCGGAGGCGGGGTCGTTGGTCAGGGAGAGGATCAGCTGGGTGTCGTCGGCGTAGGAGATTATGCTGAGGTTGTGTTTGCGTACGATGGCCGCGAGGGGGCTCATGTAGACGTTGAAGAGGGTGGGGCTCAGAGATGATCCTTGAGGGACGCCGCAGATGACTTCGGAGGCCTCTGACTTGTACGGTGGTAGGCGGACTCTCTGTGTTCTTCCGTCGAGGAAGGAGATGATCCATTCCAGCGCCTTGTCCTGGATTCCGATGTTGCTGAGGCGCTGTACTAGGGTGCGGTGGCAGACCGTGTCGAATGCCGCGGAGAAGTCTAGGAGGATGAGGGCCGCTGTTTCTCCATTGTCCATCAGGGCTCGGATGTCATCGGTGGCGGCGATGAGGGCGGTCTCGGTGCTGTGATTGGCTCGGAAGCCGGACTGTGAGGGGTCGAGGGATCCGTTCGTCTCGAGGAAGGGGGCCATCTGCTTGTTGACGGTCTTCTCGATGACTTTGGCTGGAAACGGGAGGAGCGAGATGGGGCGGTAGTTCTTGAGTTCGGTGGGGTCCGCTGTTGGTTTCTTGAGTAGGGCGCTGAGTTCGGCGTGTTTCCAGCTCTCAGGGAAGGTGGCGGTGTCGAATGATGTGTTGATGATGTCTCGCAGGTGGGGTGCGATGACAGCGTCGGCCTTGTTCAAGACGTGGTGAGGGCAGGGGTCGGTCGGTGATCTGGAGTGGATGGAGTTCATCGTGCGGATGGTGTCTTCGGTGCTGATCGGGGTCCAGGCGTGGAGGGTGGTGGTGGGGGGTGATTGTTCGGTCATGGTGTGCGTTGGTTGGTTGTTGAAGCTGTTGTGTATGTCCGCGATCTTGTTGTGACAGTATGAAGCGAGGGAGTTGCAGAGGTCTTGCGATGGGGTGATGTCGTTGTTTCCTGCGCTGGGGTTGGAAAGCTCTTTCACGATGTTGAAGAGTTCCTTGCAGTTGTGTGCGCTGTTGTGCAACTGTTCCTTGAATGCTGTTTTCTTGGCGGCGCGGATCAGCTGGTGGTGCTTCCGGGTGGCAAGCTTGAAGGAGGTCCTGTTGTCCGGTGTAGGTTCCCTTCTCCAGACTTTCTCGAGGGCTCGGCAGTTCTTCTTGGAGCTCTTGAGTTCGTCGGTGAACCACGGGGCTTTCTTGCTTCCGGGTCTGCTGGGCGGGGTCCTCAGCGGGGCGAGCTCGTCCGCGCAGATGCTGATCCACTTCGTGAGGTTGTCGGCGGCCTGGCTGGGGTTCGCTGAGCTGGCAGGAGGGTGCTGGCTCAGGGAGGTCACCTCCAAAGCACACATCTTATGGAAACCCAGGTTGGTATGGAGGATGACACTCAGCATGGCATCCATGAAATAAGAGTGGTGTCATACCTTACACGAAAGCATTGTTCTTGTCGTTGTGTCAGCATGAGATGGGGTACAGCACGTTTGTATGGAGGCTGTTCGGCGTATTGGACACCAGTGGGGCTGCTCAGCATGCTGTCGTTTTACCTGTTTCCTTTGTTCATTTTGTAGCACAATATCTTTAAAGAGATTGTCTTGTGTGACCTCTTGTGACTTTTTTGTAGCATCTTGTTCCTGTTGCATGTGCCTGTCGTCTCTTCCCTGTAGTAGCTTCTTTCCAACATGTTGTAGAAGGCATCTTTAAGTCTCGTCAGGCTACTAGTACCAACTCAAGAGCGTGTGGTGGTCTCCAACTCATCGCCAAAATGTGTGTAGTAATGAGGACACGTTGGTAAGTTGTAATTCAAGTAGGTTTGGTCAGGTAAGTACACAGGTAGTATACATTTTCATTAGTCCCATATCAACAGGTAGATATATGCTGAAGGAAAGCCTGTAAGTCATCATTAACAGCCCCACTCAGTCCCTCTCACCAACTGTCATCCATGATCCAGTCACACAGGCATTCCACACATAGCCCACACACCACAATTCCACTCAGGACACTCACACAGGCTGAGAAGCCAGGGATAAGATAACATAGGATATAACATAGGAGAAAAACCATAACATCAGAATACTACACTATTGTCTTAAAATTCCATACTTTAAAGAGTTGTTATCTAAGAAGCTGGGAATCGTTGAAGCGGACATGCAAGATACAGAACTACTTGGAAGCTTTACATGGCTTCTGATGTCATGGTGGACCTACAGGCTGCCCGACAGGGTCTAAATGTGTCTCTTAACAAGTTTTGGCTTAAGATCATGATGTGAATATAAAAGGAACTTATAGAAGTAACTGCAGGATAACAATAATACTACGTTATGTAAATAACAAGTGATACTATTGCCCAATTTCATACTTAGTCCTGAAAATAATAGACGTTTTGAGATGTACTTGCCTCTTCGTGGATCTTGTAATTCACAGCTGGCCACAAGGATATTTGGAAAAAGAAACCAGAAGTATAGTAAGGAATTAAGGGTACCAATGAAAAGAAAGCCCAAGAGGAAGATGAAGAAGAAACACATATCACGTCTGGTGGCCATGAAGACATTTGTAGCGTCTGAAGTATAAAGGGAGAAGCGACATGGAAGGAGTGATGCTGCTCCTATGTTCTTCTGCAGTCAGCTGCCTAAACTTGTTTTTATTAGTTATACAGTTGGTGATCAGCAATAGGCAAAATGGCGCTACAAGGTCTGTCACAAGTACAAATCAGTTATTGCAGGTAATCTGGCATGGTGCATAAGGTAGGGAAAAACCACCAGATCCCCGCGTCTGTGGCCAGCAGACCACTTATGCTATATATACAAATCCTCTGCACACGTTCAAAAGTAAATACATTGATTGATTGATACATAAAGTTACATAAAATATCACAATGATGCTTGTTAGGTAGCAGGAAGATGTCTTAACAGAGGAAAAATGCTAAGATCTCGAGTTCAGCAGAAAAGGTGAAAGGAAATGGTAACTGTGTTGCATGCTTATGTGGTGCAGTTGCTCTCCCTGTTTTTATGAGCAGTCCAGTTCTAATGGTTTGGCCTGTGGGAAGAGAAAAGACTAGTACGATAATGTGCCCTGCTGCAGTTACAGCTGAAAGGACTGATAGGAAGTACATTGTCCTAAGGAGCCAGAGAGTGTAGTTTCCAGGACATTGAGGCATCATAATCACAATAAACTCACTCCTTATGGCGTAAATGAGCTCTTTAATGTGGCTGGTCTGAGCGCACAAAATTGTAACTTAGCATCTCACCTTACAGAAAAACATGCAGTGCATCAATAATATAGAAATCAAATTAGCCAACCAATTGCTTCTAAATGTACTTTCTCTTTTGAGCGACATATCTCAATCCCCTTTCTTCCTATGCCACCTTAATGAAATGTAACCTCATGCCATCACTGAGGTCCTAATAATTGTCCGATCACCCTCCTACCATTTACATTTGTATTCATTGTCCCTTTGGAACATTATAACTCATCATAGGACAAAGGGGGTGGTGATGGCTCGGAAGCTTGTTTCCGGTCCAGGGAAGACATGGCTTGGCAGTTCGGGCTGGACTGTTCCCATGAGGCACAGGGTCAGACTGATTTGCATATAGCCATGTCTGAACTGGGGTGACAGAGTGGGCTAAAGAACAGTGATGGATTAAACCCAGATCTTTTGACTGGGTGTGAGTGTTTGATTGATTCAGATGCTCCGTCCATCACCACCCCCTTTTGCACCCCTTTTGGCCGCCATAAGTGTGGCAGGTTATGCTCAGACATGAGTCCCTTGCTCACTTTGCCACTGGATTCAAGCAAGCCGGGCTGAAGACGGCTGGAATGCCCGAAACCGGTCCTCGGAAGCTTGTTTCCGGTCCAGGGAAGACATGGCTTGGCAGTTCGGGCTGGACTGTTCCCATGAGGCACAGGGTCAGACTGATTTGCATATAGCCATGTCTGAACTGGGGTGACAGAGTGGGCTAAAGAACAGTGATGGATTAAACCCAGATCTTTTGACTGGGTGTGAGTGTTTGATTGATTCAGATGCTCCGTCCATCACCACCCCCTTTTGTACCACTTTTGGTCGCCATAAATGTAGCAGGGTATGCTCAGACGTGAGTCCCTTGCTCACTTTGCCACTGGATTCAAGCAAGCCGGGCTGAAGACGGCTGGAATGCCAGAAACCGGTCCACGGAAGCTTGTTTCCGGTCCAGGGGAGACATGGCTTGGCAGTTCGGGCTGGACTGTTCCCATGAGGCACAGGGTCAGACTGATTTGCATATAGCCATGTCTGAACTGGGGTGGCAGAGTGGGCTAAAGAACAGGGATGGATTAAACCCAGATCTTTTGACTGGGTGTGAATGTTTGATTGATTCAGAAGCTCCGTCCATCACCACCCCCTTTTGTGCCAATTTTGGCCGCCATAAGTGTGGCAGGGTATGCTCAGACTTGAGTCCCTTGCTCACTTTGCCACTGGATTCAAGCAAGCCAGGCTGAAGATGGCTGGAATGCCAGAAACCGGTCCTCGGAAGCTTGTTTCCAGTCCAGGGAAGATAAGGCTTGGCAGTTCGGGCTGGACTGTTCCCATGAGGCACAAGGTCAGACTGATTTGCATATAGCCATGTCTGAACTGGGGTGGCAGAGTGGGCTAAAGAACAGTGATGGATTAAACCCAGATCTTTTGACTGGGTTTGAGTGTTTGATTGATTCAGATGCTCCGTCCATCACCACCCCCTTTTGTACCACTTTTGGCCGCCATAGGTGTGGCAGGGTATGCTCAGACGTGAGTCCCTTGCTCACTTTGCCACTGGATTCAAGCAAGCCGGGCTGAAGACGGCTGGAATGCCAGAATCCGGTCCTCGGAAGCTTGTTTCCGGTCCAGGGAAGACATGGCTTGGCAGTTCAGGCTGGACTGTTCCCATGAGGCACAGGGTCAGACTGATTTGCATATAGCCATGTCTGAACTGGGGTGGCAGAGTGGGCTAAAGAACAGTGATGGATTAAACCCAGATCTTTTCACTGGGTGTGAGTGTTTAACTGATTAGGATGCTCCATCCATCACCACCCCCTTTTGTACCACTTTTGTCCGCCATAGGTGTGGCAGGGTATGCTCAGACGTGAGAGACGGCTGGTATGCCAGAAACCGGTCCTCGGAAGCTTGTTTCCTGTCCAGGGAAGACATGGCTTGGCAGTTCGGGCTGGACTGTTCCCATGAGGCACAGGGTCAGACTGATTTGCATATAGCCATGTCTGAACTGGGGTGGCAGAGTGGGCTAAAGAACAGTGATGGATTAAACCCAGATCTTTTGACTGGGTTTGAGTGTTTGATTGATTCAGATGCTCCGTCCATCACCACCCCCTTTTGTACCACTTTTGGCCGCCATAGGTGTGGCAGGGTATGCTCAGACTTGAGTCCCTTGCTCACTTTGCCACTGGATTCAAGCAAGCCGGGCTGAAGACGGCTGGAATGCCAGAAACCGGTCCTCGGAAGCTTGTTTCCGGTCCAGGGAAGACATGGCTTGGCAGTTCGGGCTGGACTGTTCCCATGAGTAACAGGGTCAGACTGATTTGCATATAGCCATGTCTGAACTGGGGTGGCAGAGTGGGCTAAAGAACAGTGATGGATTAAACCCAGATCTTTTGACTGGGTGTGAGTGTTTAATTGATTCAGATGCTCCATCCATCACCACCCCCTTTTGTACCACTTTTGTCCGCCATAAGTGTGGCAGGGTATGCTCAGACGTGAGTCCCTTGCTCACTTTGCCACTGGATTCAAGCAAGCCGGGCTGAAGACGGCTGGAATGCCAGAAACCGGTCCTCGGAAGCTTGTTTCCTGTCCAGGGAAGACATGGCTTGGCAGTTCGGGCTGGACTGCTCCCATGAGGCACAGGGTCAGACTGATTTGCATACAGCCATGTCTGAACTGGGGTGGCAGAGTGGGCTACAGAACAGTGATGGATTAAACCCAGACCTTTTGACTGGGTGTGAGTGTTTGATTGATTCAGATGCTCCGTCCATCACCACCCCCTTTTGTACCGCAGGATGTACCTGGTCAGTGCATCTGACCCGCATCGCATTGCGGTCAGTGTTGAACTGTGGCTATGTCTTGTTCTACAGCAACCATTGACTATCATTGTCACTTTGCCCTACTTGGCGCTTTCTCTCCTTAAAGCTTTCAAAGTCCATATCTCTGGTTCTTCTTATTGGAGTATTGTCATCTTGGTGCCATTTTGTTTATTATGCTTTAATCTATTTATGTAGACTTTATACTTATTTTTGAGATTTGTATTGTTTGCCTGAGCTATCAGGTGGTTGAGCTTAGGTTTATTTAGCAACATTGACTGTTCACCCTGGCATGGATTGTGGTCATAACCTGAGGTGGGTGACTAGCCCTCCAAAACAAATACCCCAATTTCTCACACATATGTTTTTAAGTGATGTAATATTGTTTTATGTTATGTTTTTGCAGAAAACTACATTTTGACATTTTGAGTTTCCGTGGAGAATGTGCAGGAGGCAATTGCACCAGCTGAACTGCCATCTCATTACTTTGCAGTAAATTACCGAATAGGAGTCCACTCCTGATTATTTACCCTGAAATGATTGACAAGTTGTTTACATTTACGAACTGCTTCTATAAGCAAAAACACCTGTAAGAGGGCTCTAATAGCTTCAGTTGATAGTAATGCACGAGGAATTAAGTGTCTGGTGTGCTAACGTTTTGCAATTCTCAAATAATTATTTGAGAACTCAAAATGATACTTATGAAATGTATAAAACTGCATCGTTCAGTAATTTTATGCTCTGAAACGAAACTTAATCCAAAAAATCTATCGAAAATAATGATTCTCTAATTGTGATTCACTAATGAGAAGTATGTAGCATTCAGAATAGTAAACCCCCTAATACTGGCCTTACAGGCGTCCCAAACCATAGTAGGTAGAGCAGAATTGATATTTATTTCAATGAACTCTATCAGATGTTTCTTAAGTTGTAAGATAAACTCTTTGTTTGATAATAGATATCTAGGGAATGAACATAGCCTTGGGCCCTGCCTTTTTTGTGAGATGTTAAAGGAGATAAGAATTGGGTTGTGGTCAGAAGGGACCCTTGGGCATATCTCCATGCTGCTGGTTTCTAAGATCTTATCTGAAACCCAAGTCATGTCGATGCGTGTACACAGCTTATGTGGTGCAGAATAATAAGTATACCCTGCTACATTAGGATGTATTATGCGCCATGCATCCTTTATGTTATGTATGCGTCCCAATTCTATAATGGCGGCTCGTGTCCTGCGCATCCGTTGAAAAGCTCCCTGTCTAGTGGTATCTATGTCATAATTCATTATGCAATTAGAATCCCCCATAATTATGTGCTCTCCTTCCCATTCCAACAATTCCATGTTCAACCGATCAATAATAGAAGGATAATCTGTATTCGATTCATAAATGACACAAAATACATAGTTACGATTTTCCAAAACTAGTTGAGGGATAGCCCATCTTCCCCTGTTATCAACTGCAGTTTTGACAACTTCTGCTCTAAATTGTTTCTGTTTGAAAATAGCAACCCCTCGTATTGAGACATTCAGTGCTGAGAAAACTATTACATCATAGCCTAATTGCCCCAGTAGCTTTCAGTCTTTATGGGACATGTGAGTCTCAGAAATTAGAGCTATTTGAGGGTTATACATTCTTAGCTCCTCATAGACTAGTCATCTCTTATTTCTACTATTAAGACCTGCTACATTACATGCCTGACATCTCAGTCGAAACATCCCATTAATGTGTTGTCCCCTTGCATTCTAACCATACATATAACTGTCTCCCTATTACCAAATTTTACAAATCTCATTCTCATGCTGTTAGTTTTAAAGTTTTTCCCCCCTCGAAAGCCAACCCGCCCTGCACCCATCCACCCCATACCCCACACCCCACCCCCTTGTCCCATGGGGGAGGATACCCCTCTTTACCCTGCTGCCGTTGACTAGGCAGCACTGCACAGTAACAGCATCGGAGGTCACCCCTGCATCCCGACATAAATGCAAGAAGGAAGGAAAGAAAAGAAAGAAAAAAGGGAGAGAAAATGAACTTGTCTGAGTATTATTCAATTAATTAATAGTTTATTGTAATTATACACAGCTAAAAAAGAAATACCATATTAACTACGAAAGAACCTGACCTAAAAGTCTCACAGTAGTAGAAAAAAAGGGTAAGAATAGAACAAATTAGATCCTATTAGATAAGCCCTTCATAAAGATGCTTGTATTAACATTGAGTTGCGAAGTACTTAATCTCAAACAAGCTGAGCAGACATCTTCACCACCCCACCATGATGTCAAGATGTTAATTTAGAGAGTGCCTGCTCCGCTTCCCTGTCATCGGTAAAAAAAATGTATGGCCACCATTTATTACTTTTAGACGTGCGGGTTCTTGAAGGAAGGCTTGCCCCACCAAAGACTTAAACGGATCTATAAGCTGACGCAGCTTCCAACTTCTTTCCATTGTTGCTTTACTTAAATCGGATCGCACAGAAAAGGAGACAGATTCTATTGTAACCGGGGAATTAGGTCTAGCTTTCAGTGAGACTGCCTGTCTCAATAAAAAATTCCCAAAATAAATCAAAAACTGGCGAGGAAATTGCCCCCCCTTGTTTCTCTGATTAAGCGATAGTCATGGACCCTTTGGAGTTGTGAGTCCCAGTCCCAATCAGACAAATCAGGGAAGTCCTTCTGGAACAGTTGGACTACATATGCCCTTGGATCTGCCCTTTCAGAGCCTTCTGGTATTCCAAAGAGTCTAAGGTTTTGTCTCCTTTGCCGGTTCTCCATGTCCTCCAGCTTAATACGTAAGCTCCCATTCTGTGCCTGATGTGTATTTGCCAAAGTCTCAGTGCGGGCAGACATCTCCTCAACCCCCACTACCCTTTGTTGCAGTTCTTCAATCTCCTGGGTTATTCCACCCGGTTTACCAGCCATCTCCTGTAAGCGATTTAGCATTTTACTATTATCTTCCCTCAGCTGCAAGAAGTGTTGTTGCACTTCTTTTCGATGGTCAGTCAGTGTCTGTAATATCAGACTAAGTGGGGAATGGGTATCTACTAAATCATCAGGAGCAATAGCACTGGTTGTACTGGTTGTAGGCGAGATTATAAGTGGGGGGGGGACTTGGGTTGAATCAGAGGTTGAGCTATAGTTGTGTACACCTAGTGTAGGTGCAGCTGCTACTATTACTGCTGTCGTAGTCCTAGATGCAACTATAGATTGATTCCCCTCTGACAAAACCGATTTTGTACCTACATGCACGGTATGTGGAGAAGGTACAGAAGGTACAGAAGGTAGACAAGGTATGTTAGAGCCATTAGGTAAGGGGAGGCCTTTTCAAATAGTCTCCCTCCATAAGGCTACTGCCAGAGAAGCGTAATGCCATGTTCCTGACCCCATCTTTTGCTTGGATCCATTTACGAAGAGCACTTTTATCAACAATACGTTTCCCTAGTAATGTTGAGGTAGAGATAGAGTTATTAACAATGTTGAGATTTTTCCCTTTCTTTAATTTGTTCTTCGCTTTGATCTTCCCCTTCTTACACCCGGAGAACCTAGCTGCATCTCCCAGGGAGGTAGCCAAATCTTCCACCTTTTCAGTAAATTCCTCATAATCATCATTAGAACATACCTCGCCCCCATCACCAGTAGCATTGATCATCTCACTTGCTGCCGGGGTTACTCTCACTGCCGTTGAATGCACTCCTGAATTATCACCCTCAACCTCAGTGAGGGATAGCATGGGAGGGCACTCCAGATTAAATGTTTTTAAAGTCTCTGTCTGACCTGTTTCCAGAGGAGATTCCGATAGTGACTTATCTGACTTGTCTAATGGCTCAGTATACATTTCTGTCAGTTCAGTGACTCCCAAGTCAGTAATATTCCTTTTTTCAGAAATATCCGAGTTTCGTGACCCCTCAAGCTTACATCCCCTTTTTGGTTGTTTTATCGCCTATGGTGAACTTCAAAGTATTGGGCGCCTCTAAATGCTTAGCTAATGGAATACTAGGATTAGGGCGATTACTTGTAAGCTGAGCTGGGGTAGCAACACTGTTGCAAATCTTCAAAGGGGTGATGACTAAATTTACAGAATTATGTAAAGTCATGTCAAGTGTTTATTAATGGCAACATTGTGTCCTGCAGTGAACTTTCCACCATTGGCAGCCAAAGAGTTATTCAAAGCAAGAAATAACAAAGCGCGGATCAGCTGCTTACCAGACTGCTGGTCGGTTTTCCCCAGAGGTGGCGGTACCGTTCCTGCCTTTACCATTGTTGCCGTTGCCGTGATGTCCGCTCCTTCAATAGCAGACGCTGGCTCAGCTGTAACGGCATTTCTCACAGCTCGAGTCCCCGTGGAAGCATTCTTGGGCGCCATCTTAGTTCGTGGTGCTGGAGACACTGGAGACAGTGGGGTTGTGTCAGAAAACGTTGCCAGCGTTGCCAAAGCTGTTGGAGCTGCTGGGGAGACCGACAGCACTAGACCCGGCCAGCCGAGCCCCAGCCAACAGAGCAACCGCAGGATTAACAAATGAGCAGTCTGCAGCAGCCACTCGAGTCGGCCTCCACGGAAGCGCAGCATCCGCCGTAAGAGCACAGACACACAAGGCTAAAGTAAGTATTTCTGTTTTCTTCCTCTTTTTCCTTTGAGAGTTTAAATTGCGGTTATGAATGTAGAGCCGTCGCTAGAAAATCCTGTCTCCACATCTCTCAAGGGAGCGGGGGACCTCCGACCAGCTGCAGCTCCGTGGCGGCTCAACCCGCCATCTTGCTCCTCCCTCCCCAGAACCACAAATATAAATTCCATCCAGATATATTTTCTTAGACCTAATCAACTCTATTCAACTAATTTTAGAGAAATAATGATCAAGTAAAGTTTACCATTTACAATGACTGCTGAGGGGCTGTATTTTTTCTAGAACAAACAAACAAATCCTATTGGCATACACAGGGATTCAGTGTCATATTTTGCCTGGACACAAAAAATTTAAGCAGTGCACACCAGTGTCACTCTATGACATAGGAAATGGCAAATATATGTTCATTTAATCAATCATAACATAAGTAAGCACTTCCTCAAGGTAGAATTCCTCACAGTGGACGAAGGACAACACAGCAGAAACCTTGTGACTACTTCCCTTGCTGATGGATCCAACCACAATCAGCAGTGCTTAATTTGTAATGAAAAGTACATGCCAGGGCCCTTCACAGTCCCCTGCAGCTTGCACCACCCATATCCCCTGCCGGCGCTGCCAATGATAGTACCAACACAACTACTAACCATCGCACTCCTACAAGTGTGACAATTCAAACTATTATAATGGTGTGAGTGGCAGGTATTATTCTTGTTTAATGTATATTGACGTATTTAACGCTGTTGTTGTGCTCATTCCAAAATTAGACATGTGGAGGTGACTGTCAATAGAGCTGGAGCTGACAATTAAGTGTGGGTGCTGAGCACCGGAAACCACTAGCTTAAATTAAGCACTCCTCAATGCAGAACCTCACACATTGGAGAACTTGTCCCCTCCTGACTGCTCTATTGCTGTGAAGTGCTCCAAGACTGCTTACACCGGATCCATCATTTTTAGCTTGAGGGACCGAAAGGCTGCGCTTGCGCAGTCTCCGGTCGGAGATCTTATGTTTTTGAGTATGGTGGTTTAACCCGCCTCTCTCCTCCAGCTCTTCTCCATTGGCTGGCTTCCTAAACGGAGGCCAGCCATTGGAGGAGAGAGGCGTTGAAACAAGCTCCGTCTCTTTCGGATTCGGGGGCATTCTCGTTCTGTTCTTTCCACTTTTAAGCTTGGCCCCTTGTTCGAACGTGAAAACACGCCCCTGAATCCGAAATTTGCGGAGATTTGCGGAGCTTTGCGGCCATCATTTTTTTTTCTCGGTGAACGCTGGCACGAGTGGATCCTGCTGCCGCTCCAGAGTCTATGCATCTGCTGGTGAGGATCGTCTTGTTTTTTTTTGGGTTGTTTTCTGGAACAGCCCCGCTGCCATTGAAGGTAAGTTACACCCCTCCTTGTCTGCACTTTCCATCCTCCCGCCCTCCTCCCGTTGTCAGCAATCCATTTGTTCCTGCCTCCTCCCTGTTGTCCATGTTCTCTATCCTCCCCTTCCCGACGTTGTGCCTTGTTTATCCCCCACCCTCCCTCCCGTTGTCCGTGCCTTCTCCCTCCCGCCCGCCCACTGTCCGTGCCTCCTCCCTCCCGCCCGCCCACTGTCCGTGCCTCCCCTCGCAAATGCCAGGGACCCACTCCACCCCTGCCTCATGCTAGCCATTGCCTCTCAGCGCTGAGGTAACACGCACACACATCGTAGGCACAGTAGGCGAGTACCGGTGCATGGAGGAGCTGCGGGGCTGAGCACGCCGTGTGGTCCGAGATGGCTTCCCTGAGCCTTAACTTCTCCCGTAACAAGAGCATTAGCAGGAATGCGACGTGGAGTGGAAGAACCTGATCATAGTGTGCAGGGAAACACCGAGGCAGGGCGAGCTGAGGGGTGGAGGGCCGCATGGGCGCACAGCTACGGGGAGCAGAGGCTCCCGTCAATGCGGGCAGAAGCGTCGCTCTGTCTGAAGATGACTTCATATTTGCGCCCTTGTATCTGTAATGATGAATGTCAACAGTCTTTACCATAATTCGTAGTCTGTGAGGAGAGTTGTGGGGTGATGTCACCCAAGCTTGCGAGCTTCTGGTGCATGCTGTGGCAGCGTGTACAGTGGCAGTGTGTGAAGGGGCATGAGAAGTAGCATGAGTGCAAGGGGAAGGTGCGTACAGAGTGAGAAGTATGGTGGGCGTGTTGGGGAAGTGTAAGTGCGAGGGGTAGTTACATGGAGTGTGAGGGAGGTGTAGAGGCACTGTGTGTACAGAGTGAGGAGCAGGTAGAGGTAGCAAGAGTGTGAGGGGCAGGGGTATACAGAGAGAAGCACGAGTAGAGGCGCTGTAAGTAGATGTGCTCTGGGTGTGTGTGTGTGGCTCAGGGTGTGTGTGTGTGGGGCTCTGGGTGTGTGTGTGTGGGGCTCTGGGTGTGTGTGTGTGTGGCTCTGGGTGGGTGTGTGGGTGGCTCTGGGTGGGTGTGTTTGTGGCTCTGTGTGTGTGTGTGTGTGGCTCTGAGTGTGTGTGTGGCTCTGGGTGTGTGTCTGTGTGTCTCTGGGTGTGTGTGTGTGTCTCTGTGTGTGTCTGTGTGTCTCTCTGGGTGTGTGTGTGTGTGGTTCTGGGTGTGTGTGTGTGTCTGGCTCTGGGTGTGTGTGTGGCTCTGAGTGTGTGTGTGGCTCTGGGTGTGTGTGTGTGTGGCTCTGGGTGTGTGTGTGCGTGTGGCTCTGTGTGTGTAGCTCTGGGTGTGTGTGTGTGGCTCTTGGTGTGTGTGGATCTGGGTGTGTGTGTGTGGCTCTGGGTGTGTGTGTGTGTGGCTCTGGGTGTGTGTGTGTGTGGCTCTGGGTGTGTGTGTGTGGCTCTGGGTGTGTGTGTGTGGCTCTGGGTGTGTGTGTGTGGCTCTGGCTCTCTGTGTGGCTCTGGCTCTCTGTGTGGCTCTGGCTCTCTGTGTGTGTGGCTCTCTGTGTGTGTGGCTCTGTGTGTGTGTGTGGCTCTGTGTGTGTGTGGCTCTGTGTGTGGCTCTGTGTGTGTGTGTGGCTCTGTGTGTGTGTGTGTGGCGCTCTGTGTGTGTGTGTGTGTGTGAGGCTCTGTGTTTGTGTGTGTGGAGCTCTGTAGGTGGCTCTGTGTGTGTGTGTGGGGGGGGGCTCTGTGTGTGTGGGTGGCTTTGTGTGTGGCTCTGGTTGGGTGTAAATGCAATAGGTCAGGCATTTGCCAGCGATTAACATATTGGCATTGTAAATTACAATGCCATTTATTTAACAATTAAGCTATTGGCAATGTAAATGACAATCATGAGCTATGCCAATAGCTCTACCTTTATTAATGCCGAGACCATTGCATTGTAAATGCTTGATGACATGAGCTGCCTTGACCGAGAAGTGTACCAGTGCTATCGCAGTCTCAGGTGACCTGTGATAAGCCCCTCCCACGTCCCTGCGTGCCAGCTTCGAGGAAGGAACGTTGAGGAAGGTGCCTAACGGACTAGTTAGCAGCAGATCACGCTGAAGGTACACTTACAGAAGGCCTCCTCAAGAGCAGACACCGCCAAGTTTACAGAAACTGATTTGGATCTTGCTCTCTCTGTTTGCACGTTTTCCATGTGTCTGATGGCCGCCTGGAAACCTGTTGAGTTACTCTCGGTAAACAGCGCCATCTAGTGCCTTCAAAAAGAACTGCACTGTCCTGAACCCTGTCTCCTGCATTATTTGGACTGATAACTAACTCACCGTACGAGGCTCCTGCTCTCAGCCCAGCAATTAGTGTGTAACTGAACACAATTGTGTTTGGGTACTTTTCGCACAGATTGTCTGGTAGGGAGGATTATCTGCCCCAGTGTTCTGTGAGTCTAGGCCAGTTCTCAGAGGTGTATCCGCCATTTAAAGGTTGATTATGTTTGTGCTCCAAAAATACAGATAGGAATTCATAGGCATATACTTTTTTGATAATTCAGTAACATTTTATAGCTATCCATCGCGATTCCTTTTACTTCCTCATTGGTGGAATATAACACAAACATAATTTGTATTTAGGGTTCTCTCTGCCATGACTGACCCGTACAATAATATTCCAGGTACAATTATATCTTCCCACTGCGAGCATCTACTTCCCCGTTCTGTACAATTGTGGTATTGATTATGAATTGCTCTTCAATTACCCAATCTATGACTATGAAAAACCTCACCTGTCAGTCCAATAATGTTGATGGCTGTCTAGGTGTATCAAGTGGAAGAAAGTACTTGACTTACCTGGCCTCGAAAAAAACACAGGTTTAGCTCCGATGCAAGTAAGCCACGTATCCCATTCGGAATCAGCAAATTATAAAGGGAATGGGTGAGGGAAGTAACAAATTCAACTTTTTTAATGATGGGAAATTAGATGTTGACTAGGTTAAAATTCCTTACACAATGTATGGAAATAAGTAGGTTCCCTGTATTCTTTGGCGCACTTCGGTGGTATATCTTGTTTTAACCACCTTTTTCAGGACAAGTATTTAAACATCTACCACATATACATTTACACCAGATTGTTCAAATATGAACAGATTAAGGACATGCCTCTTAATGCTGGGGTTCCATGACTTTGATAGACAGTTACCCTTTCTGAGCAAAGTACAGTATCTTATAGGACATCCACTTCCTGTTTCTCCCTTTACATCATGCTGGGCATACCTCACGTATATTTCTCAATCTGGAGTCATAATCGGGAAAATTATTTTTCATATACTAGAGCCGCTTTGGGGTTCTAGGAAATGGCATCTTCCCTCATAGAGATTTAGGGCATCATTAGGATGGCGGGCGGACTGTGTCTGCCCGCCATCCTCACGGTGAATGGGACCACCCGCCATAAAGGTATTGCTGTATGCATATTGGTTTTTATTGTGTATTTGGTATTTGTTTTTTTGTTTTAAAATTTGTTTTAATTTTTGTAATGTATGCTATATTTTCTAATATAGTTTTAGGAGTGGGATGTTGAGGTTATAGAGAATAGTGTGGGCTAATTTCAAATTTTAAAAAAGTCAATTTTTTTAGCTATATGATTTTTGTAATTTAAAAAAATGTATATTTTGAAAATGTTACATATGTTTGTAAAATAAATGTTTGATGTGTATTATTGTGTTTCGAGGATTTGTTTTTATTTTGGGTTTAATTTCTACTAGATCATTATTATCATGTTAACATATTCATTTTGTTAAATAAAAGATCATACCTATAAATGAATTCCCTAACTCCTTTTGCAATGAAAAAAGAGAAAAAGCGGCACCACAAGGTAATGGAATCAATGCAATTGTATTTATTCACCAACAGTGCAATAAAAGAACAGACAGCTGACTTGTTTTGCCTTCAATCTATACTACTATTATAAAGAGCGAACACAAACCTTTGAGCCAGGTAAACTCGGGAACCACAGCGCCAGTCCACACACCCGATACATCGTTGTAATCCTCAGGGTGTGCAGATGGACATAGGCTATATAATTTACAAATAAATGTATTATTTAAAAAATAAAACTTAAAAAAAAAGTAGTCCCTTCAAAGAAGCGCCGGCCGCGACGTGCGTCCTGACATCAGGAGGAGCGGTGTACACGAGCGCAAGGAGAGGCAGAGATCAGCGTGGGGAGGAGCAGTGACGATCAGTGCGGGAGCAGCGGACATGAGTGGCGATCGGAGGGCAGGCAGTGAGGAGCGAGCGCTGAGCGGCGGATGAGGTAGGGCGAAAGCGGAGGCCGAGAGGAGCGGTGAGCGAGCCACAGGAAAAAGAAACGTGTGCAGGTAAGTGGACCGGGAAGCAAACAGCCCATTTCAGGAGGTAAAAGTGACAGAAACGTGTGCAGGTCAAAAAAAGTGACGTGGGCAGTGAGGAGCGGTGAGCGAGCCACGGATAAAGAAATGTGTGCAGGTTAAGAAACGTGTGCAGGGCGCCAGTGGCGGCGGGGAGGAGTGGTGAGCGAGCCACTAAAAAAGAAACGTGGAGTGGGTAGCAAAGAGCCCATTACAGGAGGAAAAAGTGACAGAAACGTGTGCAGGTCAGAAAAAGTGACGTGGGCAGTGAGGAGCGGTGAGCGAGCCACGGAAAAAGAAACGTGTGCAGGTTAAGAAATGTGTGCAGGTTACAAAAGCGTCCAAAAGTAAACATACAGCCATAACACTGTACTACGTCAGGGCGGGCGGGGGCCCTAAGCCATGATTGCTCCCGGGCAACGTCGGGACGGGCTGCTAGTATATATAAATATATATATATATATATATGCTCTCCACCTAAACTTGGGAACTACCAAAGACTTTGTCACTTTGTCTTTTGCACAGATAAAATATTGGATATTTTTCTAAAACTGGTCCGGTGTTCTTTTGTAGTGTTTTCACTGTATTAATGTTGATTATGTGCAAATGCTTTACACACTGCCTCTGAGATAAGCCTGACTGCTCACACAAAGCTACCAAGGGGGGTAGATAGGTGGTATTTTAGAAGTGTATCTCCCTTATCCTAACTAGGAAGAAGGGTCCGTATTTGAGGAGGGTAACAACCTGCCAACTAGACTCCCTCATTTCTAACACACCCCTTAACAAATATCCACAATGCCTTATAGTGGAATATGGCGTGACTTCTTCCAAGTGTTCCTTGGAAGGTAATGTGCCACTCTTGCTCTGCTTTATCTGTCTTTTCTTCTTGGGACATGGTGTTGTCATAGACATTCCATCATGATTGGCGTGTGTATCCTGTTCAAGCCAAGTCTCTTCAAAATGATTCATAAGCAGGGCTAGTTTTGTTTCATGATTCTGGTAAAAGGGGAAGTCAATTAGAATGTCGCAATGTTTACTGCTTTACTGTGTCGGTGATTGGGAAGTCTGCTAAACCAATATCGTTTTAATTTAATGTGTGAAGTCCAGGTTAGTTGTATATTCTGTGCTCAAGGTTGATTTTTGTAGGTGAATCTATGTGCTCTGGTTGAAGTGATACTGACACCCTTGAACTGTCTCGTGGTAGGTTTTTAGTATAGTGGAAATTATTGCTTGTTCAAAATCTATGATAATTTATTGTGGATTACAGTTATTTGTTTGTTTTCTTATCAATGTTTTAGCATTTCATTGTAATTTGCACTTTCTTAATAATGGATCAGTGCCTACACTAATGAGATGTTTGTATTATGGAACTTACCATTTATTGCATATATTTGACTGAATGTTGAAGTGCACATCTTAAATGTTTCATTCATAATCTGGTGTTGCATTGTCTTAAAATTAATAAATTGTTGTTAGTAGCATAACTGATAATTCTTCTATCATTATTGTTATTATTATACACTAAGAAGGTGTATTTTTATGTGTGCTTAGTAAGTGTTGGGATATGGCTATTTTTCATATCTTTTAGGTGCTACTAGTATATATTTCCAAACCAAACATTTAGCTGAGACAACAATCACTTTTAATGAAGACCTACAAAACCTTTCACACTTCTCAAGGTACATCAAGGAAAAAGAACAAATAGTAACCCCGCCACCCCCCTATCAACAATACAGGAATCAATGGCCGATCCTTTTTAGCCTCCATCCTCCTCTCCCACAAAAACTAATGCATTAAGTAAGAATTTTATTTAAAAAGGTAAAGGAAATTTCAGACACTTTTACTCCACCTGGCCAGAAGTGTAAATTCCAATCAGTCACTCATGTCACCTGTAAAAGAAAAGTCCACTAAGCGTGAGAAGAGTAGCAGGGAGTCATGCCTTTGGTATGGAGGAGAGTTGCGACTCCTTGTGCCAGATGGCAACCTTGAGTAGCCAAAGCTAGTGTTTCTCTCAGGACAAACTCAGATATAGGCAGTTTCATCCTCATGAGATTGAAATTTTGAGTCATCTAACATACACAGTGCATATTCCATATCTTCCTTGCAAAGAAGTTCATCTACTCTCATTTCATCTTTCTGCACATCAGCATAACAGACATCCCCAGCTTCGCGCACATGACCCTTTAGATCCTGCCAGCTCCAAGAAGGAGGAAGTCCTGAAACAAGAACTCTGCACTCAGCTTGTCAGGAATGAGGTTCATTCCTGTTGCGGGGAACACATTCACTGATACACCACAGCCTCGGGTGGCCCGAGGATACTTGATGCACTGACTGTACTCATAGCCATTCTTCCATACACCGCGGGGCAGATTTACGAGTTCTGGCGCATCTCTGCAAATTAGCAGGGATGCGCCAGAAAGATGCTACACGCAATTCCCTCCCTGCGCCACCACGAATGCATCGCATTTACAATGTGGCACACTGTGGCGCAAGGATAGGGCGATGCAAGTCGCATCCTGTGGCGTAAGGGTGGTGCATTGCTGGAGTCAGGTCGCAAGAGCAACGCGGTTCCAGAAATGCTCAGGGGCAGCCCTATGCCAACATGCTACGTCACTCCTTACGCCTGCTTCAGGCAGGCGCAGGGTTTTGACGTAGCATGGATGTAAAAGTGACTCAGTGAAATCTTGTAGATTTCACTGCGTCACTTTTACGAGGCATACCTGCAATGGAACGCACACCCTGCACCAGAACGCCCACATAAAACCTAACGCAGGTTTCATGTGGCGCAGGTCTTTTCAACGTGATGCATCACGTTGTAAATAAGGTGCAACGTATCGCATGGTTTACGCTGCCACTGCATCACAGACGTGACGCAATGGCGGCGTAAATCTGACGCATGGGGCTTGCAAATCTGCCCCGCATCTTCTGCGTCTCTGGGGTCTTTAAAGTGCATGGATACTAAGGGCACCAGACTTCACTGGTTTTTGAGCTCGATGTCACTGATGCACCCTTATTTATAGAACAGGTCCTCCATATCTTTCTCATGCATGTCAGCCAACAGATTGCCCTCTTCTAACCAGGGTTTTGAACGCAGCCAAGGAAATCAGCCTCCCGAAGTCCTGGTCTACATCAATCCTGGTCCCCATATTTAAGAAAGGCAATAGAGACTCTCCCACATGTTACCGTCCCATCTCCCTCCTGGATTCGATCGGGAAGATGGCAGGGAGGATACTTCTAGATCGTTTCAAGGAGTGGTCAACAGAACAAGGGGCACTATCAGATCTTCAATATGGGTTCAGGTCAGGCCTGAGCACTGTGGACCAAGTTTTGAATTTAACACTACTGGCTGGAAAATACACCTCAGCAAAAAAATCAACTCTACACATGGTCTACGTTGACCTTAAGGCAGCGTTTGACTGTGTAGAACATTCAAAACTTTGGGCAATAATGCTACAAATGGGGATCGAGCCTGCAATCATAGACTTCCTGCGTGAGTTATACTGTGGAGCCACGGGAAAGGTTCGATACGGACTGGAGGGCCAACTCACCGACAGCTTTCCAGTACAGAAGGGGGTCAGGCAAGGGTGCGTACTGGCCCCCTTCCTATTTACGCTATACACAAACGGACTAGAAGCTGCCATGCTACAGGGCGTAAAAGATCTGCCAGAAGTGGGTCGGCGACCAATCCCAGCATTGTTATACGCTGACGATGCGGTGATCCTGGCACGAACCCCGATCCAGTTACAAAAAGCACTAAACAACTACTGTACATTCATGGCAAGCCTCAATCTAAAAGTCAACATAAAAAAAACCTTCGTGATGCACGCAGGTACCAAAAGGAAAAAAGTAAAGTCAATATTTGTGGATAAAATCCCTCTCGAAAGAACTAAATCTTACTCATACCTCGGCATCACTATTGACGAAGAGTTTAACTGGAAGCAAGCAATCATCTCACGTAAGCTGTCTCTCTCAAGAACAATTGGAGCGTTAAAAGCGTTCTCCCTCCGTCTGGGAAAAAGACCTATAACAGAGATGCTAAAAATGTATAACGTAAAATGCATCAGTACTGCCATTTTTGGGGCAGGAGTCTGGGGAACAGCTAACGCTGAACAAATACAGAAAATTGAAAACCTCTTTTTAAAATTCTTACTAGCAGTCCCCAAATCCACAAATACTTTCGGTTGCCACTTGGAACTTGGATTGGATCATATTTCAGACCTCATTAAGATCCAACCCATCATGCTGTGGCGCAGAATATGGGCAACAGATGAATGCCACTTGACAAGAGCAATTATCAAGGACTGTATGAAGCTAAATTGTATGAACAAGATTAAGTGGCTAAGGTATGTAAAATCCTTCCTTGAGGATATCGGTCTCTCGAGGTTCTTCGAAGAACCTCTGTCAGTAACAGACTTACCAAAGAAAGACCTAAAAAAGTTATGCCTGTCCCATCTAACACAACTGCGACTGATGTCCGAAATAGGAAAGCCCTCAGTCCAACACTGCCTTATGATACAATTGATTCCATCTATTCAACCGTATCTGCAGTATGAACTGACGCAATTTGAAAAATTTCTTCTCACCCGCTTCAGGTTTAATCTCTTTCATATTATGGTCTCATTTCCGTCACAGAACATATGGTCACCCAACACTACACCGTGCCCCTGTGACTCTATCTCATCTCAGTCCACGATACATGTTCTCTTCTTTTGCAGATTTTACACGCCACTTCGCAAAAGGTGGATTATACCAATTTTAAAAGTCATGAAGATCCGCAGATGCCGCCCAGCGTACCTGGCGCTGCAGTTTTTGGAAAACACCTTAGCAACGAAATCTGTCGTACACTATTTAAAACTGTGCCTCAGGCATCGCACGAACTTATGAAAATCATATAGCTGCATTAAATACGGACTTTAGAGACAGTATAGTGCTCTCTGTGAGAGATTAATCTTTTATATTTTTTTAACCTAATGTTATTAATAACTTTTCTTATTTTTTTTATTGTGTATATTTGTACTTTTATGGCTTTCATCATGAAAACCGAATAAAGTTCTTTTTGAATTTGAATTTGAATTTTTGATTGCCTACGTAGATACGCCCATCCTTCCTGTGATCCCGATAGCCACAAGGCACAGTAGAATCCCAGTACCCCCATGCACCGAAGCTGGCCATCCTCTTTACTTCTGGCTGTAGTGGCCTGCACGCTAAGACTCCTTGGCAGGAGGTCGCTTGGCGTTGTGTGCCTGCCTGCTCGTTGGCTCAGCTGGGTTGGGTGTACTGCCTGGCAGGGGTCTTCTCAGCCTCTGCAGTGCTGCGGGGCCTGCTTTGTTCTTTTCACCTGTGCCTACCCACTGCCGCTCCCGCTCTCTTGCCCCACTTCTTGAAGACAGACAGGTATTTTGCTTGACGTTATCTATGTTCTGGCAATTAATTTTTTTAGGTTCAGCTTGCCAGGGAGTTGGCCTGTTGCCTGTTTCAGAACACGGGGCGTGGCGAGTTGGCCGAGATGGCCGCACGATAGTGCAGCTCCGCTGGCCGAAATCATCATCAGCTGCAGAAATATGCAGACGGCAGACATAGATTTCCAAAAAGCACAAAATATGCTGTTGGAATGTTGAGACTTTCGAAATCTGCAGGCGGACTCAGCTATTATGGCATCTAATAGCGGTTAAATTAACTTTTAAGCAGTGTGCTCCAATTCTGGAGCTTGAGTCAAAATGGCGGCTCGATACGAGTATCGGCAAGCGGCGGCGTAATTACATCGGACCCAGCACCATCTTCATAGTGGGCAGAGGAGCCATCCGCAGTACGAATATCAGAGCACAACCCACTTGATTTGGCCAGAAGCAGGAAATCCAATCCAGTCTGAACTTTGGCGAAGGAGGTGAGACGTTGAGCATGTTAATGCGACAGGGGCAACAAGTGCTGTTAATGCGTTTGCTGACTTAAAGACAGTGGATCGTACCCTGTGGGGGATGCGTCCCTCCGCTGCAAGGGATCGCGCTACAATTATCATCAAGAGGGATCACTTTGATGACACTGGCCGTGCGTTATATCTTTAGTAAGCAGCACAATCCGTGACCGGAATCCCATCCAAAATGGCGGCACAGTGAGTTTTGTTGAGCAGCATAAGTGGACATAACGTCATGTGTTCTCCCGCAGCTCAGGTCACGCAGGCGGGGGGGGAGCAGTCTCACAGAAAGAAACCTCACCGGAGCGGGTAGCCTGACTCCAACATGGCGTCCACTTTGGACAATAAAAACCGACAACTCCAGCTACAGCGCAGTACACCCAATATCCTGCTGCCTGAGGTTTTGTACTGACAGCATCCGGGGTTAAGGAGGCATTTTGAGCAGGCATGAGTAGGAGTGGACCGCTGTGAGGACCTAGGCATTGTCGAGGGGGAGTGCCCTTGCCTGACCCTGAAATGGAACTGACCTGACTCAAGGGAGGGCATCTACAGTTATTTTACTTCCAAAGAGACCCAAGTAAGGCCTTTTCTTGCTTTCTTCCTTACCTAATGCTCTCAAGCACTTTCACTTCACCAATCTCCATCCTGCCTCAGATGCCTGACCTTAATATGGCAGACCTACCTGCAATTGACCACCACCAAATTGTCCTTCACCCACCCCGTTCTCAGTCCACAGGGCTGTAGCAAAGAGAGAAGGCCCTCCAATCACCCTGGACTACATAGACTGGCACGCCGAGCTTAAACCCGCGAGGCTAGAGATGCTCTTCAACCATCCTCCCCCACTCGGATCACCCATAATGACACTGAATATGTGATTCATCTATTTTCTTTAAATGTTTTACTAGTAAATGATGTAACTTTTTAGCTGATGTTAATTTTGTAACTTTTTGGAACCTCTTGTACAGCGCTCTGATATCTTCGGGTCTAGCCAGAGCTATCTCACAACCCTAAAACCCACCTACCTTTCAACCAACAGCTCCTCAAGACCTGTCATCATTTTTGTTGTGGCTAATTTATCGTTAATTGAAGCGTAAGAGGGATACACTTTGGGCAGATTTTTCCCTTCGGCTTTCTGTCATATCTCCCCTTCCCTGTTAGCCCACCCCTTAACCCTCTACGTTTCTTCTAACTGCGTTCTCAAAGATCTCTATATGTTCTCCCTGCAACTGAGGTAACCTGTAACTGATGTAATTTTGGAACAAAAAGAATTTCATGTACAGCACTTTGATACTTTCGGTCTAAGCTACTTTAATCCTGAATTATGAGACCTGAGCAACATGGCTGATGCCCGGTGGAGCTGTTAGACAGCTAATGAGGAGATTGGTCCTGGTTTCCCCCTTGACCTTCACCTACCTAGCCGAACATTGGGCACAGTTCTTCCTCGTCTCCCTGTATAGGCTCCTTCCTCCTCTCCTTTCCTTCGAATTCTTTCAACCTTGTTGTTTGTTTACTGTACCTAACTATGTTACTATGTTATGGTAACTGATTTCGCTTGTAACACAAAGTTCCTCTGGTAAAGAGCTCTGATACCTCCGGGTCTAGCCAGCGCTATATAAACTTATCAAATCAAATAAACTCAAAACTGGTTCCCCTGTTTGCTGAGACCTGAGTAACATGGCTGATATCCAGTGGAGCTGCTAGATAGCTATTGAAGAGATGGGCCCTGGTTTCCCCGGACCGTCACTTACCCAGCCAGACACTGGGCACAGTTCCTCCTCATCTGCCTGCTACTGACTACTTCCTTCCCTCCCTCCTACAGATTCTTGCAACATTATTTTTGTGTACTGTACCTTTCTACACTCTTGTAACTGATGTAACTTTTAATGTAACAATCCTAAATGCAAAGCGCTCTGATACCCTCTTGGGTCAAGTTCGTGCTATATAAAACTTTATAAAATAAAATAAAAATAAAAAAACGTGGAAATATATTTTTAAATAGTGTTCCTGTTGGCTCGTGTGAGCTTGTAATGGCTTCTTTCTGGTCCTATCGGACATTCCTCACTTCTAGTTCTGTAATATCAAAGGGGATTATTATGCTCCTTTAAAATTTTCTATGATGTTGGTTTTAGTTGTAGCACTGCCATAATGTGCATTTGAATAATAATTTATATATATCCAACGTGTATTCTCACTGGTGGTGCAGTCTTTGCTTTACGTTTATCCTGTATAATTTAATACCTGTTTCTCTTTTTGGAACTTGGTGTATGTTTACAACATTTTATCTATGGATTTTATAATATAGAAATATTAATTAATTCTTCTAAATATACTACGTGTTTTAATTTTTATTTAACATTTTTACATTACAGTACCTCATTTTATTTACATTTTGGATGTTGTATTTACTTAAATTCTTTTGTAGATTACCTTTTAGCAGGGCTGTTTGTTCTAATTTTGGTGACTGTTGATATTTGTTGCAATTTGTTGAGAGAAACAGGTATGTTAATTGTGTTTTTTTAGTTTATTAGTGTTTGCTTATTTTTAAATTATATCTATACATTTTGTTTCTGCTATATGTTAGCTTCATGCTTTATTTATAATACTTATTTTTTTAAGTTGTCTTTCTTGTCCTTAGGATTTTCAGTTGCTTGTGCCTTGATTTTTGTTTTCTCTTTTTTCTTTTGTCTCCATGTAGTGGAGATGCATGTATTGTGGTAAGACAAATATATAGTATAGTTTTAGTTATTTGTTATAATTGTTTCAAAAATTATTTTTTGTGATTATCAGGTGACTTGTTTTATTAACTTACTTTGGCTCTGATTTAGAGTTTGACAGACAGGGGACTCCAACACAAAGAAGAAGAAGTAACTTGCCTTACAAACGGTTGGTCCATCCACCTTATTTAGAGACAGACAGACCATAAGTATTTCCTCGACGGCGCCCCGTTGACTCTGTTTATGGAATACTTTCTATGATGGCTTGACAGAGTAGGGGTTGTTAGAGAAAGGACATTACACAGTCTCCCCTATGTAGGGCGGGTGGTGTAATGCCTTTTGTTTCCTGACTGTCATCACATGGAAAAGCTGATGGCGACGGACAGGAAAAAAACAATAATGACCCTTTCACCATGACAGAGAACTCCCAGGGTAGGGGGGCCATTTGTTTTTTTGTTTTTCAAAAACAAACTCTCACATTGGGAGTTTCTTTTTGGGATTTTTCCCCCAAAAGTTCTTTAGCAGGTGACCATCAAATAGGATGGCTACCATAAATCATACTTTAAAAACTGAAAAGAACCACCATGACGGGAGTCTTTGCAATGAACAGTGACAGGAGTGTAACACAGGCCCCCGCAGCCCCTGCGGTGCGGGTGAGGAGCACCAAGCTGGAGGGTGGGGGGTCACCAGCACAGTACACAGGTCCAATAGCTCTGGATTAAATCCGGAGCGGGCCCCATTTGTGTGCGTTGCAGGGGGGCCCCCTCAACATTTGTTATGCCACTGAACAGTGATGACTTTGGGCTGGCAGACATCTCTAAATTTGGTGGGCGAGAAACCTCGGGTTGGCAGAAGAAATGTCCCCCGCCATCCCAACAGACACTCCTCCATCAGCCAAACTCTAGATCAGGCCCTCTGTCTGAGTGATGCTGTCTCTGCAACTGCTTTTCAGAGTGCATTTTAATGTTAATGTTAATGTTAGTGGATATTTATAAAGCGCACTTACACCGGGTGGCTTCATGGCGCTGACCAGAAACATAATATGCTACAAGGCAGACTAAACAGACAGCAATGCTTTCCACTATACCATATTGTATGCTTGCCGGAACAACCAGGTCTTAAGAAGCTTCCTGAACTGCATAGTATCAGTACAAGACCGAATTACCAAAGGGAAAGAGTTCCAGAGTTTAGGAGCAGGGACCGCAAATCTGCAGCCACCTTGACGGACTCGCTTAAACTTTGGAATAGATTCCAAAGAAAGATGGGCAGAGCGGAGGCTTCGGATTGGGGCATACCTAGATAACAAGTTGTTAATAAATACTGGACTTTTGTCATACAGGGCCTTAAACACAAGGCAGCCTGTTTAGAAAGCACAGCGCTGAGAAATGGGGAGACAATGTAGTTTTTTGAGCGCAGGAGTGACTGGTTGCCATCTTGGTTGTCGAATGATTAGCCGAGCTGCCTGATTTTGTACCAGCTGCAGACGCTTGAACAAATAGAGTGGCATTCCCAGGTACACCGAGTTAGCATAATCTAGATGAGATGTAACAGTAGCGGTTATGATCCGGATCAGAGCATCATGAGTGAAGAAACAATGGATTTTCCTAATCTTGTGCATCTGGAAAAAACACTTTGAGATTACAGTGCCTACTTGGGTCTTCAATGAGAGTTCATTATTGAGGGAAACTCCCAATGTTTTGGCCGAGCTGGAGGGGGAAGGTGGTAGGCCCAGCTCAGCAGGCCAGTAATGTGGACCCCAGAATTTTTGACTGTCCCCGGTCAGAACCAGCTCTGTCTTACCCGGGTTCAGTTTCAAGTGGTTATAGTCCATCCACTGTTGTATGCGTAACATTGTTCCCTGAAAGTTTACCACAGAGCGGTCTGAGCCATCTATCTTGAAGACCAACTGTAGGTCATCTGCATAATTAAAAACTGTCACATTTCTTTCCTTCGAAGATCGAATCAGAGGGGAAATATAGATATTAAATAAATGGGGGGACAGTGCTTATCCCTGCGGAACTCCACATGTGATTTTATGGGGGGGAGCCAGAAAGGGCCCTTGTCGGACCGCCTGAGACCTATCCTCCATAAAAGAAGAAAGCCAACAGGCGGCTATGCCCCGGACGCCCGCAAGTTCGACACGGTCGACCAGAGTTGCATGGTCGACCGTGTCAAAAGCGGCAGATAGATCTAAAAGCACTAATGCCCGGGGAGAATCCTTATCAGCAGGGTCTCGGAGAGTATCCAGCACTGCCACAATGACAGTTTCTATAGAATGAGCCGGCTGAAATCCTGCCTGATGGGCATCAAGATATTTAGAGTCCTTCAGAAAGTTGGAGAGGCTATTGGCTACATGGGTCTCCATGAACTTTGCAAAAAATTGAAGCAGAGAGATCGGCGATAGTTAGATAGATGTGTAGGATCGGCTCAAAGTTTCTTTATTAGGGGAACAACTATAGCCTTTTTAAAGGCCGTAGGAACTTTTCCCGAGGTAAGGGACTCATTCAAAAGAGCAAGTACCGGGCCAGGAAGGGCAGCAAGACACTCTTTAAGTATATGAGGCGGGCAACAATCGGACGGAGCACCTGATTTGACCTTCACTAGCAGCTTTTGAAAGGTTTCAATGTCAATGCTAGGGAATTGACTTAAAAAATTGTTGTTTTTAAACTGATCAGGGGGACTAGACATGCGAGGAAGCTTGGGAATGTTGTTTTTAAAAGTATTAATTTTGTCGATGAAATAATCATTGAGGGAATTACACAATTCCTGAGATGGAGAAGCCTTCAATAGTATTCTCTCCGGATTAGAGAGTTCATTGACAATATTGAATATCTCTTTGGAGTTATTATTAGAATTAATGATGCTTGTAGAAAAATGAGCAGCTTTAGCTGTGAGGATGTTTTTTTAATAATCTTTCCTGGCAGCTATATATATGATTTTGCTTTCTGGGCAATACTTCGATCGCCATTGTCTCTCCAGTATACGGAGCCGCAGCTTCTGATTTTTAAGTTCAATAGAGAACCATCTCATTGCATCGGTACGCCGAGCTGTTTTTAGTCTGGTAAGGGGGGCATGTTTATCACTAGCATTCATTAACTAGTTTGAGATGTTAGTTTCTGTCGTCTCCATATTCGTCCCAAAACAAGGAGCAGTGTCGGCTAAGGTGCGAAAAAAGTCTTCATGTTTGCGGTATTCCATTTCCTAGCAGAACCACCTTCAATGGTGCTAGTTTTCTCAGTTGACGGGGACCTTAGAGTAAATTTCAGCAAAGGATGGTCAGACCAAGTGCAGGGTATAATGATTGGAGTAGCAGTAACCATTCCATTAATCCAGACTTGGTCTAGAATATGTCCCTTCTGATGGGTAGGGGACAAAACTTTCTGAGTGAAATTCAGGTTCATGAGTAGATCCGTCATTTCAGCTGAATGTGGTCCCTCATCGGAATCTTTGTACCAATAATTAAAATCTCCCACAAGTAGTACCTTGGCATGATCAGTAGCAAGTTTTGCTATCTGATCGCTAAGTTCCAGAGGAAAAGAGGGGGTCTTATTAGGGGGCCTATAAAGGAGTACACAGACAAAGGAGTCATGGGAGGAATCCATTTTTAATACCATGTTTTCTGTGTCTTTAAGAGAAGGGCTAGGCAGGGAGCAAAACCTAAAATCATTATGAATGATCGCTGCCACGCCCCCCCCCCCCTGCTTTGTCAGAAGGGCGGTCTGCGTGAATAATGTAATAGTTATTAGGAATGGCCGCCAGCATATCAGGGCCTGAATCGTCCGTAGGCCATGTCTCAGTCAGCAGGAGAATATTGGGATTATCTAAGAGCAGCAAGGAAAGAATGACTAACTGATGCTTAACAAGAAATCGGGTATTCAAATAGTAGACCGTTAGGCCTGGCCCGATTCCTGACATGTCCTGGTTCTGTGGGATACATGCAGGTGCTGTATAGGTCGATATTTCAGGGAAGGTGGTCCTTTTTATAAATATTTCATGTTTAGCCAATGGAGATAGCGTATCACTGCTAGGGATCAGTCAGATCGAGTGCATGCCTTTGAGCGTTGCTGCGGAATAGGTGGAAATCTGGGCATTAAGGCTGGCCCCTGGGCACGTCCGGAAGTGGACGGGCGCAGACGGGCTTGACTTTGGCGCGGCCTCGGTGCACCGACGGCGCACCCGCTGGCCCGTCTGCTGCGCTCCCGCATGACGTGTTGCATTTAAATCTAAGGCACCACCCCCAGCACCGCTCACTAGGCGGGATAGAACTGCTTCCGGGGGGCTCTAAATGATAAGTTTCAGGGTCTAGCGCGCTCGCGCAGCGTCCCCGTTAAGTTGGGCAGCGTGAGGGCGACGTAAGAACAACTAGACCGCACCATCTACCAAAAATGGCGGTGGCGGTCGAAACTGCGCTATGGATCAGGGTTCGATTTCCCCTCCCGCTCCAGTGAACACATACCCAAATAAAAATTCCCACAAAATTAGGCACAAAGATAAATTAAGAACTTCAATTTTTAAATGTCTCTCAATTTTAAAATCAGTTCAGACAAGAGACAGAATGCAGCGTGGTGTGGCGAATAGATCGCAAGTCTGTTGATTTACAAAGCAGTGTTTCCAGAGTACACAGTTATATTGTCAGTAGTACAAGAAGCAAGAGCATAAGAGCAGTCTCTTAAATATATGGAATATCAAAGCTTTTTAAGGCCATGCTGGAAAACTCTAACTGAACACTCCAATAGGTCAAAGGGATGCCATGGTATTTGGATACATTTAAAGAAGGTGATGATTAAACACAAAAAGGAATACTAGTGTCTCTACTGTCTTTAATGTCATTATGGGCCAAATCGACAATCATATTGAAGTCTTCAGAGTATGATCTAGAATACACAAAATGGTGAAATCAAATGTCAACCTCGGATCTGCAAATTATTTTGAATATACTTATTAAAAGATATAAAAACCTATCAGATATAGCGAGCTAAAAATTACAAGTTATGTTCTTTGAGGGGCCTCCTTATGTACAGCACCCAGGGTGCCCACTCTTTTTGAGAATGTTGGTACTGCCATTTCTACGTTATTTTCCTTGGACTGAAGGGTGGCATTGAAATTCATAGTGAACGAAAAGAGATTTACCCTGCCTCTTTTAGAGAGATGCATATTGCCCCCCCCCCCCTGTTCCAAGAGTTCTGTCATTTTTTATTCCTCTGGGCCTTTCACTTCGATTTTTGAGGGTCATGAGTGAAAGGTATTCACACTCTTAGGTCACAAGTGTGGGGCCTTCATGGATGTTTGGCTGGGTGCAGCATTAAATCCATGTTGTCTTCACTTTGTGTATATGGCAATAGTAAATGGCAATAGTAAAACAGCTACTGTGCAATACCACCCAAAGGGTGATACAAGCATTTTATTCCTTCGGCATTTCCTCAGTGAGCTGGAGCCCAACCCCAGGGCTGCTCTTGTTGCCCATATCCCTTCCCCCATCTCCATGAGGTTAAAGGCAGCAGGTACTTTGAGTCTTCAAGAAAGAGAGGGGGGGCGGAGTAAGGTAGAAAGAGAGGTATCAAAGAGGGAGAAGCGAGAGAGGAGAGAAGGAAAGAGAGAGAATGAATAGAAAGAGAGAGAGAGTTTGCACAAGAAGATGAAGTGAGCGGGCTGGTTTTGTGTCATCGCTACTTTTGGTTCCCCAGTCCATCCCTCGCTACCCAAGTCTCCTCTGACCTGGGAAGCTTCACCATTGAATTCCTTGCCTTCCCCAGTGTTCCTCCAGGGGAACAGCCTTTACAACGCGGGTATTACCACACAATACCATGGATACGCAATACCATTACAATGCTGCTATTACAACGCAAGTCGTTACAACGACTTGCACTGGAGGGCGCTGTTGGATAGGGAATAGTTTAATTTTCTATTCCAACACCTTCCCAACTGTAACGTGGGCTGGAGTTGGAATAGAAAATTAAAGTATTCCACTATCCAGCGCTTACAGCGCAAGTCGTTGTAACGACTTGCGCTGTAAAAACAGCGTTGTAATGGCACGCGTGGTAAAAGCCCACGTTGTAATGCCATACAACCGTTCCTCCATGATTGGTTGCAGCATCCTGTCCATTTGTGAATCAGGATTCTCCCTTTGTAGTTCGGCCCGGAAGTCTGTATGTAACAATGTCAGCCCCCAAAATATCAACCTACAGATATATTGTTACCATAACACCAGCTCCCAAAATATTTTCAAAGTAAGTGCAGCTGCATTATTCTTAACTCAGCTGTTACTATATTATTGTTTTGCTATGACTCTAAGCTGATATTTTAATCTTACATTTTGGGGCAACACCTGTCTGCAGTTCTTCTGCCACAGCACTGGCTGCTTCTTGATCCTGCCTGACTTGCATTACAAAGGGTTTGACTTGCTGTCCGGGCCCAAATACGTATGAAGCTCTAAGCAGTGTGGAACCATTAACCCCTTCCATGCTCATGACGAGCTCAGCTCGTCATGCAGTACACTGATCGTGTGCTTATGACGAGCTGAGCTCGTCATGGAGCATGGGCTTCTGAATATTTCAGCACCCAGCGGGAATTGCTCTAGCAGCCAAGCTGTTAAAGGAAGGGGTCATGTTGTTCATGGCCCTGGCATGTGCTGATCATGCAGTGGCCATGCAGACCCTCTTTGGAGGAACTCACTAAAGTATTAACTATGTTAGAGGGGTGATTAATCACTCCCGGGTAAACACTGCCCAGTATGGGCAATACCTTGTTCCATTCTCCCTGGCAATGACTTATTCCCTGTAAAATAGGTATAGCAAGACCTTCCGGGAACTCATAGCATATGAGACCTGCATTATAGAAAATCATCTGGATACGATGGTTACATCTGCTATATGGCAAGCCCATTTCACTGATCTATATAAGACGTGGTCAAACAACGATGCTCAAATCCCCTGATGGCTTCATAGCTTTGACAGGGCAAACGCTCAGGATAGTGAAAAGAGTGGCTATAGCACTTAGGAAAACAGAAACTGCCCAGGCATTGAACCTATTGAAAAGGGAGAAGTCACTGGGTCCCAATGGCATTCTGGGAGATTTATGACTGACTGACTGACTGACTGAAATACTTATAAAGCGCTCGAATGCCGCGGCGTCTTGGCGCTATAATGACAGAGAGGGCGGTGAGAGCAGATCTTAATGCGGAGAGAAAAAACAGTTTTTCAGTGCCTTTCTAAAGCATAATTTAGATTTTTGTGAGCGCAGTGCAGGGGGCAGAGTGTTCTATAGTCTGGAAGCTTGGTACGAAAAGGACCTGCCGCCCCATCGCATTCTTCTTATTCTTGGCTGACATATTAAATCATGATTGGCTGATCTCAGCGTACGCGATGGCACATATTGAGGAAGGAGTTTGGAGAAGTCGTCTGGTCCCATACCGTACAGGGACTTGTGGACCAGACAGATGGCCTTAAACTGTATTCTGCACCTAATTGGGAGCCAGTAAAGTTCCTTGATGACTTTGGACGTTGGATGACGATAGGGTAAATTCAGTAGGACCCTGGCTGCGGCATTTTGAATTGCCTGCAGTTTGTTCAGTTGTTTTTCTCCTGTGCCCAAATAGAGTGAGTTGCAATAATCCACTCGGGACATTACCATGGCACCCATTACAGTTTTTTTTTAACATAGGGGGGATGTATGGTAGAACTTTCCTAAGAATCTTGATGGTGTGGAAACAGGTGGAAGTTACCTGGTTAATTTGCGCTTTGCAGGAGAGATCTTTATCCACCAGGAAGCCAAGATTCCTGACCTTGTCTGCAAGACTAGGACAGGGGCCCGCCTCCGGAGGCCACCAGAGGTTGCTCCAGACGGACGGTTTCTGACCGAACTCGATTATTTCGGTCTTGTCCGTATTTAGTTTTAAAAAATTACAGCTCATCCAATTTTTTACACCGAGAAGGCAATTTTTAAAACGCTCTGCTGTGGCTTCAATAGACTGTGATACTGACACAACAATTTGGGTGTCGTCGACATACAACACTAATTGTAGGCTGTGTGATTGAATTAAGGCAGCTAAAGGGGTGACGTATAGGTTAAACAAAGTAGGCGATAGCGCCGAGCCCTGAGGGACCCCACCTGGGAGGGAGAATTCGTCAGATTAAAAACCCTCCCAGTGCACTTGTTGAATTCGGGAGTCCAAAAAAGATGTTAAAAGAGTTAGAGCAGTGCCGGCAAAACCTAGAGTTCTTAATCTGTTTAACAGAATCGAATGGTTCATGGTGTCGAACGCCGCTGTAAGGTCTAATAAAATCAGGGCCGTTCTACCACCTTTGTCCATTGTCTTTCGAATGTTTTCGGTTGCCATAATCAAGGCAGACTCTGTTGAGTGGGAGGGGCAACAAACATGTTGAGAGGGATCTAGGAGCTTGTTGTGGTCAACATATCGCATCATTTCTTGGTTTATGGATTTCTCCAGAATCTTGGCTGGTAGGGGTAGGCAGGAAATTGGCCGGTAGTGCTTAGGTTCAGTAGGATCCAACGTGTCCTTCTTAAGGATAGGCCGAATGCAGGCTTTCTTCCAGCTACTGGGGAAATCACCAGAGGTGATAATGTTGTTTATCAAAGGAGTCAGGACAGCTGCCACGTCTGTGGCATCATGTGCAATACACGTGGCGGGCAGGGATCTAACGGGGACCCTGACTTCATCTGTGTGATTAGATCTGCCACCTGTGTTTCCTCTAATAAGGGGAAACAGGAGTAGCTGGAACCAATCAGGGGGGCAATGTCATTATTTTCAATAAGTGTATTTAGGGCAGAGAAAATAAGATCATCGTAAACTGTCTGAACCTTTTGTTGAAAGAAGGTATCAATGTTAGCCACAAAGTTCTGGTCAGGGCAAAAGACAGTGTCACGGGGGCTCTTAGTCAGGTAAGTGACAGTTTTAAATAGTTCTCTGGTAGTGTTGGAAGCTGCCTGAATTTTATTTGTAAAATAGGCTGATTTGGCCAGAACTATTGCTGCCTTATATTCCTGCAGGGCTTTGGTGTATACTAATTTATTTTGAGCACTATAATCCGAACGCCACAACTGCTCAAGTCATCGGCATTTCAGTTTAATGTGTTTCACCTCTGCAGAATACCACTGCACAGTCGCAGATCATCTTCTGGCTTTTTTCATTTCTACAGGAGCCAGCTGTTCGACTGCCTGACCGATCCAATTTTGGAATTTGATCGCTCCCTTGTTAGTGTTACCAGTCTCGAGAGCAGGGGGATCCTTTGCGAGTAAGTCAGCCAAGAGGGCAGGTTCTAGTTTGTTCCAAGGGTGTGTTATTTCAGGAAGTGTGAGGCCTCTTCGATGATTTGGCAGGTTATTCAGAAGCATGTTAAAAAAGATAGCACTATGATCAGACCAAGGAACTGCTTGAGTGGAGATAGCTTTAATATGGCCATTGTTTGTAAAAATGCCATCAAGGGTATGTCCTGCAATGTGAGTTGGATTTGAGATTAGTTGAATCATGCCAAAGCTAAGAAAATTATCAATTAAGGTGATCGAGTCAGAGTCATTGTTTACTTCTAAATGAAAATTAAAATCGCCCAAGATGGTGTAAGTGGCGGAGTCAGACGTAGATTCTAGATAAGTGTGTAGTGCTCTAATAAATGGCGCTCTCAGACCGGGAGGGCGGTACACAAGCAGGCCTGCAAATATTAGGCAATTACTGGCTTTAATTTTAAAGCTCATGGCTTCCGCTTCTAGACCCTGTATGGGTAGTGAGAATACTTTTAAGTGGGATTTATAAATGATCCCAATACCACCACCCACTGCTGCTAGTCTATTTACGAATTCTACAAGGTATCCTTCTGGAACTGCGTCATTCCAGTCTGGCCCTGAAGCATCAGATGCCCATGTTTCTGTTAGAAACATTAGATCAATAGCATGGTCTATGATCAAAGCTAAAATTTCATGTTTATGTTTAACCATGGATCTAGTGTTCAACAAAATACACTTCAAAAATCTTTTTCCATTCGCCGGGCGGCCTGATTCACGCTTATGGTTATTATTGGCCAGCAAATAAGTATTAATAGTAGGGCACTTGCTCGTGGCTGGGAGCGAGTTGCCTAGTTTATGGGGTTGGAGAGAAGGATTGTTAAATGTCTGCAGGCCACAGGAGGCGCAGCTAAATGAAGGAGGGAAGTCTTCTAGATTTGCTCTTTGCATAGGTTTACAGGTGCATTGGTTCAGCTCGAACAGCTGTGTGCTTGAGTATTGATTTTTAAAAATTTTTTTTAAATGGCCATAGTTTCCGGCGCTAGGCGTGGAACTGGCGCGGACGGGCGCAAACGGGCTTGCCTTTAGCGCGCCCGCAGTGCCCGTCCGCTGCGCTCCCTGTGAGGGGGGACCATTTTATAGTTGTGGGTGAGAACGGGGCCGAGCACTTGACCGCTTGCAGAATTCACCCCCAAGATGGCTGACGCCAAGGGAGTCACACCCCCGGCAGCGTCTACTCGGCTGCAATGGGGCTAAGATGCATAAACAGGTAAGCGTTAAGTGCCAGAGAGTGGCAAATGGTTCCTAGTAGTCAGGAGGTTTAAAAACACACTTTGTGCTGAAACAAAATTAAATGCAGTGATTGTTAAAATACGGCGATTCCAGCATTCACAACAAGACACCAGTCCCGGCTTTCCACCTCAGGACCGTCAACACGCAGCGCTTAGTCAGCAGTGCGGGTAGAAATGAGGGTTTTTGTAGTTGTGGGTGAGGGAGGGGCCGAGCACGTGACCGCTCGCAGAATTCACCCCCAAGATGGCGGACGCCAAGGGAGTAACACCCCCGGCAGCGTCTACTCGGCTGCAATGGGGCTAAGATGCATAAAGAGGTAAGCGTTAAGTGCCAGAGAGTGGCAAATAGTTCCTAGTAGTCAGGAGGTTTAAAAAGACACTTTGTGCTAAAACAAAATTAAATGCAGTGATTGTTAAAATACGGCGATTTCAGCATTCACAACAAGACACCAGTCCCGGATTTATTTTATATCTATCTCACCCTGAGATATGAGTACCTTATTTGAATGCCCTCAGTTATGCTATCCTTAGAATTGAGGATATTCCCCCACTTCTTGCACAGAGCAATTCCTTCCACCCAGTGGTGGCAAAACCCTCATGTGCACCTTAGTTATGTCCAAGGTGGACTATTGCAACGGACTCCTCCTGAATGCTCAGGAGAAAGTTTCCAACAAATTGCAATCAGTAAAGAACGCAGCGGCCAGAATTCTCTTCTGCACGCCCAAGTTCAAATCAATCTCCCCAGTCATTGGTCAACTTCACTGGCTGCCTATCAGAAGCCGTACCGAATTCAAGGCACTGTGCATTGCATACAAAGCTATTAACAATACAGGACCTGAGTTTCTAAAAAAAGTACTGTGCCCATACACGTCGAAGAGACCCTTGCATTCCTTCTCGGCTCACCTACTCACTATTCCCCGCACAAAGAAAACTTCCTGGGGAGACAGACGTTTCACAGTTACCACAGCCAGACTATGGAACACCCTTCCTCTCTACATTAAAACCAGCCCCTCCCTCCTGGCATTTAGGAAACAATTAAAAACCTGGCTCTTCAACCAGTAGTCAGCCATCGCAGCGACTCTTCAGTTTCCTCACAGCGCCGAGATTCTCCAGGGTTTTTGCGCGCTATACAAATTGCACAAATGAATAAATAAATACATACATTATTGTTCCTATTTACAAGAAGGGGAAGAGGGATGGTGCATCCCACTATAGACCCATTAGCTTAATTGACATCCGCCAAAATATGTTTTGCTAGGCAGATTTTAATCAGAACCTGGATAACAGAACATCATATTCTAGTGCATTACAGAGCAAGGTGTAGGGCAAAGGTTAGTACCTTGGACCAGATACTTTGCTTCAGGAAGCTATGCTGGAAGAATTGCGTCCTGAAGCGGGGGCATCCTTATATTACTTCTATAGACCTGAGGGCAGCATTTGACCTGGTTCCAAAGGAGAACCAGTGAGCCATGCTGGAGTCATACAGCATCCCGGAGGACCTCTTTGGAATTTTGAAAATCCTACACATGGAGTCATATGCCCAGGTCAGGTGGAATGCGGCTGGGGACCTCACATCTAAGATACATATTAATCGTGGTGTCAGGCAAGGGTGCGTGCTGGCCCCCATGCTCTTTAGTTTATATATAAATGGAGTTGTAGAATGGCCAGAAAAATGTAATCATGATGCATCAAAATTTGCAGGCATGAATGTCCCTATTTTAATGTTTGCTGATGATTCGCTTTTAATATCTCAAATACCATGTGGATTGCAGTTGTTGCTAGACCACTTTTCATCTTTTGAGTGCAAGAGGCCTTGAGATAAACTCGGCAAAGTCAAAATGTATGACTCTCAACCCCCATTGTTCCTTTAGAGGAAAATTGAGGATATAGGGGGCACCCCTGGAGCAAATAAAGTCTTTTGACTCTTTGGGCATAAGATAGTCTGATAATATGTCCTGGGCACCACAGTTAAGGAAAAGTAGAATGATTCTGCTCCGAAGGGCGATGGCCATAGGAAAGAAATATAAGGCTACCTCCAGTGGAGCAGTTACCCCAGCTCTGGAGGTATACAGTGTCACAGCCATGTCAGGGGTAGTTTATTGTGTAGTGGTTTGGTGATGGACAGATGTGTCTACTCTCAATGTAGCTGGAAACCAATTTATTAGGGCTCTTTTCAACCTATCAGTAAGCGCCCCTCTTGCTACGTAACTCTAAAAAAAATTGACCATGTGATCCCAATAAAACGTTGAACATATTGGGTACGAATTTGGAATACTCCGGAGCTTGATATCGACAGAAAAACTGTAGAGGAGATTCTCAGTTTGGACAAGAGAATTTCTAGCCCCTGGTTAAGGAAGATAAAAGCACTGTGCAAGCTTGTTAAGATGGAGGAGGTATGGCTCACTCCTGATAAAATGGTGTTATTGTAAAATTGAAACAAGCTTGCTGGGAATGTATGCTTGAACTGATCTCGAATGATCAAAAAATGGGGAGTATTACTGAGACATTTTTGAACCATAAAAGTGGCCTGTGCTTTGATCCATTTTTGGATTGACGACGCTCAGCTCAGGCCAAAACGTTGTACATAAAGTGTAGACTTGGCATCCTGCCATTAAATTCCTTTCCTTGCACATGGGACTGAAACTGCTCTCTAACACACAACTATCCTTTTTGTTTGCAGATGGAGGAATCTGTGGACCATTTTTTTGTTCTTTTGTCGTAGCCATGTCTTGCCCAGCAAGAAATGGATCATCCCAGTGTGTAAGCTGATAGGCATTGCCCACTAATGGGAAACAGACATAATTTTTTTATGTGACACAAAAGAGCTAAATGTGTTTAGCATGTCTAGATTGTTGCTATGGACATGGAGAATCACCCTGATAAGTTAAGTATTGTGAGTTATTATATGCCGCACATGCACTTTAAAAAGTTACCCTCATTTTAATGTGGCATCAAAACGTTTGTTTGTTCTTATAAACTTTTATGGTTGTCAAAGCTGAAATAAAGTATTGAATTGATTGACATACCTTATTATCAATGTGTACCGCAGGAGAACACCATGGAGGCATAGGACAGGTCAGACCTAGTCATCCCAAAACGTGTCCCCTACTTAGTGTATGGGCAGGAAGGGCGTTTTGGGGGAAAGGGACGGGAGAGAAAAAGCAATGGAGCTCAGAAGAACCTCTGTACTGATTTTTTTGTTTATATTTTCCTAATTTTTTTTTTTAAAGAAATCTAATTCTCCGTTTTGACTGTGAAATATAAATATGTACAAGGACACACTCTCAGTACACACCTTGTTTATACCTGGGGTTAATCTTGTCTTTTTGCTCTGCATAAAATGCTCATGTAATGGTTATTAATATTTCTAATTCATATGTCTGAGGTATTCATAGGCGTGTGTTAAAGAGAAATGATACAAACCACATGACTATGAAACTATTTAGTCCAAAATATAGTTCTGTTTCTTCACAGAAATCAGTATTGTATCGTTTATGTTTGTCGAATCACAACCAAAAAGACTACCCAAAAAAAGCTTACAAAATATATCCAAGAGAGGGCACCAAAGTTCCAGAACTAAAGTGTCATAGTAAACACAACTAAAATGATTAAAACAAATTGCAGTGTAAACTTCAAAATATATTTTTCTTACCACTCACGCATACATGCCAACATTTCAGAAGAGCAAAGAGGGAGATTAAAAAAAAAAAATCGGGAGAATGGGGCCTTGAATCGGGTTACTGGCATGTATGGGCTTTTGAAGTGTGCTGCTTCAGGATTTGACATTTGAAACACAAATGCACGTTTTTCCATACCTTTCAGAACCAAGGAGCGCAATGGCAGGCAGAGAGAGGGTGATGCAAGTGTTGTGCACTGGCCTGGCAGGTTGCTGGCAGTGCATGCTCCCCCACCCCACCCCACCCCCGTGGCTAAAACAGCTTCCTGTGCACACACACAGCCCTCCCCCTCCCCCCCCCCATACTTCACAGGTCTTTAAAAGACCATTCCCTCGTTAATGACGCTTTGTTGGTTTTCCACCCCTTCTAGAGCCCCTGCATGGGCACTCTGACTATTGCTGGAAGAATTGGCACTTTACACAATACCAAGCCCTGTCAGCTGAAACCCCGAGGAATCGGGTTTTTGCTTGCAGGAATCGGGAGGCGGGAGACTAGCCTTGAAATCGGTAGTCTCACGCCTGAATCGGGAGGGTTGGCATGTCTGCTCACGGGTGTCATTAAGGGATCGCCAGGGTTCGCATCTGCGTCCCTGGCTTGCCCCTTGCGACTCCTGCAGGTGATTTGAGACCCCTGTCCTTGGAGGTCACAAAGGCAGCACCACGAAAAGGGGAATTAGAAGATTTTCATTTACACAATTATCGCAGGTTGTTTTATTTTTCCCTTCAAAGACAGCAGCTGCTTGTAGCTGCAAAGCAAGACCCTACATAGTTCAACTGGAACTGTTGCAGCTTCACCTGAGCAGGAAAGTGGTTGCCAAATAACCTACTTTGTAATCCCCCATGCCCACACAAAGTATGAAAGGAAAGGCATGGCCGACATTGGCCCCGCCGCAGTTATTGGGGGGCGCACCGGAACCCACCCGGAAGTGATTGAGTGATTGAGTCACTTCTGGGTCACTAGAGAGCAAAAGTCGGGCCGGTTAGATCCGGCCTGGTCGATGAAGGGTTAAAAGGCCGTGGAGCGCGAAATTCTGCATCTTTGACTCCTGCGCGCCTTGGCCTGCCCTTCCAGCCTCTAGGAGGCTGTAGTTCTTTCTCTAGTTTTGTCTTTACAGGCAGTCTTTGTTTCTGGTTAACGCAGGTAGCCGTGGAGCGTCAACGGCAGAGGAGCGGGGAGTAAGAGTGTTCGGGTCCAAGTCACGGCATTGCGCCGGGAGTGTGGAGCAGGGATTCAGGCGAGCCAGCGCGAGCAACACCTCTTTGTTTCTTTTCTTTGTTACTGCAGGTAGCGTCAGTGCCAACGGAGCTTTAGAGTGCCCGGGTCCATCCATTAAGAAGCGGGCAGCCAGTGGCTATGAGTGAGTTGGCTCGGTCTGTGGGCATTGCGTTTTTTGCGCTACCGGTCGCTACAGGTACGGGGGGGGGGGGGGTGTCTGGGCATCGTAACCCGGCCAAGTCGAGGAGGTGAGGCCCGTGCCAAAAAAACGCATATCGGGCCCTTTATTAGATCCTGTCGGCAGTGTAGTGTCTTGGGGCAATAGGCCTTCATGCTGCTAGAATGATGGACGCAGTCACAGTTTGGATGGTTAATTAACTGGCCATGAGCACGTGTGCTCAGTCCCTTTTATTTAGCAGAGTCATCTGACTGATGACGCCTGTGGTGGGTGGGTGTTCAGTGTGTGAAATGCATACTGGAACACTAGAACGTATCTCTGCGATACTACATCCCTCCCAAACTTTAATGAAGGTCCAAACAAAATGAAGTCCAAACCTGCGGGAGAAAAATACAAAATTGCAAAACAAACGTAACTCGATGTGTTCGACTTCCACATAGTCTCTTCACTGCTGGTCATCTGCCGGCGAGGGTGTCCTTGCAGCCGGGACCATTAGTTCTCCTTGGTACAGTGTTCTGGTGCACTGTGGACGTGCTCCTTTGTGTACTTGCGCCGTGGAAGTATGCTCTCCAGTTCCTTTCTTCCGACACCGCAGTTGGTGAAAAAGGTGCAGATGGAATGATGGTGGAACATTGGTGTTCTGCTGTCCACTGTATACTCCTGGTTGAGGTGTTTTCTCCAACTGGTGGCTGTCTCTGACAGGGTCTGCAGTTGCAGTGTATCACTCTCACTGATACCCCTCTCTCGTGGGTGTCCCCTCTCACTGGACGACCCGGAGGCCCTTTGCTGCCAGACTTCCACTGGACCGATGGGCTGCCGCCTTGTCGGTCCAAGCATGTTGGAGGAGTCGCTAAGGGTCCCTTCTCCGTGTCCGAAGCTCCATCTGAAAAGGGTGTTGTTGGCACTTGTTCTGTTGCATACTACCGTTGTTCTCCCTGGATCTTCAGAGCAAGCTTCAACGGTCCATCTCTCATTTTGGTATCCGCTGCCACTGGTGTCCCTGAGGCCTCTGCCCCTGGATATCCACGGTTCTGTTTCCGCTCCATCCCAGAGGTGGTTGTTACCAACGGACCAGTCTGCTCGCCTCTGTTGTTCCCGGGTGATCTTCAGGTTGCACGTAGATATGTGCTCCCAGTGGTGCTGATGTTTTCCAGGTGCTGTGTTCGGATGTCCGTGCATCCTTTCACTTTTCCCATCGGGTGGTCCCCTTTTGGTGTGTGTTGTGGTGTTCCAACGGACCAGTCTGCTCGCCTCTGTTGTTCCCGGGTGATCTTCGGGTTGCACGTAGATATGTGCTCCCAGTGGTGCTGATGTTTTCCAGGTGCTGTGTTCGGATGTCCGTGCATCCTTTCACTTTTCCCATCGGGTGGTCCCCTTTTGGTGTGTGTTGTGGTGTTCCATCACACACCCTTCTGTGCTCTTCTCCTTTCCTCTTCGAGTGTTCTCCTTCTGGTGTGTGTGTTGTGTCGGACTGTCATGCACACCTCTTTGCTCTTCTCCTTTCCTTACTTCTTCCTTCGTCGTGATGTCGTGCAGCTCAGGATTGGTCTTCTCTTTCCTCCTTCGCGACTCGGTCTGGTCTTCCATCTGGTTGTTCGCGCTGACTGGGCTTCTCCGTGCAGCGTGCACTCCACACGTTTCCCCCTGGTCTTGTCCAAGCACTCGGACACTGTCTTCACTTTGCTCTGTGACTGGACCGGTCTTCGCGACCTTCTCTCGCTTGATTAGTTATGCCTTTTCCTTGATATTGTTAGACTTTGCTTCAGTCTTCTTTCTGGTCCTCTTTGTGGACATCACCTCGGGCAGTCTCTTCACAGATGTCTTCTCCGTTCTTCTTGTCGGATGTCTTTGGTGGATCTCTTCACTCGCTGGTCAGCATCACCCTTGCGACCAAACTGGCAGGTCGGCTTCTCCCTTCTTGCGACCAGACTGGCCAGTAGGCTTCCTCCTCCTTGCGACCAACGGGGTAGTCGGCTTCTTCCTTCATGGGACCAGCGGAGTGGTCGGCTTCTTCCTTGCGAGCAACAGGGTGGTCGGCTTCTTCCTCCATGCGACCAGCAGGGTGGTCGGCTTCTTCCTTGCGACCAACGGGGTGGTCAGCTTCTTCCTCCATGTGACCAGCTGGGTGGTCGGCTTCTTCCTTGCGACCAACAGGGTGGGCGGCTTCTTCCTCCATGTGACCAGCTGGGTGGTCAGCGCAACCGCTTTGTCTTCTCTTAGCGGTTGTAGTGCTATGTCGTGCTTCTGACTGCGCTCTCCTGTCTTTTCCGTGACTTGTGGCTTTGGGCGACTGTCTTGTAGTCTTGCTTCTGCAGTGATTACCTGTGGCCACTAGGCATCACTGCACTCTCAATCTTCGGCCCTGGCAGTCTCTGTTCAGCTGTGAGATAGCCTTCTCTTTACCATTGGTTTTCCCCAGGCGTCTCCGGTTTTCCTTTGCCGAAGGGGGTGTTTGCGTACTTCCTGTCCAGTGGACTGCCAATGCCTTAGGGGTCTGCCTGCCCCTTCAGTGAAATCCTGTTTGCGGTCCTCATCCACTTTGGGAACCGTATATACAATTGCCTCAGTGTGGAGTTCCTGCACTCCTGGCACGTTCCTGCGCCGTCCCTTAGCAGTGGTTTGTCGCCACTCTAGCTTGGCAAATCTCTTGCGCACTCTTTTCTGTACTTGGCAGTTCTCACTGTCCTGTGTTGGCTTTCTGTTTGTTTCTGTTAGTGTTCTTTGTACTTCAATCAGGGGCTGCAACAGTCCTGTGCTACTGCTGATATATCCTCCGCCCTGGTAATGTTCTCTAATTTTCTAGTAAGAGCCTGGACTTGGCTTCTTCTGTTCTTGAAACTGATTGTGGGCTGCAACCACTGGGTGCTCTTTGCTGCAGGCTTGACTTTCCACCATGGGCTTTTCGGTTTCTACCTGCAGTGGCGCAAAACGCCCATTAGATGGTCGTGTTGCTTTTCTTTCCTCATCCAGGGAAACTTCCACCTGGTGCGTGCTTCCTTTTGGGGATCTTGCTACTTTGCTCCCAATCCATTGTGCAGGATTGCTGGGGTTCCTGTTCTGCTCCCCTGGGAAGCCCTTTCTAATTTAGTGTCTGTTCTCCCATGCTCACAAGCACCCTGGACATTTATGTAGCACTCCGGTACATGGCCTGCAGCTGTCCCATCGGCCCCTAGCAGCCTCACCACCTTGCTGGCCTTGCCTTGCTGCCTCTGTGCTTTCTGAGCAGGGATCGCACACGCCTCCGGAGGTACTCGTGCCCTACGGTGAGTTTTCTCCTTTATTTTGCTTTTGGGCAGCGCCGGGCACACGCTTTGGTACCAGCAGTCTCTTTACTTTGAGCATGGGGCGGGGTGCTGGCTTCCATATGCGCTGGCTGCTCTGCTTCAATCTATGCCCTGCTGGCGGCGCCGGGTCGTCTCAGCCCGCAGGCGCAGCCTGGCATCTTTGACCCATCTACCTTTAGGCCATGCGGAAGGGCACAACGGACCTTAACGGACTCCTGGGGCACACGCGAGTCCCTGCATTTTCTCACTTTTTAATTGCGGCAGCCAGCCGTTCACGCTAGCACCTTCCCGCCCCTTGCAGCATGCCTCCTTGCTTCACGGGCTGTGCAGGGGGAGGGGGGCTGGCGCCGCTCCGATCGGCCACAGGATGCATTCTTTATTCATTCTACTCCCCTCTAGCCCACAGCAGCTTCTATCAGTCTTCAGGCTGCGCGGTGTGGAGGTCGGAGCTACAGCCTGGGCCCTACGGAGCTTTACAACAGTTCACATTTGCAGCAAAAGCGGTATGGCCTCATAACTTCTGGTGTCACTTCTCTTTTAACCATAGCCCCCGCTCACTCACCGGGCTCGACGCATGCCTGGCGGGTCATCGCAGCCGATGCGGGTGAGCTCCGATCGGCTCGGCTGGTCAACTCTTTGATGCCGGTGGGCTCCGCTTAGCTCTTCCACACCACCCGGGCTCTTCACACTCCCGCAGACCGCCGGGCATTCCTTGCTTCCACACGGGGGAAGGCGCATTTGCTCTCAGGGATGAAGGAGCGGGGTGGCCTCCCACTGGCGTCCTATTGCTTAGGGTCACTTCCTTGGCATCATTCCTCACCTTCAGACTCACATGTGGGGCACTCATACGCGGCCGATGCGGGTGGGCTCCGCTTGGTTGGCACTTCATCCCCGGGGCACTTCGTCGCAGAGCGCGGATTCATTAGGCATCCGAGGTGCGGGGTGGGCTTCCGGTAACCTCGTCCTCACCCTGGGGCTCTGCACACGCTCCGCAGGCTCTCGGGCGCGTTCCGCGCCAGCTTCTTGGGGTGCCCTCAACACGGGCAGCTCTCTCTCCCTTTTTCCACGACTTTCAGCTGTGGCACGCGGGGCACAGCTTCCGCCTCGTCACCATTATAGTGTCTTGGGGCCCTAGGCCCTCATGCTGCTAGAATGATGGATGCAGACACAGTTTGGATGGTTAATTAACTGGTCATGAGCACGTTCGCTCAGCCCCTTTTATTTGGCAGTGTCATCTGACTGATGACGCCTGTGGTGGGTGGGTGTTCAGTGTGTGACAAGCATACTGGAACACTAGAACGTATCTGTGCGGTACTACAGGCAGCAGCAGGTTTTTTTATGCGTTTCGGCAGCTCGAGGGGTGCCTGTAAAGCCAGCTGCGCGATTTTCGCTTGAGTTGCGGGATTAGCACTGAGTAAGGGGCAGCGCGTGGTGAGCGCTCTGAGAGCTCTTAAGTATATGTAGAAATTCAGCGCAGACTGCTAGAATTTACTGTTGTGTACCGATGCAGTCGGGGTATCAGGTTTTGCCCGCACATGCACTGTATAAATTTGTATCATGCCCAATTGTAATTTTCTCCTCATGTAACGCTGCTGTCTCAATGTGAAGCACTTTGACACATTCAGGTTAAGTTTGCGCTATGTAAAAGCACTTACAAAATGAAAATGAAGTGGACGAGAGTCTGGGAGTCTGGGAGAGTCTTTTTCGGCATGCAGGAGATCTGGCAGCCTGTGCTACCATCTAGTGGGCATATTGAGGATTTCAGGAATGATTTTGTAAGCACATGGCTTTCCGATGAATAGTGATTTTTTCGTCTTTTTGGAAGGAAGACACTTCATGAAAAAATATGTTGGCAATGAAAGCTACCATCAAAGAGTGGTTTATGCCGCTATCTCCCAATGGAATACAGACAATGAGCGCGGGGCACCTAGCCCCCAAAAAATCACACGGGTTTTTGCTGCTGGCGATATAGGGGCACAAACAATAACAAGACCACTAAGGTTCCCCTAATCGGTGTCCAGGGCTGTTCACTGGATGAAGTGCGCAGGCGATGAACTTGGTTCCCTGCAAATGCTTCCTCGCAGCAGGCAGAGCTGAACCCCCCCTTTTTTAATGGACGCTTGTAACAATCTGTTTCAAGATGTAGACACAAAGATCTAGGAAGCAAAGGTTAATAGAAAATAAATGATGGCCTCTTTCCGTTTCGGCTTTGCCACATAATGCCTAATGAATTTAGTAGTTGCCAATCCTCAATGTATTAGGGGGCAGATTTATGACAACTGGCGCATCCCCAGGGATGCGCCAGTTATTTTGCGTTGCTGCTCCGCCACACATGGTGCGCCGCATTTACAATGCGGCCCACCATGGGGCAAAAACAGCACAGATGCGTGACGCATCTGTGCCATAAAGGTGGCGCATTGCTAGAGTTGCGTCGCAAGCGCGACACAGCTCCAGCAAGGCTCGGGGGTGCCCCATCTTTACAATGCGGTGTCAAGACCTACGCCTGCTTCAAGCAGGCGTAGGGTTTTGACGCAGCATTGGCCTGAAAGTGACTGAGTGAAATCTTATAGATTTCACTCAGCCACTTTTGCGAGGAGCACCTGCCCCGGAACGCCCACCCTGCGCCGGAACGCCCACAAGTGGCGCAGGGCTTTACAACGTGACGCATCTGCCTAGATGCGTCACGTTGTAAATGGGTCGTAGGGATGCGCCAAGTTTACGCCGCAGTTGCGTGACGCAAACGTGGCGCATTCCCAACATAAATCTGCCCCTTTGTGTCTATGCTCTTGCGGGCAAGTTAAAACGTAAGGGTATCATTTACAGCATGGGTGAAGAACATCGGAGCGGCAATGTGGGGACGGTGTATTCCCACATTGTTTTAGCACCGCATTTAGAAAGTTGTGGGGGTTAGGGGCTGGGCAGATTACGTTTTTTTAAAAGTGCTGATGACTTTTGTAAGCTCATTGGGGAATCAAGGGCCGATCTTGGTGCGTTTACCCGTAGCGAGCCAATCTTCCCTGGATCATGGGAGGCACGACTGCTCCTCAGCCTCTCCGTAGGCATCACTCCGCCTGTTTTTTTACTGTATTCTAGGTTGCAAGCAATTGGGTTCAACGTGGTGTGCGCAGCCCTGTCGTGAAAAGACCAGACCCACGTCGCTGGTTCTTGACCACAAGAGGATAGAAGAGGCTGAGCGGATGTACAGGCGCGGGATCAGTGTCGCCAACAGAGACATGATCAGCTGTGATGCGCTGCCCGGTTGCTCAGCTAGTGTTACAACGTGGCAGAGCACGCGCTGATGGTGATGTAATGTTTGATACCCCGGTTGGTAGTAATAGGTATGCAAAGTTGAAGTTTCTGCATCAAGCAGTTAAAAAATTTAAAACAGAAGCACTTATTAGCTTGTGAGGCGCGTTATCATGGCACTGTAGTACATGTGTTTTATACTGTGTTACTCATAAGGGGTGTCTGAATATTGAAGGCTTCTGCAGTGATACTGGATACTTACCCTTGGCTATAGGGCGCAGGTCTGACTTTCAACTTCATTATCTTTGCCACAAATTTTTATCTATTGCTTCAAATTAAATCTTAAGCACATCGAAGAATATAGGTGATAAATACACCTACCGTAGGTTAAATACTGGGATGACTTACAATTCAAGACGGAGGTCTCTTAGTGGAGGGGGCAATTGTAGGGCAGAAGTGGAATAGTCCTGGATCACAGGGGGTCAACACACCCCCTACAGTTAGCATGCAATTGCCTTTTGGCGTTATTTCCTTAGCCCACTGGGTTACTCCTAAAGGGTGTCTAAATATTAAGGCTTCTGCAGGTATACGGTACACTTACCCTTAGTAGGGTGGGCATGGCTGACTTCAATTTCATGATCCTAGCCACGAAGGGTCTTTTATCTATTGCGCAAGTTAAACTCAAAGAATTTAGGTGATACATACACCTGCAATAGATTACATATTGGGATGACTCCAAATTCGTCAGCAACAACCCCACAAGGCAGTGTAGTAGGATGCTTGTTAGTACCAAGGACTCCAAACAGCTAAACAATTTCTACTGGCAAACTATGTCAAGTTGCACTGTTGGGGCTACTTTGCATCATGAGGTCTATTCTTGTGAATAGAACTACTAGTCTGGTCACAAAAGGGGGCCAGTTTCTGAGATGTCCCGGTGTTGGCAGCTATGGTACGAGGCTGGGTAAAGCACTCTCAGTAGCTAGCCAGAGGATAATGCAACTGAGGCCTTAATCAAAAGGGAGTTTATATGTTTCCAGAACACAGTTGATGCTAGGGACAGCATGTAATCTCTTGCTGTAATTTAGGAAGAGGTGCCCAGGTATACAACTAGGGCTATGCCAGGCACCCTCATTGAATTGTCTTTTATCTATTGCTTCACAGTAAACTCTTGCATTCTTTCATCAGTGGGGCACTCACACACGTGAAGTACACTTGCAGGGGGGGCCGGGTACATGGTACATTGTTAAATATACACCTGTTACGGAACTCTTGAAAAATACGCAGAGGTCCCCATGTTTGCAACTGGTGCTATGCTAGGCACCCTCAATGTAAACCTGATTTCAAGGCTTCTCCTGTAACACAACTGTTGCTAGGCTAAGTGCTCACAGTGGAAAGTCTGAGGGGTATGCAACTGGTGCTAATCTCTTGTTGTAACTTTGGAAGAGGTCTCCAGGTATACAACTGGGGCTATGCCAGGCACCCTCATTGAAGGCCTAAGTTCAATGAGCTAGGCGATGGCCACTTGCAAACGTTGTCATGCTCTAAAGGGTAATGACTTTAGTACTTATGGCGCAGGCACTAAGTATTCAGCTTCGAACAGAGGGCAGGGCTACGCCAACTGGTTCTAATAACACATTTAGCCAGCAGAGCACACTTCCTACCTTTAGTTTAACCACTGAGAAACCCTTATCTGTATCCCATGTAATTGCAGTGCAATTATAGGATTAGATCCCTCACTGTGGTACTCTGATTTATAATCTCAGGGACGATGTTGGGAAGAGAAATAGGGACATGGGTTTCCAGTGGATTGCTAATTAATTGCCAGCACCATGCAGTCACCCAACAATGTTCTTACTGGACAAGACGTCCCAACAATTTTCTTACTGGACTAAACGTCACACGATAGGGTAAATGGCGCTATGGTAAGCACTCATCAATGCATATGCCTGCTGTGGAACGATGGCAGGGGGGGCGGGTATCTTCTGGTTGACCTAGCTGATTTACTGATAAATCTCTTGGGACCACAGGTATGTGTGTCAGGGCCAGTAAGCTAAATGCTGCTTCTTCTTTACACAGGTTACCCCTAGGGTAGGCCCCAGGATTTCATATGGGCCAAATTACTTAATGGGGGAGTTAGGACAGGTATTGCATGGTGTGGCGTTCCGGCTTACTTGGCACGATCCTCGGTGAGGATTCTCTCCGGTATACTTTAAACGCTAGGTTGTCAAACAGACTAGCTTCGGGTCCAGTATCATGCAGGATTGGGGCATCCCTGTGGCATCATACAAGACCGGCACAGAAGGTGTGCTGACTGGTGAAGGGTTGCCGGTGAGGTCGCTTTCGGCCCCCGCTGCAAGGGGCAAGCGGGCCGGTAAGCGTGGAGGCAGGAAGCGCTCTGCTTCTGCCTCCGTTTTTCCTGACGTGGAGCCGTTGGGCGACGGGCCGGCAGTTGGCGCGCATGCGCGCGTCGAAATTCTCGCGCCTCGTGCTGACGGTGATGGCGAGTTGCCGGCTCTTGGGCCGGATAGCCAGTTTGTTGATTTGACTGGTTTGGGGGCTCAGAGAATTGTTGAACAGGTGGTACAACTGGATTCGAGTGCAGGGGCTGGTAGTGATCGTGTTTCGACGCCGGCCCGTGCTACCGGAGATTTTGTGCCTGTCAGTAGTGTTTCTTGTGGTGTGGTGCAGTCAGGGCCTTTGATGTCTGGGCCTGCTTTTGTGCCTTATAGCCCCCTGTTGTTTTCCCCCCTGCCTCAACCCGGGGGGAGGTGCTGTCGATACTGAGTGGCTCGGTGGGGGAGGGGGAGTGGGCGCAGATGGAGGGGAGGGCAGGTTTACAGGGGCAGGAGGCTGGTCGTGGTCTGTTGGGTGCGCAGCGGGATGTATCTGGGTCCGGCGGAGGGTTCGTTGAGCCTTCGGTGGGTGGTACTGTTCTTTCCTCCCTACAAGAGAGTGGTAGCAGGCAGGTGGGTGCCAGGTCTTGGGAAGGCCTGGATGTTTTTCCTTCTTGGGCTGAGGGGATTCGTGATGCGGCCAGGGCTCCTCCTATTAAGGGGACTGATATGTTGAGTGGTTTTGGGGGTACTTTGAGTTTTCCGGGTTTGCCTGTGGGGGGCAGATCTTTTGGGAGGATGGAGCAGCCTCGGTCTGATACTCAGCGGGGAGGCCATGGTGGGCTGGTGTCGGGTCCGGCGTCTAAGATTGTTCAGGAGTTGTTGGACTGGAGTAGTGGTGGAGAAGACGTGGAGCCCTCCGTTCCTCAGCGGGGGTTGCCTGTTCGGTCTGACGAGACTGTTTCTCGGGAACCTGGTCAGTTGCAGTTTCAGGATTCTAGGTTTTGTGTGGCTACTGGTGTTGATAGGTTTGGCCGTTCTGGTAGTAAGGGTCCCGGCACATCAGTTCAGCCTTTTTCTTCACAGGTTGGAGAACGTCGTCGAGCGGCAGACTTGGTAGGGTGGAGCGCGGCCCAGTTACACCGAGGAGAAGGGAGGATGGAGCCTGGCGCGGCATACCCCGTACCGGCGAGGGATCCCGGCGCGGTCAACGTAGGCAGGTCCGGCGCGACCTCGTTGGCCCCAACGTCTTTGTTTCAAGATCTTGGCGCGGTCAGCAGAAGCAGGTCAGGCGCGTCCTCGCTGGCCCCAACTTCTCTTTCTACAGGTATCGGCGGGGTTGGCAGAAGCAGGCCCGGCGCGTCCTCGCTGGCCCCATTGTCAGGTTCTCTGGATATCGGCGGGGTTGGCAGAAGCAGGGCTGGCGCGTCCTCGCTGGCCCCAAATGTTTCTTCTCATCAAAACAGGGATTCATCGTTGGATAAGGTGTACAAAACTGGTCAACGTTCGGGGGAGTACAGACGGGTCCAGTCGGCTCCCCCGCCTCGGGTGTCAGTACGGGCTGGTAAGGCCCAGGTTGGTTTCAAAAGTACGTCTTGGTGTTGGCCCCTCCTAGGTTGGAGGAATCCCTGGTTTTGGATTATGATGAGGAAAGCCCTGAGGAGGGCGAGTTACGTGCTGAGGGTGCACGGGGGGGGGGGCTCTTTCACGCTTCTGATGATGTTTTACAGGCACCGGTGGTGGTGCGTCCGAAAGCTACAGTTTCCAGACCTACTCGAGAGAGCGGCCCCGCGGTGAGGGTTCCTCGGACGGGTGATGATGTTGAGCATCTGGCATGGAGAGTTCGCCGGCCCAGCTTCCTTTATTGAATCCAGGTGAGCTTACGGGGCCGCGGGACAAACCATTGATGGTATCTGTGGGAACTGGGGGTGAGCCTCCTTTGGAGGGTATGGACCTTAAGCTCCACAAAGGTCGTTATGTTAAAGATCAGGGAGTGGGTACAAGTGATGGGGGTGCGGGTTTCAAGGTGGATTCTGGCACTTTAACTGAACCCATGGAGGTAGGTAAAGATCCCCCACACAGTAAGGAGCTTAAAATAAAGAAATTGCCTTACATGGGCGTCACGAAACCTTTGGGCGCTCATTTAATGTTATCTACTAAGGAAAGGATTTGGAAAGGGGAATATGTTGAGTTACTGAAGCTTTTACATAGGGAAGTTAGGTCCAAGGAGGGCTCTAAGGAGGAGGAGTACGAGTTGGCCAAGCGCCCCAAGGTACCTTTGACCATTGAAAATTGGACAGCGGCTTTTCTTATATATGCTAGTGTATATTGTGAGAAATTCCCGGAGCGCTGTGTGGCAATTTTTAAGTATATGGATGTGATCAGGAAGGCGCAGATTACTGGCAGTGGTTATGCCTGGTCTCAGTATGATGAGGAATTCCGAGCCCGGATGGCTTGGGATCCTGAAGCAAAATGGGGGGAGTTGGATAATGATTTGTGGCAACACATTATGGGGGCATCTGCTGGTGGAAAGACGATTTTTACAGCCAGCGGATATCCATTACCTTATCGGCCCTTTCAGGGTAAGCCCACTCGGGGAGGGGTGGGTGCAGCAGCGTCAGTCCAATCTGCCAATGGGACCTGTTGGGATTTTAACAGAGGTTATTGCCCCAGGGAGTATTGTAAGTTCAGGCACGAGTGCTCCCAATGTGGTATAACGCACCCTCTGGCAAGGTGTTGGGGTCCCCGTGTTACAGGGGGCAGACAATGGTCACAACAGCAGGCAAATTCTCCAGGTCCTGCACAGCAACCTCAGCCTAACAGGGGGGGGGAGAACGCTTTTGGGGCTGGGCCCAAAGGCTTGTACGCCAGTTAATCATTTTCACTTGGCGGTGGCTTTAAGAGGTTATGAAAATGCTGAGGCTGGTAAGTTATTGTTGGATGGTTTTCAAGAAGGTTTTCGTCTGGGTTATACTGGGCCGCGGTTGCGGCGGTGGTCCAAGAATCTGTTGTCAGCCAATGAACATCCCACTGTGGTACAAGACAAATTGGATAAGGAAGTGCGGGAAGGGAGAATGGCGGGTCCCTTTGATGATTGGCCCTTGGAAAATCTTATTGTTTCCCCAATTGGTGTGGTTCCTAAGAAAGAGCCTGGGCAGTTTCGGTTGATTCAACATTTGTCATGGCCGGAGGGCTCGTCAGTTAACGATTTCATTGATGGCGAAGCTGCTTCAGTATCTTATTCTTCAGTGGATGTGGCCATGGCCCTGGTTGTATCTGCCGGCACTGGTGCGGCGATGGCAAAATGTGATATCAAATCGGCATTTCGTTTGTTGCCAGTACATCCTGGGGATTGGGATCTGTTGGGCATTCAATTTCAGGGGAAATGGTATGTTGATAAGGCCTTGCCAATGGGTTGTTCCATCTCCTGTGCATTATTTGAGACTTTCAGCACATTTCTCCAATGGTTTTTTACCAACACTTCAGGACACCAGCTTGTGACCCACTACCTGGATGATTTCTTTTTCGTGGGCGCTCCCAATTCCTCAGCTTGCCAGAATGCTTTGCGAACCTTCCAGACTCTGATGGATTTATTAGGTGTGCCGTTGGCACCGGAAAAGACAATGGGCCCCTGCGCGACCATGTCTTTTTTAGGTATCGAGATTGACTCGAATGTCATGGAGGCACGTTTACCAGTGGATAAAAAGACAAAAATGTTGGACCTATTACATGCTATGTTGAACAAGACAAAGGTGACAGTGAAGGAAGTTCAGGTGCTGCTAGGCCATCTTAATTTTGCTTGCAGGGTGGTCAGGGCAGGTAGAACGTTTTGCAGGCGTCTGGGTAGAGCGCTATCTGGTCAGTTTTTACCTCACCATCACGTCCGATTGTCAGCAGGTGTTAAGGAGGATCTGCGGATGTGGGTAGTTTTTTTACACTCGTTCAATGGCATTCCTCTGCACAGAGAAGAAGATTGGGTTTGGGATGTCCACATTTTTTCAGATGCTGCAGGCGGTGATGGTTTCGGTCTTTACTGGCAAGGCAGATGGTGTGCTGAACAGTGGCCTGCTGCATGGAAGAACAGAGGCAGAAGTATTGCGTTCCTCGAGTTATTCCCTGTGGTGCTTGCTTTGACTTTGTGGGGCCATGAGTTTGCTCACAAAAAAGTGCTGTTTCGAATTGATAATAAAGCTGTGGTGGACATTATCAATCGGCAGTCGGCCAGGGATGCTCAAATTTTGAAGCTCTTGAGGGTCTTTGTGTTGGGGTGCTTGACGTATGACATCAGTTGTAAGGCCTTGCACATTCCTGGGGTGGACAATGACATTGCGGATGCTTTGTCTCATTCACAGTGGGAGAGATTCCATGGGCTAGCCTCGGAGGCGGACCGGATGCCGACCCCCATGCCAGATCATCTGTGGACTGTAGGCGAGACAGGGTTGTGCAGTTGGTGGTAGGTTCGCTGGCTGTTTCCACTAGGGCAGCGTATGATTTAGCCTGGAAGGAGTTTCTGGAATCTGGGGCCGGCTGGCGCGCTCCGGGTTGGAGGCGATGTGAGGATGTGGTACAGTTTATTCTGCTCTTGATGGACAGGGGTCTGACACGTGTGACAATTGCTGGGAAATTGGCTGGTATAGCGTTCATGGGCAAGTTACTGTGGGGCTATTCTCCTTCAGCGGGGGAGGTGGGTAAGCGCATGTTGGAAGGTTGGTCTAGGGAGAGGGGTCGGGAGCAGTTGGTTCGCCAACCTTTGTCTTGGCAGACTTTAGCTCGAGTTTTACAGGTTTTGCCCTCAGTTTGTTTTGACGAGTTTGAGGTTTGTCTCTTTTCCACTCTCATGGTTTGGATGTTTTTTGGTGCGTTCAGGGTTTCCGAGTTATTGGGATCTAAAGTTGGTCTTGGGGTGGGGTGGGGGAATGTCCGTCTTTTAGAGTCAGGATTGCACATTTGGTTGGCTTGCGCGAAAACGGATCAACATAGCAGAGGGAGGGGCATTTGGCTGGAGGCACCTTCCCCTCCTGAGACGTGTCCTTTGAGGTGGGCTAGGCGTTTGAGGGAATGTTCGGGGGCCGCCATTGAGGGTCCTGTTTTTTGTCATCGGGATGGTTCCAGGGTGACTGAGTATCAGCTGCGCATGGTGCTGCGTAAAGCGCTGCGTTTCATTGGCCTGGATGAACGACAGTATGGTACACATTCTTTCAGGATTGGGGCAGCCACGGAAGCTCACAATAGGGGATGGTCGCAGCAAGACATTATGGGGCAGATTTATGAAGGCTTTGCGCCGCCGGTGCGTCATTTTTAACATGGGAAAAAGTGACGCACCGGCGGCGCAAGGCCTTCATAAATCTGCCCCTATGTCTTTAGGGCGTTGGTCCTCCAACTGTTTTAGGTGCTATGTGCGGAATGATCCTGTTTCGGCGCCTGCGGATGCTAATTTTTCTTGAATTTGATGCTGCTTTTCTTTTTCAGGTTCGGTGGCTGGCCCCCGTTCATCGGTTATGACGATCTGGATTGTGGGACATTCCTTCATTAGACGTGCGGAAGCTCAAGCTATTCAGAGTTATTTTGGTCCCACACTTGGTTTTAATTCTCGACTGTTTAATGTTGTTTGGAAGGGGAAAGGGGGTATGATTTGGAGGGAGCTCATTCCGGCCTTGAATTCCTGGTTGGTGGGGGGTATATGTCCTGACGTATTGCTTTTGCACCTCGGGGAAAACGATCTTTGTGGGGTGAAGGGGGTGGTTCTCTTGAGAACTATGAAGAAGGATCTTTCCCTCATTCGTCAACAGTGGTCGGGTTGCCATGTTTTATGGACGTAGTTGGTCCCCAGAAGAACTTGGAGGGGTGCGCTTAAGCCCAGGGCGGTTGATAAGGCGCGCAGGAAGTTGAACTTGGAGGTTTCCCGTTTTTGTAGAGATCTGGGTTTTGGGCGGGTGTCCCATAAGGACATCCGTTATGACACTCTTGAGTTTTTTCGCGGCGATGGTGTTCATCTGTCTCGTATCGGGATGGATTTGTATTTGTTGGAATTGCGAGAGGTGCTCTCCAGGTGTTTGAAGATTCAGAATTTCTTGGGTTGAGGTCTTTTTGGTCCTTTGTTGGTTAGTTTTGGGGGGCATAAAGAGAGGAGGATAATTCCTTCCCCCCCTCTTTTCTGGGTGGCGGAAATTGGGGGTTCTTCGTCAGCTGGGACAGGAAGGTTGTTGGGATTTTGGTAAAATTGGGTTATGGCTGGAAAAGTTTCAATAGTTGTTTCGTGGGGTGGTTACACGGTTTTGGGTAACGTAAGTTGTTGGTGGGCAATTTTTGAAATGTGATGTCATGCTTTTGGGTTGGGGAGATGTTTAAATGGTTATGCAGGTTTTTGTATTGTTTGGATTGTAATTATGTTGTGCTGGGTGGGGGCAGGGACTGTGACGTATTAGGGGCGGGCTTGACGTTTGGGGTTGTAAGGTAATATTTTAATTAGTGAGGTCTAGTTTTGTGAGGCGTTTTGCCAGGGTTGTATTATTGTGAATATGCACCTGTTTCAATAAAAGCGGCCTTTTGCACACTCTCAATTTGGTCTGGTGTCTGCTCACCCCTCCCTCCCAAGGGGGGCTTGGGGGGGGGGGCAGCCGACCGCAGGGAGGTCCCCCCCCCCCGGGCTGATTGGGAGGGGCCAGTGGGGGGGGGGTGCCTGTGGACCGCCAGCCTTGGGCTTCTTTTGGGCTTCTTTTGGGCTCCCTTGGTTCCTATTGAGGGAGCCCAGGTATATATTCCCCTGACTTCTCCTCCCGGCCACCATTTTAGGCTGAATGACCTGGTGGCCGGGAGCTCATTAGTTTAATTGGAAAAATTTTCCCTCCCTCCCTAATTTTTTCCGTTTCTGTTTTCTCTTCTCCCGGGGTTTTTTATTTATTTTTCTTTTCATATTTTCGGGTCGTTTTTTCGGAACAGGTGGATATAGGGTTTGTATTTTTGTATTTGTCGCTTGGAACAGGTGCCGTGCGGAAATTGGGGGTTCTTCGTCAGCTGGGACAGGAAGGTTGTTGGGATTTTGGTAAAATTGGGTTATGGCTGGAAAAGTTTAAATAGTTGTTTCGTGGGGTGGTTACACGGTTTTGGGTAACGTAAGTTGTTGGTGGGCAATTTTTGAAATGTGATGTCATGCTTTTGGGTTGGGGTGATGTTTTTAAATGGTTATGCAGGTTTTTGTATTGTTTGGATTGTAATTATGTTGTGCTGGATGGGGGCGGGGACTGTGATGTATTAGGGGCGGGCCTGACGTTTGGGGTTGTAAGGTAATATTTTAATTAGTGAGGTCTAGTTTTGTGAGGCGTTTTGCCAGGGTTGTATTATTGTGAATATGCACCTGTTTCAATAAAAGCGGCCTTTTGCACACTCTCAATTTGGTCTGGTGTCTGCTCACCCCCCCTCACCCCTCCCTCCCAATTGTAATTTTCTCCTCATGTAACGCTGCTGTCTCAATGTGAAGCACTTTGACACATTCAGGTTAAGTTTGCGCTATGTAAAAGCACTTACAAAATGAAAATGAAGTGGACGAGAGTCTGGGAGTCTGGGAGAGTCTTTTTCGGCATGCAGGAGATCTGGCAGCCTGTGCTACCATCTAGTGGGCATATTGAGGATTTCAGGAATGATTTTGTAAGCACATGGCTTTCCGATGAATAGTGATTTTTTCGTCTTTTTGGAAGGAAGACACTTCATGAAAAAATATGTTGGCAATGAAAGCTACCATCAAAGAGTGGTTTATGCCGCTATCTCCCAATGGAATACAGACAATGAGCGCGGGGCACCTACAGCCTGATTCATCAAGCCGAAATCGGCTCGCAAAGGGTCAGATTCTGAGAATCTGGCCCTTTGCGAGCGCTATTTTTGCATTTGGGATTCATCATCCCAAATGCAAAAATCGGTAATTGCTAATTCGCTAAATTGCGAGGAATTACATTTAAGGAATCTCTATTTGAGATTCCTTAAATGTAATTCATCAACCATTTTTAAATTGCTAATTCGCAATTTCGGGCCGCTATTTACCAAGAGGTCAGACCTCTCGGTAAATAGCAAAAACTTAGAAAAATGCTTTTAAAAGCATTTTTCTAAGTTGCATGTTGCACACACACATGTCCTTTGGACATGTGTGTGCGCAACACCTGTTTCAATTTGCATTTAAGGGGTGCTACAGGGTGTCCTTTGGACACCCCTGGCACCCTTTAAATCGCTATCTTATTTGCGAGTAGCAAATTGCTAATCGCAAATAAGGAATACTCCCCATTCATTCCTATGGGCCTTTTGGCCCATAGGAATGAATGGGAAGTTATTCCTTATTTGCGATTAGCAATTTGCTACTCGCAAATAAGGATTGTGTAGGAATCGCTATTTATTTAGCAATTCCTACATGAATCCCGTTTTGCAAGTCCTTAATAGCGATTCCTTATGAATCGCTATTAGGGGCTCGCAAAACGGAAGATTGATGAATCAGGCTGCTAGCCCCCACAAATCACACGGGTTTTTGCTGCTGGCGATATAGGGGCACAAACAATAACAAGACCACTAAGGTTCCCCTAATCGGTGTCCAGGGTTGTTCACTGGATGAAGTGCGCAGGCGATGAACTTGGTTCCCTGCAAATGCTTCCTCGCAGCAGGCAGAGCTGAACCCCCCCTTTTTTAATGGACGCTTGTAACAATCTGTTTCAAGATGTAGACACAAAGATCTAGGAAGCAAAGGTTAATAGAAAATAAATGATGGCCTCTTTCCGTTTCGGCTTTGCCACATAATGCCTAATGTATTTAGTAGTTGCCAATCCTCAATGTATTAGGGGGCAGATTTATGACAACTGGCGCATCCCCAGGGATGCGCCAGTTATTTTGCGTTGCTGCTCCGCCACACATGGTGCGCCGCATTTACAATGCGGCGCACCATAGGGCAAAAACGGCACAGATGCGTGACGCATCTGTGCCATAAAGGTGGCGCATTGCTGGAGTTGCGTCGCAAGCGCGACACAGCTCCAGCAAGGCTCGGGGGTGCCCCATCTTTACAATGCGGTGTCAAGACCTACGCCTGCTTCAAGCAGGCGTAGGGTTTTGACGCAGCATTGGCCTGAAAGTGACTGAGTGAAATCTTATAGATTTCACTCAGCCACTTTTGCGAGGAGCACCTGCCCCGGAACGCCCACCCTGCGCCGGAACACCCACAAGTGGCGCAGGGCTTTACAACGTGACGCATCTGCCTAGATGCGTCACGTTGTAAATGGGTCGTAGGGATGCGTCAAGTTTACGCCGCAGTTGCGTGACGCAAACGTGGCGCATTCCCAACATAAATCTGCCCCTTTGTGTCTATGCTCTTGCGGGCAAGTTAAAACGTAGGGGTATCATTTACAGCATGGGTGAAGAACAAGCGGCAATGTGGGGACGGTGTATTCCCACATTGTTTTAGCACCGCATTTAGAAAGTTGTGGGGGTTAGGGGCTGGGCAGATTACGTTTTTTAAAAAGTGCTGATGACTTTTGTAAGCTCATTGGGGAATCAAGGGCCGATCTTGGTGCGTTTACCCGTAGCGAGCCAATCTTCCCTGGATCATGGGAGGCACGACTGCTCCTCAGCCTCTCCGTAGGCATCACTCCGCCTGTTTTTTTTACTGTATTCTAGGTTGCAAGCAATTGGGTTCAACGTGGTGTGCGCAGCCCTGTCGTGAAAAGACCAGACCCACGTCGCTGGTTCTTGACCACAAGAGGATAGAAGAGGCTGAGCGGATGTACAGGCGCGGGATCAGTGTCGCCAACAGAGACATGATCATCTGTGATGCGCTGCCCGGTTGCTTAGCTAGTGTTACAACGTGGCTGAGCACGCGCTGATGGTGATGTAATGTTTGATACCCCGGTTGGTAGTAATAGGTATGCAAAGTTGAAGTTTCTGCATCAAGCAGTTAAAAAATTTAAAACAGAAGCACTTATTAGCTTGTGAGGCGCGTTATCATGGCACTGTAGTACATGTGTTTTATACTGTGTTACTCATAAGGGGTGTCTGAATATTGAAGGCTTCTGCAGTGATACTGGATACTTACCCTTGGCTATAGGGCGCAGGTCTGACTTTCAACTTCATTATCTTTGCCACAAATTTTTATCTATCGCTTCAAATTAAATCTTAAGGACATCGAAGAATATAGGTGATAAATACACCTACCGTAGGTTAAATACTGGGATGACTTAAAATTCAAGACGGAGGTCTCTTAGTGGAGGGGGCAATTGTAGGGCAGAAGTGGAATAGTCCTGGATCACAGGGGGTCAACACACCCCCTACAGTTAGCATGCAATTGCCTTTTGGCGTTATTTCCTTAGCCCACTGGGTTACTCCTAAAGGGTGTCTAAATATTAAGGCTTCTGCAGGCATACGGTACACTTACCCTTAGTAGGGTGGGCATGGCTGACTTCAATTTCATGATCCTAGCCACGAAGGGTCTTTTATCTATTGCGCAAGTTAAACTCAAAGAATTTAGGTGATACATACACCTGCAATAGATTACATATTGGGATGACTCCAAATTCGTCAGCAACAACCCCACAAGGCAGTGTAGTAGGATGCTTGTTAGTACCAAGGACTCCAAACAGCTAAACAATTTCTACTGGCAAACTATGTCAAGTTGCACTGTTGGGGCTACTTTGCATCATGAGGTCTATTCTTGTGAATAGAACTATTAGTCTGGTCACAAAAGGGGGCCAGTTTCTGAGATGTCCCGGTGTTGGCAGCTATAGTACGAGGCTGGGTAAAGCACTCTCAGTAGCTAGCCAGAGGATAATGCAACTGAGGCCTTAATCAAAAGGGAGTTTATATGTTTCCAGAACACAGTTGATGCTAGGGACAGCATGTAATCTCTTGCTGTAATTTAGGAAGAGGTGCCCAGGTATACAACTAGGGCTATGCCAGGCACCCTCATTGAATTGTCTTTTATCTATTGCTTCACAGTAAACTCTTGCATTCTTTCATCAGTGGGGCACTCACACACGTGAAGTACACTTGCAGGGGGGGCCGGGTACATGGTACATTGTTAAATATACACCTGTTACGGAACTCTTGAAAAATACGCAGAGGTCCCCATGTTTGCAACTGGTGCTATGCTAGGCACCCTCAATGTAAACCTGATTTCAAGGCTTCTCCTGTAACACAACTGTTGCTAGGCTAAGTGCTCACAGTGGAAAGTCTGAGGGGTATGCAACTGGTGCTAATCTCTTGTTGTAACTTTGGAAGAGGTCTCCAGGCATACAACTGGGGCTATGCCAGGCACCCTCATTGAAGGCCTAAGTTCAATGAGCTAGGCGATGGCCACTTGCAAACGTTGTCATGCTCTAAAGGGTAATGACTTTAGTACTTATGGCGCAGGCACTAAGTATTCAGCTTCGAACAGAGGGCAGGGCTACGCCAACTGGTTCTAATAACACATTTAGCCAGCAGAGCACACTTCCTACCTTTAGTTTAACCACTGAGAAACCCTTATCTGTATCCCATGTAATTGCAGTGCAATTATAGGATTAGATCCCTCACTGTGGTACTCTGATTTATAATCTCAGGGACGATGTTGGGAAGAGAAATAGGGACATGGGTTTCCAGTGGATTGCTAATTAATTGCCAGCACCATGCAGTCACCCAACAATGTTCTTACTGGACAAGACGTCCCAACAATTTTCTTACTGGACTAAACGTCACACGATAGGGTAAATGGCGCTATGGTAAGCACTCATCAATGCATATGCCTGCTGTGGAACGATGGCAGGGGGGGGCGGGTATCTTCTGGTTGACCTAGCTGATTTACTGATAAATCTCTTGGGACCACAGGTATGTGTGTCAGGGCCAGTAAGCTAAATGCTGCTTCTTCTTTACACAGGTTACCCCTAGGGTAGGCCCCAGGATTTCATATGGGCCAAATTACTTAATGGGGGAGTTAGGACAGTTATTGCATGGTGTGGCGTTCCGGCTTACTTGGCACGATCCTCGGTGAGGATTCTCTCCGGTATACTTTAAACGCTAGGTTGTCAAACAGACTAGCTTCGGGTCCAGTATCATGCAGGATTGGGGCATCCCTGTGGCATCATACAAGACCGGCACAGAAGGTGTGCTGACTGGTGAATTGTGATTGGTCAACTACAGACGAACAGGCACTAATCATTTGTTTGTCTTGTCACATATGTATGATTGGATCCATGGCGGATGCCTGGGAAGTGCTCCACACCGCAACAACTGCAAGAGGTGGACAACCAAAGGGACCGTTGAATGCGGAACTTAAGTGGCAAGCAACGGCATCAAGGTGATGGGCGATCAATCAAGGCCTCAAGAGGTGCCAGCACTGCATTGGTTGTATATGGGTGTGTTAACCATTGGTGGTGACAGCCACAGTAAAATAGCAGTACGCTGCTTTACGTCCTTCAGTATTCTACCGCTACGGTGCCTGTGCTCGCGGGCGCCATTGTAGCAGACATTATAGGATAGTCCGTAATAAGGAGGAAGGCATACGCAGAACATTTACCTGAGCATAGGGGGCATTTGTAGGTTGTTCACGGACTCCGTGATATGCTTGTAGCGGTTCCTGGGGCCTGTCGTTCTCCGGTTAGCCTGCCAAGTACCCCAACAAGGAGTGTCAGTGGCTGGGGTGACTTGGCAGAGAGGCTCAAGAGGTGCCAGCACCGTATTGGTTGTTTTATAGGTGTGTTAATCAGTGGTGGGACAACCACAGTAATGTAGCAGTACGCTGCTCATGTGCTTCAGTATTCTGCCATCATAGCAGACACAATAGGATATTCCGTAGTAAGGAAGGAGGCATATGCAGAACATTTCCCTGAGCATAATAGGCAGAGGTAGGTGGTCCACGGACCTTGTGGTAGGCTTATAGGAGATCCTGGGGCCTGTGGGTTCCTGGGTAGCCTTCCAATTACACCGACAATGAGTGTCAGTGTCTGGGGTGACGTGTCTTATCGGGCACAGGGTGATGCCATCAATGTAGCCCATTTAGTGGCCCCATGGCGGTATTAGTGGCCACATGGCGGTATGCCCACTATCGCGGAGTCTGACAGCAGTAGCATCTCTATCCCACACTGGGGGGGGGGGGAGGAATGACTGCTTCAGAGCTTCCACTATATGAGGGGGCAAGTCTGTGAGGCCATGGGGCCAAGGGGAAACATCTGCCTGGTAACAAACTACTGAGACTAGCTAGGACTTGACACTTACAGAATATAGCTCAGTGGTGCATCTGTGGGGGAGCTGTACTTTGTAAAAGACGGCATCCATCTGTCCACATCAGGGTATGAAATCATCTCAGAGAATCTTCTTGCCTAGTTAGTGGTATATAGGGAGGACCCTGCAGTGAGTGGCCTAGGTAAGGGAATTTGAAGAACAGGGCATGACCTTAGGAAGAGGTGTGCTGCTGCGGCCAGGGTGCCTGACTCCGGACCACAGGGTTCACGGTTCGATCCCCGGCTGTGGCGGCAGGTTAGCCCAGCACCATGTGACTCTGGTTAATAGCTTGCTTAATCTTCCCGACGGCCCCCAGCGCCGGGACACTTCCGTAGGAGGTAGCTGTGCGCTTTACAAATGCTGGCATTTTTTCCTTACGGTGTAGGAGGGTAGGGGGGGCCAGATAGTCGGTCAACTACTCTGGCCTGTGGCGGTAAGGTCATGATTGGTGAGCAGTTAATTTAAGGTCCTTAGGGGGCGGCGCCATTCACAAATGGGGTCGCCCAAAGGGAGGGACAAGTGGTCTCTCCTAGAACTCTAGGGGCAGTTACAGCCTGTTGCCTACATGGGTGCGGGGGAGGGGAGAGTCATGCTTTCTCTAGGTTGGTTGGCCACCCCGCAGGTGCACAATGACACCAGTAAACGGCCCAGAGATGCAAGGGCCCCCTTTAATGGAGCTAATAGAGCGTACAGGGGTAACCGAGGGGGCCAAAGTACATTCACGGTAAGCGGGCCCTCTGCGCATGCACATTTTGATGGAAGGGCGTGGTTAATAGGGCGTACTGGGGTAACCGGGGAGGGGGTGTACCCCCAAGGTAAACGGGCCCTTTGCGCATGCGCACTCTGACAGGAGGGCGTGGTTATTAGGGCATACAGGGGTAACCAGGGAGGGAGTGTACCCCCACGGTAAACGTGCCCTCTGCGCATGCACACTCCGACAGGAGGGCATGGTATAAGTGATATGGATCTGACACCAGTTAGTGACCTTGCCGTATGCCCAAAAAAGGGAAGCAGAAAACAAATATTGTATAATGGGACTGTTATGTTAAATTCAGATAGGAAATACCTTGTACTAGAAGTAGGTTAAGGTTAGCCATCTGATATCTGTATCTATCAATTGTAATTGAATATCAAGGAACGTTTTCTGCGAAATTGTGTAAATATGGTTTATTTCAATTTTTGATTTATTTGTATGTTTTAATAAATACGGCCGGGGGGTTGTACGACCCCCGCCTCCAAAGAAATCCCTCTAATGTCCTGTTTAATAATGTGGTTAAACGGAAGGATGGGGGTCCTCCGGCAATCCCTGGCCATAAGCAAAGGTGGGCCGACATCGGCCCCGCCGCAGTTATGGCGGGCGCACCTGCCCTTACCCTCTCTCCCGGGTCCCCTGGTGACCCGGAAGTGATTGAGTCACTTCTGGGTCACTAGAGAACAAAGGCCAGGCCGGTTAGATCCGGCCTGGTCGATGAAGGGTTAAAAGGCCGTGGAGCGCGAGAGTCTGCCTCTTTGACTCCTGCGCGCCACGGCCTGGCTTTCCAGCCTCAAGGAGGCTGTAATTCTTTTTCCCAACCCACCATCCCCTGAAGCAGATGATTGTTATTATGTGTTATGAAGGTTTTCACATTTTGTTACAAAAGTTTTTGGATAGGAAGAGTGTCTGTCTAATATGTTTTGTTCCTTAGAACTTTCTCCCGTTTACAGGTCATCATCGTCGTATTTATAGCTATGCCTTGGTCAGGCGGTAAGGTCATGATTGATGAGCAGTTAATTTAAGGTACTTAGGGGGCGTCGCTATTCTTGAATGGGGTCGCCCAAAGGGAGGGACAAGTGCTCTCTCCTAGAACTCCAGGGACAGTTACAGCCTGGTGGCTACATGGGTGCGGGGGAGGGGAGAGTCACGCTTTCTCGAGGCTGGTTGGCCACCCTGCACGTGCACAATGATGCCAGTAAATGGCGCAGAGATGCAAGGGCCCCCTTGAATGGAGTTAATAGAGCGTACAGGGGTAACCGGGGTGCCAAAGTACCCTCACAGTAAGCGGGCCCTCTGCGCATGTGCACTTCGACAGAAGGGTGCGGTTAATAGGGCATACAGGGGTAACCGAGGAGGGGGTGTACCCCCATGGTAAATGGGCCCTCTGCGCATGCACACTCCGACAGGAAGGCGTGGTTATTAGGACGGAAGGGTGGGAGTCTTCCGGCAGTCCCCGGCCATATGAGAGGTGGGCTGCAGTCTCTGGGTATTGCATACATGCCAAAACATCCGATTCATGCGGGAGACTCACAGTTTGTGAATTATTTTAGACGCCTCTAATGTAAAGCACATTTTTCTGATTTTTATTTCAAAATCTTCCACTTTCCAGATTTAACATTTTGAGACGTGTGGTATTGCTGCTTATTTGTATTGGACTAGAAGCACACGCTGTGCAGATGTGCTGTGAGGTGTGCAAAGATGGCAGTGACAGGTGAGGGCTACAAGATTGTCATCCTATTCTAAGGCCACTAGTACACATCTGGCTGGATTGCTGGTAGAGGAATTACATGTTTTGCATCCTCTGCCACACACCTGGGATGGGTTCAAAGTTACCCATATTTCAGTTCTGGTTTCACCCTTTTACAATCATTGTTTTCAGGTGTGTGAGTCCAATTGGACTTGGTGACATGAAACAGGACTACAAGTTCCAGAATGTAATAGGTGGCTGTATGAAAGGCCTGCCTAGAAATAGTGTCCATGACGACAGAGTCAGTTGTTCACACTGTCCATGGATGACTCACTCAATTCAATCAGTAAAACACACGTCTTTGTTTTTGCACATGGCAAACTATTCATTTATATATAGCCTATGTGAGGGCTATAGGAAGTGCACTGTAGGTTGACACAAAGAAAAAAACTTTCAAAGCAAGACTATAAATACACCAGAACACATTTTGCATGGTTTAAATGTTACATATTGTGACACATGCATCTACAGCCCCATTCTGTGATCCCCGTTAACTCTATAGGGTAAACAATCATTACAATACAGTAATTACAACGCACTACCTTTACAACGCAGCTGTTACAACGCAGCTGCCTTTACATCGCATGCCATTACAACGCATGCCATTACAACACATGTCACTACAACGAATGCCATTACAATGCATACCATTTCATTGCATGCCATTACAACACATTATAAGGTAAGTAATGGAGATCTTTTAGTTATAGGGTGGGTATGGGTTTTGGAGTACATTGGAATAGTAATTTTTAACCCTACACTATCCAACACTTTCCCTAATGTTGCACTCACTGGAGTGGGAATGGTAATTTTTACCCCTACACTATCCAATACTTACCCTACTGTTGCACTCACTGGAGTGGGAATATTAATTTTTACCCCTACACTATCCAACACTTTCCCTAATGTTGCACTCACTGGAGCTGGAATAGTAATTTTTACCCCTAAACTATCCAACATTTACCCTACTGTTGCACTTACTGGAGTCGTCATAGTAATTTTTACCCCTACACTATCCAACACTTACCCCACTGTTGCCCTAAAAGTATTATGTGTTGTAATGGAATGTGTTGTAATGGTAGTTTTTAAAAATGCGTTGTAATGGCATGCGTTGTAAAATCATGCAATGTAATGGTAGTTGCGATGCAAAAAACACTTTTTAAATGCATGCGTTGTAATTGTTTGCGTTGTGTCACTTCTTGCAACATCATAAGTGGTCAAGTGGTGTCTCTTCTTGTGATGTTGGGTAATAGCAAAAGAAACATGATGTCACTTCCACTACCCCTGGCATTTCGGTGAATCAACATCCAGGATCTGATGTCATTCTTTGTCAGTCAAAAACACATGATCAGCGAGCAAATAGAACAAGAACAGAAACTAACTATGTTGGACCTGGCCCCTTTTTGCAGTTTTATCGCCAACATCTGTGTGAACTGGGATTAGGATTGATTATCCATAATTGGCATATTTGATTTACTGTTAAGTCCCCTATAAAGGGCATTATGTTTGCCCAGGGCCTGTAAATCAAATGCTACTAGTGAGCCTGCAGGCACTCATTGTGCCATGCACATGAGTAGCACTGTACATTTGCCTCAGACCTGCCACTGCAATGTCTGTGCATGCAGTTTTTAACTGTCATATCGACCTGGCAAGTGCACCTACTTGCCAGGCCCTAAACTTCCCTTTTCTTACAAGTAAGTCATCTCTAAGGTAGGTCCAATGTACCCCCATGTGCAGGGTGCAGTATGTGAGAAACCTAGGACATGTACTAGTGTGTTTTACGTGTCCTGATAGTGAAATACTACCTATTTCGTTTTTCACTATTGCAAGGACTAATTCTCCCATAGGTTGTCATAGGATCTACCTTGTAAAATTTCACAAGTGTAACTTTTAAATGAGATCAGCTAGAGTTTTGTAGTTTGTGCCCTCTGGGCTCAGAAATGAATAAAATACCTTTTAGTTAAGGTAGTTTTTAAATTGTGTGTTTGAAAATGCCACTTTTAGAAAGTGTGAATTTTCTTGTTTAACCATCTTGTGTCTCTGCCTGCCTATGCGATCAACATCTGGTTTAAACTGACAGGAGCTTGTTTGTGTATTTTCTCTAGACACTCACACAAAGAGAGTTTAGGTGTGCCCTGCATATGCAGAGGAGCCCATCATTTCGGAGGGGGCTGCCAGGAATACAAGCCCCTACAGTCTTTTCGGCCGTTACCGCCATCGTCCTGCGTTCGTCCTGTTCCCAGAGGTGCATAAAACTTACGACCGGGCCCCGCAGCGCGGTAGCCAGTAGTTTCAGAGAGGGGCAGCCTGGACTACAAACCCCGGCAGTCTTTGCGGCCGTTGCCGCCATCGTCCTGCGTCCTGCACCCGGAGGCACATAAAACCTACGGCTGTGCCTGCAATGCAGGATGCGAACAGGCGTGCCCGGACCATGCCCGGGCAAAGCCTGGGCCAAGGGCGGGCCCGTCTGCGTCCGCCAGCAACTGGCAGAGGCTGGCCTCTATCGTCCACCCTACCGCAATCAGCATGGGTAAGCGCAAACAACCCTGTAGTTCTGATCTGGGCAAATCCAAAGATAATATTCACCGGAACTTTGTCTATATCATCTCATATTTAACTACAACAGTGGGCGAATTAACACAGGTCATTCAAAATGCATAGGAACAGTTGGAACTGAGGGCTGAGCATTCAACGTTGATTGTACCACCAGCTGACCTTCCTTTGATATTAATCCCATCTGAGGCTCCCAAAACCTCCCGAAGCATATGGTTATAGTACAGGGATTGCAGGATCCTCTACAGGGGTCCCAGTCAGTGGAGGGAGGAAATCGGGGCATGGCTGCATTACCTCTACGACATTTGATCGTGGCTGCAGCAAAAAAGAAAGGAAGGAAGAGAGGTATAAAATCCAGCACAATGCCGGTAGATCCCCCTTTGTCCCATGACTAGGGAAGTAGCATAGACACTGAACACTTAGCTGTCCCAGCAGTGAGTCAAATTCTGGATGACTTAATTCAATGGCACCTGGGACCATTATTCTCTACACTTATTAAGGATATTTCCAAACTCATTAAAACAATGATAGATGGGTTGGGGGTGGGGGAATGGAGTAAATAGAGACTCTATTGAGGGACATGAATAACAGAGATATGACTTTTAACAAGCCTTGTGTACTTTCTTTGCCTAATATGGCTTCTTGCAGTAAAGGGGGGAGAGCAACCTACAGATTGGTGTAGGCACCCAAGGAAAAGCCAAGCCTAGTGACATTGTAGGTGTTAGTGTGACAGGTAAGAATAGTAAGTACATGGGTGAACGTATCCCCCCAAATAATCAACCCCCTGCTGGACGAGGCAAGATAACCATAAACAGGAGTGTAAGTGGGAATGCGAACAGTTGTAGGTTACATCTGACCCATGAATCCACCCCCCTGATAGCAGTTTTAACAGGGGTCCCCCCAATCAAAGATAAAATCACTGAATCAACTGAGGACCTTATGCGGAAAACTAAATTCTGGTGTGAACAACCCTCTGGTAATGGGTCCCTAGCGTCCGCCCATATCAACATGGCTACACAGGTGGGATGAGAGGGAGGAATGCCAAAACATGAAGAGGGCATTGTATTATCATCAATTTTGACGGTTTGGTATGGCAGAGATGCTGTTCCTTGGGCGGCATCAAGGCTATGCCGCTTAGCTTTTTTTTACCCCCCATTAAAGGGCCCTCAGGATCACAGCCTGAGTGAGTTGGCGAACTTTGCACCAGAGACAGTAAGGGCCCGACTGACGCATAGTTTAAGAACTAGGGATTGCCGGCCTCAGTTATCCAATCCTCCTATTGCTCTTATACCACCCCCTAACGCAAGAGAACTAATTAGGAAGGTGTTCTGACATGGCTTTTGGCTCTATTTCTGAGTGATGATGACTTTAGGCTTGCTAACATCTATAATCTGTATTCTTGCTTTGTGTTGGTCCTTTTAAAGCCTTTTTCCAGACCTAGAAGCATAAACTAGAGGATAGCTGCTTTATATGATGACAGATCCCTTATTCTTGAATCTAATCCATCTATTGCCTATTGGCTTTGACATAATTATGTGTCCTTTCATTATCCTGCCTATAGTAGAGGGTGGATCCTGTAGTCCTGACTTTATATTAAATATTGGTATGGTTTGTGTAGGTACTCTGACAGAGCTAAGGGTTATTTCATCCTTCTCAGGCCTACAAGGCCCAGAACTAGAGAGACTCCATTTTGCTTTCTGTCCCTGCAGAACTGAGATGCTTGCAGGGTAAAGGTAATGTTTTAGTTTTGAGCTGTTGTCTGCTAGGGGAAAACCAGCCAGGACTGGTTCTTATCGGAAGAATGTGTTTGTCTCTTGGGCCCAGACGTAACATGCAGATGGCCACTGCGGTTGTGCGGAGAGCTCTGGAGCTAGCACAGGAATTCGGTGGGAGGCAGCCCTCTGTTGGAAATTTCCATGAGGGGAGAGGATTCGATATTAGCGAATTGCAGGAGAGGAGGGGAGTCAGTTTGGTTCTTGAAGAGAGAGGAGTAGGATGGTTGCTGGAGCTGAAGAGTATAGTTCAGTTCAATTGGTTTTCTGGAATGGAGAGAGAAGGCAGATAATTGCTGAAGCTGGAGAGAGCAGTCAGATGAACGAAGTTGGAACTATCAGCTGGAGCTGCCAGCTTATCAGGATGCATTCAGTCAGATGGAGGAGTTGAAGCTGCAAGCTGGAGCAGTTGAGCCAGAGGAGTGAAGCTGTGGTGACGGAGGGAGAGAGAGAGCCCTGATTCCACCAGAGAGAGAGAGAAACATTCCTTTTAATAGGGTGAGGTATTCTAAACTAGTTTGCTTTACACTTACACCTTAATCTTGTCTTTTATTTCCTAGGCTATTGTATTGCTAATCCTTTTTCTTTCAGCGGTGTGACAGTCCCTGTTAGTTACAGAGACCCCGCAGATCTGTGTATGTGTCTATTCCCATTTTATTGTTATTGTAATAAAGATACCCCAGTTCTTAGTGAACCAGTGTGCATGTGTTGTTCTTATGATAGAGCTAACCTTTCTTCTAACCTGATGCTATATATAGCAACTGATGGATCAAAAGGGAGCAGGAGCGCTTAAATCAGGGAATAGCTTTTGCATACAGTGTGTGTCTCTTGTTCCTAAAGCGCAGGTAACCTTTCCTTCTAGTCAGGTGTTACAGCCATAACAGATGCTGCCCCTGATCAGGTAAGTAGCAACTGAATAATTAGGAAGAGAGAGGAGCCCTTGAGCTAGGAGAATAAGTTATACACCAAGTAATTTGGCCATTCCATAATATTATTGTAGTAGTGAATCTTTAGTGAATAGTGAGAGAAACTTCCCAACATAGAGAGAGAGAGAGCTGAAGGTATTCATAGGAAAGTGATCGTCGTTGGGATGCGGCGTTATACCCACCGGATTGTGGCTTGTTAATGAGAGCACCGGAGGGACACGGTGTGTAGTGAGATTGCTGCTAGAGAGAGAGTGGCATTAGTGAGAGCACTGATTGTGGTAAGTGTGTATACCCACAGGATTGTGGCTTGGGCCCTGGATGAAATAGTGAGAGCACTGGGGGGATACAGTGCCTATCTTGAGCGAGCACTGGGTGTAACCACTGTGTAATGGTAAATAATCAGAACTGCCCCAGGGTAGATTAGTCTGGACCCATGTGGTCGTGAGACTATGAGGTATGAGTGTGGTGTAGGGCATGGACGTCCTTAGTAATCAGTGAATATTCCTAGTAATCCCTATAGATTTAGTGGTGTTTCTGATGATATGAGCTTGTATATTGCGAGTTCCCCATCCTCAGGTAGGTACCCAGGTGCCTGGACAAATGGGTCCTGAGGAGGGAAGTGATTACGTTCCGGCTGGGTTGGAGGTGCTCTGAGGAGCTGATCCTATCTGGTCCGAGAATCCGGCCGTTACAGAAGGATGTAGAGGAGAACAATCTAGTAGTTACAAACAGATTCCGCCCTTTGAGCCAGCTGTACATAATGACCGACTGGCGTCATTCCCTTCACAGCTGAACCACAGTTTGGATCACCCAAGTACTGTCATTTTCTGTCCTTTTCACAGGAAATGCAAGGAAGATAATTCACACTTAAGGGTTCTTAGCTGGAATATGGCCGACCTGAGAAACAAAATAAATGATCTTAGGTGGTCTGACTATCTGCGGGAATATGACGTGGTGGGCCTACAAGAAACTTGGGACAGGGATAACAACTTTTGGTTGGATGAGTATAAGGGCTATCGGGAACCCGTACGGCCATCCCCAGCTAAGGGGGTTTAATAACACCCAATTCCCTTAAACTACTGGGTAAACATTGTATGGTGGACTCTGGTTCATGTAATTGTTTAGCGATAGAAATGACGCCTGCCCATGCGCCGAAAGTCATACTTGTCAATTTTTATAATTCCTGTGAAAGTAGATTTATGTAACATAAAACGTTTTTTAGAGGTATATAAGGAGAAGCAAACCACTTTTTATTTAATAGTAATCTTAGGTGATTTTAAAATACATTTATGCACAATGAATTGTCACGTTACATAATTTCTGTGTCCTGAAAACTGTTTTAGCTTAAACTTTTAGCACACTCAGCAAGGGGGTTTCCTTGAGGATTTACTGGCTGAATATGATCTTGTACAACCGTGTATAAACCCAGGAGACCTCATGATCCCTACCTTTAAGGCGAGAAGATCACACTCTATAATTGACTTCATTTTTATTTCCCCAGGCCTGCTAATACATGTGGTCTCCTATTATACTCTGTGGTCACACTTTACTTTGTGGTCACAATTCTATCCACCTTATAGTGGGTGGTGGTTTCGGATTAGTTGGTAAACCTGGGGAAACCTCCATTGGTAAATGTCTGAAGCCAGCAGACCAGGGTCACAGGCTGAAATGGAGCAAGGAATTCTCGGGCCTGTTTCTTCAAGAATTTGGGGATACCATTAATGAGGATATTGAGGTTTGTCTAGATTATGCCAAGATAGGCGTATAAACTCTATTAGCCCTTGAAAGGATCTGTGAGCAGGTAGCTAGAGATCTTACACAGCCAATAAGAAATCGTGATGAAATAGGACAGAGGTGGTTCGATAGCAAATGCACCGAAGCCCACCAAAATCTCATCTGGGCCTTACAACAAGTACCACAGGATAAACCCCAAACAGCGGCACTTAGAAAGACATATGTGTGTCCTAAAAATCTGCAAAACTGAAATTAAAGAAGAAGCTTTAAACGATTTACATTTGGTGGATGTTTTTAAGAACAGTGGCAGGTTTTGGGAGAATATAAATAAAAAACGTTTTTACTTTACTGGAATTAGCAACTCCCTGTTGGAATGTAATATAACTGAGGATGAATGGTTTACTCATTTTAAATTAACATATGATAATCAGGAAGTTGCTGGAATTCCTATTCCTCCTCACCAAATACGCATACATACAGTCTTGTTTTTAATGAGGAGGAAGTTGGGTTGGCAATCATGCAGATGTCTAGCAACAAGGCCCCTGGACCGGATGGGGTACCAGCTGATCTATATAAAATTAATGAAACATTTTGAGCAAAGAGTTTAACCAAAGTTTTTAATGCAGTAAGCCAGCATGCTTTCCCGAAGTCATGGTCGCAATCTACTATTATACTGGTATTTAAAAAGAGGCAGAGAGGTGATCCGCGATGTTACAGGCTCATATCCCTGATTGATTCCACTGTGAAGGTACTGGGGAGAGTATTTCTCGGCAAACTAGCAAATTGGCTGGAAGAGAGTGGTGTTCTGTCAAATCTGCAGTATGGTTTTAGGAAGGGAAAGAGCACAATCAATCAGTGCTTAAACCTGCAGTTGATAGCTGGGAAATACACAGCGGCCAAGTCCGGGACACTACATCTGGCCTTTATGGACCTGTCCTCTGCATTTGATCGAGTCAACAGATTTAAATTATGTTTTTTTTTAACTGACATGGGAATGGACCGTTGTGTAGTTAAATGTTTTGCAGACCTGCCTAGGGAGGGTGAGATTTGACCAGAGGGGTAATTGCACTAAGAACTTTAGTATTGGAAGAGGCGTAAGCCAGGGCTGCATTTTAGCTCCAATCTTTTTACTTTATACATAAGTAATCTTGACATCTCCCTGTGCACAGCCAGCCAAGATATCCCTCAAGTAGGGGTTCGGTTAATCCCTGCTCTTTTATACGCAGATGATGCGTTTCTACTAGCATGCACACCGGTGGGGCTCCGGCGTCTCCTGGATTCTTTTGAGGATTTCATGAGATCCCTTGACTTAAGTGTTAACATCTCTAATTCGCATACCATGGTCATGGGACAGGAACCCAAAATGTTTAAAACATACCACTGCGAAGGAACCATATTGACAAGGGGGACCTTCTTTACATACTTAGGGGTACTGTTTGATGAGAGGGGATCTTGGGCACCGCAGAAGAAAGCAAGACAGCATGCCATGGCAAGATCATCAGTATCTCTCCTTGGTTTTGCACAGAGACTGGGGGCTAAGCCAATTGAAGGTATGCTCAATATCCATAGATCGAAATATACTGCCATTGCTAAGTATGGTTCTGAAATTTGGGGCTACAAGGCGGTAGAGGAACTACAAATAGTGGAAAACAAGTTTTTCAGGAATTTACTCACGGTTCTGCAATCTACTCCCTCATATACCATTCACCATTTACTAGGCATTGGCTTCATTTCAGACCTGATAAGATTGGGACCACTCGTAAACTGGATAATGATTTGGATTAATCCCGAACAGACAATGAATCGAGAGATCGCCCAAGATTGTTTATCCTTGGATAGACCTAGTTGTATTCCATGGCTATAGTATATAAAGACTGTAACAAAGAAATTAGGGTGTCCCGATCTCTTTGAGTCTCCATACAATATTAGGAAAGAGGATCTATTGTGTGTTAAAAACATTTTTTGTACATGAACGTGATGTACACTGAGAGAGATGCAATTGAGATATTGAAACCCATTGTATGAGCATAGCTTTTGCTGAAAACATCCCCATCGATAGAACCATATTTGAAATTCGTAACAAAGCCATATCATTGCTTTCTTTTAACTAGATTCAGATTTAATCTCTTGCACTGTATATTGGCCAAACCGCAGGATCTGGAAAACGGGCTCTCGGGCTTGGGATCACTAAATAGTGTAAATCCCACCGGCCCATTCACCCCGCCACTGCCATCAGCTTCTCACCTTGGACTTACCAATCTGGGCACCCGGCGGCCTCAGGAAGACGTCCCCTGCCCTCCGGCTTATCTGCCTCGCTCACGGGAGCTTTGAGCCGCATCTGTGACCCTCGAGTTGGAGTTCACAACGACGAAGTGGCCAGGCTCAGAGACTGGCCCCAGGCTCACCGATCTGCCCCGTGGGAGACCAGAGCTAAATCGCATCGCATCGCCCCTCCACTGATGCCTCGTGGAACGACGAGATCGCGCTTGCTATGGGTGACATGAGGTTCGGCTCTGCTGCCCCCTCACTCAGGAGCACGATACGGGCGGGGGCGAGACTGGCCCCCCCACCCCCCTGCTTCACACGGTGGGACCCAGACTTCAAGGGACCAAGACTTCAAGGACTTAGGAGAGCCGGGATCGGCTCAAATGGAGAAGCCTGGCCCCAAGATGGCCGCCGCCTGGGACCTGAAAGACTGAAGGAAGAACACATCAGGCTGTTCCCTCTAAAGGTGGAGTGCGCCTCCACCTCCTGTGCCCTTCACAATGAGCCCCCCGCTTTTACCCTGACAGAAGCTTTAAAAAAGAGATGAAATTCCTAGCAGAATCGACTCAAATGGCGATCCCCTCCTCAAATGGCGCCCCCTCCTGAGACCTGCACAATAGAATGCAAAGAATTGAGCTCCTTCACGCTCCAGACTATGCCTGTTCTGAAAATGGCTGGCGCCAATCCACCTCGGCATTAAGAAAGTGGCATTTCACTCCCCGCCAGGCTTAAGACTACACTTAGGTCGCCAAGCCAAATGCCCTTGCCGCCGAAGGGCTTACCCGGACGCCCAACCAAGCGCGAGCCGTCCTCCACATTTCCCGTCTTGATGACAAATTAGGTCAGCCTCCCGAAGCCTAGAGATTGACGGACCCTACGATGGCGACCAACAAGGACCACGGTCCGCTCTGCTCCAACAACGCTAGTGACTCCCGGCCCACTCTAAGGTACCAGACCCGCTCCTTGCCACCTGCTGCGACCACTCTAATACCTCAGTCCACTTTGCGTCCCTCTACTACTTGCTCCAAGCCCCCCGCAGCAACCACTCTTACAACGTAGTCCACTCTATGCCCCCACTCCTCTTGCTACGTGACACTTTTCCCCCCATCAGCAAACACCACTATAGCTCTCTGTGCCCCCTCAACCACAGCTCCCATAGTAGGGTGGAACCTTAAATGCTCACCAAACCTTCGGCGTGGCCAGTCTCCCATAGCCAATACTACCAGATCCAGACACGGTGGGGTGCTTGGTAGCGCCCCCTCCCCCCGCCCACTACTAAACCTTGGTTACACTTTCAGCCCATTCCAGAAGAAGAGATAGTCAAACTTATCTCCACCTCTAAACCTTCATCTCATACCCTTAACCCTTTCCGGCTCAACTCACCCAAAAACTGAAACTCTCCCTAGCCCCACTGTGGTTCAGGATTATCAACAGCTCCCTAAAAACTGTAGTTGTCCCAGACTGTCTGAAAGTTGGACAAGTCACTCCACTGCTAAAAAAACCAGGCCTGGACAGAAATGACTTAAATAACTTCAGACCCATCTCTAACCTTCCTCTTCTTTCCAAAATCCTAGAAAGATGTGTTCTCAACTAACTAACCCGGCACTTGGACAATACCAACCTACTCGACTCACATCAGTCGGGATTCAGCAAAGGGTGCAGCACGGAAACTGCAATCCTCAACGTAATTGATGACATATGCAAATCACTGGACTCTGACCAGTGTTGCCTCCTCATTCTCCTAGACCTATCAGAGGCATTCGACACGGTCGATCACAACCTTCTCCTCAAAGCTCTCAAGCTCCAGACTCGTTGACGTGGTCCTCAACTGCTTCCTTCATTCTTGCACAACCGCTCCCAAAGAATCAAAATCAGAAGCTTTGAATCCGACCTTCACCCAGTCAAGGAGGGGAGTGTCCCAAGGATCTGTGCTCTCCCCCCAACTCTTCAATATCTACATGGAACCCCTAACCACCCTACTCAGAAAAGCTAACATCCCCTTTCACCTCTACGCTGATGATACCCAACTCTACTTGGAAATCTCATCTTCTAAAGACATTCACAGACTCAATGAAACACTAAAGGAAGTGCAACGTTGGCTGTCAAGCAACCATTTAAAGCTGAACCCGGACAAAACAGAACTACTCCTCATCTCGAACAAAGAAGAGAATCCACAAATGGTTGAATGGTTAAAAGATATCAATGAGCTCAATGGAAACCTCAACTTGGCTGACTCCATTAAATCACTAGGCATAAAGCTAGATAGCAAACTAAACTTGACCAAACACATTAAGATCTCGGCAAAGAGTGCTTTCCTTAACTTGAAACTACTAAACAAAATTAAACCTTACATTCCACCCAAAGACCTCAAACAAGCCACCCAAGCATTGGTGTTGTCTCGATTGGACTATGGAAATGCAATCCTCTTGGTTATAGCCAAAACTCATCTTGCTCCTCTGAAAACAACCCTCAATGTGGCCGCCAGAATGGTCACTGGAATAAAGAAATTTGATCACATCTCTCCGGCACTAAAATAACTCAAGTGGCTACCAATTGAAATGCGGGCGAACTTTAGAACAGCTTGCCTCACACACAAAGCCCTTCGCACAGGCAAACCCGAATATCTGGCGTCCAAACTCAGAAAAGCGTATCAAAACAGGACTCTCAGAAGTTCTAATACTCTACTTCTTATCCCGCTAAAAGCACGAAAACAAAAAACTGCGGTCAGATCCTTTCCCGGAAATGCACCCAAAATATGAAACTCTATCCCCCCCTCACACCAGAACTATTCCTTTCTTCCCCAAATTCAAAAGCCAGTTCAAAATCCTTTTCCTCAACCACTCCCTATCAAACAGATAGGAGTAGCTCAGAGTGTTTTAAACGTCACTGCTCCTCTCGTCGAGGCGGTTGTCAAGACTCTGTATTTAGAACTCATCAGCATCCTCTCTTACGATTTGTACCCTGAATGTACTGCTTACTGTACTATGTTTGCCTACTTTTGCACTGCTCTGTACTTGTTGTGAAGCGCTCCAATACCTTCCGGTTGGGGTAGCGCTATTTAACCTTCCTAAATAAAAAAAATAAATAAAGGTGAAAGATTTAGGCCCTTGTACAAGTGACAGCTTCTCCACCCAAGACCCCTTGCACCTTATTATGTTTTGTGATTACTTTCATGAAATTCATAGAAAGTTTTTAGTGCCTATTTTAAAGGGAAAAGGTTTTTTTCAGGTACGACCTGCATTAGTGTACTTACAGATGTTGAATAATACATCAGAGACTTTTTATATTGCCAGTTTTTTAGTTGCTGCTGTTAGGAAGGAAACAAAGTCTTATTATGCTAAGTAATGCTGCAGTTCTTTTATAAACATAATGAATTGTGTTTTAAATGAATACCTTTTTAAAATGAAGAGTACTTTCCATGAAACAAGTGTAGAAATGGCCAGCATGTTTGACTGTCCCTTGTGCCCCAGAGAAAATTTCAAAGACATTGTGCATAGACTTTTTTCTGTTCAAGCCTAAAAGGTTGAAGTACGTTTTTTAGGAATTTTACGAAGTTAGCGATTAATATTTTATGGTTCCTAAAATTATTTTAATATGTCTTTTCTATATGTTTTTATGATGTTATATATAATGTTTGCTGCCTACTTTTATGGTTTTTATTAGCCAAATAAAGTGGATTTGACTGACTGACTAAGCCATCCTGGGCTAGAGTGGTCACTAACAGCTAAATAGGCTGTGGCTGGCTGCCTTTCACAATGCTATCTCCACCCCCTGTAGTGTGACTGGACCAGAGAGTATAGAACTGGTTTTACTGAGCAAGAGAGACTTTCTTACAAAGACTTCAAAGGGAAAAAGGAGTATAAGTATTAGACTTAAAACCCAGGCTTTTAGAACACGTCTGGACTAAGAGGACCCTGAAAAGAAGAGCTGCCAGGAGGAGTACTGCCCCTTTGCTGTGTGCTGCTTTGCCGGGTTGACCTTCAGTTTCTGCTTCTGTCTGTTGGCAATCAAAATGCCCTGCTGTGGTATCCTGCTTAACCCCTTCGAATCTCAGGACGAGCTCAGCTCGTCGTGAGCCACGGTGCTCGGGTGCTTATGACGAGCTGAGCTCGTCATGACCTTTAGAACGCTCGCACGCTGGGCTAATTCCCCTGCTGTACGAACGTTCTAAAGAAACGGGTGTGGTCATGACAAGCTCAGCTTGTCATGAGCACACGACCACCGTGGCTCATGACGAGCTGACCACGTCATGAGCACAGGGGCGCTGTGCGACCCCCCCCCCCCCCCCAGCACACCATGGGAATTTGCCCAGCAGCGAAGGGGTTAAGAAGATTCTCCAAGGGCTTGAAGTAGAGCTTTTCTCCTGTTAAAAAGTACTGTACCTCTCTCCGTGACTGTCCTATTCCTCTTTCGTTTCACCACTAAATCCATTCCTTCTTACTTCTCTTATGTTCTCAAAATACGAACAATAGGGGCTAGCTATATATACACCAATGTATACACGACCACTATTCATTCCTGGCTAACCCTGTAACAGCGGTTGTGATTGTATTCTTTATAAAATAATAATTTTTAAATAAAGAAGTCTCAGGGACACAAGACTTCACCTGCACATCCTTGAAATCCACTGCTGGGAGTTCTGACCTGTCTTGAGGTGCTAAACCCATTAAGGGCCCTTGGAGGTTTTGCCTGCTGCAAAGAACTAAAGAAACCAACAAAATCGATGGTTCGCCCTTCTTTGCAGCTGTATTTTCTGATGCAGCACCACTGTGCGGGAGAAAATCCCAACACACAGCCCCATGCGGCTGAAGAAACGACTCATCATGGGACTGTGGCTGAACAAATTGATGCAGTGCCTGTTTGCTGCCTCATCGACCTCCAGCTAGTTCTGGATTTCCATGCATCATACCTGTGCTCCATGCCTCTCTGATGCAGCACCCACAGACCAGAACCATCTTGGAATCAATGCATCATTTTCTTGTACAGTCCGGATTAGACGCATCACTTCTCCTGCGTGTATCAGAACTGTAGCATTGCCTTCCCAAGGACTCAGGAACTGATGCATCACTGTGTTTTCCGATGCTCTGCGGCTGTTTTGCCTTGTGGATTGTGATGCATTTGAGGTACTTTGTATAAAGATCACACATCCACAGATTTCTATGAACAGAATTGCTTGAAATGTTTAAAAAGTCATATTTTAAGTTGTGTATGTTGGATTTTTGTTGTTTTGGTCTTGTTTGGTTTAGATAAAGATACTTTATTTTTTCTGAACTGTTGTAGTGTCCATTTGTAGTGTGTTCACAGGGTTACTCCGAATGTTATGTACAAATACTTTACACATTGCCTCTGAGATAAGCCTTACTGCTCTTGACAAGTTACCAAGGGGGTGAGTAGGCGTTATCTTAGGTGTGTAATCCCCTTATCATGACTAGAAGTAAGGGTCTGTACGTGGACAGGGTGCATACTACTTCCAACTAGAGACCCCTATTTTTAACAAACTGAAAACTGTATGCACTCAGAAGCCTTGAGTACAGATGACGAATTTCAATTGCAGAGGGATCACGTGAGAAGTGCAGCTCCGGTTACCACACTGCTGATAAAGCAAGAGTGTGCAGTAATGAGACCACTGCTGTAACATCAGCACACTCTTTCATTAGTGGACAAAGATAATTTAACATCACCTAGATTAACATGTTTGTGTGCCGTGGACCAATAAATCTAGGCATTAGTTTTCTTTTGCCCTGGAAATGAGGATAAGTATTGAATAGCTACACCAGAGATTCTGAAGGGATTCTCCTCTCTTGAATAAGCGTGCTGTTTTGTAGAGTTTGTTTGTATGATCCATATGTACTTTCATCCAATTAAAATTATCATGCACACACAAAAGTCTGTCATCAGAAAGAGTATTAATTTTGGCGTGCAGTCCTCAGATGTATACTTGACATAACATAAAAAATGGATTGCCCTGTGAAAATGTATAGTGTTTAACAGAATTCTGCCAAGCATACATGCTGTCTTTTGTCAGTCAGACAGCATTTTAGATATTTTTCCAGCTCCTGATTTACCTTCTCAGTCTAGCCATCAGATAGAGGGTGATGACCAAAAGATAATTATATTTTCAAACAAGAAGAACTGCAAAAAAGATTACCAGAACTGGATCACTCAATCTAAAATGACATGTGATGTTCCATAAAGTTTTACAATGTTTTGTAAAAAATAAAAAACAGGAAGCAGACTAGTGACATGTTCATTAAGACTCCCTTTAGTAGGTATGACGTGTGCGATCTATGAGAATAGATCTGTCACTACCAGAATGGAATTACACCTTTGATCAACTAGCATTTAATTAATAAAGCCTCTTGATATTTTTGCAAGGAGAAGGTTGTATGGCAGAACATTCACTCTTAACCTAATATTTCACTTTGAAATCACATTAGAACATTTATTTCCCTTTTTTTCCCATTTGAAATCCATTCTTAGACATCTTTTGGTTATGTGTTCATTCCATTAATTGAACTTCAAGCTGCCTTCAAAAACATCAAATGTACATCATTTGAACTGGGCATGCATCAAGAATGATGCACTTCATTGAAAGCCTTCTTGTTTGATTATAATTCCTTGTTTGTAGTAGTGTCATTATTTTCCACGAAGCTTAATTTATTTGAAAAGTATGCCACTGGATGTAACTGCCATATTTTGGCATGTGTCTGGGGTAAAACAGCACCCATCTCAGTTTGAGAAGGATCTCCTTTCACAAAGAAAGGTCAATAAATACATAGTGATTGATGGAATGATTGAATTATACACAGCCACTGGCAATTGCTCGAACCACATCCCAGCCCATGATTTTTTGCCCACCATCCCATCATGCCACCTCAATTTGGACCCAGTCATATGCAAATCAGTCTTGACACTGCTCACGTGGGAATAGTCCAGCCCATACTGCCAATCCAGGTGCTCCCTGAACTGAAACACAAGCAAGCATGGACCAGTTTTACCCTTCCTATGGATCATCAGCTTGGTATAGCTTGGAGCAGTGGCACAGTGAACACCGGACGCATGTCCGGGTATATCCGTCGCACTTCAGGCGTCAAAAACACAGTGATGGATGGAATGCTTGAATTAATCACATCCACTGGAAACTGCTTAGGACAGCATCCTAATCCATACTTTTTGCCTGACATACCACCTCAGTTGAGATTAATCCATATACAAATTGGTCTTGACCCTGCTCCAATGGAAACCCTCCAGACCAAACAGCAAGGCTGGGTCCTCCCTGAATGGGAGCACAAGCAACCCAGAACAGGATTTTTCCCTTCATAGGGCTCTTTAGACAGGTATAGTTTGGTACAATTGGCTGAGATTAATGCAGTCATCCATCACTTTTTAGGTATCCACAAAGAAAGAGTTGTTGTAATGGGATCACATAATATAGAAGCAGATTTGAATTTGATGAGTTCCTTTTGCCCCTGACCCCATCATAAGACCTTTTGGATCCCCTGAGTCTCTTCTTGTGGCCTGGAGATTGGTGACACTGTATCTGCACGAGTCTTTGTGTTTACAGCACCTCAAGCCACTTCTTTATCCATTGGAAATTTTCAGAGATATCAACGGTTGATGCTTTAGCTCATAACATATATTTGTACACCCACCTGCAGGTGAATATATATTTGGGGGCACCCACCAGCTTGGTAAAATCCAACTATTGCCCGCCATTTCAAGGTACAGCATTTTTTTTTTTCAACATAATCTTAGCACAGGAAAAATGCAGGCAAGCATGGCAGTTGGTAGGATATATAATTTTTTAGTTTAATTATCAAAAGTGTAAGGATTGTGGTGAAGGGCATTGGACCACGTTTGCGGTGACATGCATCAAGCGTTTGCGAACTCGCAAATGATGCGAATCGCAATTTCTGAGCAATTGCGACCGCAATTGGCAGCGTTGAAATGCATCAACCAAAGATTTGCGAAAATCGCTAAATAATCGCAAAGAAAGAGAAATCGCAAAAAATAAACAGAGAATACAATTGCGATTCCTTATTTGCGAATCGCAATTACCGATTCGCAACTAAGGAATCGCAATTGATATGCATAAAAAATCGCTATTTGCGATTTTCTCAAAAATCGCAAATTTGCACTTGCAAATTAAGAAGGGACACTACCAGGTGGTAAAAATGAAAATGTAACCTGAAACACCTGCAAACCAACTGAAAAAGTATAAAACACACCCACACAAGGCCCCAGAGCTCAAAATGGCTGGTCTGTACCTGATGGCGAGGAGGATGCGGCTGCTAGGTGCTCGACAGAGAAGGAGGCGAATCAATGAACGCATATTCAGAGTGCGCGTAACTTTGCTTGGCCAGCAGGACGACGAAATATACGATAAGTATAGGCTGAATGGACAAATGATTCTTGATCTAATTAATGAATTGGAGCCCATTCTTCAACGCCAGACACATAGGACCCAAGCTATCCCAACGCACGTACAAATATTATGTTTCCTACAACTACTGTCATCAGGCAGTTTTCAGGGAGTAATTGCAGTAGCCGAAGGTGTCTCACAAAGTGCATTATCAAGAATGTTGAAAGCGTTCCTTGATGCCATGATCTCCCGGATACATGCACATATCAGTGTTCCAACCTCAGCCCATGACCTAGCTAAGACTAAGCAGGAATTTTACCAAATTGCTGGCTTCCCACAAGTAATAGGTTGTATAGATTGCACCCATGTAGCAATATGTCCCCCAGCTGCACAGGAATATTTGTATCGAAATAGGAAATTCTACCATTTCCTCAATATTCAGGTTGTGTGTAATGCCAAAACCATCATTACAGACATTGTTGCACAATTTCCTGGCAGTGCACATGATTCTTTCATCTTTCGGCAAAGTGGCATGCAGACCCGACTTGCAAGGGGAGAGTTTGGAGAGGGACATTTGCTAGGTAAATATGTGCTACACAGCATTACAAACTTGTCACAAATGCATATCTGAAACATATAGTTGACATATCTTATTTTCTCACATGTAGGCGACAGCGCATACGTCTTGCGCAATGACCTCATGACACCTTATCTCAATCCTGCAACAGCCGCCCAAAGAAGATACAAAGCTGCGCACATCTCAACAAGGAATGTGATCGAAAGAACATTTGGGCTACTAAAGAGCAGATTCAGACGCCTACATAAGACAGGAGGAGCAATGAAGTACAACCCAGAGCAATGCTGCAAAATTGTGGCAGCATGTGCCATGCTGCACAACATAGCGACGAAGGGAGGCCTGGAAATTGACCTTTCTGACAGTGACTCTGAGGATGAAAACCAGCCAATCCTTCACCAACGTGCCCAACAAGGATCTGACGCAGCAGAAGGACGCAGACGCAGAATTGAGATCACACAAAATTACTTTTAAGGTGAGTAATGATGACACGAAGACAGTATGGTTTGCAAATTTATTTTTTATAATAAGAATATGTGACCTGGAAACAGAGGCGCACTTTAAAAGTGACTTTGGGCACAGTTTTGTTGCCAACAACATTTACTATCACTAAAATAAAAAAATACTTGTCAGTCAGTCATGAGGTCACAATGTGAGAATGGTTCATTCACCATCTCAACAGGATTTGTGCATGTAAGCTCAGCGTTTCTTGCCCCGAACTCCGAGACGCCTCTCTGCAGCAGCATCTTCTTGCCCTAGGCTGTGTGTGGATGTCATGGCAACGCGTTTTGACCGTCTAGCCTCATTAACAATTGGCATTGGTGTATTGAGCATGCCAGAGGCACCCTCAGTGACTACATTTGGTGCTGGGATGTTTTCATCACTTGTAGATGCAGTCACCATCTCTACTGCATTTGTCACTTGCTGTGATCCTGTAGCAACATCACTGCTATCATTGGTCATTTTGGTGTGCATCGTTGACATTCTACGTGACAACATTGCTGTTGCTGTGGCCAGTGTGTTGTTGGACTCCACTTGCATTTTCAGTTGCTCCATGAGTTGTTGATGCTGTGCATTGTGTGCTTTTTGTCCCTCCAACATTACTCTTGTCATTTCCTGGAGACTAGTGGCAAGCAGAGCTAGGTTACAAGTCATTTTGGCAATTTCGCCCTTGATTAATCTTGTGTTTTTTGCCTGCAGGCGATGTGACCGAAGCATCTGTCCCTCCAAGCCACCCCAGACATCATTCAACTGTTCCCCCTGCTGTGGCCTTTGTGCTCTGCGTCGTCTCCTTGTCAACCTTGCATTGTCTCTACGGTGGAAGGATGTTCTACTTGTTGCGGAAGTACTTTGTGGGTTGGTGACATGAGGTGCTGCTTTAGCCTCATCATCCGTGTGATAGGGGACCAAACTTTGGACGGGTGTCCTACGTGATTGTGGGACTCGTGATTGGATGCTTTTCGAAGGTGGTGTGTTTTCTGCTTCAGAGGCGCTGATCAGCTGGATGTCATGGACATCATTGTCCCCGGCCTCACACAGTGCACAATTGCATTAATATATGCTTATTAGGTTATGTGACTGTTGTAACATGAATAAACATTTATACTTTGGCACAGTTACTACACTTTTGGAATTGGTGTTAATTATATGTTTGTCTGTGACTGTAACTGCTTGACCAAATTACATCTCCCATGATGCACTTGCTATACCATTGAAAGTGATGTTAATGTTTCACTGCTTGCGTGTGCGCTATGCAGAGCTAACATTCACACTGCTGTGATAGAGGCAAAGTACACATGCATTCCTCTTACCTTGGGACGTGTGTGCTGCTCCTGAGGTATCCAGATTCGTCACACCAACAACAGCTTCTTTCTGGATTGTGCTCTCAATTAAATCCTTCATGGGAGTGTTGCCGGTGTGTGGTGGTGTCCCTCCTCCAGTTACTAGTGCAGCCTTCAAGCCGTCTGCGATGCACGCCTTGGCCCTACTGCGCAAATCGTACCACCTTTTTTTTCAGTTCGTCGGTGGTACGATGAGTGACCCCAATTCCGTTCACTCTGCTTTGACTCATGAGCCATATTCTCCTTTTCTCCTGCTCAGGCACCTTGAGAGAAGCCTTCCCAAACAGCTTCTCATTGTTGTGTACAACTCCCTCAATCAGGGCTTTAATTTCTGTTTCAGAAAACGTAAGTTTTCTTTTTCTTCCACTTTGAGAGTCCTCAACAGTTTCTGCAGGCTCCATTTTGTTTTAATAATCAGACACACTCCTCTCCTGCTCCCAGTACCAGCTCCCTCCTCTCTCTGTGCTCCTGGAGTGAAAATGAGGCTCTCAGAGCACACTTCCTGTATCAGAATGAGGCTTAGAGGGCACATTTCCTGGTTCTGACATCATCAATATGCATCAACGTGCGACCTCGCAATTTGCGATATCGGAAATTGCAATTTCGCAATTTGCGATATCGCAAATTGCGATATTGCAAATATTTCTGCGATTTTTAGCGATTCCTTAGAAAATCGCAATTTTCTTGTTGCATCTCGTTTTGCGATTCCTTATTTGCGATTCCTTAAAAATCGCTAATAGGGAATCGCAAAACGTTTTGTTGATGCATGTCACCGTTAGTCTCCTATCCTTGTGGACTCTTTTTGCCTATGCACAGGTTCTGTATATTAGTGGATAAATCTTACAATTACTGACAAACTTTGATCTGGTGCATGATACCTCCCCGCCCATCAGTTAAGGTCAACTGATACTGTTCCTATTGAAGTAACTGAGACTGGATCATGTGGACTGCTCTTTATTAAAGAAAACCCAGCTTGCACAAATGCTTTTGACATCTTGGTCTGTGAACTGTTTTGAGGACTGCAAGCCCAGAATTACTGAGTACCATAGAAAAGCATAGCCATTGACTTTACATTGAGAGAAGAACATTGAGAGAACATTGCTAAATGCTTAACCATTAGGAGTGCATTTGAATTCAGATACTTGATTGGGAGTTCTGGTTTTCTGTGTTAATCTGTGTTTCATATATAGTACTTATGTTTGTGTGTGCTAAAGTATTTTCTTCCTATGAATATAAAGGGTTGACTGTACATTGATTTATTAAGTGGTATGTGGCCATCTTACAGATTTATGAGTATCTAGTCCACATCACCACTTTGAATAAACTTAGGGCTGTTCTGCCTTACTTTCCTGAGACGGTCAAGTACTCAATGGGAGTTCTTTGTAATCAGACTGGGATGCAATAGTTCAGTGGCCCCAGGACACTAGTGGTAAATACATGTAATTATATCATTGGACCCCAGTAATTTCTGATTGCTCTGAGATTCCAACAAAAATGTCCTACAGAATTGACCATATTAAATGGACCTTTTAAGTTGTACTTGGACAGTACCTCTAAGTTAATAGGGCTAGGAAAAAAGACCCTCATATAAGAAAGACATTGGAAAAACTACAAGCTTGTATTCACAGAATTCAATTATAAGGATCCAGAGGATGTCTGATGTATGATCTCATTAGGCTGGTTAGAAAATAATGTAAACCCCCCCCCCCCCACCCCCCCAAAAAAAGAATGGTTGGCCAAAAAAATCCAGCACATTTAAGAAACTTAGGAGCACATGCATCATTGTACGTCTGACCCTTTGCGACAGCTATTTTTGCATTTGGGATGCATCAACCCAAATGCAATCTTGCAATTTAGGGAATCACACATTTTGCGATTATCTAAATTGTGAATCCATTTAGGGAATCGCAAATTGCGATTCCATAAATGCAATGCATGATGCACTTTAAAATAGGGATTTCACAATTTGGGATCACAAATTACCATCAACTTAAAGTTGATGGTAATTTGCTAAAACTTTAAAAAATGCACAAAAGTGCATTTCTCAAAGTGCCATGGTGCACAGACACATGCCCTTGGGGCATGTGTGTGTGCACAACATTTGCTCACATGCAAATTTGAGGGGATCATCAGGGTGGCCTTTTAGCCCCCTTGCACCCTTGAAATTGCATGCGCAATTTTACTCGCAAACTGCGCATGCAATTCCCATTTGTTCCTATGGGCCTCTATGACTATAGGAATGAATGGGAAGCTATTCCTTAATTGCCAATTGCAATTTCCAATTCGCAATTAAGGAATATGTGGGAATCGTTTATATTTTAGTGAAACCTACATACATAGGCAATTGCGATTCCATAATTGTGATTACTTAATAATCGCAATTATGGAATCGGAGTTACCTACAATGATGCATGTGCCCCTTAGAGTAGAGAATGTGTCCTTCAGTCCAGGCTCCCTACTTTGAAATCGGGCATCAGGTTCGAGTTCAAGCATCAGCTCAACATCCTGTGATTCTGGGCACATCAGTTAAGTTCCTTGTGCCTAAAAAATCCATGTAACCTTGTGTATGGAAGCTGGTGCTCATGTAAAGGGCTCCAATTTCCCTGGGCCTAATTCATGCTCTATTAAAACTGATAAATAATCATGAATCCTGCTATCTCATTTTATGAAAAATACACATTTGGCTTAGTGAGCTCGAAACAGTCTAATTTGAGGGAAATTTCATATCAAGAGCATAACGTTGTCTGTTGTAGAGCCTCATTTCTAAGACTGACCAGTTCACAAGATCATGATTATGTCCACCCACTCCAAAGTGAGATAGATGAGGTGCAGTCAAATCAATATTCCTTTATTGGTGCTAAAGTGAAAGCAGCATTCAATAATATGTTTCTTGATGGGGTGCGGATTTTAGTCTACATAGGGGAGGTTACTTGGGTAAAATATGATATAAATAATCTTTTTGGTACAGCAATGCATAGCAAAAAAACGAACTAATCTCAAGACATTAGCAGGCACATGCATAAATGTAGGCTTTTACGATTTCTTAATTGCGATTATTAAGGAATCGCAATTAAGGACTTTTAAAAGCATATGCATGTAGGAATCACTATAAAATTAGTGATTCCCAAACATTCCTTAATTGTGACTCACAAATTACCAAATTTTTCTTACGGATGTCACCTCTCATTCTTTGGGGCTCATTGCATGTACTAGAATTTTGTGAAGATCAACATTGCTTGTGTGCTCAATCATAGGTTTTGAAAATGCATTACCCTGCACTGAGAATTTACTAGTTAATCAGTGACCTAAGTTGCTGGATTGTCACAGACCACAAAAACCATACAATCATCCTTCAAATATGTGGTCTTTGAATTAAATGACAATGATAATGATGGCTCTCTGTTAGACTTGGCCTCCAGTTTCAAATGCTCATGGGTAATTTTTTTTTCTGGAGGTGAATTTCAATAGAGTAATAGCCTGCAAGAAATTATAATTCTTCTTAATGGGAGTTTATTTTTCAGCTGTTGCGAGTGAGGAGTGCAGTAGTGTCGGAGGGAATTTCTGTCAGAGTAAAAATCAAAGAAAAGCCAAAGGGGATGATGGACGGAACGTTGACAATACAAACACTCACCCCCAGTCAACTGATCTGGGTTTAATCCATCACAGTTCTTTAGCTCACTCCACCACCCCAGTTCAGACATGGCCATATGCAAATCAGTCTGACCCTGTGCCTCATGGGAACAGTCCAGCCCGAGCTGCCAAGCCATGTCTTCCCTGGACCGGAATCAAGCTTCCCAGGACCGGTTTCTGGCATTACAGCCGTCTTCAGCCAGGCCTGCTTGAATCCAGTGGCAAAGTGAGCAAGGGACTCACGTCTGAGCATACCCTGCCAACTTAGGGCGAACAAAGAAAAACCAAAGGGGATGATGGACGGAGCCTTGACAATACAAATACTCACCCCCAGTCAACTGATCTGGGTTTAATCCATCACCGTTCTTTAGCTCACTCCGCCACCCTAGTTCAGACATGGCCATATGCAAATCAGTCTGACCCTGTGCCTCATGGGAACAGTCCAGCCCAAACTGCCAAGCCATGTCTTCCCTGGACCGGAATCCAGCTTCCCAGGACCGGTAAAAATCAAGCCGTATCTTGGTATATCATCAAATCAAGAAAGAGAATATCTTTGGCCAGTGAAACATAGAGAGACATAACAAGTACTTAGCCAACCTTCTAAATTGTAATACTCTACCAAGATACCACTCCATGTGAAAAATACATCATCTACTTCACATTGCCGCAGTGTAAAGTAGTTGTAACAAAGAATAGAGTCAGTCTAATTAAATTTGTTACAAAGTCTCATCCATATCGCCCATCATTCGCCAACTTCATTGGCTACCAGTGAGAAGCCGTACAAAGTTCAAGGCCTTGTGCATCATTTATAAAACACTGAATAACACCGGACCGGATTTTTTTTAAAAATCCATTACTCCATACAAACCTAAGCGCTCTCTACGCTCTGAGGCATCCCAGCTACTCTATATTCCACGCACTAAGAAAGCAACATGGGGCGATAAGCGCTTCACAATTGCTGCTTCTAAATTGTGGAATGAGCTCCCTCTTAATATCAGATCAAGCTCCTCCCTACTCATATTTCGGAAGCACATCAAAACATGGCTTTTCAACCAGTAAGCTATGTGGGAGCTCTCTGCAATCTTAACGAACTCTAGCGCCGAGACACCGGAAGGTATTTGTGCGCTTTAGAAATTTTATAAATAAATAAATAGATAAAGCCATATTTATGTTAGTCGCCCCTGCATGGGGTTCTATTTTGCTGATGGAAATCACTGCCGTTTTGTAAAAGTTTTTTAGTAAGTGCCTACTTTGCACATTCAAGGCGCCAATTTCTCTTTCACCAAAAAGTCCACATGAAACAGGGTGTGTATTTTATAATGTATTATTCTTCAATTGTTTTTTCAAACATTGATCACTTTCAACAAACTCACTATTATTTCTGAAATGTAACAATTCAAAAACATCTAAACTCCATCTTACACAATACATATATATGTTCATAAGACAATTGTTGCCTCAGATTATTGTTGGAAGCAGTGGTTTGATGGTTGGCTAAAACGAGGATCTAGCCAAGCAGAAGTTACCACTCCCGTCAGGGGCAGGTGATTACACTCGATGTATAACCTGGGCTCACCCTAGGGTAGCTTGGCACTGAGCAGTCAGGCTTATTACAGAGGCAAAGAATAAAGCATTGGCACAGCACTCCCTTCACTCCTCGCCTCTGCCTTGAGTGATCGCTCCCCTGTCTGCGCTCTGCAACGTGGTATCGTATTTTTAAAAGCTGCATTGTGACAAAGTTTGGTGATTTCATAGCGCCAGGATTATACAGCGTTTTCATTGCTTGCTTGCTTTGAATTGGACCTGCGCATTGTTTGTGTGATATCCCCCGGCGCCCTGCTCTGCCCTCCCCTCCATTTTGATCTTGTTGTTGTTGTGCTCCGTTCCCTTGAGCCCGCCACGCCTCCCAGCTGAGCCGCCCTCCCACTAGCATTAAAGAGCGTCCTCTGACCTCGCAGCGCTGTGATTCACTCCTCGCCTCTGCCTTGAGTGATCGCTCCCCTGTCTGCGCTCTGCAACGTGGTATCGTATTTTTAAAAGCTGCATTGTGACAAAGTTTGGTGATTTCATAGCGCCAGGATTATACAGCGTTTTCATTGCTTGATTGCTTTGAATTGGACCTGCGCATTGTTTGTGTGATATCCCCCGGCGCCCTGCTCTGCCCTCCCCTCCATTTTGATCTTGTTGTTGTTGTGCTCCGTTCCCTTGAGCCCGCCACGCCTCCCAGCTGAGCCGCCCTCGCCCCTCCCCCTCCACTCTCAATATATGACAGTAGTTCCCACGCGCAGCATTCACGCGCAGCGACCGCGCCCAACCCGCGCTGAAGGTGCGCCAAAGGTAAGCCCGTCTACGCCCGTCCGCGCCTGGACCGCGCCCAGCGCCAGACCCCCTGCCCCTCGCGCTGCCCAGCCCTCCCGCTTTACCTACGGTGCCTCCACCCTCCTAGCCCTTAACCCCGGTCGCGCCCCCAACTGCGTCCAAGCCGCTCCTGGACACACCCATGGACCTTTCTCATGCAACTCCTGCAAATTCATCGGCACCGTCTACAACTCCGCTACGATCACACCTCAGATTCCCGACCCCAACCACCTACAATGCATCCTGCTCAACACCCGCTCGGTCCACAGGCACGCCATTGACCTAAGGAATCTACTAGACACCATCTCTCCAGACGTCGCCTTCCTTACAGAAACATGGATGAACGCTTCCTCCGCCCCAGACATCACCATTGCCATCCCTGAAGACTATAAGATCACACGCAAGGACCGTACCGGCCACACAGGAGGAGGAATCGCTATCGTCCATAAAAAATCAATCCACATCTCTACCAGCTCTGAAGCCAATCTCGCCAACTCTGAACACCTTCACTTCCAGATCCACATCGACCCCAAGACCACACTCAGAGGCACCCTCCTTTACAGACCACCAGGACCCCGCGCAAAATTCAGTGAAGACATCACGGACTTCATCACTCCACACGCGCTCCCCTCCAAAGATTACATCCTTCTGGGAGACCTCAACTTTCACCTTGAAAAGAACAACGACCGCAACACCACCACCCTCTTGGACAACCTCGCCAACCTTGGACTTAAACAACTGGTCACCTCCCCCACCCACATAGCAGGTCATACTCTCGACCCTATCTTCACCTCCAGCAATCACGTCTCCTTCAGCCACACTACGGCTCTCCTCTGGACTGACCACAGCTGCGTTCACTTTACCTACAACAAGCCGAAACCCATCAACCACCCCCAACCGACTCTGCAAAGAAACTGGAGCAAAATCACCAGCGACCAGATCTCCTCATCGCTCCTTCTAAACACCCCAGACCACTCTTCTAACCCCGACCAAGCCGCCACCAACTTCACCCTATGGTTATCCAACAGCGCCGACATCCTAGCACCACTGAAAAAACGTCAAAGCAAACCTGGCAGCAAGAAGGCCTCATGGTTCAACGATGATCTTAAGAAGTCCAAGAAACTCTGCCGCTCCCTTGAAAAGGCCTGGAAAAAAGACCCAACCACCATCACCAAGGAAGCCTTCAAAAACGCCACCCGCATACACCACCAACTAATCCGAAAGGCCAAGAAAACAGCGTTCAAGGATCGACTAGACTACAACGCCCACAACAGCAAGGAACTTTTCAACATCGTCAAGGAATTCACCAATCCCTCGGCCAACTCCAACGACATCACCCCCTCTCAAGCCCTCTGCGACTCCCTAGCCTCATTCTTCCACAACAAAATTGCAGACATCCACAACAGCTTCGACAACCAACCCGGCGACCAACCCACCCAACCATATGCTGAACTTTCACCCCCCTTGAACACCCTTAACGACTGGAACCCAATCTCCACTGAGGACACCATCCGACTGATGAACTCCATCCACTCAGGATCCCCCACAGACCCATGCCCTCACCACATCTTCAACAAAGCAGACTCCGTCATAGCACCGCACCTTCGAGACGTCATCAACTGCTCCTTCAAATCCGCCACCTTCCCGGAAAGCTGGAAACACGCTGAACTCAGCGCCCTTCTGAAAAAACCCAAAGCGGACCCCACCGAACTCAAAAATTACCGCCCCATCTTGCTCCTTCCTTTCCCGGCCAAAGTCATCGAGAAAGCTGTCAACAACCAGCTCGCCGCTTTCCTCGAAGCCAACAAATCCCTTGACTCCTCACAGTCTGGCTTCCGAGCAAAACACAGCACTGAGACCGCCCTCATCGCAGCAACAGACGACATTCGAACTCTACTGGACAATGGAGACACAGTCGCCCTCATCCTCCTCGACCTCTCTGCAGCCTTCGACACAGTCTGCCACAGCACCCTTTTACAACGCCTCAGAAACATCGGAATACAAGGAAAAGCACTTGAATGGATCACCTCGTTCCTCACCGGAAGAACCCAGAGAGTCCGACTTCCACCATTCAAGTCCGAGGCCACTGAAGTCATCTGCGGCGTACCACAAGGATCTTCACTCAGTCCCACCCTCTTCAACGTATACATGAGCCCCCTCGCGGCCATCGCCCGCCAACACAACCTCAACATCATCTCCTACGCGGATGACACTCAACTGATCCTTTCACTCACCAATGACCCCAGCACCGCCAAAACTAACCTACACGAAGGAATGAAAGAAGTTGCCGAATGGATGAAACACAACCGTCTGAAACTGAACTCAGATAAAACAGAAGTCCTCATCTTAGGTACTTCCCCCTCTGCATGGGACGACTCTTGGTGGCCGGAAGCCCTTGGAAAAGCACCCATCCCGACAGACCACGCACGGAACCTAGGTGTTATCCTGGATTCTTCACTTTCAATGAGCAGACAAGTCAACGCCGTCTCCTCATCCTGCTTCAACATTCTTCGCATGCTCAAAAAAACATTTCGCTGGATCCCCACCGAAACCAGAAAAACAGTCACCCATGCTCTGGTCACGAGCCGATTGGACTACGGAAACACCCTCTACGCAGGTACTACCGCTAAACTCCAGAAAAAACTCCAACGAATCCAAAACGCCTCAGCCAGGATCATATTAGACATCCCGCGTAACGAACACATCTCTGGTCACCTGAAAAACCTCCACTGGCTACCCGTCAATAAGAGGATCACTTTCCGACTTCTCACCCACGCACACAAAGTACTCTACGAAATCGGACCAGAATGCCTCAACTCACGACTGTCCTTCTACACCCCCTCCTGCCAACTACGATCTTCCAGTCAAGCCCTCGCCACTGTACCTCGTATCAACAAGACCACCATGGGAGGTAGATCCTTTTCATACCTGGCAGCTAAAACATGGAACTCACTTCCCACTTACCTTCGCCTTACCCAGAACCACCTAGCATTCAGAAAGCAACTTCAAACGTGGATATTTGACAAGTAATCCTCCTCCCTCCCTAAGCGCCTTGAGACCCTCTGGGTATGTAGTGCGCTATATAAATTTTATGACTTGACTTGACTTGACTTATGAAATATACCTGGTGCTGTACAAGAGACTACACACAAGACGTATGTAAAAATTGTTTGTATTCAACACATGTAAATATTCAATGTAATATGAACATCATGTACTTTAGGGTATAAATCACATTTAGAATTATTATTATCAGTACTAGACCCACTTGTGTTGTGATAATGTTAAGAACATGCACACAGGGAACAGGTACTAATCTAATCACCCACCCAGCACACTCATGCTGTGCAACATACTATCTACCCCTAACAATCCTTTTAATTCAATCCCACACAGTTATAGGGGGCACCCTGGGTCACAATGAAATCAGAAACATGTACATTCAGGAGATTAGACCACTTTTTAGGAGCACCTAGACCATGCAGGTAAAACCAGTGTCAAATATAAAGTGCTTTTGGTATGACCTCAACGTAGAAACACTTAGCACTGGCAAATGGTGTCAAACACCAGTGATGCACAGTGTCACTCCCACACACACTCACTCACTTGGCACTCAGAAGGTCAATTGATAACACCCTGCAGTCCCCGCGGCCCAAACCTCCCTCCATCTTCTAGCTCACTCTGTCTGTCACCCCGGATGGAAGTCCCCCTGGTCCCACTCAGTCTGGGTTCCCAGGAGCAGGTGAAGAAAGTAACAAGTTTAATTAAGAGGTAGACGTAAACAACAGGGGTTTGGACGCCACTTAGGAAACTCACCCACAGATCTCAAAACACAAGGGAGTCATGCAGTCACTTGACCCTCTTCCAAATTGTCTCAGAAGCGTTCCTCCAGCCCAGTCAATCTCTTTTGCTACTACCTGGTGCCACAATTTCTTTGGGAGGGGCCAGGTGAGGAGAGCCAGTTGGTCCGCCGAGAAGAGGGAGAGAAGGGAGCAATGATGAAAAGAGGGAAATCTGCAGGGGGGCCGTTCCGATACAGTCACCACCACCTGAGGTTCACATTGATCAAAGTCATGCCCAGGCAGTCCGGGTACCAGGTCTGGTTCCCTTTGGTATGGGTTGCACCAGAAACTTCAGTTCACACACACAACGAAGAGCTTCCGATTCCGTACCTCACTGGAAATGAGGCACACGACCGGTGCCCTTTGCACCAGGCAATTTCGGTCACACAAAATGAAGAGATATAAATTCCGTGCCTCTATTGAAATGTAGTGTAGGTTGATTTGGGTTATACCAGGCCAGTCCGGTCACACACACAAGAGCAAGTTCAGCAGAGCCACATGAGGTAGAATGAGGCTCTACAACGGGTACACCCCCAACTCCAAGGGTCACACCAAATAAATCGGGCACCGCAACTAACAAGCATGTAGTCACTGTGACGCGCGAGAGATATGCACAAATGACCAAACGGGCTACGTGGGGTCCAGCAACCGGTGAATCTGCTGATCACTAACAAAATGCTTATGAATGCCAGGGTCCCTGCAGCACAGGAACCACACACCTTAGATGTAGGCACTATGTCTTGGGCTCCGCACTAGGCAATCCAGTTTCCAGTCAGTTCTTAGTCTAACACCTCGCTGCCAGATTCCAATCCAGTTTCCAGTCAGTTCTTAGTCTAACGCCTCGCTGCCAGATAGGATGCAACAGACGAAGTAGGTACTTATGAGGGCATTACTCTCCAGATGTCAGGTAGATGGTGTGGGCCCTTTGTAGAAGATCTTTGATGTGCCTGAGATCTCTGAGAGAACAGGAGGCAGCCGACGAGCCCTTGTGGAGCACACTTCAGGGCACCACACTTCAGCAGGTTGTCAGCTCAGGCCAGCCCCTATTTGGACGGTTATCCTCAATGTGCACAACAGAATCCTCTGAAAGTGTGCACTATGCAGTCTGTGTTCTCCAGTCCCACGTCCCCGCAAGCATATCTGAATGAATGAATGAATTGAAGATTTGTATAGCGCAACTAAACCCAGAGGCATCAAGGCGCTTGAGGATGGTACAGCTGTTTGAGCGGAGAGGAAAGTAGAGCAGTTACAAGTAGGCTTCAAGGAAGAGCCAGGTCTTAAGTGCTTTGCAGAAGAGTGCGTGAGAAGCAAGACCCTTGAGGTCATCTGGAAGCGAGTTCCACAGTCTCGGAGCGAGAGAGCAGAAGGCCCTTCCTCCCCATCTGGCCTTAAATACTCGGGGGAAGGCAAGCAATTTTTTGTTGGCAGAGCAGAGAGCCCTACCAGGAGAGTAGTAGGACACCAGGGAACGGATGTCTTCGGGTCCAGTCCCATGCAAGGCACGGTGCGTGAGGCAAAGGACCTTAAAGTTGATTCTGGCCTGCATATGATGGAGGAGCCAGAGGAACGTTTCGGGGCATCTACAACAAACCAGGCAGCTGCATTCTGCATTCTCTGAAGGCGTTGGACCAGACCTTTGTTGGTGCCTAGATATAGTGCATTGCAGTAGTCTAGCCTGGAAGATATGAGAGCCACCACAACCTGTTTTCGGGCTTCAAAAGAAAGATAATGGGTAATTTTTCTCAAGACCCTTAGGACACCACAGCAGGTGGAAACCGTCCTGCTAACTTGTTTTTCAAAAGAAAGGGTAGTGTCCAAGATCTCAACCTTTGCTGAAGTATGGCAGCAGTAGTTATACCGAAGTGTGTCTCTGAAGTTGGGGGTGGTTCAGGGTGTCTCCCTTTGAACCACAAATGTCTCCCCTAAATTTCAGGCCTGTCTGCCATGGGCCGTGGAATGCAGATCCAAATATTTAGTAAAGGCCATGATAAGGCCGTGAGAGGCTTAGGGGCCCATTAGGATCTCGGGCGGATCGCCACCGATCGCATGGCGGTGGCTATACACCCGAGATCCGTGCCCGCCCCCCACCCATTTCCCCCCGCCATATTACTATGGCAGGGGGACCGCGATGGACGGAAAGACCGTCCGCCGCTTTTCCGCCTGGTCAACAAGTTGACCGGGCGGAAAAGAGTTTAATATGGTGGCGGTGTCTGTCAGACACTGCCAGCCATATTATCATGGGGTTGGAAACATGCCGCCATAGAAAGACATGCCGTAAATGCTTGCGGGCGGCCCATTGCAGGCCCCCAAGGACTCTAGGGGGTGGGGGGTGCACATGGGGGGTACCTATGGTTCCCCCTGCAGTTCCATGCACAACATGGCAGGCACCGCGCGGTGCCTGCCATGTTGTGCATGGAAGTGCACAGCATACCTTCCTGGCATTGTGGCGGGCGGTGCTGAGTGCACCGCCCGCCACAATGACAGGAATGCAGGATGCGCCTGTCACTGTGGTGGGCGCATCCTAATGTTCCCCACGGGCTCTTATGGCAGGCCATCCCATTTCCCGATAGGATGGCGGGCGGACATCCTAATGACCCCCTAAGTGTTAAAACTTCACCCAACAATCAGTTCCACTCAGCCTTCAAATGGTCTGTTGTTCCAGGGCATGTCCAGGTTTACAGCTGCCTTGGGGGAATGCCCAGATGTGCTCTACTGGCACCCCCAGTTTTGACTGGAGCCAGGCCCTAAGGCACACAAAGAGTTTTAAAACATATAAATGCCCATATTTTTTAAGTGACATTTCTACACGAGCTATGCCAAAACCACCAGGGTTTGGCACTGAAAATCCATCGATAGGAAACACCATGAGGCTGCTACGCTGCAATCCACTGTTGCAGCCTGAAGTAATGTGAAATACTTCCCCATTTTGGTCTATAGGAAGAGCAAGTCTCATAGGCAGTGAAAACACACTTGGATATTCTACACTACCTTAGCGCATGTGCACAATTGCGCACCCAGGGCTGCAATGACAGGCTGGACACATGGACCCTGGCACCATCGGTTTCAGTGCACTCACAGTTTCCTGCAAGGGCAGGCTGGGTACAGGTTTAACCATTCTAGTGGCAATGGCACCCTCATAGGTGCCAGTGGACACACACAGGCCTGCATGTGCAGGTGGGACATGTAGTCCCTGGCGCCATCTGTGTGAGTGCATGCACACATGACTGCAGTGCAGATGGGCCACAAGTCCCTAGCACCATCGGTGTAAGTAAACATGTCCAATCCTGCACTAGCAGGCTGGACATGGGTTTACCCCCTCTGGGGGCAATCATGCTCACACAGGCCTGTGATAGCAGGCCGGCCCGTAGTCATAAACACCACAGGTGCAAGCACACACCCTCAGGCAGACAAAGGCAGGCCTGACCCGGGTGTGGGAACATCATAGTTGTAGGTATGCACACCCTGGCCTCTGGTGGCAGGCCAGCCGTCTAGGCCAAATACCAAAGAAGCAAGTGCTCACCCATCAGCCTACAACAGGCAGGTTGGACACAACGCAGGGGGAGAAGTGTGGCGCCGCGGCCAGGGTTCCTCATGCTAGAATCTGGGGATCACGGTTCGATCCCGGGCTCCGGCAGCAGGTTAGGCCAGCACCATGTAACTATGGTCAATAGCTTGCTTAATCTTCCCGACGGCCCTCAGCGCCTAGAGACCCTTACGGGTGTGTGTTAGCGCTTTACAAATGTGGATTATTATTATTATTATTATTATTATTATTATTATTATTATTATATTCAAACCGGCGCAAGGGCCAGGGCGCACACCCAGGCCCACCGCAGCAGGCTGGGCAACACCGTCAGAACCCCATAGATGCAAGTGTGCACCAACAATGCCAGAAATGGATGCCTGTCTTGACACTTGTCAATTTCCTTGATGATGTACTAGAAATGGGCTTCTCTTTGGTTCCTTTAGTCTCTGCTGGGATGGGTCATAGAACTGTTCCCCATTTCAGCATCCTCTGGAGGTGCAAGATTCCTTATTTTGTTAAGATGGTTGGCCTCGTTGTTTCATGGTATGAATTCCTCAACTGCACACATTGTTTTTTTTTTGTCAGCAATGTTGTACCTAACAGCTGCTCAAACTACTGAAATAACAGAAACCAGGTAAAAATAAATATCAGCAACATAAAACCCTTGAGACAGATCTGTAACAGAGACGACAGAGGTCGTCTCTAGTACAGCATGTCGAAGGTTTCCAAAAAGTGTGTTATCTGAGGTCTCAATTTTGGTAATATTGCATTTCATCCTCTGTAAATTGAGTCACTCCTGGGAAATCGTTGTCCTTTGAGATAAGGTGGCTTCTCTTGAGCTCCTTGATTACTGTTTGTAGTAAGAAATCTAAAACTGTGAAAGGGACTATAGAATATTGTTAGCATCTGAAACAACGAGACGGTTAGGTGGATCAGCCAAGGTTTCATGAAATGTTGGTGATCCATAGAGGACCAGGAGCTGAGGATCAGGATAGTTAAGCAATTCGAGCTCCATGTTCCAAGCAGTTTTCAATGCGTCATCGCAGTATTACTGAAGCCCCTTACTAGGGTCTGTACTGAGGCAGTGGTAATGTTGTTGATTCAGTAAGAGTGGCATCATGGCATCATTATATTTGCTAGTGTCAGTTACTACTACACTTCCCATTTGTACTCTGCCTTGATTGTGATCTCACTGTTACCATCTATTTGTTGCACTACCAATTTCTTATCGAGTAAGGGCAGATTTAAATCTAAAGGTTTTAATAGATAAAGCATCAAAGCACTTAATGACAATTTTTCAAAACATGAGAATTTTCTGACCCATTTCAGCTATTAATCGATTGAAGGCAAACAGGTGGTAAATCCTAGGTGGTATTAGTTTGAATGTCATCAGTAATAATGTGCAAGAATACGAATCAAATGGAAAGCTGGTAACCTTAGCATCAAATGGCTGTAACCTGATCATCTGCAACGTTATTTAGTTAAATGAGTAAAATACTATCTATATACCTCTACGGGGCTACCTGTGAATGTGAAATAAGAGGTGCATGCAGATCCCAATATAGAAACTTTGCAAGCACATTACTTTCCTGATACTTGATACATTTTCACGTCCAATTGTATATATTGTATGCGCCTGTGGCTGTTGTGCTGCATCTTCACTTCCTATCGTCTTTCTTCGGGATGAAAAAAATTATGGCTAAATGTGAACAAAGATTTAGGTGTGTGGAACTCCTCCCAAAGCCTGCTATCTATGCCAACATTCCAAAACAAAGCAAACACAAGGAGATGATGGACGGAGCACTGAAACTTTTCAGACACTCACGCCCAGGCACAGATCTGGGTTTAATCCATTATCGTTATTTAGCTCACATTACCACCTCAGTTTAGACGCAGCTATATGTAAATCAGTCCTGACCCTGTGCCTCATGCGAACAGTCCAGCCCGAACTGCCAAGCCAGGTCTTCCCTGAACCAGAAACAAGGATCCTGGGACCCGTTTCGGGGTAACACCCCTCATCAGCTAGTTTGAATCCAGTGGCAAAGTGAACAAGGGACCCACGTCTGGCATACCCTGCCAACGTAGGGCAAACAAAGCAAACACAAGGAGATGATGGACGCAG